>NC_049173.1:27332664-27985624 GCF_009769625.2 Cygnus olor | reverse complement strand
TTCTCTACTTATATAGCTTTCAGAGACCATCATTAGCAATAAAAGGGACCATAATTACTTCTGGAGACACAAAAAGACCATACAAATTTGTGAATATGTCTGAAAACAGTGGAAAAGTGAGAGAAATGTTTTAAAGCAGCATAGATCTGCTGCCACATTGCTGTTAAATCCCACTCCCCTGTATCGTGCTCTAGTCCAGCACCTCCTTCCTGCTCCAAAGCTGCGAATGCCACACAGCTAGAGCCCAGTTCTGGGTTTCTGGTGTCACAGAGCCCAAATCCTGCAGCATGTGTGATTCCCTTCATTTTTGGATCGCTGCCATTTTCTCCCCTGCTGCTGCTGTGTCCCCCTTCCCCTCAGGTTTCAGCAGACCAATAAATCCACACGTGCTAAACACTCTGGCTTTTTTCAAGGCAAGAGCTTATTTTTTGTGAATAACATGGCCCTGAAGCGCACGCTCCCGGCCCCACTGCTCCCCACTGGCACAAACACCTCAGGGCCCTCCTGCGACCCCCCCCCCCCGCACAACACCCCAGGAGTTGCTAAGGGCTGAGACCCTCACCTCACCCAGGCACCCTCTTCTTGCTGCCATATGTGCACAGGACGACCTGGAGGAGGTGCTTGTCCACCCCGTGCTGAGCAGGCCGAGGTGGCGGTGGTTCCTTGGTTCCTCAGCCTTCCGCAGCAGCCGGAACCTTCTGGAACCCAGCCCTCAGAGGCATGGCGGCAGCCCAGGCCTAGCACCACCTCACCTCACGACCGTGTGCTGATGCCCAGCAGCAGCCATGCTGTGTGGGTGTCCCCTTCTCTCCCCAGGCCTGCTCCCCAGGCCCCGGTACCCCGTCCTGTGAGCCCTCAGAGCACGGAGCTGTTCTGGAGCAGTGCTGCCAGTGCAGTGACAGGGGAGCACAAGGTGCTGGGGATGGCTGTGGCTAGAGACATCCAGAGAGGTCTTGTTCTCTCAGGTGTGTGCCACCGACCTCTGAGCCTGCAAGGCAAGCAGCCAGGCTGGGGGGAACCCAGCAGTTACAAATCCAGCATTAATGAGAATACCCTGAGGCTGTGAGAGGGGCGCAAGCCACCAGATGCCCAAACCGACCAGCAACACAGCCCAAGGCAACCCAGGGACGTACCTGAAAAGCTTTTTCAAATGTGTCTGACTGAGAGAGTGTTTCAGGCAGGGAGGGTGGAGAAATCCTTCCTATGCTAAATCTGGAAGCAATGTGAGAAGCTCAGGTTAGAGATGAGAACAATCATCATCAGCAACAGTTTTTGGTGCAGAGGTTTTCTTCCGGGCCAGATCTGGGGGTTTTCATTTTCCCTCAATTTGGATTCACCTTTTTCAATGTACTGCTGTGAAAACCAGACCAATGGGGCTGAACTCTGCCTGTGCACAGCGTGCTGAGCGGGGACACTTGGGCACGCTGGGTGCAGCACGAGCAGGCCCCAAAACGCTAATGGGGAGATGTTAATCCCACAGCCAGGATGATGCTGCCTCACACGCCGGCCATCTGCTTCTGCTTCCTCACAGAAAGCAGGGACATGGTACTTACCGGGTTTGACGTTGGTGTGAGGAGGTTCTTTTTCATGGACATAAACAAGACACTCAACAGCTAGTATCTTTACTGAATGAATTTATTGGTTTTTGAACTAAAGTTGCTCACAGTTATTTAACAAGGGATACATCAGATTTTTTTGTCCATTTTAAACCATTAAATAATGTCAGTTTGTGTCTGTATATGTGTGTGTGCGCGCGTGTGTGTCTTCAAAGTACAAAATAGGAAGGATAACAAGAGGTATTGCTTTCATTTATTCTTATATCTTGTGTAAGTAATCCCCTTCCTGCTTGTACCACATGGGTTTTGCTGATATAGGTATTTTTAAATTATTATTATTATTTTGTATTGAAATCCCAGCCTTTTGTAGAGGTACAATGTAACAGAAGCATCAAAATCTATACACAAGGGAAGAGAAAAGAGGGAAAAGAAGGACGGGGGTGATGGGAGGGGAGCTTGGAGGAGAAGTAGAGAGAGGGTGGAGGCAGGAAAGACAACGAAAGCAAAAGAGACTAATTTACAGCAATGTCATGCAATTAAAACTGCCCCCCTCTCCTGCACCCTTGCCTCCCCCCCTCCCCAGCCATCACCCCCTGGTGTCTGACATGCACACAGCAATACGAGAGAAAAGGTTCAGAATAGGGAAAATAAATAAATAAATAAAAACAAAAAATAAAATAAATCCCTCCCATTTGGGGGAATGGGGAAACAGGGCCAAAGTCAAAGGTCTTTGCCCCACTTGTGTCTTTAAAAATTCTTTTTAATCTTCAAACCTATGTACAAGTAAAACTGGTCCAAGAAGGGGAAAAATGATGAAAAAAAACAACGACGACAACAACAACAAAAAAGAACTCATCCAACATTGTCATTAAAAAAAAATAATCTTGCGATACAACATACACCCATAGGAACCCAACGAGCAGCAATCGAAGGTCATAAAAGAGCTGAACACTAATGCTAAGCCTACATTCTTAAAATCTCAGTCAAGAAGTACTTCTCACTGTGTTTTGTCTTCCACGCGTAAAACCACGTTTTTTTTGTTTGTTTAACCTTTGAGCTTGGGCCAGAATAAGTTACACTTGGTCACGTAACTCTTGAGGAGGAGGAAAAAAGGCAGCAATTCTTCTTTCTCAAAGTCACAAGATGAACACTTACAGGGTTTCTGTGTCTTTTTTCGCCCTCCTCCACAAAATAAATAAGAATCCATGTTGCCTCTACACAGTTATTAAACAGAAGATATATCTAACAGCTTATTTTTTTAAATATATATATATGTATATATAAATAACCAAGACCTAGTAACTGAAACACAAAAAAAGGTCCCCATCCACCCAATCCCACCCTCCTCCCCTTCAAACAAAAACAAAAAACAAACAAAAAACAAACAAAAAAACAAACAAAAACAAAACAACAAAACAAAACAAAACTTTATAAAAATATCTTGCAGTAATTTTTAAAGTTTACAGTAGCTTCGTGATTAAGTCTCCCGTTGCCCTGACTCCACCTTGTCTTGCTCAGATGAACTAAGTGCCAGTGATTTGCACACACACACACACAGGAAATAAAACCCAAGATAAGTCTCTTTTCTTCCTCCTCTTCGTCTTCTTTTTTTCTTTTTTTTTTTTTTTTTTTTTTTTTTTTAGAAAAAATCACCCAAGCCAACAAATGAAATTGGTAACTTAAAGAAATAATAATACTGATATCAATGCAGCACTAGCAACACAACAATTGCCTCTAAATGCAGGGTGTGGTGGAGGATCCAGCTGGTGGAAGAAGGTCCCAGCACGGTGGCACAGTGGCAGGGAGCTGACAGATGGGGAGGAAGGTGTCGAAGGAGGAACAGCAGTAGCAGCAGCGGCAACTGTGCCTGGTGGTGGGAGAGACAGTCCTTGGCAGAGTCGTGTCCCTCTTCTTTGCTACCAGAAGTTGCCTTTTCCCTAAGTTTTAATGTTTTGTTTGTATGTGTTTATTCATTGAACCCCCTCTCCCTCCTAAATTTATTCCTTTCCCCTTCCAGCAGGTCAAAAAGCAAAATGATACAGTATAAAAAAAATAAATATTCTGTGTCTATATATATATATGTATGTATGTATGTATATTTATATGAAAATATACACACATATATACATGTATATATAAAAAAGAGGACAAAAGAAAAGGAAAAGGTGGTGGGGAGAAAAAGAAGGTTAAGAAAATCCTGTGATGAAGCTCCCCAATTTTGTCTTGGTTCAACGCTTAGTTTTGAGTTGCTCCTGGCTGGTTTCTGATGAGAACGCGCTCTGGATTCACAAAACACTGCGCTCCCGCTACCCCTTCTCCTTCCCCGCACCCTCCCCTCCGGGCTGTGTTCACCTGCGCGGACAGAAGTTGCCAAGGGTAAAGGTTTCACTCCAACAATTTGAAACCTCCTTTCAGCCCAGACTGTGCAATCCCATAACTGAGCAGATCTCTCTTGTGGAGCACCAAAAAAGAAAAAAGAGAGAGGAAAAAAAAAAAAAAAAGGCGTGCACTGGGGAGGTGTTTGGGGAGAAGTGGGGGAGAAACCCACTTCCCGAAGGGAGAGGGGAGGCTGGGAACCTCAAACAGGACTGGTCCTTGGACAGTCTACATCGGTTGCCTTCCGTCAACAAGTGTCCGCAGAGCACAGAAGGTGAAGCCGTGGCTGACATGTTAACTTTTCGGGATAATTCCTGGTAGCAGAGCGGAAACAAGTGGTGTCGTCAGAAACACAGAGAGAGCATGAACAGAACAAGAAACAAACCAAAAGAAAACAAAAAAATAAAAAAAAATCAGGAAGGAGAAAAAAGAAAAACATTCAAAAAAAGGGAGGAAAAAAAAACAATCAAAAAAACCACAACCCAAGATCTGTCGAACTGGGTTTGTCATCTGTGCTACCTTTTCTTTTCTTTCTTTTCTTTTCATTCTTTTGTTCGTTTGTTTTTGTGTTTGTTTCTGAGATATATATTATATATCATATATAAATATATATATGTATATATATACAGTCATTCCTTCATACAAAATTTGTCTATAGACAGTTTTGTACTGTTGTGGCAAGGTATATACATCCTTCTAGTTTAGAGGCTAGCTTGCTAAGGAATATTCTTTCATTCTTGCTTGCTTTTTTGTTTTTGTTTTTGATTTTTTTTTCTAAGTTATTTAATTTTTATGTGTTTATTTAAGGTTGGTCTTGTAGGCCGACTGATGAGACCATCTTTGCCTTGTCTTTGCCAGCAGGGTACTTATTGTCTCCTCTAGACCCATAGTCATTAGAACCGGAATCGCTCCGCTTGCTGTTTGCGCTATGCTTGGTTGGCGTGCCGGGGGGATGGCTCACCTGCCCGTTCTTCTCGTCTGAAAAAAGTTGTTTAATTACGTCAAAGAAGTTACTCAATGGGCTGCCTGGGTACACAAAACAGAGGAGACAAAAAAAGAAAGAAAGAAAGAAAGAAAGGAAGAAAGAAAAAAAAAACGAGAGGGAAAGAGAGAAAAAGAGGAGAGAAAGAGAGAGAACAAACAAACAAATGAACAATGGGGCTTTTAACGAGAAGAACATGATGAGGAGATCCAGAGCCACGTGCGTGGGGGTGTGTGGGGGATGAAGACAATGAGCAGGAAGAGGAAGAGTGTTTAGGATGGGACACCTACAGAAATAAAGAGGCTGGGAGCACAAAGCACCTAGGTGTTAGGTCCTGGTTTTCTCCTGAGATGGTGGGTACAGCTGTCTCACCTAGCAGGAGGACACAGTACCATGTTGAAATAGTTCAGTCTACTTGGAGTCATTTGGCCACTCCGCAATGAGACGTCAGTGAACGTAATGCTGAGTACAGGCAAATCCCATCTTAGTGCTGCTGTTATATTTTTTTAGAGTGGTCACCAATTGATGCCTTGCTTTGCAGCCCTGCTAAGTTCTCTGGCTGCACTGGGCATTATGCTTTTCTTGCTTGCTTTCTGTTTCGTTCTGAGTAGCTGCTTGCTCATCTTTCAGACACTAAGCCTGAAGTGCCTGAGTGCTCTAAGGAAGAAAATATGTGAAAAATGAGAGACGGCTGACATGACTACTTCCATCTGCATGTGTGATTTATGGCTTGTGCTTGCAAGCCTCTAAGCAAATTCACAACCTTCTTACAACAGGCACCTCAAAATGAAGATACTGAATGCTATGTAGAAGCAGACTTTTCTGGCTGTAAATATTTCTGGGACCTACTAGGGTCAAGAACTACTTCCTCACTGCCCTGAATTTATGTTCTCGCTACAATACAGCCTCCACAACACTGACATGGCTTTCAGTGGAGCTAGGAGCCACAGAAGGGTTTCATGCTGGTGGAAAAGGTATCTCATTAAGCCAGCCACTGGAGCAGGCTGCAGTGTTAACATGGGTTGGGAACTGTGCACATCAGAATACAATCTTTCATGCCATTTGGAAGAGTCTCTTTGCCCGCCATTTCACCTTCTGATCAAATCCAAGATTCACTTTACCAATGCCACTTGCCACTGTGGAGCGTGATGCATCACAGACCCACCTCCAGGGGCCAAAAGGAACAGACAGACCCTGGATTGAATGCAGTGAGTCTTCTTCTAAAACCCTTTGAATGCAGGCATCTGAGACCTCTCAATTCACAAGGCACAAATGATATGTAAGGAGCCTTCACGTGCTTGACTAACAGCTATGTGCTGGATTTAATTATGCAGCTCCAGGGCAATGACATGCAACACCTTGACTGGTGAGAGCCAGACAGTTGACAGTCTTCATTTAATTCCTGTCTGCCGTACATCCAATGCAGTGAAAGACCCAGCTGTATCTCAGCATGAGTGGTACCAACCCAGGAACAGTCCATGGAGGTTTCACAACACAACAGCTTGGGCTGAGGCTGTGCAGCAGGTTCTTTCCTCATGCTGGAGCGCCCACTGTAGTAGTGGCTACACCTCTGTGCCACTGTATTTTTGGACCTCCAGGCAGCAGTGGTGTGTGGTGTTTGTCTAGTCCTGTGTGAGAGGATGTGTAGAAGGTCATACCCAAGGAAAGGTTCTGTGAAGCTACTGAAGGAAATGGACCAGCTACTATCATAAAGGTAGCCCTTGTGAGGTGTTTCTAGTCCCTTGTAATTTTCCTGGACTGGGGGATTAATCCTGACCAGACATCTGAGGGGTCACAATAAATCCTCTGGACATGGATGTTGAAAGGGCTGGTTCTTACCTAACCTACACCATACAGGTGATGACTGTTTGTGATCGTTAAAACCCCATTGTGCTTTTCTCAATATTGGCACTGTTGGCTCCATTGTTCTAACAAATTCAAATCCGCGCATTTACATCCCACCTAAGTAATTTTGTTCTCCGGCTCCCAGAAGGAAAAAGGCTCCTTGCTTCTGACTTGCAGTGATGTGGCATGCTGTGAGGAGTGGGGCCTTCTTTCCCTGAGATGGCAACGTTCAGTCCAGAGCAAAGGGGTTTCTGCATAGCAGAGAGCACCCCTTATTCACAGTTAGTGGACACTGATGACTTATTAATATTCTATTTCCTTTCACTTTTATTATACACACAGGCAAATCAGTTACTACAGCAGGCAAATACTGTCTCTGTGTGTTAACTTTTCTGAAGAGCTTGTTGAGTGCTGTCTTACTCTCTAATGGAAGATACTAGACAGACATCAACTGTTCTTATGCAAAGAAAGTGCAATACGTAGGATTTGTGCCCTGCAAAACAGAATGTGGCACTTTTTCTTCTGCCCCATGCTAGCCAGGTAGTTGTTGCTTTCTTCTGCATGGTAACAGGCACTGAGAGAAACCAAATGGCTGGCAAATAGAGTGAAGGATCTCAGTCTTTCTTATCCAATTCATTCCTTGTCTTCCTGTACTTGCAGTTTTGTGTTTAACTTACTGCTGGCCCTGGTTCTCTCTGTGCATTCAATTATACCCACGCCCCAAGCAAATGGCTGTTAGTTTCTGGAAGGGCATCATTCAGCTAACAGACTGAAGCCTTAGAGACGGGCCTGAACAAACAGCCAGGCAACACATGTATCTCAGTTTCTGGCTAAGATAGGAAAAGCTATCAAACTCTCAGCCATTTCTGGGTCAGAACTCTGTGAGCTCCACCTGCCTCCTTCCACGTGCATGCAAATGCTTTGGAAAGGAGATATCTCTTCCAGATCTATGACGTCTAATTCCAATTTTTCACTAAGCCTCTCTAAAACTGTATTAGGTTTGTGGGTGCATGCTCTGCTCAGACTCTTTTCTATCTACTCAGATTCATTTCTACTTCTTTTAAGTGAATACTCTTTTTCAGAGAAAAAAAAAGCAAACACTCAGCCTTGAATGCAGGAATGTGGGCAGATCTGGCTCTTATGTGGCTTTGGACCTCTCATCTTCATAAGCAAATGGAGTCAGCAGAGAGAATGAAAAAGAGCACTGAAAAAAATGCTGGAGAGGGAAAGACTGCTAGATTGGGAGAAAAGGGGAGGGGAGTATCTCCAATTATTCAGCTGAGCAGTTTATTCAACAAGCTTAGAGGGAAAGAAGAGGGCAGAGTAAGCAGTGCTCTGCAGGAATTGGGGAAATTTTACTTTTCACGTAGACAGGAACAGCAGACAAAAGTACAACTTGCAAGAATGGAGCAATAAAACATTTTAAAAATTGTATGTAAATATCTTGTACTTGATGAGTTCTGATACAGGATTTTTAATCATCCTATTAAAATATGCTGCCCCTGTTTCATCCACCCTTTCTCCTCCCCATGCCCTACTGGCTTTCAAGTGCTTGGAGATTTACTGCAGCAAGAGTATTTAACAGTCTGCTTTTCTTTGCCTGTATCTCTACTGGATTCCTCACAATCAGCATTTTCAGGTAAAATTTTAATGGGAGGTAAGAAATCCTTAGGGATATTTAAAGAGAGCTACTGAAAAACAAAATAGGCCATTTCACTAACCCTTTCCTTTCTTTGCCTTTTGTAGTATCTGGCCTCGTAATTAAATACTTGGTAATAATACTTTCCTATCTTGCAGTCAAGAAAGAACTGATCCTACGCCAAGCACTACAGACAATCACGGCATTGATGTTATCTGCAGGACAGCTTGTTAGCCCACTCTTGGGCTGGTCTAGTTATTGGTCTTTGAATAGACAAAGAGTCCTCACATTTCTCTCTGGGGATATGTAAACACGGGGCAGCTATGCTGGAAGCATGCAAATGGTGAGTGGTGTTGCTCCTCTTAGTTCTCAGTTCCCTTTGGGCTTATACGGCCAGTAAAACAAGACCTGAAAATGCAGGCGATGGTGGATTAGAATAGCTTTTTCAGCAATCTTCCACTCCTAGCATTCAGTGCAAAATATGTGACAGGCTCCTACACCTGCGAGTCCATCTGGGGGCCTCAAAGAGGCTGCCTCTCTTATTTCAGAAGGTGAGATGACATCCCATTTTCTCTGGACAGGGATGAGGGTTTGGCTCACTGATTCTTCAAAACTTCCCTGGCATTTCATGCATCCGTAACTAAGGTCTTCTTTCCCCTTGAGAGCAAACGTTCATCAACACAGAGCAAAGAAGGCGTGAAGGGCAGCAAGGGTGAGAAACTACAAGAAGGATCAGAGGCAGGAGGGGAGGTTCAGAGCATTAGGTTTACATCTGTTAGGAGGAGATGGATATGTGCATTTTTGAGTTAGTCCAAGGAGCTGGATGCTGCAAGATGGGGAAGGGGAATGAGTTTGAAAACAAGCACTGAAGCTTATGAAAGGGTCATGTGTTGAAGGGACACTAAAGAAACAGATTTATGGAGAAGGTACTGGTTTGTGGCACCTGTGTGCAGCTCTGTCATGGCCAAATATCTCAAAAGGAGTCAAAATTGTGAATGTATTTGAATACAACAGGCACTAAAAGGAAGAAGTAAGGCTGGGAACAGACAGAGAGGTAAAAGGAAGCTGGGCAGATGGCTTGTATCAGCCCTCAGAGTACTCTGTATCTCATTTGCTATTCCTAAGAAGTCTGGTGACGTTGACTTAGCCCCAGTGGTGTCACACAAAGTTGAAGTGGCAGAGCCAGGTTAAGAGAGGAAAGAGAGAAGGTGACTCACTCCCAAGCACCAGGAGTGGCACTAGGAGAGGGTGCATCTGCTCTGACCTTGCAAAGACCTTCCAAGTCCTCCAGAGGAAACTAACAGGAGGTGGTGAATAAGCAGCTTCAGGACAACCTTGGAGGCTTCAGTCCCTGACTGGAGCCTGCTGTTTTGTAACATTTTAAGACAGTCAGATAAGGACTTGGTCTTGTTTTCATTCAAGCAAATGGCAACATTCCCATTGCCTTAGTCGAAGCAAACCCTGAGGCACTTTCTTGTCCTGTGAAACCATCTCTCTCACATCCATAACAACTTTTAATGCATTAATCCTTGTGGTGCTGACCACAAAGTTGTATAAAGCAAATATGCCATCTGTGAGATTATTATCCTGTACCTTTCCTTTCTGTATAGCCTGACAAATTTTGAGTTTCTGCATTTTTAGCTTAGGCTTTGAGAGAAAATGAATGGAAAAACATAGGTCTCAACTGGAAACAGAGAGAGACACTTTGTCAACCTGACTTCCCATATTCCTTTTCATGTTGCTTTCACATCCTTTCTGCCTGCTTTCTGCCCTTGTTTTATTGTTGGTTTTTTTTTTTTTCCGTTTTTTTTTTTCATCCCTAGCTTGCTATTTATTTCAATAGCAGCCAAGGTTTCAGTGAATAATGTAGCAAAAATCCAACTCCTTCCACATAATGCATTGAAACATTCTGTTGATGAGTGATAATTCAGTCCCTTTCAAACCCATTTGCTACTTTGACAGAATTCTAGCCCCCTTTTTTAAGACTGGACACTTTCTGTCTGTTTTCTGTTGGCAGAGTCACTTTGCCTTCAATACCAGAAGATTTAAAATAGAGAACCCACTCCAGAAATATTTGCAATGAAAGGAATATCAGAGAGGTAAAACTGGCCTACTCCTCTTCATTTAATTACAATCTCATGTAGGGGTCTTTCTTCAGACTAAGGAGTCCCTGGCCTTGGCACTGTACAAATGCAAATCAGAAAGAGGCCTCATGGAGCTCACTCGCTATCAAAGAAGATGATAAAGAAAACTTTTGCTCAACTTGTTTAAGCTAAATTGGATATATGAGGTCTCCCTCTAGACTGGAGAAGGGTGACTGAAAGGCAGTTGCGATGTCTTGCTGGAGGCCATCACACAGAACTTCCTAATCTATGAACCCATCCTACCCTACTTGAAGTGAGCTGAAGGAACTGCTGAAATCCCAAGACTGGTACTTCTCTAAAAATATAGGAAGTCAGAAAAGCTTTTCAGGAGACAAGTATGTGGTTTCATATTTGCTAGATTTTTAAACTGTCACACAACAGATTGACCAAAACAAGTTCTCCCATTTATTTTTTCCCTGGTAAGTTATATAATTGGACAGCTGTTTTGATTTTATTTTGGTTTAGGATTAGAAAATGGAGGCAGACTGACAGCCCACAAGATAACTTGAGTTTCTTAGCAGGACACCTGAACTGTAACTGGGCAAGACTACTTCCAAAGGAAAGAACAGAGCTTATTTTCCAGAGTCCTTGGATTCTGTAAAAATGCCAGCTGATAACAGTGCTTGCCGAAACAGACTGCTGGTAGGAACTACTCCACTTATCACACACTGTTACTACAGCTGTCCATGCTACCAGCAGGTGGGAACTTTCAGTGGCTACACATCTGGGCAGATCTGAACAACCAACCTGACATTCAAATGCCCTATAACCCACCCTTGTTCCTACTCCCCTAAAACATCCCTTCTCCTGTGCAGGAGGTAGGCCCAATACTTGTGATTAGCCAGATGCATCCAGATGCCCATTCTGCCTCTGTCTCATACGTTTTTTCTCTCTCTCACAGAGAAAATTCAGCCTCTCCTGTTACAGGCAATGCAACTGAGATGGGTACCTCTTGGGTGACTGAGTTAGAGGATGGTGAACACGGCCAGCAAAGACCCAAATAAATGAGGCGTATTCCCTTCCTGCTATCTTCTGCAGAGCTAAGACATGAGTAATTAATTGGAAAACAAACATGTCCATTACTGATGAATACCTCTGGCCACTCCAGCACCACCACATAACTTTCAAAAGAGGAGACATGACGATGGAGAAGAGGGAATCGTGTTCATTTGGACAGCTGGTGGCACTGAAAGAGCAGGCAACAACAGTGCTGTGATGAAGAGATGCCAAATTTTCTTGTGGAATCACACTTCTGGCAAATTGGTTGGTAAAGGAGTCAGCCCAAGAATTCTTTGTATGTCTGTCCTTTTACAAAGATCTGTCTGCACAAGTGTGTGATGAGAGAGTAGGATGACAACCTATACTCACAATGCCACAGTAGATGATAGTATTGCTGCTACCCATTCTCTTAAAGACTTCTGCTGTTTCATTTAATTTTTTGTCCATAAAAATGTCAGAAATGTATTGGCATTTAATAATATGACTTTTTTCCTTTCCTGCCAGAGGGATGTTTATGTGTGACCTTAGGAGCTTTAAGTTCTCTGACCTGTTCCTAAGGAGAGAAATGAACTGTGTATGCTGGTGAAATGTTAATTCCTCATTTCCTCTGAATCAACCCCTTCAAAATATGATTTAACTTTCAGGGGAGGCCATTGCAAATTCAGCTTAGTACAGCAAGGAAATATTCACATGGAGTATTCTGAAGCACTGCCTGCTATAAGTACTGTTATCTTAATTAAGAGAGAAGTGTGCTTTCTGCAATAGGTGTTATTACAGATAAAGAGGAAAAGATCTTGTATTGGACAGCAAAAATCTGGCCACAGTGTCAAAACAGCAACTGATATATAACAAATAGCTTAATATATCTGGATACATCTTTAGTGCCAAGTTGCCATCTTTATTGCTACCTTCTTCTACAGAGCAAAATACGAGTTATGAGTTGGAAAAGAAGTGTGTCCCAAACACAACACAAGAATGAGGAGATACGGCTACAGCGTGGAGGGAATCAAGCACCCATTTGGATAGCAAATAACTGAGAAACTTGGCTTGAGCTCTTTGGAAACTCTGAATTATCTTACTTATCATGATCCACACGTTATGATTGAATATGTGATCTTTCACATATTCAGGTGAAATGAAGGTGGGTTTCTTAATTTGATCTCTCATTGGGTGCCAATTCATACCCATATCCATCGAGAATCAGCCATCCTCAGAAAGACCGGTAGTAAGCACATTTTTCACAAATGCTAATAAAGAGAATATTGTTCTGACAACCTCGCAGTGTAGCAAAGGTGAGGATAGCCTTTGAGCTGGGAGGACAGCATGCATTTTTTTTTTCTGCAGGTCTCAGCATCAGTGTTTCTGCCATCCATTATGACTTTATGAATGCAAATCATCAATCTCTTCCATCGAAGATCAAAAGGCTGCTCTGAAAGAAGCAGGGTTACTCTAACTGATGCTAGTATGGATCACTTCTGAGAGCACCAAATCCAGATATTTGCTGCTGTTAGTAACACGACGAGTCTCTAAATTAGCACTCACTAAGTTACATGCTGTAACTGCAAACCAGAGGTGGTGTAACCAGTTTTAAACTACGGAACCTTTCCTAATTTCTCAAGTAGCTTGGGATAATATTGACCTGGGCTTGCATCTGTATGAATCAAACTGCATTTGCAAGAAGGTAAAAAGAGAGAAGCCTTACTGCAAGTGTGCACAAAGGATCATTGGCCATAGGAGACAATGTCGGATGGCTCAGAATAGGAAGCTCTGTCAATCTCCTAAATACTGGAACCAACAGATTTGAGTGAGATACACTGAAAAGATATGGAAGGCAAGTGAATTTGCCGTGCTTCTGCTTTGGTCAGCTCATTTTGGTGATAGCCATTGGTATACACAAGGATCTGCAAGGCTTTTTGTTTAACTGAAGACAGTTTCAAACTGTGAACAGCAACAGAGTATGTTTAAGCACGACGTCTTCTGACTAGTCTTTTTTCACAGGGTTATGGTTTAAGACTCTGCAAGAAAACATGTTTGTGCAGTGCCAAACACAATCACATGATTTGACTGGAGCTGCATTACTTACACATAATAACCTCTGATCATCACCCATGTTCTTGGAAGTGCCACTGATGTAACTGAAAACTTCCCTGAGAGTCATGAGGGATGGAAAGCAACAAGCAAAGATTGCCTTACTTGGAAATAAAACTCAGCCCCAGACAGCCACAGCAGGGAAACTGGAAAGTTTACAGGCTCCCTGGTAAGGGTTTTTCAGAAGATAACATGAAGAATGAGGCAAGCTTTTCTGAGCTTTCTGCCAGCAGCCAGCACCTTGGTGAAACATGCTTACTGAAGACTACAAAAAACTACGGATTGCTGGGAAAGGGAGCTATTCAAGACTGTATAACAGCTTTACTACTGATTCAACTGCCCAAACAAACTCTGCTCACGAATTAAAGGCTTTAAAGTCATTCAAGTTTGTGAAGACAGACTCTTTTGAACAAGGACTACTGAAATGGCATTGGGCTTCCGTGTGGTATATATCAATGGCTCCAGATCCAATGTGCTCAATCTATAATGAGATTTGCTTTGTGGCTGAAGCTTGATGGCTTTCCAGTTTGAGTATTATTTTGGTTTTATTGTTTTTATTTTTTTATGTAAAGATTCAGGAGGACCTATTAGAACTGCATTGTTAATTATACAATCTATTCTTCAATGAGATAGACATAAATATCAGATTAGATGATAGTAAACAGTTCTCTCAATCCTGCCTTAAAAGAAACAGGATCCAGCTCAGTCTTTTACAGCTGTGTTAAGTTTATAAGGTTTAATGGCAGCACATAAAATAGTAAACCTTATTTGTCACTAAACTGATTTGGCTCTGAATATGCACAAGGGAAAGATCAGCTAAGCTGGAAGGTGTCACTTCTACAGACAATTTTCAGGTTATGGCTGCATTTTAAATGTAAAGAGCTTTTTCAAGGCAAAGTTATTCTTATAAACAGATACTAAAGACTTCATGGAAATCAGTTTAGTCTTCCTGACACTAGAAATGCCCCTTCCCCTGCTGACGTGGGTGGAAAATTAAAATATAATATTCCATCCCAATGTGCATTTCAACTTGATTATGAGCCAAATGTTTTTCTTCTCTAGTGAAATACTAAGAGTTGGCAGCAGTGTGCGCAGGTAGGACCGATACAGCAGCTGCTACGTCATTTGGACATTGGCAGGTCCTCTGACATACCTCTGCCGTTCAACAATAACTTGTTCTTCAATGCTAATAGCTAGATGCAGAATCATTTCTCAGATTGATGACTACTACTAGCATAAGATGAAATAACATTTAAAGGACTAAATAAATTTGCCTTGCTGTTAATTACAATGTTCAGTGCTTTATAGTAGGTGAAGAGATATTCCTCATTCCCACCACAGCTTTCACATGGCTGAGCCAGGCATAATGCATCTCATTTGCTCTTCCTGCTCCAGTGTTAACTCTTGCACAAATGCTTTCCTAAAATGTGGAATGATGATGAGGTCAAAAAAATTCAGTGTAGTTTTTCTTACACTATTGGCTGCTAGTAGATGAATGCTGTGCCAACTCCACAGAGTGCTGCCTGTCCTCAAAGTCAGAGGACAGTACTAGGTTAAATCCTGGCATCATTCCTCTTTACTTCCGATTGAATGTTGGGTGAGCTCCCCTGCACACAACATAGCTCTTCAGTCATATAGGAGGGTGGAATTCAGCACTGTGAACATCACCACAACCTCTGTTTTTTGTGAGCACACCAACAGGAATTTGATTCAAAGGAAGCAGCTCCATTAAACCCCAACACCTCTTCCTATCTCTTCTTTGGATTTATGTATGTACTCTGTTTGTGCTGTAGCTGCCATAAAGTAGTCTCCTTGCTGGCATTCACTTTGTCCTTTTTGTCCCTTGTTGGATGGATGCTGACACTGTGACGGCTGGAAGGCCTGCCTGAGCTGGGAGTGAAAAGTAATGCTCTGTTTAGAGAGTGCAGAGTACTGACTGGTTATCCGTGTAGCTCAATTAATGTGCAAGCAATCAGCAGAATCAGCATTTCAGTATTTTTGTATGATGTGAATGCCAGATAAGGCAAGAAATAAAGGCTTGAGGGAGAACAGAAATTTGCTGTCTGATGCCTTCAAGAAGAAGCTGCAGGTCTGCCTACAAATTAAATGAGTCTTTGTGAAGAGATCAGAAATGGTGTAAACCAGAAAACTCAAATAAGAAATCATATGAGCCCTTCTCAGAGAAAAGGAAAAAATCCTATGACCAAAGCTGCACTTTTAGGGAAAGAGATCATCTGAAATCAGGAAACGGGACAAATTCTGCTCTCAGTCACATGCACATAAACCTAATATTATCTCCACTGTGACAACCTTCCTTCATTGTTACAAAGTGCAGAACAACTCCAGAAGAACTTCCCTCAATATACGAAGAGATGACGCAGGAGTCACAAATCCAGCTGGAGAGCAGTACCAGTTCAGCGATCACTTCCTCAACAGCTTGTGTTCCCTTTCACAGAGATGTCTGAATTCAGCCTAGCTACCAGAATGGAAATCTAAGAGAACAGATTTCTCTTGTACAGAACCTTTCTGTATAAGATAAAAGGAAAAAGAAAAAAACCCTCTCTTATAGTATTTGGGTATTTCCACTATTGTATTTGAAGGAGTCAGGAGAGGCACAGGTAATGAAAGAAAGAATACAGTCCATGTGTGCGTAGAGGGGAGGGAAGGCAAGGGACAAGTTAGCCAAAATTCATGGAACCCCAAGCAAGTTGAGATGCAGGTTTTGCAGGAAACTCCTTTTTTTCTCATTCCTAACAAAATTCTGAACCTGCAATTGTTCACTATTTCTCCAGCTAGGAACACAATGTCCTTCCTCAAAACCAGACTGGAACTATACCAATTTATACCAGCTAACTGTCTGGCAGATAATATGCAGTGTGTCTTATGGAAGATTTAAGAGGGTCTTAGCCAGCAGTGTGCCCTGGCAGCCAGGACAGCCAACCGTATCCTGGGGTGCATCAAGCACGGCATTGCTAGTCGGTCGAGGGAAGTGATTGTCCCGCTCTGCTCTGCGCTGGTGCGGCCTCACCTCGAGTACCGTGTGCAGTTCTGGGCACCACAGTACGAAAAGGACATTAAACTGTTGGAGAGTGTCCAGAGGAGGGCGATGAAGATGGTGAAGGGCCTAGAGGGTAAGACGTATGAGGAGCGGCTGAGGTCACTGGGCCTGTTCAGCCTGGAGAAGAGGAGGCTGAGGGGGGACCTCATCGCAGTCTACAACTTCCTCGCGAGAGGGAGTGGAGAGGCAGATGACCTATTCTCTGTTATCACCAGTGACAGGACCCGTGGGAACGGTGTGAAGCTGAGGCAGGGGAAGTTTAGGCTGGACATCAGGAAGAGGTTCTTCACCGAGAGGGTGGTTGCGCACTGGAACAGGCTCCCCAGTGAAGTAGTCACTGCACCAAGCCTGTCTGAATTTAAGAAGAGATTGGACTGTGCACTTAGTCACATGGTCTAAACTTTTGGGCAGACCTGTGCGGTGCCGGGAGTTGGACTTGATGATCCTTATGTGTCCCTTCCAACTCGGGATATTCTATGATTCTGTGATTCTATGATTCTATACCCCAAGATACACGGGGAAGAAGGGAGTGGATGCAAAAGGGAATTAAATAACACAGCAATCCTGTCTCAATAAATTGCAGGAGAACAAGGGAGACAGCAGCTAGCTGGGCAGCATTCACTGAAGAACCAAGAATCAAAGGCAGCAAGTAAACAACAACAACAACAAAACAGGAAAGAAAATCACTGGCCTGAGTGACAGTGAGGGGGGAATCTGAAGTGCAACACCACACACTTGTGCTATGAAGGGGAAAGCTGTGGTGGAGCCTGTGCATCTGTGCATGGATGGGGAGGATCAGAAAAAGGGGTATGTGCTCATGTCCACCAGGTAAGTGAAAGACATTGTGGGCTGTTACGGGGTGTGCAGTCTTGAAAAGGGCGTGGGAGAGCAGGGATGGGGAAGGGGAACAGGTGGAAGGGACAGGGCGGCGCGTTATTATGTTGCTCAGCAGGGGCTGGGGAAGGAGAAAAGGCAGTAGGGAAGGAAGTTCTTACCACATTTGGAAAGTCTGCCAGTCATCAACTCCATACAGTTAGTGGTGTCTGGATCATAGAACGGAAAGAGGAGGGAGGGAGGGAGAAACATAAAAAAAGGTTTCCATACCTCTGTGCATAAAGTAGTAACTTAGCACATTATTACCTGAAGCAGGAAACATTTACGCATCTTGGACTTCACACAACCCAGGCCAAATTCTGCCACCCATTTTATGCCAGTGAAAACCTGGCCGTGTAACTGGGAGTGGAGCTTGCCTGGTCCTGCTGCTTGCACCCACCTCTTTATCACAGCTAGCGGGATTTCAGAGACGTGGAAATCGTTCTGCTGTTATATTAGCAATCTAAAAGCCTTGAAATACATTGCTTTCACTGGATGGCTTTGCAAGTTATCCTGCAACACCCAGAAAATGTCCAGCCAGCTATGTACATCAAAAGTTTGTGAGAGGGAGGAAATGCAGAACTGTGCTACTGGACATGGGCTAAAGTGGTTACTTACACAGCTCAGAAACATCTTTTAGATCCCAGTGCTCACATCCCTAACAATTCTGCCCTTCTCATTCACGTGTAGTCTCTTACTCTTCTTGCTTTCAATGGCACTATTCACAGGCAACAGAATTACTCCTGGAAAGGGTGGCAGAATCTGGCCCAGTGATATTACTGTCCACTTTGTGTATAGCTCCCCTTGCCACAGCCTCCGAGTGCTTCTTAATGCTGGTGTGATAAGCAGAAGGAGCTTTACATGGGAGTTTTAATGTGGAGAGGACTAGCCCCGCTGGTCTCTTCCCTGTGAAAGCTGCTGGCAAGTGAGACCTGCTGCTGTCAGCCAGGCTGCTGCGGCACCTGGGGCCTCAGCCCATGCTCCCTCTGGAGCCAGTGGGAAACATTTACAGCACTTGGTTCGGTCTTGGGTCTCCTCTTGCCTGGCCTCTCAGTGAGCACTCAGGTATTAAAGAAATAGGCCTCTTGGAAACATGCACACATATGCCCCAAATCCCTGCCTGCCAGGATGCTCTAATTACTCCCTGTCTGCTGAAAGTCTGCAGGAGAGAGGGCAGGACCATTTCTCAGCATGCCTCTCCACAGAAAAGTAATTTTCAAAGAGGAGGAAGGGATGCTGGATATGCCTGGGTATGCTGAACCCACGCTAGAAGAGCATGGCTGTGCTTTCTGACGCGGCCAGGCCTGTGCTGCACAGATCGCCTGGGAAAGCACGGAGTAGTGCTTGGTCCAGTGATGCTGGTCAAAGCATCCGAGGAGAAGTTACATGCTCTCCACCCCAAAGGTCAGAGGCAGGCTGGCAGAGCTGAATGGGAGATTAAACCCATGGAAGGTCTCTCAGAAAGGCACAAGACTGACAGAAAGAGGGGAAAAAGGAAGGAGGTGAAGGAGAAGAGAGGATTCAGGGTTTGGAACAAGGTATCAGAGGTGTCAGAGGCCAGGAGTTCACCTGTTTTTTGTCTATTCTGACTGCGTGAAGGCAGACTAAGCTCCCAAAAAATACTTCTCCCCAAAGATGCCTAACAGGTTTAGAAAGTGCCTACAGGTGCTGATTGAGACAACAACAAGGAGTCACAACCATGACCTCTTTTTTTCTTCTTTAGTAACTTGGAGAAGCCTGTTACCTGATGCCTTGTAGCAGCTCCTGTCCAACCCCTTGTGAGTCAACTACACCCAGCTGCAATAACTACAGATCTACGGCGGCAGAGCTCAGAGCTGTCACTCAGCCATCAGCATAACCTCTGCTTTGAAAGAGTGCAGAAGAACAGGGAAGAAGAGCAAGGAAAGTCTCAAACAGGACTGAAAGATTGTTTCTGACTCCCACTTCCATCACCTGGAATTCTTCTCTCAAGCGTATCCAGACTGACCACACAGTCACTAGCAGTCAAGAAGCAAAAATGGTAGCACTTGGATAATGCCAGAATAGGTAAATATTATGGCTGGTTTACTAAGAGTCTCCTGAAATGAGTATTTCTCTTTCTTTGTGACTTTTTAACATAAATTAATCATGCCTTCTTAAGGTAGTACCTCAGAATATTGTCTTTTTTTCAGCCATCTGTTGTCAGCATAGCTCTTTTAAGTATTTCATTTAAAGCTAATTGTGCAACAGGTCTACATACATTAATCCTGTGATGAGAATACAAACTGAAAGATCCGCAACAGAAAAAAAAGGGATTGTAGGCTTTTTGACAACGTAACACCTTGGGATCTGTAACCCATTTTGTTCCTAAAATACTAATTTTGCAGGTTGTAGAATAGTTTTGGATGGATAGGAAAAAACACAAAGACTCTTTTGAAATATAAGACCATGGAAAAATATCAAAGGAAAACTAATAAAACTTCACAGTTTTCTTTCTTAGAACATTTATGCACAACAAAAACTACAATTTGTGTTCTCTATATTGCCAGGGCCAGTCCCAAGACCTGCACAGTAACTTATTTTTATTTCCAATGTCTTCTTAATACACGATCAGCTGTTTTTTTCCCCATTCCTAAAGGACAGCAAAAATGAGCATGCCAGAAACAGTAGCTGATACCACATCTTCGAAGAGACTAACAGAGTTAATATGCTTTCAGCTTCTCTCTTATAATGATTACTTTAATACTTCCTTCATTTCCATCAACTTGTAACATCTGCTTTAATAAATATTCTGTATGATAAAGTATTTCATGATTTTAAAGGAGAATTTTCATTCTTATCAGAAAGCCGTAGATTCTTGGCAGCAGGCTTCTGCTCACAGATAATAATCCATAACCCAGTGTCTGCAGGATCAAGGTGTTATGTGAGGTGAGTAACACCAGGGTCCAAAAGCTAAATGCTCCCTGAGAAGCATTGATGGGTCATGTAACTACATTTTTAATGTATGCTGTTTAATTTTTTAATTAAAGCAGAGTGGCAGTGCCAGAGCTCAATCCTTCTGATGATAAGGCAATTCCTTATTTCATAAGAATTGCTGGCAGTCCCTCACGCTTCAGATTTGACCAAGACTCTTTCATAAATGACACACAGTTCAGTTCATTAACAGATGACAAATGCTTTGGTTAACATAGGCCCTTCCTGATTGGAACATGAAAAGGTCAAAATGAGCTCTGAATCCATTAAAAAATCCTAGTGTTCTGCTAAATTTTCTTTCCTGAAATTATTTTTTTCAGTAATTTGCATTTCTATTCCTCATAATTTCACAGTCAAACAGCCTGGTTTGTGATGCATCTGGTATCTCTGGGACTGCGACTTGTCCCAGCCCAGGAAATCTCAGACAAACAACTGCTCTCCTGAGATCTCCAAATGCAGGCTAGATCCCAGAAAAGCACTGAGTGTCTCCTGTCAATTGCCAATAGTTCCCAGTAACCACTTACATTAAAGGAGATGATGCCAAGGGAGATACCACTTCCTCTGGTCCAAAGCAGTTACCATTTGGGTTGGAATTCCCCAGCGTTTGGGTGCCTACTTGAAATGCACTGTTCTATAAAAAAATCTGGAGTGCTTGGACTCTTTTTTACATGTTTTATTTCAGGACTACTCAGTTAACTTTAGTGAGGTCTGTTCAATAATAATACTAAAGTTGTTTGTCAAAATGCAGTGTTCTAGCAATCCAACCAGGCATTACACTGTGCCTCTTATAGGTGGGAAGCATGACAGCAAGATAAAGTGATGCCCCAGACACTACAAGAGTGGTTACAACATAAAGGATCCCACAGGAATGCAGGAAACAAGATAAAGCTGGGACCTGGACAAGCCTCAGATAAAACTGAATGGCAGTCCAGTTCCAAACTGACAGTTACATGGTCCCATTTCACGTCTGCAGATGGAAGCTGACCTGGCAAAAGCACTTCATTTGCTCCTTACTCCCTTTTTCTGTCTTTATGATAAAATCCTTTGCACACTTGAAAACGATTTCTTACTATGATTTTTTGTAGCTATATAGGCAACACACAGCTCTTGTGAGCCATAAAGATGAACACCCAGAATGCACAGATCAATACTCCAGCAAAGCCTTTTGAGTCACGTGAACATCTTTTTTTCTTTTTGAGACATAAACCAGCACAGTAAGAGAGATCAGGTGCATATACAGAAGACACATGCAATCAGGAAGAATTTGCACAGCCCTGTTTTGGAGCTGCACATGGTCTCTAAACAGCTGTTTATGCTGATGAAAGGCATTTCCAGCAGTAACGCTGAGAAACTCTGAACTTCTGAGAAGCCGAGGGTTAAAATCTGACATGAAGCCAAGAAATATAGTAAAACATCAGAATACCTATTACAAAGAAGTTTTAAAGGCTATTTCAGCACTGCTGATTGCCTAAAACACAGGAAAAAATGTAAAAAAAATGGGGATATGCAGTACCCCACACTTAAAACCAAAGCCTAAAGAGGCAAGAAAATATTAAGAAAATAAAAATTGATAACCCGTGTATGATCACGGATGGCTTTTGCACGTCCCCATTCACCAGCTGTTTCTATTACTTTTTTGTGCAATGGCACTGGAGGAAAACAGATTATAATTTAATGGAAAGGGTACCGGACTGAAACGAAGGCAAAAATATGTGGTTTTTTTTCCCCCCTCAGGAGATCCCCTTATTCTACCAAAGGGCACCAAGGGATGAAGAGACAAGGCTAGCTGCTCCCATAGATCTTGTTACTCATTCTTCATCCAAGAGGGACTGTCCTTTCAGGGCATCACTGGGCACAATGGATTTTGTGATACCAGTAACAAGAACACATGGACAGCTATTCCAGCTCAGAAAAAAGGCCAAAATCAAATCACCTAGAGCTCTTTCTCCAAAAGCAGCCACACGTGGACATGCAGGAGAGTAACAGCAGACCAAGCATAGAACACTTTCTCATAGCACTGCCTCATTCTCTCATCACTTACGGGTCAGGGATTTCCTGAGTTTGCTGTGGTTTTATCCATTTAGTAGTTCCCATGAAGTTTCCTCTTCCAGGGAGTCATCCAGTCTCCCTGGGAGTAGGAAGTACTCAGGGGAACATAAGCATCTCTGTAAGCTTCAAAACCTGCTTCAGCAAGTTCTACAGGTGTTACCCACTACATGAAGACACACCTTTCAGTATTTGTTTGGTATTTGGCTTCCACTAGCTTCATTTGATGGCTTCTGGTTCTTGTACTGGAAGAAAAAATGAACCATCAACGCCTATCTAATTGTTCTATACCAGTCATAAGTCTGTAGACTGGGTATTGTCTCAGCAGCTATACCACAGAGGATTTCATGTCCTGAAGCATCAAGGTAGAAAGCTGATATGTTGCACTAAATTTGGCCAACTGGACAGCGGCTTTTAAAAGTATTAGATTAGCTTTTGGGATGGATTGCATTTATTTACACATTTATTCCAGTAAGGGAAGGAAGCTGTCTTCCTGCTTCACAGGATGTCAGAAGAAATAAGCACAGCCAGTCTTAGGAAGGGAAAATGGAACTGAATGCAGGGATATCCATGGGGAAGAGAGATTATAGGGTACTCAAGTATGACATAGAAACACATCTGCCTAAATCAGGTACGTATGTGTACACACATAACACACACACAGATGCATGGGCAACATGACATCTACAAACACTGTTGTGAGCTGGAGGAAATGAGAAAGAGAAAAGTACATTCTGAAACCCAGGCAAGCCGGCTTAGTGGGCTGGCATGCTGCATAACGGATCAAAGAGGAGCCAGAGAGAGAATGACTGTCAGTGCCATATGCTTACTAGGCCTTTCTGTTCTCTTTTATACTGTATTCACTGAATCTTGCCCTTCTGCAGGTCTCACATTACAAGCATGCACCTTTCACAGGTGGCTTTCATCATCCCACCTGTAATGGCATCTGAACTATAAGGCAGGGCAGACAACTATACAAAGGATATGTCTGTGCACAATGAGCTAGGAACATCTCCAGTGCTCTGGCAAGGGAACAAACAGGCCAGCGTTGCTGATCAGAGCCAGCAATATCCTCAAAGCCATGGAGGAGGAGAGTCAAAGTGAACTGTAAACTCATTCTGTTGCAGCAGAGGACTGCCTACAGAGCATCCTCCAAACATGAACCTGAACGGGAGTCCAGCCACCACAATTCCTGTGAGGTGTTAAGGGCTGGGAATGTGGGAGAAGAAAGAAATGAAGAACTTGTCTTGTTTCTACGTAAGTAAGAAATACTGAGTCAATTTCTAGGAAGCCCCTATGCAGACCTACCCAACCACAGCCAACCAGCTGAGCAAAGTGCTGAATGTGAACTCTTTGTGGTCTCTTTATCCATTTTTTTCCACTTATTCTCTCACTTTGGATGAGGATGTGAACCATGGGACCCCCCTGCTTTGAACCACGTTTTCTCTTCTGTGGTAACAATCTTTTCCCCGTACTTTCTCTCTTTTCCTTGTACTCTGCTCCAAACTAAGTTTTCAGGTTGAATTACTTCTCTCTTTTTCAAACGTCATGCATCTTACTGATCAGGACAGGTGATAGACACAGGACAGTTTGGCACTGTGTCTCTTGCGAGCTGCCTCGCTTGTTGTTAACACTCCACGTGGAGTTTTCGCTTTCTCCCTGTCTTTAAAGATCAGGCTGGGTTTTCCCTGCTAGAAAGAAATGCTCTCATGTAGCTTTAGGCAGTAGAAAGAGACTCTGCATCTGTAATATGATTTCTCCATTCCAGAACTAGAGCAAAACTGTAGGTCACATACACTTCTTACAGCATGGTTTGCCCTGAATGTCTCCCTGAGCCACAGTCAGATGAATGGTTTTTATTCCTGTTATAATATGACTTTCTTATGGAGATACCCTGCTTCATGTGCAAGTGTGCAACAGGGTCCAACTCTTTCTATATGGCCTCATTAGCTAGCACATGTTAAGGTGAAAAAGTTAAGAGAGATCATATTATTTACCTTTTTTTTAACAGCTTTCCCCTTATCAGAGGGCAAGGGCACACTTCTTTCCCAAAGAGACAAGGGATGCTTGAACATTGTTCACGCAGCAGGGGTAATAGGAACTAGACTCGGAGGATGCTTTTCTGTTAGCTAATTGCCCTCACTCTCGATAGATCCAGCATTTCCCAAGAGAAAGGGCTGGCAGAAAATTCTGGCTGCTTTCTTGAGTTTGATTTTATTTCAGAAGTCCACAGAGCAAAAATCTGAATCAGATCTAGTTCTAATATCCTCACCTTTCCTGTTTCCTAACAGAATAACCCATGTGCTGGGCATCCTTGCAATCCAGCATGCAGAAGGTCAGACAGTGCTGGAGGGCAAAAGCAAAGTGGAAAATAATCTTTCATGAGCTGAGCATACTTTTCTGTCACATAGTGAGCACACACTCTTCTAGACAGAGTTATTTTATCTTCAGCTGTTAAAGCCACACTGTTAGACCAGAAGGATGTAACCCATATGTGCAATGAGCCAAGGAGGCCCAGGATTTAACTGCATGATGCTATGCTGACTTCATTCTCCAATTTTGTCTCGGCTGGTTCACACTAAGGTAAAACATATAACTTAGCTCTTATGTATAATATTTATTTACTACCTTTTCAGCATCATACAATGGAAAAACTCTTCCCATTCCTCCTGCCTCTTCTTCCTGCAGCTTCCACTCTCTGCTTTGCTCCTATTTCTTCCCTGTATCTGTACATTCTTTCTGCTTCTCCCTGTTTTTCCTTCCTTGAAGCACTCCCAGTATCTAAGCTTCCTTAAGTTTTCCATTTTCACCTTCTTCCTTTGTTCTATCCTCTTAAAGGACAGAATTGTTATCATTGATTTTTTTTTAAGTGTCACCACTAGTGTTCAGAGTGAACATTTGCTACATAATGGTGGGATGAGGCGAGTTTCTGTATTATCATCTCAGGCTGCCTGGAGATTCAGATTGATGTCATTGCAAAGGGCCACACTTGTAAAGCTTTCTTTACCAGCGTGAGGAATTGCAACTTATTTTAAAAATCAATAACATAATAGCTTTTGCAGAACCTTAGTATATGATTCATGCTACCACAGTACTGGGCCAAGAATTTGACCACACTACTGGAAACTATTAGCCACCGTCTGACCATCTGAAAATGCTGCTCTTAACAGCTAGTTAAAAGTAGCTCTCAATTTTGTTCTGGGACCCTCCAAAGTTGGAGGTTTCTAAGGCATACCTGAAGGGTTTGTACATCAGGTATCTTCTAGACTGTGTCCCTGTTCTGGGAACTTTTGGACCTTGAGAAAATCTGGAATATCTGTTGATGATGCAGCTTTTGATGGAGAAGTGGGCAAATGGCTCTTTGGGCGGGAGGAGGGCAGAAGCTGTTCAACTAGGGAATGCGCTGGGAGCACTGGAGTGGGAATGAAAGAGGGAGGGTGCAGGAAGTAGGGTGGGTGCGGGGAGTTACTGCTCTGTCTGAATAGAGCTAGGTTCTTGCTGTGATCAGAGGGATGGCCTCCCTCAGCCTCCTGGTACTGAGAGGCACTTCACCTTCCTGTCCCTGCTGAAGCAAGGTGCCCAACAGTAGAAACTACTTACCTGATAACTGCTGCACTGAAGGCTGGTCATGTGTGCTTAACAACTGTGCCTGAATGGTTTCTACTACCCTCTTAAAACGACGGCTTGGACCTGTGAGGAGAGAAGAGGCATGCATGGCTGTGAGAGCAGCAGGAGCCAAATCCCCAGATAACACAGGTTGGAGGGAAAGGATCACAAACATTTTCCCTTCACTCCTGTCCCCAAGACTGTACTGCCAGCATAGCTGTACTTCAGCTGAAGGCACAACTTTGAAGAACTATTATACAGTCCCCCCATGTTAACAGGGACTTTGCAGTGCTACACTCAACAAGAAGGATGGGTTTTGGGCTCCTTTTGTAAAGACAGGCAAGTTTTTTTTTTGTTGTTTTTTTTTGTTAGTTACTTTTAACCCCTGTGTGGAGCACATGATGAGCCAGGAAAAAAGGGTGATTGCACATTTCTGTAAGAAAGAAATCAGTGGCATCACAGTGCCCAGGTGAGATACTGAGACCTTTGAGTGAAACGAGGAGGCAGTACAGGGAGGTATTTCAAATCTGATGCACAGAGCAGCTATTTTAGCACTAATTGTGGTGGTGGCAACTTCACCTCTTTGGGAATCTCTTGCCCTCCCAAGCATGTCTATCACTACCAATGCCATTCTTGTTCCCAGTATCCTCCTTTTACCCACTGTATGGATCTTTCCCCGGAAGACCTCTCTTTGCAGGCCTCCATGTCAGCAAGGACAGAGACAACTTGCACCCATGTTGCAGCTTTGCCATGGTTACCTGATAAGAGTGTGAAAGTGACAGAATAAATCCCATTCTCCTTCTGCGCCTCTCCCCCTTCTGTGTACGTTATGTCCACCTGGAACTTCACTGGCTTCTGGAAGACAGCAGGACCTCCTGTGGACTTGTATTCTGCACGGAAACTTGTCTGTGAGATGACACTGTGACTGAGGCTTGGAATCTGAAACAGGTTGGCAGAAGATAGTAGAACCAGCTCAAAAAGGGAACAATTGCAAAGTTCAGTTTACAGCAATACGTATTTCCAGAATGTGTATTATTTGCTAGATTTGCTTCTGGACTTCAATTTGTAATATTCAGGGCATTCTTGTGAGATCAGTAAGAGTTTAGATTGGTTGGCACCACACAAGAAGGCACTGTTCCTTAAAGGAATGACCTAAATTTAAAGGATAAATACTGATGGAATATCCAGCACGCTTATAAATTCCATGCTGCACAGCTTCATACACTGAGTCTTTCTTTTCCTGCTCATCTACCAGTTTTGAGAAATGCCTTTTGCTTAGTGAGAACTGATATTAAGGGAGGGACTAGAAAAGTCAGTGAGATATAAGACTGGATATAACAACAACCTGAGCAGCCTGGTCTGATCTCATAACTGATCCTGTTTTGAGCAGGAAGTTGGACTATAGACTCCTTTACGTCATTTCCAACCTCAATTGTTTGGTGATTCTATGCTATCAAAGAAACATCGGGACAAGGAGCAGACACTTAGACAAGTGTCTGGGATATCCACAGGGACAGCATGCCTGCTATTCACTTACGCAAATCACAACTCCTATCAATATGTAAAACAGTTTTGAGAAGCTTTCCGGTGTTATCCAATATCTGTATCATCAGACCTCTGGCAGAACTTCACAACTGCCTAATTTTCAAGCAGTCACTATTCACAGATCCTACTAGAATTCTATTTATCGTTTCACAAAAGACAAGATTTTAAAAAAATCCCCCCAAACACTTGGAAATCTGACTTCTAATTTTGGAGGGAAAACGACAGATGAATTCTTTGAGAAGCTTACCTTACAAACTTACTTATCAGGCTCTTACAATACATTTAATTTGAAGTTGGCTGAAAGAGGTGATTCACAGGGTTTGCACACAAATCACCACATCACACCTCGCACCACACATGTAGGGTATGCACAGGATCACTAACATAGGCAGTAATGTACACTATGCTGTACTAAACTCACAAGCATAGCTAAATACAGGGAACTGGTAGAGTAACAGCTGCTTCAAACCAATCTGAGATAGATAACAGTGTTTGATGGATGTTACTATACTGCACTCACTCCCTGCGTGCCTGTACTGTGTACGAACAGTTAAAAGGATTACAGCTGCTTTTTGGGAAGAAATTCATTGTAGCATCATAGAGACTATAAAGGAGAGCAATATTTTGTTGAAAATAACACCAATTCAACAAACAATAAAAGAAATTAAACCGTCTTCTTTTAATACTATTTGAAAAAAGTCTCATTATGCTTCAAAAACCCTTGAATTGAAAAATCTGTCAAATTAGGTTTACTCTGCTGACCTTTTTCTTCACTGGTACTTTTAAATGGTGAGAATAAGGAGGTTCTGTAGGAAAAAAAAAAAGGACATTTTCTCTGCTCACACAGCAGACCTTCTTAGATTGTAAAAAAAGAGCATCTGTAACAACTGATACTCTGCTCACCAGAAGAAATTACCCTTCTATCTGCCATAAAGCACAGAAGAGGAGATCTAAAGTAATAAATGCAGGTGTGAGACAGGCTTTTTGTCTGATTGGTGGAGGGCATACACAGGGAGGCCCAACCTTTTGCACAGATGGTGACTGCAAGATAAGTGTGACAAAGCAGCAAATCAATGTCTTGATATTGCATTGCCAGTGTGCTCTAACTGCACTGATATTCCAAACACTGGTAACCTGGAGAGCCTGGCAAGAAGGTTGAAAACTTTTCTCACCTTACAGAGTACTTTCTATAGTTAGAAGTTTAGACAGAGTACAGTGGAGGCCTGAATTAACATGATGCATAATTTAAATGCACAGAGGATGCATTCGAAGGAACAGAGACCCTGCCCAGTAACATATGGCACAAGGAGGCCTTGGTCTGACCAATGAGCAATGCCTCCAACAGGCAGTTGGGCTGACTTACCGAGAGGAAAGCGTGGACAATATCAGCCTTAATGGAGCTTAGTGGTTTGTCCTTAATGACCACAAAAATCTGTTCTTCTTTCTCCAGGTTGATGAAGTTACCAAACCAGGATTTTTTGGCAAGCCTGACGTGATGAAAAGAAAGAGATGGTTTAGAATATTGAGCACTATTTCTTAGATTTCCCAGCTAGGAAAAAAAAACAACCTGGAGAAGAAAGTATTGATAACACTCCAGATGTGATATTACAATATGTGGCTCACAGAGTCAGAGAACATCCCACTCACTTAGTGAAAACTGTTAAAATAATGGTCCAGTCAGTGCAACTCTGGCAGCAGGTGTGACCAACAATTTAAAACTAGGAGTAACTTTTCTATAAAGTCAATATACCAATTAATACTCCACACATACAATTCATATAAATCTGGGGACATATTTCTGAAATGTCTCCAAGGATCTCTCCATTTTTTTTGTGTCAATATGTGGATGCTGTTAACACAGGGATTTAAGTTCCCTCCTGCCCAGTTTCAATGCCTTTGGTGTTCTTGGACTTCGAAAGTACCATTTCCAAAGGTGTCCTCTTGTACTGACAGTACAATCATATGATATTGCTTTTTAAAGCAAACTAGAGGTTTCACTGGACCTCCAACCTGTCAGAAAGTAAAATCCACTCCTACCCAGAGGAGGGCCAGAACAAACACTGTCCCATTCATTAGTCCCATTCAAAATCTGTCTAAATAATGAGCAAACTCTGGAAAAGAATGAATTTTCAGTACTAAGAGAGAAGATACCAGCACCACAGAAAACACAGCTCAGGCTTTCCACTGATAGCAATCCAACTCCACAGCTCCTTTCAGCATCAGATTTCGGTTTCATCATAAAATGAAACTGCCTTTTTTCACACTGATCATATAAGCAAATGTTTGATTTTGCTTATTGTTTTACCATTGCAGTGCACTTTGTTGAAATTCACTTTCAAGTTAAACAGACTAAAGTAAAAGTAGGGCAGGTATGTTACTGAGGGAAACTACCCAGAACTTGGAGGTAGCACCTCTGAAAGTTAATGTTTTGAGGGGAGAGAAGATGCTGTCAGCCATGATATGTGGGCAAAGAATTGCTGGACCAAGCTAAGTCCAGGAAAAATTCCATTGAAATCAGCCATGTTCTAGCAGAGAAGAATTTAGCATGAAAAAGTCAGAGATGAAAAGACCTGCCTCCAAGAGAGTGCAGGTTTTTCACTCTACAGGGTATTTTATAAAGTCAAGCAATAGGCTTCCACTTTTAGGGGACATTCGCCACTCAACAGAAGAAGACAACCTACAGTTGAGGAAGAATGAGGAAGGGTAGAATGAGAAAGGGCAGAGATGAGGAGAGAAAGGAGTATGGAAACACCACAACTGGAGGACAGCTCGGTTGTGCAAATAATCATTTGTTGCCACCTATTACGGGCAACAGAAGGTAAGAGAACAGAAAGATTCACTTGCAATTTGGTAAACCACCATTCCCCACTCAATTAAAGTGGGCTGGAAAACTGTCACTCCCTAAAATATTCATAGGCAGCTGTAATTAAGCCAGTGAGCCAAAGATTAGCATAGGGAGCAGTAAAGAGAAAGGGCCTCTCATTTAAATGGGTCGTTAAGGAGCCAGGGTTAGAGTGTGAAAGGAAATTACATACTAATTAGCTCGTGTGTCTCACACACACCATAACAACTCTGCAAGCCCCTGGAGAGCTGGGGCAATAGCCCCTGCATGTAAAGGGTCTATGGTAATTAGTAAATTTGCACCTGGTTATCCATCTAAAATGTCTGGTTGTCTTAGGCTTGGATCTATCATACTCCGAACAGTGCTTGGCTATTGGGACTCCAGGGACCCAGTGTATGTCACACATTCTCCTTGGAAGCTGGGCCTAGAAACAGTGTGAATATTTAACTGCAGATCTGCCATCTACTACTTTTTATATTTTTATTTTCATTAATGGTTTTGTGGGAACTTCATTTATAGATCTCTTAATGAGGGTAGGTTAAAAGAGCCCCAGAACACAGGGAGGATTTCTGCTGTTCAGTGTGGAAACTTGGTCTGGAGTCTACAGAGTCAAGGTGGGCTCTTTTCTTTGGCAAGGTTATCCATACTAATACTGACTCTGATAGCCTGGGCTGTGCTCCAGATTGCAAATCCCTTGAATTCAGGACATAATTTTGCTGGTGTTGCATGAGATTTCATAGACGAAATATTCTGTAAGCAGTTGGGAGAAGTCTCACAATCGCTAGCTCTTGCTCTCGTGGGGGACTTCAACTTACCAGATGTCTGCTGGAAATACAGCAGAGAGGAAACAGTCTAGGAGGTTTCTGGAGTGTGTGGGAGATAGCTTCCTGACAGCTGGTAAGTGAGCCAGCTAGGTAAGGTGCCCTGCTGGACCTTTTCTTTGTGAACAGAGAAGGACGTGTGGGTGATGTGAAGGTTGGAGGCCACCTTGGGCACAGTGATCATGAATTAACAGAGGTTTTGATTCTTGGAAAAGTAAGGAGGGGGGTTAGCTTCCAGAGGGCAGACTTTGGCCTGTTCAGAAAACTGGTTGGCAGAGTCCCTTGGGAGGCAGTCCTGAAAGGCAAAGGAGTCCAGGAAGGCTGGACACTTTTCCAGAAGGAAATCCTAAAGACACAGGAGCATGCTGTCTCCATGTGCTAAAAGATGGGCCAGTGGGGAAGAAGACCAGCCTGGATGAGCAGACAGTTTTGGCTAGAGCTCAGGAAAAAAAGAAAAAAAAAAAAAAAAAAAGAGTTTATGACCTTTGGAAGAAGGAGCAGGCCACTCAGGAGGCCTACACAGATGTTGAGGCTGTGCAGGGAGAAAATTAGAAGGGCCAAGGCCCAACTTGATCTCAATCTGGCTACTGCCATTAAGGATAATAAGAAATATTTTTATAAATACATAAACAAGAAAAGGAGGACTAAGGAGAATCTCCATCCTTTATTGGATGTGGGAGAAAACATAGTGACGAGATGAGGAAAAGGCTGAGGTACTTAATGCCTTCTTTGCCTCAGTCTTTAGTAGTAAGACCAGATGTTCTCCGGGTACCCACCCTCCTGAGCTGGTAGGTAGGGACAGGGAGCAGAATGGAGCCCTCATAATCCAAGAGGAAATGATTAGGGACCTGCTACACCACTTAAATGTACACAAGTCTATGGGGCCTGATGGGATCCACCTGAGGGTACTGAGAGAGCTGGCAGAACTGCTCACCAAGCCACTTTCCATCATTTATCAGCACTCCTGGCTAACAGGAGAGACCCAGAGAACTACAGGCCTGTCAGTCTGGCCTTGGTGACAGGGAAGCTCATGGAGCAGATTATCTGGAGTGCCATCAGGCGGCACTTACAGGAGAACCATGTGATTGGGCCCAGTCAGCATGGGGTTACGAAAGGCAGGTCCTGCTTGACGAAACTGATCTCCTTCTGTGACAAGGTGAGACACTTAGTGGATGAGGAAAAGGCTGTGGATGTGGTCGACCTAGATTTTAGTAAAGCTTTTGACACTGTTTACCACAGCATTCTTCTGGAGAAACTGGCTGCTCATGGCTTGGATGGTTGTACGCTTCTCTGAGTAAAAAAATGGCTGGGTGGCTGGACCCAGAGACTCGTAGTGAATGGAGTTAAATCCAGTTGGTGACTGGTCACAAGTGGTGTCCCTGAGGGCTCAGTATTGGGACTAGTTCTCTTTAATATCAGTTATCTGGACGAGGGGGATGGAGTGCACCCTCATTAAGTTTGCAGACAGCACCAAGTTAGGCACGAATGTTGATCTGCTCAAGGGTAGCGGGGGTCTGCAGAGGGATCTGGACAGGCTGGACCGATGGGCTGAGGCCAACGGGATGAGGTTCAACAAGGGCAAGTGCTGGGGCCTGCACATGGGGCACAACCACCCCATGCAATGCTACAGGCTGGGGGAACAGTGGCTGGAAAATTGTCCAGTGGGAAGGGACCTGGGGGGATTGGTCGACAGCTGGCTGAATATGAGCGAGCAGTGTGCTCAGGTGGCCAAGAAGGCCAACAGCATCCTGGCTTATATCAGAAATATCATTGCCAGCAGGACTCTGTGGGCCTCTGTGCTTTGTCTTTCTCCAAACCCTAACCCTAACCCTAGTCAGCATCCAGGTCCAACACAACCTCACTTAGGTCTCCCAGGAAATACTACTCAAAACAGAAGGCTTTTCGTGTATATCTACTTCTTTGGCAGCCCTTCCCCAGCCCCAGTCACAAGCATAGCCTTTGCTTTATCTTTCTCCAAACCCTAATCCAAATCTTTTCTCCTTGAAATCGGCAGAACTAATTGTGCTTGTACACACAGGGCATAATTCCGCTGAAGAAGATGCAGTAGTTTCAGATTAAAATCACGCAATTAAGGTTTCCCCCCTGACAGGGCTTGCTAAGTGCTACTAACTTGGAATAACACAAGTATGAATTGAACATCTTCAGCATCACCTTAGAAAATCAGGCTGTAAGCAGTGAAAAAAGTACTTACAATTAAAATGCTTTTCTTGTGATGAAAAGCCTCGTAAGGGGGAGGCAGGTAAGAGACATGGGAGGGAGGCTGGGTACATAGATTACTCTAGGGAATCTAACCAGGTGTCCAGTTGATGAAAAAAGCAAATAGATTAGCATGAAAATAGAGGCTACTGCTTTATTACTTCACACTGAATTTCCTACTGTTATAATGCTGTTCCATTTTCTACTTTTGGAGTGTCTGAGTGTTTCACCTTTGGAGAGCCTCACTGTTTTCCCTATCTGTCCCTGGGTGCAGGGATCTATAACCTCCAGAAGTTCACTTGCTTGGCATAAATAATAGCATTTCTTTTTCATGTGAGAAAGAATAACATTACCCAGACACGTCAAAGTTTATTACCTAAACATCAGGTTTGTTAAATGAATGGCAGTCATTAAAGAATGCTGTACCAGACCAAGGACACGCATTTTTATCACTCAAACCATGAGGTCAATAGAGCTCTTCATAAGGATATCTTATTTCTTACAGAAAAGAAGAAAATATCAGGAAAAAAAAAAAAGATATGTGGAAGTGGGCACTGAGCAACAAGACACCTACCATTAAAATAAAATCTAGTTCATTATTTTTTATGACTTTTATTATGTTTACTGGAGGGTGCAGTCCAACTGAACTCATTAATTTGGCAATTATACAGAAAAAGAAAAAAGGGCCTTAGGCTTTGACTTGCATCCAAACTGCCTCAAATGACAGACACTACTTCCGTATACCAGCTTTTAAAGGGTGAGTGGGAAGTACAGAAGGCAGTAAATTCACCGAAGAACATCTACCAACATAGAGGGAAGGGAAAGGAAGGGAAGGGACTTCATTTAGTGGCTTTTCTGCTTTAGCAGCCTTAAAAACAATTGAGATGAGAATATCACTTACTTATTCTGTAAGGATATGTTTATTTTATGAAATTCTCTCATGACCCTTATTAGTAAATTCTCCGAAGTGCTGAAAACACAATTTATTCCATTCTTCTTCCTGGATTTCTTTTACTACCCTTTGCTATTTCCTTACTTCTCCCTCTCCCTTTCTTTATTATCCCTGTCCACTCTGCAGCATTAGAAACAGACTGCCCATCAGATACATGCCAGGTCTGGGAAAAGTTCTTAAGGCGATACCATTATCACCAATTACAAAACTTTGGGCCCACAATTTTCATCTATGACTCATGAATATTTCACACAAGTATCTTGACAAAAGGCCAAATTGTCTTGGTTGGCAGGGAAAGTCAATGGGCATTGGGTGCACAAACACAAGCTGTGAAAATAAAAAGGAATTATTTGGCATCTGTTGCATATATTAGGAAGTGTTTGGAGCAGCCATCTCTGGCAGGGGCTTCCAAACCTGCCATGCAGTGACGCACATTGGTGCAGTGAAATGGTTGAAATGTACACTGACTTTAAGGAATGAGTCTGGTGAATATGAAACAGCTTCTGCACCTCCCAGTGTTGCTGCCCAGAATTAATACTGCATTTACTATCCAAGCTAAAGATTCCTTGGAATCATCCTAGCAGAAGCTTCTGCATGTTATTTTGAGGATGCAAACTCTCATGTTCTAAGAAGACTTTTATGGCTTAGTTAGTGCCATTATAAGACATCGACTATCCTCAAGAGTCATCTGCTTGAGAGTCAAATGAAAGAAGAGAACGGGAAGATGTTCCAAGACTAGGAAACTCAGCATGCTGTGACTAAATGAGCTGGTTACTGGGAGACTGTTTCATCACCCACTGACCCCACTGCTATTACTGAAGTACAGATTTTATTCAGGGTCCTTAACAGAGGGACCATTTCACATCTGCACCCACTCGTGAGATAACAGGTTACAATCAGATACTGACTCAGAGCAGAAACAGTCACACTATGACATTCAGGCAAGGAAATGACACTGGTAGGTGGTGGAAAAGAAGTAGCGTACTGGCAATTTACTTACTCTGGGGATGATTCCGGGGTTAAATTGGACATCTCCTCTGGTGTAGGTACTGCCCATGCATGCACAGCCAAAGAGAGGGAGGAAGAAAAGAAATCAATGAATCAGTGCACCTTCCTTTTTCTGCTATTATAAAAATGAAAGAATTCTGACATTTGACCCTCTTTCATCTGCTCATTGACTCTGCAGATTAGTTCTGGCATTTGAACATTGGTCATGTGTCCCTAGATCACTGTATATAAACAGGTGACGCATTTCAACCTACCTTTCCTTAAATCACTAGAAAATCTTGTGCTGGCTTCAATGGTTTCTGGTCCTGACCCAAACACCGTGCCAATCTGATTGCCTTACAATTTGTTTACTATTATTTCATGAGCCAATTCTCACACTGTATGTAATGGGCATTATCCAAAGTCTCTTTCAGTCACTGAGAGTATCAGGAATCCCTGTGGAATTTTCTAACACAAAGTAGAAGTCTGCCACACCAGGCCATTTGGACGCAGCTCAGTCACTGCTGCAACTCTCAGCAGTTCTCTGGCCAACTCTGAGACAATGTCCCTGACCATCACAGTCCAAAACCTAACTCTTCCACAGCTGTAATCCTCCTTTCTGAGAGGATCCTGTAAAAGCACAGGGCATTGGGATAGCTGCTGCTGCTATCTGAGGATAATACATATGACTTCAGGTGCCCTTTGCCTGAATATGAAAAGCCACCTGGAGCTCGAAGAAGACAATTTTGCACATCTCAACAATCTAGAGACTCTGAAAACTGAAACAGGCCAGCAGAAATGAAAACACTGTTTGTATTAGGGCAATTTTCACACCAATTATCCAAGGAGTTAAAAAAAGCACTAACCAACATGAAAGACGCTGCACCTCAGAAGGACAATTTCAGGCTGTTGCCACTGGACATCTTTTTGCAGCAGAAGGCTCAGCCTGTGGCTGCAGAGAGGCAGCAGAGTACAGCCATAGGGGAAATATCAGAGCTCTAGGTTTGCTGGCAAAATAAGGGGTGAGCTGAAGATAAAATTTTCTTGTGTTCTAAGAACCAAGACAGGTATAGTAAGATCTGTACTGCTAGAGTGTGAAGAGGGCTCAGGAGATGCTGTTGGAGCAGGTGCAGTGGATTTACAGAGCCTGCTGACACACGCCTTGGGCTAGGGCTGCCTGACACTACCACTCAACACCAATATTCAGTCCTTGCTACATTAAACTTGCAGAGCCACAGAGAGGCATCGTCTTGCTGCTGAAAGGCTGCCCAAATCAGAACCACCCCGGTACATCTGGACAGAGTACTCACCTTGCAATTTCCGGCGATGGAAGCGAGGAGACCCCAGGAAACTATTCTTGATTGAGTTGAGCCGTGTCCTCCATGGCATTCCTCCAATGCTGGGGCTGGATGGTGGTGTTGGGTTGGGTGTGCCTGCTGGGCTCTCCTTTGGCGTATGGACAGGTGTCCCCTTGGGGGTAGGGAGGGGACTTCCCCTTGGAGAGGGGTGAGGGGTGACCTGTATGATGGGGATAGATTTGGTGCTTGGGTCAGTACTAGAAGGGAGTAACCTAACAGGAGACATAGGGTTGGTCTGCAATTTAGGAACAGCCAGCTGTGGGTTAAAGCCGGCAGCAGGCGTGCGGCCCTGAGCATTCTGCACAGGAGTGTTCTGGGAAGAGGGGGTGCTGGCATTGCTGGAAGGGAGTGGGTTGGATTTAGTAGACTGGAGTGGTTTTTCGGCCAATTTGCTCTTGGATGGCAAAGTCTGCGTCTTTGGGTTGGGCTGAAGTGCTGGCTTTGGTTGGAGTACATGTCCAGGCCTGGAGGCGTTCCTACAAGCATCAGGGTCCAAGGAGACTTGGGGTCGGGGAGAGAAAGGGAGGTCGGAGGTCTGAGGGGGGATGAAGAACTTTCTGATAGGCTACAAGACAGACACAGAGTGTCCATGCACATCAAAAACAGTGAAATACACATAGAGCGGGCGAGCAGAGAAAGGAAAGTCAGAAAAAAAATCCATCCGAGTCACAAAGAGGCATCATGTCATAAGGAGACACAAGAGATGGAGGTGAAGGGGTAGTGGGGGGGAGGGATTTTGCAAAGAAACAAAAACGAACAAACAAACAAAAAACAAACAAACAAAAAAAGACATGCAGTTAGCTGGGAACACAGCATAATCAACAACAGCAGCAGCGGCAGCAGCAAGAACAACAGTGTCATAACAGGCTTCATCATATTAACCAACCATGTGTCAGCAAAGGAAAACAATGGAAAGAAAAGTAAAACAAAGGAAAAGTAAAAAAACAATATGAAAGAAAGTAACCAAGAAAAAAAAAGAAGAGAGAAATGCCATCTCTCTGGGATTGTTCTGATTGCCCTGCAGTGAGAGAAGCACAATGCCGTAGGGAGGTGAGGAAAGGGAAGAAGAACCACTCAAGCCACAGACAAATTGAGATGTGCCAAGAATGGGACCACCTCTTTCAGCTCAAAGTGCCCACGTGCAAACCCAGTGGAGAAATGAAACTCGAAACAGGTGTGTGATACACACGGAGTGGTAGGCGATACACACAGGTTACTGCACACACAGGTCAGAACCTCTGTCCCTCCTCTTTACCCCTGACTCTGGTTTAATGCACACATCAGATGTAGCCACCCTTGCAGAAAGAGGGGGTGGAAAGGGAGAGTGACGCCCTGTTGGCATCCACCCTCCTCCCCTGGACAGTTAAACCGTTCAGCATCTGCTTGGGGACTTCAGAGAATGCAACACCCAAAGGAAAACACGACGTCAGGTTGGTGTTTAATTTGTGAACAGCTATAGCAAGAATTTCAGAGATGGCTGGAAAATTAATTTATCTGGGAAGAGATGGTATTTCCCATCAGACTTTATGCTTCTCCTGCAATATCCCTCATGCCATCGGAGGACAGCTTAGTAATCAGGATTTTTGTCATAAAGTCACAGCAATATTTGATGTTAAGTCCCAATTCTGTGAAGGGGTAGGGGGAACCACTGTTTGTAAGATACGGTTTAAAAAAGAAAAAGACAATTGTAGTTCATAATCCACCAGTGAGTTATCAAAAATGGGATTATGAATGTTTTTTTTTTTTTCCCAAATAATAACATTTATACATGTTACAAGTGTTTTGGGAAAACCATTCCTATGGAGTCAGCAAACAGCAATACACAGACTTGGGAGGACAGAAGCCTTTTTGAGGGATAGTGGCAAGTAAAAGTCACTTTGAAAACAAAAAGAATGTTCTTAAAAATATTGCTGTAAACACCTTAGATTACAAATACTAGCAGAGTTGTAAAAACAGAGATTACTGCTCCAGCTCTTTAGCTTTGGTCTGCATTCACATTCTGATTTTTATAAATTATTAACTATTATAAATTATTTATCACCTTTTATTATTATTATCCATTCTGAATGGACAGAAGCTCTAGCTAGGCACTGTCCAGACATGCCGTGTAAAGGTAACCTTGCCTCAATTGTCCGGTAAGCAAACTCACTAGTAAGTTTACTTTCTGGGTTTGATGGATTAACATAATGCTACCATATTTAGAAAATGCAGAGATGTATTTAAAGCAATGTTTAAAATGGTTTTCCCTAAAGTTTTCTAATGATTTTGAAGAGCTTAGAGTTTGGCCACTTAAAAGAAAATCACTAAATCAAAATATTTTTATTATTATTAGAATTGTAAAGATAAATCAAGCCTCCCATTTTGGTCAGTTCTGATTACCAATGAGAAAGGAAGGGGAAAAGATAAGGGAAGTGGTTAATTTATGGAAGTCGCTATCAGCACCTGACTATTAACCATTGGCAAATGACTCCAGCAGATAAACATCAAAAACTGTTGATCGCAAATGTTTTCTTGCAATTTTTATATCATATGAGTATGATGGTTTGAGAAACAAATTTGAAAGATACGAAGTTGAATTAATCTCCAACTTAATTCATTATGAATCTCTAGCGCACCCTTAATTACCACATTTCTAATAACATAACAAAGAACAAGATTAGGTCTGTCTTTCCGATGGTGCAATGAGGAACTCCGTTAGCAAGTTCTTGTGAGATTTAACAACTCTTAGGTGCTGTTGAATTCAATTGCTCATAGAACTTCACCTAAGCAGTGCATACAGTGAAATGTGTATTTGCTTTTTAAAGTATATTCTCTTTCAATAATCTAAGGTGCTATTTGAAGCATAGGTAAGGACTTAAAAAGAAATAAATGATTTTTATTCCAGCATTACCTTTTAAGCTACAAATGTGACCTGTCTTAAAATGGTTATGATCTGCTGAAAATGCCATCTCGCTGCTAAATCCCTTTGAAGACTATTTAATCAACTGCCTATTAAGTAGTAATGTTAAGATACAGCAACTATGGAACAGATCTTGTCATCCTTATTCTTTGAGATAGTCCTACTGAGATGTCAGAAACCGATCCCAAGAGATCAATTAATGGGATCAAGTCTAAGGTTTGCAGCTCTGGATGCTTATTTTGTGCACAAAACTGTTTTTGTTTGTTTTCAGTACATTCTGCAGAGGCATTTGAGTTCTCAGACATCTGCTTCATTCCACTGCCATCCAGGAGGCCCCAGTGCAGAAACAAGGAAGGAAACGAAATGGATCTTCACTGGTTCCTGGCATGTTAAAGGCACAGGGGAAACTGCAAACATATTTAGCTAGTTGCAAAATAGAGTAACAATTGATAGGAACCCAGAACGTTTCAGAAAACAGTTCAATCAAGCAAGGAGTTGGAAGCCTTATTAGCCTGTAAACTTACACTTGACTGTGTATTCATGTGAAAGAATTACACGCATTATTCAGGAATTACTATTTAAAATATTTGGAATACCGATGGTATCTTCATATAGGTAAGAGAAGATCCATTGGTATATCCATACCCTAACACATGGAATATATCTATGTCCAATGGGGGATGGCACCTTCTCAGGAATTCCTGAAAAGTATGTGTAAAGCCTCCAAAGACTCTGGGTCAGACAATGAGGTACCACGGACTGTCATAGCCCTATAGACTTTGTGGTAAGTTCCAGCCTTTTTGTTAGGACTGAAGTCCTGAAGTGACAAAGTCAACCTTTCCAGACACTAAGAATACTGAAGAAGTTATCAAGGTAGAGGCAGGCCTCTGTCGCTGCACTTAGAAAATAACAACTTTGCAACAGATATACTATCAACTATGTTTGATCTGCTGAGTATCAGTATGTGGTTGACTCCAATCGAATAAGGGCCTGTAGACGTATCTTATTTATAGGGTTTGAGTGTTCTCATCTTAATTAGTCAACTTCTTACTTTCCCTTTAAATTTGCTGGTCCTCAAATCCATAAAACTTATTTTGTCTTACTTTCTAATCCAAGCTACTCTGTGGAAAACTGAATCGAGTTGATTGTAGTCAGCATGGCTTGGTGCTCTACTGTGACTTGATTGAAAGTAGCTGTGAAACAGTTCCTGATACATGGTCTGAAACCATGCCGTATACAGACTTCAGCTGGATATGGCAGTGTTTAGTCATAGCAACGTTATTCAATGCACTTATGAAATTGAAAAAGGACAGGGGCACAGTGAGATCCCTGAAGTACCTCTAACAGTGCAGGGAAAACGTGATAAATTCTCTGCTTGGATTTGTAAATAACATTTCCCTCACCACCCATGAAAATTTACAAGCTGCCAAGGAAAAACAAAACATCCCAGCTAAGAGCCACAGCTCTGCAGCAACAGATGTCGAAAAGCATCAAGCATGTGTGAGTGAATTGGACCAACGGATCTTGAAGCAGCACCACTTACCCTTGGACTGCTGAGGGGACTGGTGGAGAGGCCAGACGATGCTCCGCTGATTGACCGAGACCTGAATGGACACAATAAAGAAAAAGGCCCTCAGAAAACTTAGACGAGTAATAACCCTGAACACCAGCCACCGCAGGCACAGGCATGAAGTGAGGAGGAGGGAGGCTGTCACTGGAAAAGCACATGACTCTTTCCTCTCACTACTCTCACATTTTGCAGTTGTCCCGCCCTCAAAGCAACACTCTTCGAAATGCTGTTTGTTCAAGGAGGATACTATAATCCCTTTTCATTGAGGGAGTTGCTACCTTCTTGGCCTTCAAGCACATCGAAACTACCACATCTGACCTGTGCAAGCTGAACTGCTGAATTCAAAAAGGACTGTCAAGATTCATGCTGGTGCTGAGGATTCTCTTCTGCGCAGTGCTGGTGGACACAGCATGAGACGTTCTCTGTCACAAGCAACACAGAAAGCCACCGTGTGTACAAGGCACAAAGGTGGGGAATTCCTTGACATACTAAGGAACAAATCAAATCTCCATGACCAAGATACATGATCATTTCCTATGCAATAACTTCCCACTGAACTCAAAGCTCACATTGGCCTTTCCAACTTCTCTGCTGGACTTCACAGCTCTGCTCTCCACTAAGATTTCCTGATGTTGCATTAAACAAGCCAGGTCTTCTCTGTGGATAACTAGTTCTGCTGTTGTTGATGACTACACTAATAACATGATAACAGCCCAGGTGCCCTCAAAAAGAGGCCAGTCAACAAAGAATAAACTGTCCTACTTGCTGACAAGGTCACCTGTACTGTAATGCTCTTATGCTCTCCCATGAAGGCCACCTATGAAAAATGTCAGCTGTGGACAATAAAACATATGAATGTGCTATGCTGAACATGCTGAAAGGGCACAAGCAAAATGCACAAACATTTCAGCAGAACAACTTTCCAGGAGGTGGGCTGCCTATTACAAAAAAAAGCACCCTCTGAATGACTGTAAATGAGTGAGCCCCAGAGGCAGCTGCTTTCTGTCCTTTTTAAATAGCAAGACATTTGTCCGGAAGACTGAAATATCTTACAGGAGAGGACTTGACTAAGAACCTAGCTGGCCAACCATCACTATGAAATATGTCAATTCAGCAAAACTACCAATGTTTCATCTATACTAAGAGCAGTGAAAGCAATTATGTGCCTTCAGGTAACAAATATAAAAAGCTGAAATCCTGTAGATGCTCGGAAAACAGAGTGCATGTGTGGATGTGTATTTATGTGTGTCTGTGCATGTGTGTACACATACGTATATTTATAATGGATACAGGTCAGACAGCATCAATTTATACATAACAAGATATTTAGGCCATGAACTGCCTCTGTTTACTAAACTTTTAAATCTGTTAATAGAATAATAAAATAATTTTTAAAAAGTTTCTAAAATGGTGTCCCAGATGTATCCTCCTAAGTAAATTTGAGTAGCAGCATTATTAAAAAGTAAGTAAAACTGCATAAGAGGAGATATTTCCAAGGAAACAATAAGTTAAAACTGAACACAATGGTAGGTCCTATTCTCTCTGTATCCTCTGGACAAACTACATACTGATGGCTTTTCTTCTATCTCATTTCAGTTTGTCCACCACAGCTAAGTAAAACCCAGAAGACTTGGCATGCTTTTTTGCCAGATTAAATCTAAATTTGTGCCATGAAAATCTGAGGCACTCATTCTATGCAGAATCTCCCCCCATGTACCCTGCTGCTGTCTGCCCATCACAGTATAGCAGACGAATACTACAAGCTCAGTCTTGGCATTCTTTTGCACTTGATTAAACCTGAATTTGCACCATCATCATCTGGGGCAGTGATAAAGATTTAAGGAAAGTAACTTTAAGGGGAGAACCATCTGTTCCACTTTTGATAGGCTATTTTATGTGCCTGTCCTATAACTGCAGCAGCTGAGTGCAACACAGGTGTGTCGTGTATGTCAGAACTCCATTTAGTTTAAATCTTCCTTGTATGAGTCATCAGGAAAAGCTTCTTCCAAACTGTAAGTTACAAGAGGAGCCTAAAAATTACCTTGCACAAGATTTGGGAAGTATATAGGTGCCCAGAGATGCAGTTAAACACCTACTTAAGGCATTTAAGTTCCACTAGGAGATGTTCCCACCAACACTTAATTATGGCGGGAAGGTCCTCTCTGACACTCACCTGAATTCCAGGATACTTGATTAAAAGTTCCAATCTGCTATTTCCTCTTTGCAATCAGATGTGTTTCCAACAGTACTGAATTCTCCCCTCCCAGCCCAACTGCCTCCTATTTTTTTTTTTTTTTTTTTTACAAAAATGATCACACACATGGAGGGCAAAACAAGGCAGCTGCCCCTCCCAGCACCCAGTTCCTTATTGGAAACAATATTTGAAAAAGAGTTGCTGTGTACTGTGTTTTCATCCAGCCTAGGAGCCTGAGGTAGGGGACAGAAGAGAGAGTTAGTGTGAAATCCTCCTGGAAATGCATTCAGTATCCACATGATTGCTATCGAACAAGCTTTATTTCTGTTGCTGATTTACATGCAAAATACGTAAGAAGTAGGTCTCATAGCAAATCTTAGTTTGTCCACACTGGAAATCGTATAGAGGAGCAGTGGAAAGAGTTTAAAGAATCACGGGTTAATTTTAAATGTTTGGGTGAAAAGAGAGTTGTACATTTTCAAAACTTTTCCCCTTTACGAGAGCATGTTGGTATGGAATATGACAGCCAGACTGAGGAGTTCTTCCCTGCATCTTCTTCAATTTAATAAATCCCCCAGAATTTACCTTTATAAATGTGACACACTTTCCAAGCTGGCTATAAAAACTCAGAACAGTAGCAGGTTCTATACTCCAGAACAAAAATGCTAACAAGCAAAAATGAGAGATTTTTCCTCCCAACAAGATCATCTTAGCTGGAAATGCTGGAACTGATTTTCAGAAAAAAAAAAAAGAAAAAAAAAAAAAGCAAACACATGCACTGCTCCTGTATTTCAGAGTCAGGTGGACAGAACTGGGACAGGGCCAAAACAAAGTAATGAAAATGTAGCATTATGCTGAAATGTTGCGATGAAAGACCAGAGAGAATTCAAATCTGTATCCCTCTCACCAGAAAACGAAAGTTCGAAGCCCTACGGGCAGCACATTAGTATGGCAGACCCTGGATGATCTTACGTGTGGAAAAAGGAGAAAAATACGAAATCATCTTACATTTAAGACTATGAACAGAGTTTATTTAGTGGGAAATATCTATTAGTGAATAACCTCCGAGGAGTCTCTACAGGCGTTAAATGTCATTCGAAGTATTAAATCTGTAATTATTCCAATAACTTACTACTACATGCAACAAACCAAGAAACTATGAGTGTTATGTGTGACTCAGTTTAATCCGTATTTTGCTTTGCTGTACGCTTGGGCATTAACTCAATGGAAGACACCAAAAAAATGGTGAAAAAACAAGCAGAAAAGTTAATGCAGTTGCTCAGAGAAAGAGCATTCCCTCAAATACAATTGCCAGATTTAGGGATGTAGGAAGAGACTCAAGTCCCATTCAAAGTGATATAATTGCTTTGCCAAGCATGGAGGGAAGAAATAAAAAATAAATCAGTCTTTAGGGATCTAGACCCAAGTCCTAGGAAGGAGAAGCTGTAAAGGGGGCTCTAAGCATAAGGAGGGCACTAAAATCATTGCAGGCTATTCCTCCCATCACAAAGACTCAAACAATAAGCAGGAGACATCTGAGCTATGAAAGAGAGAGGCCAAGCACTGAAAAGAAATGTGCATGTGCGGGCTGCAGTTTGTATATATGACTTTATCCCTCATTCAATCTATTTGATAATTCAGTTAAAAGGTCCTTTGTTTTAAAGTGAGTTTTTACTCATTTTGGTCAGCTGCTGCCAAAGGGGAAGCCATGCAAGGCTCAATTTGTGTTAGGCCAGTTGCTCTCTTACTGGTGAAACTGGGGAGCTGGAATGCAGTTTCCAGACAGTTTAAGAGAAGTGCTGAGTTTCTTACGGGCTCTAAGAGGTGAAGGGCCGAAGCCTGACACTGCTGAGGTGTAGGCAGAGAGAGACACAAGAAAGAAAAGAGCAGCTGACCTGGTAACTGTAGTACACCTATTGCACACACAGAGCACTTCTATATGGCCCTTCACCCAGATAAATTTTCAAGTGCTTTAAACAGTGCATCAGCTACCACACACCAGTATGATATAAAGGACTTGCAGTCAGCATTAAACATTTGGGTCAGATTTGGCATTTGTTTCCTCTTTGAATAAGCATCTCACAGAAAATTTTCCTACAGTCAGAGGGGAGTTTGGTACCTTGCTTCAGTCCCAGCAGAACTTGCTTTCATAGCGCAGCTTTACTAGGATGCTGAATAAAGCCTTTTAGCTGGTCAAGCTGGAGCCATGCTTCCAAGAAGGGGAGCCTGCAGCATGCATGCAGCGTGCAGAAATGCATCTGACTTGTGTCCCTGGGTGAAATGCCTTAGAAATTTTGAATTGGTTTGATTCTGTGGGTAGTTTTGAAAGGCAGAGCCAGAATATCCAGCCAATTTTTGTTTGCTGAAAGCATAAATTGGGTGGCATTTGATACTCCTCTTTGCTTGTTCACTCAAGTTAAAATAAAAAGTCATAAACTATAGTTCAGGGTATGAAACTATTGCTGAATTAGTAAGCAATGGTGAGCATTCAGGCACTGTGTATTACAAAGTTTCATTGTTTGCTCTTGAGTGTCCAAAAGATAAAACTTGTGCTTCCTTGCTCCCTGAAGTTGTTCTAGGGAATAAGAACAGACCACCTCTAATGCTACTCTGTTTCACAGTCCCAACTGTGCAAATAATACCAACCTTAACATCTCTTACTGGGAATACCTATGCCTAAGTCAGAAGGTCTACTCAAGGTAATAACCATTTGGAAGATTAAGCCTTTGCAAAAAGCACAGGGAAAGGACTGTGGGTGTTGATAACACACCTCTTCTTCTTTCCAGTGCACACAGTGGGTGATGTTAAACTGCACCACCTCCCTTAATTGGCCAATTATACTGAACTATAACCATTTATAAATGGTTTAGAAAGAATTAATAAATAGTAAAGCATGTTACAAACATGAGAAGTAAATGTTACTGGTGCTATTTAGCCTTCTCAGTTTGTACCTTCTTGTAAGCTTTTACTGTAGTCTGTAGTGATCTATTAGAATGTTTTTATTAAATCATTTATTAATAAATATTCTCCTTCTGTTAAGTATTTATAAATGGAACCTTAATTCGAAGTGTGACTGCATTCCTAATTGTACCTATATCCTCTTTATTGAAAATAAAGAGCTTTGAAGATATAACAGTCTCTAGGGCCATCTGTTCACCTCTTACAAAAACCTACACTAAAAAGAGAGGAAATACCCAGCATTTTTTTAATAACACAGATGGGACTCAGCTTCATCTTCAAAAAAAAAAAAAAAAGAAGAAAAGAAGATAAATTAGGATCAAAATTAACTGGAAGGTACCAAACAGATACGAAAAGAGCTAAATGGAGAAGGGGGGTTCATTCTCAGGTGTCCTGGTACCTGCACGGTGTCTGAGATTAGTTCTGTGTGCCCACAGACATTGAAACAGACAGACAGAGAACAAAAAAGAACCCCAAATTAAATTATATGGAGTGTGACTCCAACATAAAAGCACACAAACAGGCACAAAAGCACCAAAAATGCTTCTTCCCACATCTCTCTGCCTCTCCCTGCTGTAAAGCCTCATTCACTGACGTATATCCACCTGGACTCTATTTGTAAAATGCAAATGAAAAGTTTCTCTACAAGATACAACAGGTCCCGCAACAGGAATAATCCAAAACCAGAGCTTACCCCAATGGATCAGCACTCGCCATCCTCGGAAAGGGAAAATGAAGAGAGAGGGAAGAGAGAAAGAAAAAGAGAGAGGGATGTGGAGGCAGTTGGAGAAAAGAGTAGGAAAAGCAGAGTGAAATACTGTTTGGAGAACTGCATGGTCATAATTATTGCCACAGGTACCTATGTCTTCAGAGACCAGGAACACTAGGGGGACAGTTTCATTTACTAGAAAGTAACTTTCGTCCTGCTCACAATACTGCAGACACGTCCAACTTTGGCACTGGGGAATATGGAGAGGGACATACGAAGGCTGTAAAAAAAAAATTCCCAGCCAAATCCCAATGAGAGCAGTCAGCAGAGCAATGGGGTTCAGACTTCATGCTGCATTTCTTTTCTGACTTTGACATAAGGCACAGTTATACCAGACTGTTTTAAAGGAAATTGTTCTTTTTGTCCCCATTTTGCTCAGTGTAGTGTCCCTCTGTCCCCCAAGCTGGCCTGGTAAGAAGTACTTTTTTTGCCATGAATGAACTGTGAAACATATTGGTTATTAAAGCATGCATTTCTGAGCCAGCTTGGGAGCCCAGGGTACAAGATTGTAGCTCAAGCTGTGAATCTGCTTTCATACTGGCTTATTAGTCATGATGGTCTTATAGTCAGGAATTCAGATCAGCTAGAACACACCAGCTCAGCAACCCGGCACTTATCTCTGTGGATGCCATCTTGTGCTCCAGGATCTCATTTTTCATTTAAAATAAATTCAGTCTCTGGGTCTTAAAGGTTGCAAGGAAAATCTTTCAAATGTGAATGCAGAATAAATCAATGCTGTGCTGAAAAGAGTCTGAAACAGCAGCTCTAAAAGCAGAATGAATCTCTGACATGTCGACTTTGATGCCTATGGACAATCAAAAACTTCAATATTCTTTATTTTTTGCTGTTAATCAAAGCACTCACGTGGAAAAGAATAGTCAGGATATTGAGTTTTTAGGGGTGCAAGTAAGCAAACTCAGGAAGGTGTCACCACTTCTTCACATTAACAAAGACTAGAATAAGAGTAAAAAAATATCGGGTGTGTTAAGTAAAATTATTTTAAAGTTGGATGCCCTGCTTTTTTTCCTCTCTATCTCTTTCTCTCTCTCCTTCTCTCCATTTTCAATAACAGGCTCCCAAGCTGCCAGAGTTACCTCTGGCTGGGTGAAGAAAATCCATTCTTCACAAGACGGTCACCAACAGAAATGCTAAATTTAATATATGCCCAGTAGATTTCACAGTTTCCTGCTCAGTGCAACTAGCCATGCTTCCGGATACAAGAACATTGCAAATGTTGGGCTGGGCAACACAAGGCAGTTGTGAGAAAAGTTAAAATTAAAACATAGTTAGAATAGAAAGAAAAAGCTGTTGTGCTACACATTGATAGAGAAGTGGAAAGAAGCATTATAGTAAATTCTTTTTCATGTGTTTGAGTGACACTCCATTTGTGATTTGGCCTGGAGTGCAAATTTGGTTAAGATCTAATTCATATATATACAAATACATATACATTGTATATATTTAGGGACAAATGCTGTCCTCAATTGTTGCAGTACAAATCTACCTACATTGATGTAACTGAGAAGAACAAATTGACACCCATTGTATATTGGAACGTGTATGTATAATTATACAGCAAATACACCCATAATCACACATGCAGAATATTAAAATGTAAATAGAATGGGTGCAAGAAGGTTGATTCATTTTTCTTTCAAGTCATTTTCCCAACAGGGAAGGCACTTAAGAGGTTAACAAAGAGAATGGAAAGCAAATTGACAATAGGGAAAAGGAAGAGGGAAATGAGGTTTAAAAAAAATGAACAATCCCAGGACACAATAGACCCAGAAGCGCAGACATGTGCATTCCCTACAATACTGAAGCAAGTGAACTACGGAGCTGCAGCAACCCAGATACAGAAGAAGAGAAGCACTGAAAGAGGGGGTGAAAGAGAAAGTCAGAAAGAAAGAAAAAGAAAAAGAAAGGGACAGTGGCCTCAGCTACTAAGACAACCATGTGCATCTAGAGGGAAGGGACCCTTAAAGATGCAGTATTCCTTTAAAAAAAGACATCATAAAGTTGGATAATTAAACACTGGACAAAAATTTCATGGACCACCATGATTAGCTGGCCCCATTCTGCTGGGTTTCTCTTCACTGCCTATCCCTTCCTTTCATTTGGCTGTGCACAGCTCCAGAATTTGGTTCCTCTCATTTTCCTACCACCGAGGTCCTTCATCCTAACTCTTAAAAGTGGGAGGGAGGTGAGAGAACAGTGCATGTGATCCTTCAAAAATCAGCCTGGCCTTCCACCGAGGGGGACCCTGGGTGATCCTTGTGCACTACCCTAACTTTCACCTCCTGTACTCTGAAAAACACCACCTTCAAAAGGCAACATGAAATGCCTGGGTGTATTTATGAAATTCCCCTAGTGGTTACTGAAGGGTCATTTCCTCTGCTCCTAACACAGCCGTAACACAGCTGCGAGAAGTACAGAGGGACCGTGAAAGGTGCTGGTAACATCTGAAGGACCCTTCTCACACCACAGACAAAATGCAAAGGCACCTCTTTTACTGGACCTGGCTTTTAATTACTGTGGAAGAAATAATCTTTGGAATAGTTTCAGACTAAATTTTAATGCAAGAAGTGCCACGTGTTCCAAGAATGTAATTTATGTATAGGGGGAATCAGAAAGGAACATCAATTTCCATGTCTATGGTAACAGTCCAGGAAAGCCCAGCCACTAAAGACTGCGTCACCTCTCCTTCATGGCTGTGAAACTCTTAGAGGCTTCTAACGGTTTGGGTGCAATGCTTGTACCTAGCTTGCCATCTTAAAAAATGTGCCTTACATATGTGAGGGACAATCTCTCCTGTGGGTACATGTAGTTGGTCTTCACTGTGGCAGGTTCAAGATTTGAAACACTGCCCACAGAGGACTGTCTCAGCCTGCAGAAGGCCAAAACAGGGGCTGTCCTTACATCCTAGGAGTCTCCTGTGTCTTAAACACCACATTTATCTTTAAGTAGAAAGGCTTACATTAAAAGGGGAAATGGAAAGAAGAATGGTTAGCTGAGTCCTCAGGTTGGTTCCTTTAAGGAATTCACTGCTTTCCCCTTTCTGAATCATATGGAATAGTCCTAAATCTCAAGCTGCTGATTTCAGATAAGCTGAATGTTTGTCCAAAATGTGTGAGGATCATATTATAAATGAAGAATTATCCATCCAGATGCCAGCTTTTAACATTAGAGAAGAACTCTCTTCCTCTGAGACTGAAATTTGCAGAATTCCATGTCCACCAACAACCTCCTCTTAAATTTCTTTTTTTGTTCATGGACTCAAACTTAAGTGAGTCCACTAAAACTCCCTAAATCTGGTGTCCTGTATGTCTTCTGCTATGCCTTTATTCACAGTTGGCAGTTACTCTTTTTGTTATTCTTCAGCATCTGTTAGACTGCTAGACTGGAATCATCCTCCAAACCCCCTCTCTTTCAATGATCTTTTCCTCTTGTGTTCTGTGATGCAGCCAGGCTGCTTAAAGAGTTTGGCTCTTACCTAGAGGCACTTAATGTTTTGCTCTGTCAGTGAGGATTTCCAAAGTTTCCTACCACTGCTTTTGCTGACTCAGTTGTACTGCTGTTTCTAGTGCTGGGAATGAAGCACTCCGGCCTTTCTTAGTGTTTTATATTCCCAAAGCAGTCCTAGCAAATACATCTTCTAGCCTGGACATCCTAACTTGGGGCAGGACTGAACCAGAAGTAACGGCAGGATGACATTTTAGTGGGGAAAACAGTACAGTCACAAGCTGCATTGGGGATAGCCTCAAATGTATAGAACTATACAAAAATATATGTAGTGTGGGACTGTAAATATCCCACCCTCTTTGTTTCTCTCTAAGGAGAGAACAGCTATGTCCCCACACAGAGAAGGTAAGTACTGCATCTTTAAGGTCTCAGCAGTGAGGTAGAGGAGAGGAACATATTGTCAGTTTTTATACCTTTCTTCTTTGTTGAATTTGGGATTGGCTTCAGAGATATCCAGGCTTTTACTGAACATTGTTTTACTATGGCAGGAACAAAGCGAGAAAACAGAGTTACTAGTGTGGACATTTATAAAAAAGAGTCACCTGAAGCAATGCTGGACACCCAGCCCCCCAACCCATCCTCCCCTTTTAAAGTAATGCTCTGGAACCTTTCTTTTACTTTCCAACTATGGCTCAAGCCTACACACAGCTGAAGTTCATTATCTCCACCTGACTTCTGAGGTCTAAGATGACTTCACTCAAACATACTTGTAAACCCTGCTCTTCTCTATCCAGTTGAAAACCCAAGTGCAATCTACTTTTTCACATTGTCCAGGGGATATAGAACGTGCCTGAAGGCACAGATTGCATAGCACTTGTTACTCAGACTTCTCTAGCAGATCTCAACGCTAAGCATGATCTGGGAAAAGGTTCAAATTAGGCCACAGAGACTCTTAGACGAAAAGTAATCCATTTTGTATTCTAATTTGTAGGTCTATTACCACTTACTCCCAGCTCTCTTCCCTATACTCAGTGTATAGAGAAATGTCCTTCTTTATAATCTTGGGTGTGAATCCCTGAAGCTTAGAAGCAAAATTCCCTCTGCCTTGCTAAAAGGGCAGCTCTCTGTAACATGTTTCACTGGTAATATGCTTCACTGTTTCGCAGAACACTGTTTTCTAATGTTAGCTGATCTTTCATGCAAGCTATCCACTTCAATAGCCAGAAGAAAATGTATAGTTAATGAAGCCTATTTTAGAACAGTTTTTGGACTCTCACAGAAAAGCTGCTGAAAATTTCTGGCATATCCCCACAGGATTCTAGTTCCCACAGAATTCTCCCTTGTCTGTATGATTTTGGCACAGGGGACAAATCAGCTGGTGTTAAACTATGCTCAGAACCTACCACTTTTCTTTTGACATTTCAGTGAAATATCAGATAGTCTGAGAAGTGTGGATACCAGAAAAGCAGAATCAAATAAGATGCAATTATGAACACTTTTAGTTGACAACTAGTAGCGAAAACCATGAATCAACAATAGTTAGTCACCAGTTTTAGGGTGGCCAGTGTCTGTGCACATTTATTTTGTCACACACAGTCAAAGACCCAGTGAAGAACACTTGGAGAGGTCAGCACAAACATTTCAAGGAGTCTGAAAGCTCAAAAAGTGGTCCTTGTGTTGAATTCCTCTCCTACACTATCCAGAACTAAATCACTAAAGGACTATGTTTTTCACCTAATACTTTGTCAGCCTGTATGACTGCCAAGACTTAAACCTCAATGGAAAGATGTGCCCTTAAACAAGCCAAGACCAGACGCTTGTAAGGACCCCACTTTATTACCAAAAGCACAGTTCATCACACAGACACATAAAACCAGAGGTTACAATCCCCTTTATGCAAGAAAACATCTGTTCACTACTGGGAAAGGGAACATACAACTAAATCACAAGAAACATTGGTGTGTTCTGCCCACTGGTTGGAAGAATCTCTCTGCTACCTTAAGAAAGAAGTAATGTCTCTGTGTCTTCAGATGATTGCACAAGTCATTTGTGTCTAAATAAGAGGCCTGTTTCCATGGTCTACCTCCCTGTTTTCCTAGTATTATAGGATAAAAGCACTGAACAGTCATCTATCCAGAACAAAAAATGTCATTCTTAAAAAAAAGCATCCACTTCTGGGATCTAAGACCTAGTGCTGTAAAATCCACTCTCAGTGGGTCATTTAATGGAAAATAGTATGCAGCTAGCCATTAAAAATCCTTCAGTCTTGGTGGAAAGCACTTGTCATTTTGTTACTGACTGCTCTGACAGATGGTGCCCCATCAGCAATGCATCGTCCCCAGACAATCCCCATGCAGTGGTGTTTGTTAATGAAGCCAGTTCACGTTATAAACGACTGTGCTGCCAGCAACACAAAATGTGCCATTGTCATCTGTGGATGTGGAATGGTATGAATTATGGAAGCTCAGACATAGAGTAAAATAACATCTTCCCTTTAACCCCTTCCAAAACAAGCTCTACCAAGCTCATCATCATCAATCATGGTGTTATTACATCCCTTCCTCCACCCTTAATCACACCTTTATGTCCAGCTCTGAGCTGTGTGGTATGCATTTCCCTCTATCTCTTTTGTGCCTGGCATGTTTCACTTCTTCCTATGAGCCAAAGTCCTTCCTTACCGATATGTCGCTTGGGTATGTGCCTCCTCTGCTTTGCACTCATCTCAGATGTTTGGCTTTAAATGCTTTCTCATCTGCAGAATTGAGCAAGACATTTAAAAGCCAAAGAAATGCTTTGGATAATGAGATGCAGCTTTGCTTCTTCAGCGTTTTTGAATCCAAAAGCAAAGCTGAGAGCTGGAAGAGAAGATTTCAGCTCTCAGAAAATTTCAGGATCAATCTAACACGTTCTAGGCTGGATGAACATGACTGAATCATTACCTTCGATTGTTCATCTCACCCCTTCCTATTTGTTCCGCCCAGTTGGACAGTTACTGCAAACAGCTGCAGAGTACTGCAACTCACAGGCAGCCTTGGGGTGGGGAGAAGTGATTCACCTGTCTGGCTCATTTCTGGGAGCTTCATGGCCCAGACCTCTACTGGATACCAGACTAAACACTAAGTTGAACAAGGAGTGAGCAACTGTCAGTCTTGCATTAATCCCTATCACTTTGAGGCCTATGAGGAACACTGAGAATACACCCTGCCCTAAACGCTTCCTTAGCCCAGACCTCATTAAATATCAAAGCAAACCACACACTCGAGACAGGTTTCCAACCTACAATACAATGAAAAATCTTTCTGGCAGTGTATCTCAAGGCCATGCATCCGGTCTGAAGTCCTAGCAAGATCCTCAAAACCAACATTTTTCCTCCCTGTAGACTGAACTGCAACAGTTGTCAGTAAAACTTTCCAGCAGATCTAGGGGCCTCTGGACATGAAATTATTTAATGTTCTTCACACAGTTCTCAGTCAGCAAAGGGAGTTTCTGAGCAGGCACAGCAAGCTCATTTTGAGTAGATCTTAACAGCTAAACAAAAGTAATCATGTCATAAAGCTGAAACAGAAGTTACAGCATCACCAGCATACACATTTATGAAATGTTCTTTAGTACTGATTGATTTATACAAGTGTAAAACCAAATGCATGTGCTTCCCTTAGGGTAGGCATAGCGATTGAGAAAACAACTTCCATTGTTCATATAAGTGAACTTCCACAGTTCACTTATTCTCCCAGAGCATGCCTTGAGGAAACACCATGCTCCTCTGCTGTTTCTCCACAAGACTAACACTTTCTCTGAGAGAAAAGAAGTAAAATTATACTCATTTCATTGCTTTACAGACAGGTGGTAATTTATGTGGGTCAGATGCATGTTGGCTCTGACAGCACATTTTAGAGGTATCCACAGATGCCTGGACAGGGCTTTCCAGAGTCAAGCTGTTCTAACAACATGGATGGTGAGGTTCATCTCATTTAACTTCGGGTTCCTAAAAGCTAGGTACCTAATCCAAGAGAGTCATCTAGATTCCTGCTGTAGGCTATGGAGACAGAGAAGAATGACCAGAGCATAACTTATCCTAAGATTGTTGGAACAGAGGACATATGTATCTAAGATCTTTCAAAGACCTCATCTGTCCCCACTACCCAGAGTGACAGCCTGTGCATCTAGCTCAGACTGAATCCCTATGTTCTGGACAATTAAAATGAGATGAGATGAATCTTGCCCAGAAGACAGAGCAGTTTCCTGAGAAATAGCTGCAAGCAAACAGAGCTCTTAAGCCCCTGGCAGGGCTTCTGCTCCTGTGTGCATAAGCGCTGTTGGCTGCCAGATCATGTTGCAAGTGTGCTTGGAAGTTGTTATGAGTGCTGCTATGAATAGAAAAGCTCCACAGCTCCTTTGTATGTACAACATAAAAGAGGGTAACAAACCCAGAAGGGACTCTCAGCTCTTGGGTAAAGGAGAGACCCACCTCTGTCCATGTTGTGCCATTTCAATAGCTCTGCGAGCAGGGACTGGGGAGCCGCCATCTGTCACGCTGAGAACCTCCATCGACTTCCTTTCTGGCCGCCGCTTCCCATGCCTGTTCAGCATTGGGGAGTCCACACGCTTCCGGGGGGGATCTTTATGAAAAGAAAACACTGTCAGCTGAATCTGGCTGTGATTTACCTCACAAATGTTGGATCAGTACCCTCTCAACAATCTCACTCTCACACCCCCCTACAGAGATAGGTATCTTTGTGATGGAGATGAACATTTGCGGTCTCTTTTTTTCCAAATTTACAAGCATTAAGACATAAGTTGCAATCCATCTGCAGAAAAAAGGAGTATTGCTACTGTCCTGAATGTATGAGCACTGTAAAATAAAGGTACAACTATAGCACAGCCTGCACAAATTACCTTACAAAGCTGATAACAGTAATAGCAAGATGATAGCATGGGCTATAGCAGAAGCTGTTAGCCAGAGTGTATGCCATCCAGGGATTCTGCATATGCACTCAGGTTGCTAGAGCTTGCTTTCAATGTCCATGCTAGCTAAATTAAACATGACACAAGGACATAAGTAGATTCTAAATTCAGACTTGCATTTTCTTCTGAAAACACATCCTTTTTTTTGCATCTTCAAGATTAGATTTCAGGTTTTCCCTGCTGTGTTATATTTTCCTCCTTCAGCATTACAAATTAAACATTCTTGTCTACCTGAGATGAATCTCCGATGAGAGCTACTGAAGTTTATCTCGGAGGTCATCATACAGCTTTTACTGCTACAGTAACTGAAGTGCTTTATACTTTTTATTGTGTAACATTCCTATGATGTATGGAAGTGCTACTTTCACTCTACAGAGTGAAAACTGGGGTATAAGAATGAGATATTTAAAGGCATTTCATACCTAAAGGTGCAGACAAACATTTACTGCAGTTTTGAGAAGCACCTAAGTTGCTCTGGAAAGAGTCTTTAGATACCAAACTGCATAACAGAAAGTGCTCCAAGGTGACTTGTCAAACCATACACACCTCCATGGTGATGCAGGGAGCCAAATGCAGACCTGCTGAGTTCTTTTATTACTAACTTATCTGATAGCATGAAAACAGTAAAGAGGAAAGCAGAAAAATAAATAGGGAAAGATTTTCTTGCTTTGGTTGGGCTATTTCAGTACCCTGCCTCTGTTTATAGGCGCATTTTTAATTTTAGTGGAGAGTGACCACCTGTAAGAAAAGGCATTCTTCACCTCTTCAGTCAAAAAGAGGCTCACAGTGTCCAGTCCCTAAGGCTTCTTCCTCTGCCAGGATTCCTTTGTAAAACCAATAATGCTATATTTGACAATTATATCACTACTGCCACAGTTACATCACTACCACCTAGTCTGGTATTATTTTCATTACCCTGACCTCCTCAGCCCCTGCCTACTTCCTTGTTTCTTCTCTCTCTTACATCATGCTTTTTAGAATACGGTTCCCTTGACGCAGGGATTATTCTTGAAACAATGAGCATGAGTAAATACAGCCCTAATGCAAACGGGCTAGTAATAACAACTGAGTGTGTTACTATATAAGTATTATTTGTATTATAATAATAATTCTCCTGTTAAAAATGAGTTAGAAAAGAAACAGTTGTATCTCACTCCATTTCGAACTACTTTCAGTAATAAAAATGTACAGTAGGAAAAAATACAGTGCATAAAGTTAAGGAAAAAACAGTGGAAGATAAACCTAACAAAATAGTTGTATTGAGTGACTTCAGTTGCACACAGAGAAGTGGTCAATAATAAGCTAGGACAGGATTTAGACATTTCAAACTCCTGCTTCTTCAAACAAGTTCAAAGAACAAGAAAGGATCCATCCTACAGAACAAATGCTGGTATAGGAAGTGTGATTACAGACGACTAACTCACATAACCAGAATGAAATTAAGTTTGGTATCCACAAGAGAGTAAATATAAAGATTCCTAGAGGGATATGAGACATTAGAAATGAAAGGAAAAAAGTGCAGTTGAATTAAAGACAGGAAAAAAATGAAGTAGGAAGATGATGAAAAAGAATGAAGAAAGAAGATGAAGCAAGCAGCTAAAGTCAAAAGAAAGCAGATGAGTAAGCTCAAACTGCATCAAGGTTAGTTAATAATAGAGTCTAAACAAGAACAAGGAAAAAGGCAAGAAAAACATTATACGAGAAGATATTTTTAAAGGCAATTTCATCCATGCATGTTCAAAACAGAACACTTTAGAAAATGGCAATTCAACCAAGTGACACTTGCAAAAGTGACAGTTACGCCAAATATAAGGTGGACATTAAAAGAGAGCTAAAAAGGAATTTGAAGAAAAATGAGCCAACGATTTGAACAATGTTTTGTACAGCCGTCAAAAAAAGAAAGCTTGAAAAAAGGATAGTAGCCAGAAGGACTATAAGGGAATCAACAGAGCAATTAAAGAAGATAAGGATATTGCTAACAAGCTAAATCATTCTTTTATATCAATCTTTGCTCAGTATGTTGGAAGATACTGATTTCCAATCTGTATTTTAAACTTTCAAATAGAGGGAATAAGCAAAAGGAGCAGGTGGTGAAACACACCCATAAATTCAACAACAGCAATTCACAAAGGTTTGATGGAAAATACATCCAGAAGTTTGCATCGACGTAGTTGGTCTTCTAACAGTGGTATTTGATTCCTCTTTAAATTGGCTACAAACCTACACTATACATGTCTAAGGTTGTCAAGTACTGTACATATTATTTAAAAAGGTCTGAATAAGAAACCACAGGGTACTGAGTCTGTCATCAATGTCAAGTCTAAAGATGCTAAAGTACACAGCCATCCTGCCATAAAGACTAAAGTGGTGGCATATAAGAACAGTTGGAGATTTTGCAGCAGCACAGGAATTAAAGATAGGAAAACCTCCAGAGTGCACACTTCTGTTTTTGAGTCTCTAGAAATATTTCACATGGAAACAAAACAAAAATCCACATTCAAGTCCTGGTCTGGATGTGGTAGTTTTGGAGATGTATTTTCCTTTCATTTCACATCAGAAAAGTGAAGCCATTCTTAAGTTTTGTTTTTTTTTTTTATGGAGGAAGGCAGTATCATGTAGATAATAATCCAATTATAACAGCGTTTATCTGAAAGGCAGGAAAGTTTCATCTTCTGAGTTTGGATGAGGCACCTACATCCTAATAGGGCAACTCTGGCTCAATCTCTTGTTCTCTGGTTTATTAAGAATTTCCACCACACAGAAGCCTTTTGCTCAGGGAGACATTAGTTGACATTCACATATTTTACTGAGAAATTTCTCATTTCCATGTTTTGGAAGAAAGAGGAAAAAGCAAAATATAATGAGGTGCACCTTTTTTATTTTTTTCTCTTGGCAAGAGCTCAGGCAATACATAACTCTCACAAACATGGTTTCTTCAACCTGCTAATATTAAATCCATTACCTTTTCTCTGCTCTTCTCTGTTTGTGCAAAACCATTGCTAATGGCTAATGATGAGATACTCATCAGAAGCATGACTGCTCTTAATTAAACCTTGCCCCATGTTCTCAGAAATACTGCTGGGAACAGAGGAGGTGGAAACCCCCTGTGGAAGACAAAATACAACTTACAAACTCTCAAAGAATAATGCTCCAAGTCTAAAATGTGTTAATGCAGCACAAAGATACATTCACTGTAGTGTTTTCCTGATGGGGAACATTTTCACTCCTTGTACAAAAAAATAAAAAAATAAAATCAGGAGAGAAGAACAGTTCAACACATGAAAATACATGTGTAAGAGATATACATGCTGTGTTACGGTCATAGCTGTGTATTCACTTACATGCTGGATATGAACATTCTAGTCATCTTGCTTCTTTTCTTATGACAGAAGCATTTCTAAAACAAGATGGTGGTGTCTTTACATTGCAGGACAATCTGAGTCAAAAGCTGATGAGTAAAGTGTTAGAAGACAAACTGCACTGAGAAAGGGCCTTTTGACTGGAGCACCCGCAGTAGACACAACAACCCATCTTCGTCAGGATGCTTGCTAACATACTTTCTGCAGCTCCATTCAGGTAAGTGTTTAGAAAATTACTGTGTTGACTCAGAATTTCCATTTCATCCCCCACAGATGAGATTTCCCTGTAAAATTATAGGGCCTGGAGCCTGGAACTTCGATAATGTAATAATTCAGTTCAGTATTAGCAAACGTGTAGTTCAATATACCACTGCCCTGTAGGCCTGGGAGATTACAGGCTTTCCAGTGAGAATGAAGAGCACTTTGCTTCTAGCCTTCAAAGTGCTGAAATACAAGACCTAAAAATCACAACACTAGTATATAAAAATGCTATTTCAGGTCATTGACAGAAGTGAGTAATGCTTTATTAGTTAAACTTTTGTCACTGTACAGAGCAAGAGTCACTTACATAGTTAGCTCCTTAGGGGAGCATTTTTCCTGTTGTCTAGATTAGTGTAGTCCTTGGTGATCAACAGTACTCTAAAATACTAACAAATAATTCTCCAGAAATAAAACATTATCACACAAGTTTTATAAAATATATAATCTTACTGCTATTAAGCTTTTAAAATCTTTTTAAGATTGTCTAAAAACATGGTAGTATAATGTATGTACTATATACAGGCAAGTGATATTACTCATACTTCTAACAGTGTATGCATTTACCTACAGAAAAGAGGATGTGTACACATGTAACTTTATCGGGATGTAATGCTACACAGTCTTACTAGCACAAGTCCAGAAGCAGTGCTTCTGCAATACTGCATGTAGATTAGTAATTAGAAAATTCTGCCACTACATTACAATGCTCCTAAACTTCATCTACTTGCACAGAGGTAGCTTGTGGGTCCACATGGTATTTTTTATGATTTCTGGTTCAAAACCAACTTGGATGTTTCTGCACTGACACAGATTATGTCCAGAAAAATGAAGCCCTGTAACCAGAAAACAGACCTGCCTGCCTCAGGCTGCAGATTCTCACCAGCGCTGTGCACTGTTTCAGTGGGAAAGTAATAGTAATGCTAGGGTTTGGGGATATTAAAAAACAAAAAGATGAAGAGGAACTACTTAAGATGTGTTTGTGATGACAGAGGTCTTATCTGTAGTACCTATTTCATTTCTAGGGGGAAGATCCTCATCTTCATGACTGGGATACCTCTCCTTCCGGTCAAGCAGAAGAAAATAAATCATTTTCTCTTGGTTTTCTCTGAAAAAAAAAGAAAATATCTTTAAATTTGAAGATAAAAAAGCAACAATGTGTAAATAAACGTTTCTCATCAAACAAATAGTTACAGTTATTCTAAATAAGCTGGAAATGCCTGCCAACTAGATATATAACCCACAAAGCTTTTGAGAACCTTGCTGTCTCCAACAAGCAGCTAGTGAGAGAAGGAAATACAATTCCCACATTACACATCTGGAACAGAGCCACAGGATAGATGAAGCATCCACAAGAAGCTGTTTAGTGGCACAAGACATTATTTCCTCAGCCTCTGTGTGCTCTTTCCACCACGTGTCCCTGGTAACACCTCAGGAAACACAGCAGCTCTCAGGCATAAGTTTGAAATAAGTAACGATTTGCCCACAAAGGCATATCCAATGTAAATAGCAGCACCAACACCTCCCCATCTGGACTGCAAGGCCCATCTTTTTGTGAAATGACCATGCCTAGCAGCGAGGGAAGAGACAACAATATTCCTCCACTGACACCAAGTGTTAGGAAAGTTCAGTGACCCCTTGCTCCCTCCCAGAACATCACTGGCTGCTGAGCAGCTAGAGAGTGAGACGTTGCTACAGGTCCCTCATAGCAAGAGACACAGTAAAATGATTTCCACCTTTCCCCAGGTCTGTAAGCATCCCAGCCCCTGGACACCCAACTGATATTAAGACTGAGGAAGTGCTTACTCTTCTGACAACAAGTCCTGTAAGAGTTTATTTCGGTCACGGAAGCAGCCTAATGAGTGCATGCTATCTAACACGTCTGGATCGATATCCTCCAAGGAAGGGAGAGAACGAATCTGCACCTTTCGAGGGATTGGTTGCTCCGGTTCTGGCTCATTCTTACCACCTCTGCAGAAGAAAGAAGATGAGAGAGAGAAAGGGGGGCAGGGAAAGAAGGAGAGAAAAGAAACATGAGTCACAAATGAACCCGTACTCTGAAATACAGCCTGCAGCAACAGATGGAAATAGCTTGTTAAATCCCCACTGAGAGACCAGATCTCACAACCAGACAGATATTCTCTTCAGAAGACACCGCCATGAAGGCTGAGAGTGACCAGCACCTTGTGGATTTGGGTCTTTAATGAGAAATGTCTGCGTTCAGTCAGAAAGGCAGTAGGAACTTCACTTACCAGTGCCCTCATAATGTAAGCAGCTGTTCAGCATCCTAATGCCAAACATTTCTACAACACTACGTGGTTTTAGAGATGCTGTCTCATCAGCAGGCCAGACTCAGGCTGTTGGGCTGGGAAGCGCAAGCTGAACGATTCCCCTTCAAACAACGAGCTGTGAGAACAAACCCTCGCTGCGTTTCACCAGCTCTTTACAACCGGCACTGCAACCATTTCGTACTTAGAAACTTCCAAGGTGATTTAAGAGACCTCACTGTTGAGGTATATATTTAACACACTTTAGAGGATTTTTTTGGGAAACCAGTTTGTTTATTTATATTCCTAAATACAACTCTGCTTCTCTTCAGAAATGCAGATTTGAAACTTCTGGCCCAAATGTGATGCCTGAGGTCAGTGGCAAACCTAGGAACATACATTAGTGGTAGAGCATATTACTCTTTGAAAAGTAGTTAACACAGGCTTCCTGCACAATCCTCTCACTCTATTGACTGGACTCAGGAAATGCAGATTGTTTGTTGCAGTTAAAAGCCCTTATTGTAAGAAACATGTCAAGATGTCATGACATCTATAACAGACCAAATGCTACATATTGCAGGCACCCTGGATAACCTTTGCTTTTGTTTAGCTGGGAAAGGAGCAACCTAGGTCAACTCTACCCACCTAAAGAGGTGGGTTTGGTGGTGGTGGCGTTTTGGTTGGAGAAACTGTCTATCCAGGCTCTTCACTATTTCTCAGTGGATGCTCTGTGTGACGTTGAGGCTTTCATATTCTTCAGGTGAGGTCCTCCCTTTCCTTTATGTGATGTCAATGTGTGACTGTTGGGTCCAGGCTGCGTTTGTTGTTTATGGGGCTGATGCCTCCTTGGAGTCTCACAGAAGTCTCTATGTCTTGTGCAATAACAACATGGTCCTGAATCTAATGGCTAAATTTGGAAATCTTGTCCAACTAAAGAAACATCTTATTCCATGAGTGCCCTGTCTTTAGGAGGTAGCTACTCTTACAGCTGGTTATTAGTCAAAGTGTGTCAAGATTTAGCTCCCAGCAGGTAATAAGCGAAGACTAGACCATAACCTTGGCTATTAAAGCCACTGATGACATTGTCATTAAGATAAATTCTTGCAGGACGGACCTTCGGACAGCAGCTGAGATTTTGTTTTTTAATGATCTGGAGTTCATTTTTAGAAGGAACAGACTTCATTAATAATTTATTACATTAAAAACAGAGGTCCTTAAGGTAATTTAAGAGACTAAGAAGAAATTATTGTTTTGGAAAATTCCCAGAAATTTTGGGTTTCCTACTTGTTGCCCTAGCCTACAGCCAAATATCACCTGCAAGCATCTTTTACAGCTATCAGCTTGGGTGCCATTTCTAGAGAGCACAACTTGGTATCTTCTGTGCAGTGAAAAGTGGCTTTTCCTTATGCCCGGCACCTGGTCAGCCTCAGACATAGGCAGGAATATTCATACCTCCTCATCAGGTACAAGAAAAATCTGCAAAGAGGTGCCTCATCATTTGGCAATGCATTCAGTGCTTTGGGAAATGAAAATCACCAGTCTGTGCTGTGATTGGCATGCCTGTATTGCCTGTTCCATTCTCAGTCTGGTAGAGAGTGACAAATTTGTTGCATTTCAACCCACATAGACATCAAACAATGTCACCCAATGAATACTGCAAATCACGTATATTTTTTAAAGGCCTGCATGAATGTAATTGCTGCTTTTAAACCCTGCCTCTTTTGTGAGGAATGGTGCATACAATGGATGTGATTCCAGAACAGGGCGGACTTTTTCAGTCTCTCCATGAAATTTCCTCGTGAATCTCACTGAGATGCACATTTACATCAGAGCAAAGTGAAGCAGCACTGGTACCATTCTTCTTCTGATTTTAGTAAATTTGGTACCTCCACAATTAGGGCAATAATTCAGTGTTACTGAAGTATGCATTTACCATAATAGCTAAAATTATTTGCCCTCTTGCTTTAGTACAAAAAGGTGAAAACATCTGCTGTTTATTTGCTGATTGAAGATAACCTGTGCTTGAAGTAAAAATAAATTATTTAAATTAAAAAGGCTTAAAAAACCTCACTGAATTAATTTGGGTGGGAGAGTAAGAAGAACTGGAGGTTGGTGATGAAAGGTTTTTCCTTGGTTTTTCTTTTTTATAGGCTTGTGAATCATGATTTCAACTTTCAAGACCTCTTTCTCTGTCCGCTGAGACTGCAATTAAACCTTTTCCCCAGTTTTTTTACAAAATCCTGAATATTTATTTGAAGAATTAAGTTAAATGACTTATTGGGTTCTGAGAACAACCTTCAGGTCAGTAACTTATATATGACAAAGAATAAAGATTTAACATCGGACAGTAGTGTTAAGTGAAATAAGGAGAAAATGAAAGATGTGAGCAAAACAGCTACAGTGTGCAAACACTTGTAACCACTCCTTCTCTGTCAGCATCAGTATTTCCAGGCAAAATGAATGCAAAGAGGCTGTGAAACATTACCAGATGAAAGCAGTAGAGTTTTGGAGGTGGTAAGGTTATTCACAGACTAAATTTAGCCAAAGGAGGTTAACCTCCTTAGGTCAATCCATGGCCAGCAGAGAATGAGAGAGAGCGAGCCTTAAAAACATAGCTTTAAAAAGCTATTTTGAGCAGAAACTTTGTTTTAGGCAATCTGAACAGATTTCTGGAGGAGCCTTTCTCTCTCTTTATTGACTATAGCAGGAGTGTAGGAGGCACTTGCTTTTGCAAAACTCTGCTTATACTTATGAGAATGGCCTCAGATGCCATTTCCGTCGGGGTAAAAACCTGTTCACTGTGCCAGTCATCACAGAATCTGACCTTCATCAAGAAGTGCATGAAAACGTTCTAACGCTTATGTCTGCAAAGAAAAAAATCTTCATATTTAAAATCTAGAATAAAGTCATGAAATAACACCTGACTAATTGTGCACGTGAGCCGGGGACAATAACCCTCTGAGGCAAAAACTTCCAGGTTAAAATCTTGAGGATGGTTACAGTAATAGTAGAAGTGATCAATGACATTTAATTTTATTTCCTATTCCACTTCTGATTAAAGCACAGAGAAACTGAAGTCAGCTGATTTTACTCCATAAAGAAACAAAGGGGATCAGCTGTCCAGTCTTACAGAACCAGAATTTACTTCTGGAATTCCTAGTGTGACTTTACAGGAGGGCTACGTCAGATTTACAATTAGAGATTTTCCCCCTCAATTTCTCTTACATTTATCCATCAGAGCTGAAAAAAAACAAACCTGTAGCAAACAAGACTCATGTCCTTCTCTGATTTTAAAAGGTGCCATGTCAGCCGGTAACTGTAGAGAGCATGAAAAAGCCACAGGCAGAGTGCTACCACCATTTCAGGTGAACTAAGAACAAAACACGTTATTCTACAAACTGTTGAATGCCCTTGGGTCCTATTGAAGTCAGTGAAGCCAGCAAGTGAACAATGCCCATAAGATAGATTTAGAGAAAACAAAACAAATCAAAACAAAGGTGTTTTTTCTTCCTGGTGACAGGCTTAAATATCAGTTCATATCATCCTCAAATATTTCCCAAGAGCAATGAGAGGAGGATTATGAAGGCAGGACTTTTCTTATCACCCACCCAGGGAGTGTGTAGGAACGCTGACCCCCAGAAGCAAGTATCAAAGCATAATTTCCTTATTTAATATCTGCGAAGTATTCTCCTTAGTTTGATTGGGTTATCGTGAGTACAAACAAAAAATGTTATTTACTTAGGTTTCTTGAAATACTATTAGGGCTACACAGAGTGCAAGGTCACTTTTAAAAGCTATCAATCTTCCTTACACCCAAACCACTCAACAGGCATGTACTTTTCTCACAGACCTCCTGTTTCACTGTCAAGACTGCTGCTTTTAATCAAGTCACAGAACTACTCTCACATCAAGAGGTTACAAGGTCAGAAGCAGCCTCTTAGCTTGCTGTGAAGCAGTAGGGATTATGAGACAGAAAATCTCTTGTTCACAGGTGCTTACTTATCAATATAATCATTTTTGTTTCTACTTCAGAGGAAAGCCAAGATGCCAAGAAGGAACAAGCAAAAGCTTTCTTGTCAAGAAGGTATTACAAGGGATTCTCTGGAGCACTTGAAGAGCAAACCAAATATGGCTGTTAGGCTGTGGGTTTTTTCAGTGGTGATGACTTGCAGATATCTTTTTAACACAGCAAGTTGGTGGACTAAATGTTTTATTTCAGACAACTGTTAGTCACTGCATACATATTTCCTAGCTTGAATCTATAGAGATGAAATTATACTAGCAGCAGAGGGTAAAAAAAACCAACACATTAGATGCCTTCCCGTCCTCTGCCCCTTTCTCCACCTGTGTGAAAGCTGCTTTCAAACTCCAATCTCTCTTGTCATAGATCACGAGAATACCAGCCCCCATAACATGATTAATACTGAATGCATGCAAAAGTGAATTTAAAAAGTGTTACTTACATATACCATATGTGTTTCTGAATATGTTCTAGCTGCAAAGAAAAAGAAAACAAGGAATTAACTCTGTAAAACAAAAAAAGGTAACTCCATAAGACATCCTTATTCAAGACTTGCTTGTAGTGAGGACTAAATCCACCATTCCAGAGCTGGATCTGTGTGAACAACAGGAACTTTTTACTGCATAAAGAGCATGTTCATCCTCACCCACCCCACTGTATATGAGATTACTACTCTGGACAGTGGAACAAGTCAGGAGCAAATCCCAGGAAAATGTGCAAGGACAAGGCTTCACCGGCAAGTATTTTGGCCATTTAAGTTTTTCCCTTCCTAAGCCATTCCCCTTGAAAATACAACTGCTCCTATCAGTATGTGCATAATGACTGACAGTTTACAGCAAAAGTTCATTTCTGGTTTTTATTTTGGAAAGAGAGAGAGAAGGAAACAGAAACAGGTTGAAATAGACAATGCACATGAACAAAATAAAATGTGGACATGTGACATAATCTTCTGTCAGGACCCATGCTTGATTAGTGTCAGGTTTACCATTAAAATCTGAAGACCAAGTGGAATTAGGTTCTATGTCAAAAAGATACTATTTATTGTTCCGGCAGCTGAACCCCTGCAAATTTATTTTGCTTCACATGTGAACATTTTACTATGCAATGAAGGACTGACCAAAGCTTAACAGTGGCTTTGTCCACCCATGGAAGGCATATACCAGCAAATGTTACATGATGACCACAATTCCCATGAGCAGAGGGGAAAAAAAATAACATCTTTTTTCCAAGAGAAACCCCAACAGCAGGGAGAACAAACTGTTAACATTATATACTTACAGCAGAACCTTCTAATCCTGTTTTTTTGAAGCATCATCACAATAGAAAAGCACTTTTCATAGATACTCAGGGATTATTCATTATGAGAACAATATGTCTTGTATTTCCCGTTACAAACAGCCTTTGTACATGCAGAGCAATGTGCACTCTCACTGCACACAAGCTTGTGTTTGTGCAACACGCAACTGAGAGGCAGGGGAGAGCTGGAAAAAAACCCAAGTGCCAACAGCTACACGATGAAATCGCAGGCCCATTAAACTGGTCAGGAAGAATGGAGACAGCTGTCCTGCTCCTATTACTTTCCACTTCAATTCCAGAATCAGAGAGCGAAAAAGAAAAAAAAAAAAAAGAGGAATGGACAAACAACAAAATCTCACAGATAGAAAGTGTTCATCACAGAGACGAGTGAATCAGAGGCCTCTGTGCTATGGAACATCAGCTCCTTGCCTGAATGTATGGGGTTCACGTGGCAAGGTTTTGGTAGCAGGGGGCTGCAGGAGTGGCCCCTGTGAGCAGAGCCCAGCAGCTGCCCCATGTTAGGTAAGAGCCAGCTCCAGCTGCTCCAAAGGGACCTGTCACTGGCCAGAGCCCAGCCACGAGCAATGTTGTTTGTCCCTCAGTGAGAGCAGATCTAAGAAAGGGAAAAAAACTGCTGCACAACTGCAGCTAGGAGAGAGGCGTGAGAACCAGTCCTGCAGCCCCCAAGGTCAGTGCAGCAGGCGGGCAGGAGGTGCTCCAGGCATGCAGCAGCAGTTCTCCTGCGGCCTGTGGAGAGGCCCCTGGTGGAGCAGGCTGTCCCCCTGCAGCCATTGGTCCCACATGGAGCAGATCTCCACGCTGCAGCCCGTGGAGGAGCCCCCGGTGGAGCAGGTGGATGTGGCCTGGAGGAGGCTGCGGCCCATGGAGAGCCCCCGCAGGAGCAGGCCCCGGGCCGGAGCTGCAGCCCGTGGAGAGGAGCCCACGCAGGAGCAGGGGGTCTGGGGGGAGCTGCCGCCCGTGGGGGACCCATGCTGGAGCAATTTGCTCCTGACGAATAGGCAATAAATTATACTAATCTCCCTACATTGAGTCTGTTTTGCCTGTGATTATAATTGTTGAGTGATCTCCCTGTCCTATTCTCAACCCTTGAGCCCTTTTTTTTTTTCCATTTCATCACATTTTCTCCCGCTTCCCCTTTGAGGAGGGGGAGTGAGAGAACAGTTATGGTGGAGTTCAGCTGCCCAACTGGGTAAAACCACACTGGGAAGCCCAGAAGATCTCAGATCAGCTCTATATGAGATAATTTTAAAAGTGAGACAGGACTTGTATCAAAAACAAAGAAACAAGGAAAGCTTAGGAAACCATGACAGAAGGTGAGACCTGCATCCTGATGTCACGTCATTTCCAGTCACGGGAACTCTGGTAGTTGGACTGAAGAGACCACAGGGCCACATGTTTTTTTTTTTTTTTTATTATTACTGCTCATACTGGCATTGCATCATATGACACAGAACCCCAGTCTGTGGGCCACAGCTCTGCCACAGGGAGCCCCCATCATCACAGCTCCCCCGTATCAGGTAGTCCTTTCACTCCTGCACTACTAAGAGACAGGTGGAGTATTCATGACACTCTGCCGTCTCCCCTGAGCAGCTTAATTTAAGGAGATAAGGTACATATCTATGTATGTTCCCCTAATAGACTGGAGATGCAGCTCTCTTCCTCTTGCTCTGTGCAAGCTGAGGTACAGAGCCTATTAGAAGAGTCTGTTTTGTACATCTTCCACAGGACAGGGCTGTAACATTTTTAGTTATCAAGTGCACACTACTATGAGGATCTGCTAAGGACTGTGCCTCCTTTGTTTGGTAAAACCACCCTATGAGATTAACGAATGGTTGAGGTGGGAAGGGACCTCTGGAGGTCATCTGGTCCAACCCTTGCTCAAGCAGGGACACCCAGACATGAGGTCTATCTACCATGTCCAGGAGGCTTTTGAAGATCTCCAAGGAGGGAGACTCCACAAGCACTCTGGGCAACCTGTGCCAGGGCGCTGTCACCGAAGTAAAGTGCAGCTTCCTATGTTCAGATGGAACCTCTTGTGTTCCAGTTTGTGCCCACTGTCTCTGGTCCTGGTACTGGGCACCACTGAAAAGAGCCTGAGATGCATATCTACTCTATTTCCTATACACCACATGGAGGATTAGAGACATTAGAGACATGGAGGATAGAGGACAGACAAGATGCAGATGATGCAGCTAAGCAATGTCCAAGTCTCTTTCATGCTTGCTTCTTCTCTTGCATTTTCTGTCTCTCTGGGTCACACTTTTCTTTTGTGCCTGCGATAGGCAGAAAACAGCACTTTGTTCTCTAAGTCAGAGGGGGGGAAGAAAAGAGGGTCACCAGTTCATGTCTTAGTCATGGAACCCTTGGGCTCCTTCAGAGAAGATATGAAAGAGAAATCCCTTCTGTCCATCCTGCTGATCAACCTCCTCCAAGCTAATGATCCCATATAGCGTTTTTCTGAAAGAGAAGTCCCATAGCACCATGATATATATCTGAAGGTGTATGAGAGCTCTCATGTGGGAACAACAATGGCTGCTGTTTACCTACACATCTGCAGTTCCATCCACATCAAAATCATTGCTGTGAAGTACTCAGGGATATCCCAGATACGAAAAGTACTCTACAAAACCAATTTCTATTCTGATTCAAATGTAATTGCATTGAAATGTTATTACAAGTGTACTTGCCGCTGCCAACATCTTCATTGCTTTTTTAAAGGTAATTAATTAATGCTTTGTTGCTTTTCATCTGCATTAAAGTGACAGAAGGGTTATGGGAGGGCGATTGGTTTTGACAAGGAGAAGTCTGTATGCTTTTTACTATGCAGTGCAGGGGAGGGAGATACACAGTGGGAGCTAATCTCACTCCTCCTGCCTTCATTTAAACACAATGTTTAAATGCATTTAAGTGACGAAGGCATTTAACAGCCCTCCCCAGAGGGTTCTTCTTGCTGTTTGCACATGAGTTTGCCAAATTTAATGCCATTTTATGGAAGTTGTTAAAATGCTGCTTCCTAATATCTCCTAGCCACCGCAGACAATTGCCTCATGATGCCATCTCTGAAACAACAAAACATGCTCAGATCCATTGCACATGCACAGTCAGAGGACAGACTTCTGCAAACTAAAATGCTGTGATGGAAGGAGAAAGGGAATTCCTTTATCATGGTTTTACTTAAAATACTTCCAATATATATTAACCTTGTATACTGAAGTAGCATTTAGGAGCCACACTTATAGATCCACTGTGATAAAGAGCTGTATAAATTCATCAGAAAAGGAGGTCTCCTCCCCCAAGGAGCTTACGTCTGAATTCTAAGACCGGGAACAACAGATGGAGACAGACAGGCAGATGGAAAACAAGACAGTGCTGTCTACATCCTCAGCACTGATCTCAGCAGAGTGGTTGCCAAGCTAAAAAGTTCTGACCTGATGAAAAACTTCCTCGAAGTCTGTAGATATGGATGAGGGCTTCTGGGCTTGAACTCATGGCAGTTTCCAAACTTCCCTGTCCAGAAAGTGAACAGTCTCAAACCCATCTGTGCACTAAATCGATCTACACTTCAGATCCTTGTTGTTCAGTTAGAAGATCCTCTAGTCTGGGCTTTAAACCTGCTGTATGATGTCAAGATACAGGCTTTTCCTGACCAAAGGATTCAAGCTGAGCACAAACAGCAGTGGTAGAACTATTATCTTTGTCAGTAGTAGCAGCCATATGATAGCAGCCTCTAGGGACCTTGACAAGGGCAAGGCATCACTGTGCCAAGTGCACATTGTAGGAATAGGCCTTTGGCAGCCAAAAGCATACTGCGTAAATACATCAACTGGACAATTACCTCCATTCTACAGGTGGTGAAGTGAGATAATTTGAATGATGTGATAGGCACCTTACAAAAAGACCTTCTAGAAAAATGAAGAAAGCAAGATAAGTTTTCCCTCAGTTGTTTTTTTAACATTCTTTAGATTCTGTGCTCCAAGCAATAGAGATAACATCATCATTAGCATGCATTAGACCCCAGGAAAAAGAAAAAAAAGGAACAGCAGAGAAGAGATTCTGAAAATTTGGGTAATTTAACTTGGCTAGTATTTCGGACTTAACATCTATGTGGACACCCAATGCAAGTTAAGTCATTTTATTCTGGAATAAAATGTCAGCACTGGGAACAGTAACAGTTTTATCATAATAGCTTATTCTGCAATAACTGATCTGCTCTGATCCAACTTGCTACACATACACAGTTTTGACAATGCTCACCCATCTTTAACAGGAGAGTGGACCAAAAGCTCCTTACTCTCCCCTCTTTGCCTTTGTGTTTCTGCAGAAGAAAACATCAGTGGAGAATGAAATGGATTCTACCACAGGAACTGTAATTCTCCACTGTAGAAATGCTGAATCATTGAAAACATCCAAGGAGAAAACATTCACTTTCCGAAGTGCACATAATCGAAAGGAACTGTATCCTGCAATACTGCAGGCACTGAGAGCACTCATTTTCTTCCATAAACCATATCTAACTGAAAACTAGTTCACTTTGCCCTCCTGATACTACTTCTACTAGAAAGCTGTCCCAGAACCCCACTGATAAAGCTAAAATGCGTTTTCCAATTTCCAGCCTACTTTCACATCAGGCTATTTGACATACATTTGTTTTTGTGCCAGTATCTTCCTTTAGTTTAAATAAACCTCTCCTTGGTAATTACCTCTAATGCATATGAGGATGACTAGTGCATCCTCTCTCACACATCACCTGGGTACACTAATTCGAGCTCTTTTAGACTGTGTTATTCAGACAAGCTCTCTCCAGTTCTGACCACCTTAGTATTCATCCTTTACACCACTGCCAGTTTGATTTAATCTTTCCTGAACACAGGTGGTCAGAAATACCACGCCCAGAAGCTAGGATCTCCTTTTGCAGCCTACTGAAAGAAAAACATGGATTCTTTTACTTAGAGTATGTTTAGGTAATCGAGCCCAGTAAAGGAGTGTGGTCAGGCACATCCCACTGTCTGTTCTTCAGGCTACGTAACACATGGTGAGCATGAAGATTATTCCACTAAGAAATAATGAACTCTTCTTTCCATAAATGAATCATATACACTGAAAGGTAATGCCAATTTCTTAAGGCAGGAAAGGGCCAGCAACAATAATTCCGAGTACTCTCCTCTCCATTAATTGTCTCAAGCTCTACCACTGAAGCCAAATGATGACAGTTGAATGTGAATACTAGTTCTGTTTTTGTTGATCATTTTAACAGATGGACTGGGGAAGGTGTGGGTGTGCTGTGAAATGGCAATTACTGCAGGGAGGGAAATGCAGTTGGAGGAAAAGGAAAAAAAGATACAAATCAAAAAAAAAAAAAAGAAGAAACAAAGCAGAGAGAGGAAAGGAAAAATAGAAGAAAAAAATCTAGTGACCTTACATTCACTATATTTTTCTGCTGAATTCACCAGTAAGATACTGAACGAACGATCACTAAGGGTAACAACTACATCTGTCCTTGTTGTACCCAGGGCACAATTTTGCTCACATCTTCATATTAACATCAAATTGATTCAAGTGAGAAATTTTCCAGGAATAGAGGCTTCCAAATAAACCCATGCTTATATCCTTTCTTCACAGGACACAGCTGAAACAAAATTCAGATCTCTCCTGGAAATAAATTCCCAGCTCCTGTGCAGTAAACAAAGAGCTCCCTTCTGCCTGGCGCTCTAAGCAACCGCAACGCTAACAGCATAGAAAGGGAAGTGTGACAGCAGCAGGGACAGCAAACCAAGACCCTAAAATAATGAAAATAAGATTGCAGCTAGTAACAAAGAGCAATCCTTTTTTCCTCTCATCTCTCAGCTCCTAAAGATATTCTATTTCAAATTCTTATTCACAATCTACTGGTTAGTGCTTGTCCATAACTATCTGATCTGTTTTCTTTCTCCCTAAGGAAATAAGAGCTTCTTTTTGATCAAGAAAAGGGGGAGATCACTATGGGACCTTGATTTACTTTAACGTTCTTCTCTCTTGTGTGTGTACAGTTTCTGCTGTATCGCATAATTCAAAACCTTCAGGCAATACTAAGAAATTGGATTGTTCTATAACAAAATTAAATCATAACAATTTGAAGAAGATCTAATGTCTGATGATCTGCTCACTGGCATACTCAAGGCATCTGTACTAAGATCTTTCAGAGAAAAATAAGAACATCTCATCTGTTCTGCATCATGCTGGTTTCCGGAGCAAGAGCAGCAATGTATGTATCTGGGAAGCAAAGGCAGTACACTCATCATTCAGGGGCTTGTCTACCCACCCCTTGCTGCCTTACTGCCTTGCTCTATCCAGTTTGTGAGGCAGGGAATACTGTTACATTCACCTTATGGAAAGGAAACTGAGATAGAGAAGGACCTAGTGACTTTCTCAGTCACAAAAAACACCTGTCTCACGTCTCAGGGTACAGCTCTAGCCTCTGGAGAATTCTTTGCATAAAAATACTTGAAAAAATATTGTTTTCTCACTTTCTTTAAAAATATAATGAAAAAGGGCTTTTGAAGTGCCTAACACATGTATTTATTTTTCTATCAGTGCTACTCCCATACTGCAATGTGATGGTTACTGTGTTTGCAGAGGTAAGGATACCTGTAATACCATAAAGAACTTTCCACCTACGTCACCAGTGCATGACCTGGTTTTGTAAGGAACAAAATAAAAACCTGGCTGCAGCTGCCAGGTACTACTCTTAAGAGAGTTGAGAAGGGAGCTTCAGTTCACTTCTTAGCAGACAGGTGTGTGCATCCCAAAAGCACCATCACAGCTGGTGGAGACTGATGCTGTTGTTAGCAATCTCAGCAGAGAGGCCAAGCACTGATCTGAGAGTTTATTTATAAATATTTTAGCAGACTGAAGAACCAGTAGGAGTTTTAAATTTACATTTCTTTATACATACTCCCACTCAGAATCTGTGAGCTTAGTAAATCTGTATAAAATCATCACCAGAGCCTGACAATAGGTTTTACAAGGGCAATGTACCCATAAAGGCAGAAGCCTCCACTGACAAGCAGGCAATCTTGCTTTCCAAAATGATTTTAATTGCTAATTTTTTTTAATTCCCCAAAACATTACCACAGTGTTAATGAAGGATACAATAACTACACAGTGCTCACCCTTGCAGGCTCTCTGTTGTAGTGATGGGATGTATCCTTGATGCAAAGATTCAATGCCAAATGCCAGGAGCTCAGCACTGCAGGCCTAATTGTGCTCGGGACCACAGGGCACGACATGGAATAGTGAACTAGAAGATACCCACTCTGAATGCTGCCACAGGATAATGCAGAGCACATTCAGGATAGAATACAATGCAGCTGTGTGGCATGAAGCGAGAAGCCACACTTTTGTTAGAAATGTGAAAAAAACACGTACTCTGCTTAATAGCAAAGCTTCAAAGAACTGTCCTAGCAGTTTTGACCTTCAAACAATTACATCACATCCCTGACAAACTGGTGCACCTACCAGGAAAGCCAGACCACCCAGGTGGACTCCAAAATGTGCTAATGGGTCAGTAGCACTGTGTTGACATCATGAAGGAGTTAGTCTAAATGCCCACTGTGGCATATGAGGGAGAATTATGAAGCTAGAGAAGCAACACAAAGGTAATCTGGCCCCATCATTTAAAAGAGAAGGCATCAAACTTCTTCCCCAGACTCCACTAACTCCACTCATCCTTGGTTCAGGAGGAAACACACAGGACTGGCAGCAAATCAACAAGTTTCCTTAATTATACACCCGCAACTGCAACGAAGTGACCAATGAAGCCTTGGCCACATGGCTTGCAGCAAATGCCTTCTTACCGTGAGACGTTTCGAGGCATCCACTTCAATCATCCCCCGCAAGAGGTTTTGACAGTCCGGGGGGATAAAATGTGGCATGTGGAACACTCCACGTTTCACCTTCTCCAACAGCTGCCTCAAGTTGTCGTCATCGAACGGCAGGGCACCCTGCAGGGATGTGACAGAGTTGGGGATAGGAGAGAGGAGGGCAAGGGAGTTAGTTGGAAAGGGCAAAAGGAGAAAAGCCAAGATAAACATCATGAGAGAAAGGAAAAGAGAAAATCAGCTCATAATGAAGTATTATAATAAGTGAAACAGTCTTTTTATCCACTGAAAATAAATAATTTCTTAGTGCTGCTGTATTTTCTCCAATGCAGGAAAAAAACTGAGGACACAGTATATATATTTTTTTAACCTTTAATTAGAAAATGACTACCAGTATAAAGCATAATACAAAATATGAAATTGCCTTTCCAGGCAAATTCAGCAAAGATGCATGGACTCACTTAAATTCAGCTCAAGCTTTTGATCTGCTGGTATTCCTCCTGGGCATACTTTCACTGCAGCAATGTTTATCGTCTCCTTATTTTTAATCTTCTCGAGACACATTTATTGCAGACATTGGAAAAGAGGTGAACAGCATTTGAGAGACTTTCAGCAAAGAACATCCTCTTTCTGACGGAGCAGCGGAATGACACAGCTGAAAGAAACCCTAACCAACTTTAGCCTTTTGGAAGCAGCAGACGTTCTACCTGGTTAATACACTTCATGCAGTTCCCATGCTGTGGTCAGGTCATCAGTTCCTATTGCTTCCCTACTGTAGCTCACTTACATGAATGGCTTGAGTTTTTTTAGCTGGAATTACATTTTGAATAGATCATCAGCTTGTCACAAAAAGCAGCAAAAGGCCTACCCTTGCTGCAAGGACAAAAAGGAAAAAAAGAAGTTGAAGTCTTTAGGATAACTCCACCGACTGAAGCCAATATCCTCTTATAGCAAGTCTGCACCTTCCTGGATGTTCTCACTTCCCTCTTTCACTGACTAATTCTGGTAGGTGCAGAGCTTCTTCGATTTCCAGGAAGGTTTGTAGGAAGTTGCAAGCTGTCAGCTGCTGTGATAATGAAGCTTTCAGTTGTCAGTGCTGGCACTGCTCTTACTACAGCGAGTACTGCATCTGTATAAGCAGGCCTGTGTCTGGTTTAGTGAGACCAATAGCTCCATTTACAGAAGCCTCGGAAAGCCCACCTGATGGCAACAGCTACTGGGCACTATTTACTTTTGTTTGTTCATTCAAGCAGCCATGAAGAAAGAGCCTCCCTGTCTTCTGCAACCAACCTCCTGAGTTACCTGCTTTTCTCCTAACCATTCCAGACTCACAGGAAAATCAATTCTGATAGTTCAGTACTTTGGCTAACACAATTTAATCCATGATGAAGTCAGCAAGGCTGCTTTGTGGCATTTCCTGAAGGTAACAACTACAGCTCTTTTATTACTACCACCTGCTATTACAGCTTGAGACTTTTTGCAGGGCTTCTCCTGACATAATTGACTGGAGAGCTCTGCACTCTCTGTCAATAATAGACTTATTTCAGTCGTTTTGCAGGCTCATGTATATATGTAGGAACAGATGAAGATGCTTCCCAGCAACAGACAGACACCAAATCTTGACAGAGAATCCACCTGAAAAGGAAAAGCCCACTCCCACAAGTCCTAGCCATCTTGCCACCTTCTCTTGTCTTTTCTTACAAACTCAGTAAGTCATATTAAGAGCTCATTTTATACCTCTGCTTTGTCACCCATGCAAATAGTTGCTCAAGAGCAAGAGATGAACAGGGGATACTTAGTGAGACAGTTAAAACTCTTCCCTTGCAACATCAAGATAATAAATTTTAAAATTAGAAATATCAGAAAATTTTAGTAACCAAAAAAGAAAAACGAACAAAATTTGTTAAGGTGAATTAAAACATCATACTGAGATTATTTCAAGATATTTTGATTTTAACTATTTTTAAAAACTATCAGTATAATTTCTGAAAAAAAAAATCCTTTCTAATTTTCAAGTATTTTAAGCCAAAATTATGAACAGAATCTAACCCTGGCAGAAATTTTTATTTTCACTGAACAAATGCTTTTGTCAAAATAAAACATTTAAGTGAAGAATTAGTAACTAGGTTTACTAATAATCACAAAAGGACATCAAAATTTGGCTTCAGGGTTGTTATTTTTGTAATTGTAGATGATCATTCACACTATTACGAAAAACTAACGTGCACATTAAATCTATTCTCACATATACTATTAATTCTGCATGTAGTAATGTCATACTTACACAAACTTATATCTGTATTTTCCTACACTTAATCATGGAAATTGATAACATGCCAAGCCTATCTGCTTTCAGCTGGACATCCAATTATTGTATGCTTGGGAGTGTTACATTACACTGCAAAACAGAATAAATTCTGCAGAGAACTGAAACTTTGATCGAAAGACGGCTAAGTTACAAGATACTACATTTTGAATACTAAGGAAAGTATTACATCTGAGCCAGATGGGAACTAATTTAAATGTTGTACTACTGGCTTAGTTTTATATTCTCAAGTGAACCAAATAAAAATGTAGCTCAATACTTGCACGAAACAAAATTGTTGCACTTAAATCTTCTCTTGATAAAGGACTGCAGTTAATGTATGCATATACCTACTGAAATGCATATATACATACAGCAGAAAAAAACAAATGCTTCCCAAGCCCAGCCATATTTTAATCCTGTGAAGGGCAACTTATTTGACATTCTCTGTGTCCTGGAGTTGTAACCCTGTGCATTCTTTTGGGTAAAAAAAAATCAGTGTGCTTTGAACAGGGCTCTTCAAAGGGCTGCAATATTACAACACAGCAAAGAACATTTATGGAGGCAAGACTTCAGCACTTGTCTATGCTCTCCCATGCAGAGCAGCCGCATTTCAAAGAAGCAGTGAAATATTCTTCATGCTTTTCCTTTGGGACTGATGTAGAACTAAGAGGAAAGGATGCAACCGAGAGATACAAAAATAGGGGAACTAAAAGGAAAACAATCTGTACATGATGTCAATAGAATCACCATTAAACACAGCAGCATTTTGGGATTTTTCTTTTCTTTTTAAAGGATAGAGCAAGGAAGATGACTCACCACTAGCAACGCAAATAAAATGACTCCACAGCTCCAGACGTCTGCTTTCCTTCCATCGTATTTTTCTCCCTGCACAGCAACGACACAGGTTCAAAAGAGTGCTCACTAGTAAATGAATTAATTACCCTTGAAGAACATGAGAGAGGAGAATGGGAAACCCCACATTTCGGTTCAGCCACCTGCTTCCCAAGGTGGCCTTCCCAACTAGAAGGCCACAGCACAGCCCATTAATTGAATTTTATGAACATCAGTTTACAGTCTTATTTGGGTTCTGCAAGAACAGGGTCAGAAGTGGGGAGCAAGGCAGGAATGGCTGATGACCAGAACAATTTTAGAACTGGCACTTAAACAGAGTCAGAGGTGCATTAAAGACATCAAGAAGGTGTTCTCTTCCTTGGTTCTTCAGGGAGCTCATCACCAGTCACATTATTTGTGAACTCAGGTATTGGTTGGACAGTGTCCTCTGTACACTTCTTGTTTGGCTTTATATTAATGATATGCTCCAAAAGGGTGATAGGCTTCTTTCCTGAGACCTCTCTAGTTCCGGATTCAGCTCCCCAGCATAAGAAGGACATGGACCTGTTGGAGTGAGTCCAGAGGAGGTCACATGGATCCTCAGAGGGCTGGAGTACCTCTCCTACGGAGACAGGCTGAGGGAGCTGGGGTTGTTCAGCCTGGAGGAGAAAAGGCTCCGGGGAGGCCTTATAGCATCCTTCCAGTGCCTAAAGGGGGCTACAGGGTGAATCTTGCCCACTGAAATCTGGGGTACTTATTTTAAAAGGACAAAGGAAGAGTAGGGGGAAAGGATAGTTTATATCACATAAAAGAAACCAACATCACTGACAGCCAACCCCAGTTCTGCTGAAATGACAGCTACATCAGGGAAGGCAAAACATAGAGGACTGCACTCCTTGGGTGGAAAGATCAAGTTAACTGAGGCTACTGCTTTTCTGTCTGAACACATGGCACAAAGGGTACTGTGAGAACAACACCGGATCATTTCCCTCCAATGGTTGATGTGGCTTGATTCAGAGCTGAGCCAAACAACCATGACCACAGTTACATTCACTGTCTCCCTTCCCATGCTGTCTGCCGTGGACAGATTTCTTGTAGAGAGGGTCTATCGGCACATACACAATGAGTGACACTTTAAAATACAGGTACACTGATTTTAATCATCTTACCCGGATAACTTCAGGGCAGGCATAATGTGGTGATCTGAAACACAAAATACAGTTGAATGAGCATGCAACAGTCTGGTATTTATGAATTATTTGCATTTCCATTTTGCTTAACAGAATCAGGATTGGCTTGCTTATACAGAAAGCAAGTGTGCAAAGCCAGCACTTTTTTTCCTTACCTTAATGAGAATATCTTTGTAAGACAAACTCTGAAAACGGTCAACTAGCATAATGCAAAATTCTGTGGCCCTACTACGAATTTCTTAAAAGCTAGAAAGGAAGAGAAGACCAGGCATATTGTGATTATACAAAATTCCAGCCTTCTAACCATGTGTTTTTACTTGACCATGTATCTAACTAGACGGAAGACATGCACTGGAAAGCCTTTTAGGAAAACAAACAAACAAACAAAACAATGTTTTCTGAATAAACACATGCATCCCCAAACATTTTCTTTCATTTCTTCTGCTAAGACTGCTCTCATTTACTCCAGCGGTCATTACAGCTGCCAGTACATGGTTTCAACATGCATTTTTTTTCCTTAAAAAAAAACACACCACACAACCAAAACAAGCAAAAAACAACAACAAAAAGGATAGACAGCAGTACTATTACCTAGTGAGTTAATATATTCTTGTTGTATCCTTCTACCCATATATCTCTGCCTTGATTCCTGGCTGAGAATAGTTAATTACTTCAACTTGCCAGGTAATCATTTTAATTCCTAAAGATTATAGCCAGGGCTATTTATTTTTATAGCCTTCATTAAAGTAACTTGACAAGAAAAAGGGATGCAAACTGCCTGAGACCTGCGTGCCAATCTCACTATTGTTTATACTGACACCTCCCAGCAGTCCCTGAGCCTGTCTTCATTTGTGCATTTGTTTCTTGTGACAAACACAATCATGGCTGGGCAATACCTGTCTCACAAAGTAATGAGCAAAACACAAGCACAGCTCTGTGAACCTTATCATAGGTTCACCGTCTATGGTTCTACGATAAGCATAAGCCTGCTTCAACAGGGCAGCAAACGGAGGGTAGGATGGGAGGTGTAAGGAAGGTGGTAATGTGATTTAAACTTGGAAAAAAAAATATTGTGGCAAAGAGAGTTATAGGAACAGAACCCATAGCACAGCATCCTTCAGCACAATACTGTTTAGGTGGACATGCCACCTGGGGTGTGCTGGATGAGTCATTATCTCAATTTGCAAAGTGCTTCTGAGTTTTTATTTGTATACGATGACTCCAACGAAGACATATTTCAGAATCCTTAATTACAAATGCTGCAGGATACAACCATCTTGACAGCTTTCTGTGCAAACACCCTTGAAAAGAAAAATGTAGGTGTTGTGAAGACCCCAAGATGGGTAGGTGCCCATTTATGAGTCTCTCTAACAAATGCGCTTAAAGCATTTTACTTCCCTGATGTCTCCTGAAGTGCAGTGGAACCTGCCAGGTGTATTTTAAGACACCAGTGAAATTCGACTAAAATTTAGGAGAATGGGCAGAGAAAAAGCTATAATAAATCCTTTCAACAAGTTGGATTGATTCGATCATTCAACAGCTGCACTGCAACTGCCCAGAGAGCACAGGTTTCTGGCATAGCCACTCTGAATTCTTGCCAGCACACACTAGCTAGGTATCTGCAGCATTATCTTGGCGAACAGCTCTAAACGGGATCCTCTGGCCAGCCAGAATCCGTAGAAAACTCATTTCCATGCTGCCAATCACAGAGCAACTTCAACTGCTTTAAAGAGAAAACTCAAATTTAATCAAAAATCTATTTATCTTTCTACAGAGTCATGAATATTTCTTTGGCTCTTATCGCTAATTATTCAATATACGTGTGTCAGAGCGACATTCCCTGCCTTTTCCCCTAGGCCATCTCCTCATCTTTCAGCTACATCTCTGTGCAGCAGAAGCCACAATCTGCCCTTGATAACAAATAAGTATATCGCTCAGCAAGATCAAGAAGCAGTTGCTGCCTGCGGGTACTGCTGCAAAAAAGCTCCGATGCTGGCAGTGTTTATTTCAAGGGTGATGTTGATTTTCCCTATCTAGCCTGCCTGGGGCAGGAAGGGCTCTCTGAGCGGTCATTCACAGCTGTGACTCTTGGACACAAGAATCTTAAAAGATCTTGGGAGCCCTTAGCAAAGCATTTATGTGGGACTTTGACCAGAGGAAATAAGCCAGAGTGCATTGGTGACATCCAGGACAACCTTAAACAAGGGTCATGCATGCAGAGAGAAATGGATATATCCTTGGTGCATCTATCCTGAATCTCATCTGAAAAAATAGAGAAGTCATTTCTGATCTGTGCATAGCAAGATACGGTGATCCTACAGCAGATCTAAGACAACCAGTGCCGTATCTTCAGTGCAGATGTGATGTGCCTCTGACTTGTGCAAGCAGTTCTGACCTACTGTCTCCTTACACAGGTAAGAGAGACCTGCACTGTGCACACACAGTCTGCCTGCCTGTGTATGGCTTCTGCAGCAACTGCTTTTCCAGAGAAGCAGTGGGTTGATCAGGGAGCACAGGGAGAGGTGTTCTGTATGACCCTACTCCACAGAGTGACAAGTCATCTATTGCACTTCCTGACAGTTCCCAGGTCCCATCAAAGATGAGTGTCCATGTTGGGGCCTTTGGATCCATGACTTAAGCAGATACGATTTGGGGAACAAGAAATGCTTCTCCGACTGCCATTCTTCAGACCTCACAGCTGGAGGCAGTGTTTCTTCAGAAAGGAAGAAAGTCTCGCTCTCTCTGTTTTCCTATGCATGAAGATACCTTGATAAAGTGGACGCAATGAAGTCCTCCTGTGTCTGGCTGGTTTTGCTGTTGCTCAGATGCTAGAGTCCCTTCTACCTCCATGTTATTCACTATTTCCAAGCCGGCTTTCAGAAACAGAAGCCACTCGCTAGTGTAAAAGGCTGCCTGTACTTTCCCCGTGTTCTGGGTAGCAAAGGGCTGAGATGAAGGGGAACACCAGAGGAGCAGCAAAATATATAAGTTCTTCAGGAGTTCTTCAGAAGATTGCATGCTAGAACATCCTGAGTGGAGAAAGTAACAGCCACAGATCACACAGGAAAGTAATGCAGGGAAGAAACGGTTCCAGGAGCAGCGGCTAGTTAGGGCTGCAGTGAAGGCAGTAGCTGTAGGTAGGGCTGTAATTAAAGTGCGAGCTGTGGTTAAGGTTGAGTGCTGTTTTGCAATTACATCTTCAATTCAGACATTGAGCTCTGTATGAGAAAACTCAGCATCTAGCCCTCAGCCAAGCCATCTTACAGCTGTTTACTCCCCAAGTGTAAGTAGACTTTCTGGGAATTTGCAAATCATTTCATTAATTAATATGTGAGTTCAAATTGTTAAGACTTGGATCCTTTAAGAGATTTAATTGAAAAACTGAAACAGACTGCTTTATTAAAAGGGCACAAAGATTGCAAAATTCAATATTCAAAAGCTAAGAATTGCTAAAGCTTGGTTGCTTGGTGCCATGAAGGACAACTTCGGGATAGATCCATCTGGTTGGCTTACTGGAGAATCAAACTCTCTGACCCTCTCCTGGAATCCATCTGTGAAGGCACATGAAAAGGCGCCTTAAACTGAGACATTTACAACTAATCTCAATCTGCAGGTTCCCCAATTTTCAGTATAGTGAATATTTGTAAATTTAAGACTGAGATGAAAATCCTACCTAGCATTCATAGCAAGGCTTCAATGTGGTGAGTAGAAATTATAAATAGATCCATAAAATGAACAATGAGGAAAAATCAAATATTAAATAGCTATTTAAAAAAAAAACAACACAAAAACAAAAACGAAACAACACACCACCATCAAAACACCAAATGAGACAAATGATTTGGTGAAAAAGAACTGTACAAGCTTGTAATTAAAGGCCATATTCTAATGTGCATGAATGTTCTGGGGCCAAGCTAATTTTATACTGGCAACTTAAAGAGTAGCATATCTTATCTCAGCGCTTTATTTTGCAGAATTAAAACTCTTTTAACATACCTTGGGATGTATTATAGGCAAGGCCAGTATTATTCCTTATTAATAAAGTTGTCTGATATTTCCCTTCATAATCCTCATTTTAAATTGCTTATGGCTTACCATCAATTTAACGTCTCTGAGATTTTCTCTGCCGGTTGTCTGCCTCAGACTGGTTTCATGTTTGTGTATGCATGTGTGCTGCTTACAAGCCAAAACATTTCCACTATTTAAATCTAATTTAAGTTAAATATGTTTTCTCCCATAAAAAAAGGAAAATTTCTAGCATCCTCAAATGCAAATGGAAAACTTAATGATTTGTTCACATTCTCTGGAAAAATGTATTCAAACATAACCACTAGAAAACCACAGTTTGCATTTACTGGTGGAAATTTTCCAGAGCATCAGGATGAAAATTCAACCAGCACTGGCAACACTTCCCAGACCAAACTTTTTATCTAAAACTGATACCCAGCTAACTGCAAAAATAACAGGAGTTAGATCTGGGACTGAGAGCAACAGATTGGGACAACCAACTAGGGGAAACTAGAGCTGGAATTTAGCAAAAGAGTAAAGGATCTGGGACATGGGACCAAATATGGAGCAGAAATGACTGGCAGAATTTGCTAAGAATGGAGTGGAAAACAGAGAAGGAGATGGAAATGGAGTGCTGGTAATGGAAGCTCTTGGTGAGATGGGGTAAAAATTGCTAATTCTGGCATTTTCCAAGTTTAAGAGCCTAAATTTGCAACACTATCAGTATCTGGATGCAGGACACTTGCATATGTTTTAGATAACATGCACACATTTGTATACACAACTATATAAAGTGGAAAGAATATGTGCAGCATCATGCCTTGTCATTAAAATCAGAAGCGGTGCTTGGACACTGAGGTGTACGGCAGCTGAGTACTGCACCACCCTTCTGAATTAATCTCATCATGGGTGTGGTGATCCGCCAAATACAAGGTGTACGGGAACCAGGAGCTAGATGAAATCTGTTAACTTTTTTAACAAACACACAGCGCACTGAATGTTCCAAATACCCTGAGCTCAGAGAGAGCCAATGACCAATTCTAATGAGAACAGGTGCTTTTTTGATGTATACAGACAGCCAGTGCGTCTACAAAGTGTTGCTGGGAATTGCTACAGAGAGCTGAGAGCAGAGGAATGCACGGTGCTGGTGTTGGAAGTTGCTGTCTTCTCTTCCATCATTATGCCACTGGCAGGCACAACGGCTTTCTTCTCACTCAATAAAATTAGAGGTCATAATCAGCATTGTTCTCCCACAGGCACACAGCTTTCTGGATCAGGCCAGGGTTTCCCTACGGAGACACTACTATGTGGGGACTGCTGCACATACACCCAGTTAATTGTGGGCCTGCCAGCAGTGGTGGCAGTCTGTGTACCAACTGCCTCTTTACAGATCAGGTCTGGTGCTACAGCAAGCTACCTTTATATTGGCTTTGTCTTAGCTCTCAGTTGTTTGGGATAGAGAGATTTGGAGGCAGCACAGAGAGCAGTTCTGCTGTGGGGTTCTCCCATCTCCTGGCAGCCTGCAGCAATCTCCTTCCAGTGGGACGCGGCATTTCACAAATGAAATGAAGTGAGGAGATGGCAAAAATGTGCTTTGTCAGCTTTCTGTAAGGAGCAATGGGGAATTAGGAAGGATCATTACAAAATCCCAAGAATTGTACCTCAACAGTATTTCCCTCAATCTTTCAGTTTAGCAATGAGTCCTCTTTGTTCAAGAATAGAGAACAAGGCCCAGAGAATTTCCCAACCCTTCCTACTTTTCCAAGACTCCTTTAGAAATGATTGCAGTTTATGTTCAGAGCAACTTGGGCACTGCAATGACTCGTTAAGATGAAGAACTGAAGCACAGAAAGGTAATGTGTCTTGTATAAGACCACCCTGAATGCCTGCAGCAAAGACAGAAATCAAGCTCAGATCACCTGGGTCCCAGTCCAGAGGTTTAACCGTAAGACACTCATTCTTCTTGCCTAGTGACAAGTCAGGAGGGATTGGACAGCATCTACCATTCCACAGCATTGCGAGGCAGCATGCTGGGAAGAATCACTGTGAAAAGAGATGGGGGAGTGCCTCTGCATGCCACTGCCTGGAAGGGTAAAGAGGAGGAAGAGTCGACAAGTTCTGAACTAACAAAAGCAGCATCCTACCACATTCTCTGCTTCCTTCGCAGTCTGCTGTTTGCTCACAGAGCTGCTCCTGGAGGGATGCACAGACTCGTCCTGTTACTTGGGCATTTCAAGGACCATCTCTCCATGAGACTGCCTTGTTGTGTAGTTTCTGCAGTAAGCAGAATTATTCATACAGCTCCTCTTCCATTCAAAGGTCTAAAGATGCATGTTTAAAACTACAGTTTGTTCCTCTGTGCTGTGTATACACAGGATTTGTGCAATACAGGATTCTAGTAATGGCGATTCATCACAAGCACGGCCTGATTTGCAGTCTGCCAGTGACAAATGATGTCAATGAAACAGCCAGTCTGTCCTTAGCTCCCTCTCCTACACAAACACAACTGGACTGAACTTTTACCACGTTCTCCAGGTAGCCATTGATACTACTGAAAACTATGGTGATTGATCTAAGGAGTAGCTCCCATCAGACTGACTCTGTGGTTTGCCATTTGGCGTATCTCAGGCTGCGTGAATATCTTGGTGAGGCCCGCTGAGGATCTGGGATGACCTAAAGCCTATCCAAACTTTGGACTCAGCAGTTCACTTGTGGCAGCAATGGATTTTTGACTGCACTGTAACTGCTCTGCTGTACTGACGAAGTTCCTTGCATCATGCTGCTACACCCCAGCTGATCCTCCCACTCTGCCTGACAGAAATACCTGGAAACTCCTTGCCTGACTGTCAGTGCAAGTGTTACAGTTTCATCTCATTATCGGTGTTCACAGCACAGATAAAACCATTCTGGAAATTAACTTCTGGGTGCATGGAGGAACATCTCATTAAAGCTCAGTATCTCAGCCACGATTCGGTCTGTCTTGCTCCTTTTCATGCTGGCTCTAAGTACCAGCTACAAGGGGAGGTGAAATTGTTGCCTCAAAAAGCTCTGAGGTTGGTTACTCTGCTCTCCAAGGGAAAGGGAGTCATAACTGGATTGCCTTTCTTTGTGAACAGTGTGGCACACTGTTATATACTCCTCCCTTCCTTCCTCCCTTCACCCCCCAAACCGGATAGATCACAAGACACCAGTACCAGCCATGCTGGGCTCCATGCCAGGAGAATTAATGAAGTGGTGTAATAGCTCACATGGAGGCCTAGTGATTGGCACCACGCTTAAAATGCATCTGCAAGGCAGGAGATCATAGTGTTGCTGCTGTGTTCTGTTTATTACAGGCACGTCTCTTCCGTTCCATTGATTTCTTTATTAGCGCGTTTTAAGGCCGCATCGTGGGGGCTGGCTCTGCTTCAAGCATGGAGGCTTGAATTCCAGCACTGTTTATGGAAAGGAAATCTCCCTTTGAGATTCTAGACTTGGATGACAGAGCCCACTGCTAACAAGAACAGGAACCCTACCAAGAGGTTCCCAGGGAGTCTGAAAAATCCTGCAGGGCAATGTGAGACTGGGTTGGGTTTTATACTTCTGGTTGTTTTTTTCAAGGAAGGAAGGGAGAAAATGTTCTTTAAAGAGTAGAGAGGCTTTGTGGTAACTGCAGTGAGGACTTCATTTCTTAGTCTAGAGGGGAGGTTTGAAAGCAGCTGCAAGCAACAGATGTGCAGACTCATAGCTCCCTGCTTCTCATCTGCGCTGTTAAGAGGTCAAATCTTGCCTTGACACAGACAGGAAGGAACGGGTGCATCTCAGTGTTCTCATCAACCACCATTCGATCACATCATCAGCTTCAAACAATTTTGCGATCCATTATTCAAGACCTGGAAAGCAGAGCCGTACAGCTCAGGACTGAGAGGCAGTGGCTGCGCTGTGCAGGGAACCAGGACGGCTCCACGAATTGCCTCGCCTCAGGGCACAGACTGAAAAAACACAGACTGTAGCAGGCTGAGGATGGAGATGGGCTGCAGTCATCAAATTTACACTGCCAGGGGCCAAGAAGAGTAGATCTACACCGGAGGAGGTGCAAAGCTGCTGGTACTGCCTGCAACTCCAGTTGCTGAGCTCACGGCTATTACAAATTCAGACGCCACGAAAAGCTGGCGTAGTGGTGCCAGGCTGCAGCAGCTCGATGCAGCTGCTGCCCTGCCACAACTCACTGCAGCATTACAATGCACAGTCAACGTGGCATAGGGCCACGGCTGCGGGGGGGCTGTGGTCCTATGGGTGCCTGCAGTGTCCCTAGAGGTGATGGGGATCAGAGGGTATTGCCCCTCAAGAGCTAGCCCTGTCCCCAGCGAGGCACCAGGGCTTCAGTTGGCTGTTGGGCTTATTGCTGGCTCCCTTGGACATTCCTAGAAAGCTCCTGCTGGCAACCAAATTAACATGGAAGTGTTTTTATACTGCCCCTGCAGTATTCCTCCAAGCAGCCTCCTTTGTATCTGCATTCATGCCCTGCTTGTAATTGCAAAGGAGCCTCTGCTGCCTCCCTGTCAATCCTGGATGTGAGCCGAAATGAAGCAGAGTGGAGCACAAACAGGAAAAGCTGAAAGCAGGCAGCCTGAACGCAACACACAAATTCCATTTCAGATCTCATAGATTCATTTTTTTTCTACCCCCCAATATTTTTAAAGCCACTTCTTAAAACAGCTACCACTACTGCTTTAATTTCCCAAACATATGTCCAGTGAAAGCAAACAAGCCAGCATAGGCAGATGAGTCCAAACTTGAAAGCTTTGATTTTTATATCCACATATGACATCTACAGAAGCCTACTTTTCACTGTGAAACACTTAAAAAAAAAAAAAAACACAAAAAACCAACAACAACAAAAACACTTCTTTTAGCTAACTTATACACTACATACATTTTATCAATTTACTAACTTCCTAGGAAATAATGAGTCACAGTGTAAGCTTGCAGGTCTTCCTCAACCCCCCTGCTATTGACAACTTTTATGCCTGGAATCCACCACTGATTATTTGCAATATGTTCTGAGACACTCACCCACAACTGGTTTCTAACAAGCTGTCCCCAACCTGCAGCGATGCCATTCCGAAGTCTGCTATCCGGATGTTGTTCTTTTCATCCAGCAGTAGGTTTTCTGGTTTTAAGTCCCTGTGGCTGCAAAGAAAGGATAAAAATGTGAGTTAAATTATCCCTGACAGCTTTCCCACTCCAAGACTTGTTTTTTTATCCAGTATAGCATCCAACCTATTATATTTTAATTGATTTCATTCTTTTTCTCTCCCAGATAGGAGAACACACATATCCAAGATCCAATCTTTGCAATACTCTATCTCCCAAATGCCCACTCCTGATGAATGCAAGGCTTGAGACTGCACTGCCCTGATAGGAAATGAATATCTGCACCTTCCAACAATATCAAGATAATTTGAGGGAGGAACTGAGGGAAATCAGGAAATTTTCAGTTTGGATTTAGAGCTGATGTATTCCATCAAATGCCAACTCCTTAAGGTAGGAGTGAACATCATCAGTGTATTCTGTCAACAACAGGAAACAGGATTAGTGATATCTAGAGGAGAAAAAGCAGACTTGTTAAAGCTGCTGCAGAAAGACCCTATTAGGAATTGTTTACATAGGGATATGGCTTTGAAATCATTTCGGGCAGCTAGTTCTGATGGAGAAACCCCTTGAGCCCAGCACTGCTTATAACTGAGGGTGTCAGCACTGCGAAGGAAGAGAGAGGATTGCCTCCTTTCAAGCAAAGCTCAATTTTCTTATTATTTGGCAACATGGGAACAGCCAGGCAGCCACGCTGCTGTAACATGGTAAACATGTAAAGCAGGATGGCAACTCCTGCTTTAAATCAAAGCAATTGCATATTGCCTAATTTATTAATTTCCATTACCCAGAGCCAACACCACCATGCACCCGTCTGCTTCTTAGAACTCAAGTACTTTTGCACAACTGTTACATTTACTTGATTTTATATGCACAGAGAAAAACGTTGTACAAAATTTGTGATGATTTTGCTTTTTTTGCCTTTTATTTGCAACTCTTCGAGAGTCACAGAGATGAGAGAAGCACTTCAGGCAAGCTGGAGAAGCAGCTCTTCTCTTGTTTTTGTTTATGAGAAGGCAAAATGTCCGTCTTTGATGTTTTGCTTGATAAAAGGTGCAAATCGGAGAAAACTCTTCCAACGCAGAGCAGCGAGTTCAGGTACTCAGTTTTAACACAAACCTGTTGGAAACGGCTGATTGACAACACGTGTGTCAGGCAAACAACAGCCATTTGCTACAATGGTTTGGTAAAACAGCTGCCTGCCCAGAAAGTGAACTCTGCAGAAGACCCAGCATTAGCACAGCCTAGTGCAGCGACACCAGTAGCAGAGCTCTGCCCTATCTTTATGCCATTTTCTCTTCACCTCTAATTACATCCTCTAGCACTGCCCATGCACACAAGTGTAACTCTACCCCTAAACACCTGTAAAGGCGGTCAGTCTGTATCCTCTCAGAGGAACATACGGAGCATGACAATGCCTTGGAAATGATCTCTTATCTGAACAGAAGTCTGGAATGATCAATCAGAGACAACTTGTAAATAATGCAGGCCAGCTCTATGCAAAACCAGAGCATGCTGTAATAGGACACTTGGCGAGTGTAACGGATAGAGCTAAAGGAGGCTTCCAGCAAAATAGCACATGTTCCAAACAGATACCGGCCATTTACCTTATCACTGAGTCCTAGGATTGCTCTTCCCTTCCTTTTTTAAAGAGCATAAAACTTGGTCTCCAGTCTTGCATAAACATGATGAACCCTGCATGTTAATGCTGTCTTGTTAATCATGAGCAAACAATCTGGTAAATAACTAAGCGGCATGATTCAGATTTGTGAATATTTTCATCTGAAAAAGCAAAAGGTACTCTATAAAATCTCTCTTTCTTATAGAAATCAAAGTTTCAAGGTACCTGGGGAGAGAAGACTCATCCATCATGCAACAAATACCAAGACAGCCATAACTACTTGACAAAAAAAGTTGGGGATGAGTGACAATGAAATGTTTCAGGACTGGGAATGACCAGTTAGTGGTCAGGAAAAGAGGCCCTGAATGCCCTTGCCAAGGACAGCAGTCCTGGACAAAGGCAGCATTTGGCGACACCTGCCAAATCTGAACATGCTCCAGCCCCTGCAGTGAAAAGGACAGAAGAGCCCACCGTCCTAAGGCAAGCTTGGAAAACCGGACACTAATGAGACGGTGGTGTGTGATTTAATCTTTCCTCCAGCAGACATCCTGGGCAGCTCTCATCTCACAACTGGTTTCACTAATTGGGTGCTGGGAAGACCTCATCTGACCAGGGGGACGCACAGAAGTTCTCTGGTCTGAGTACTAGGGCCCAGTGGCAAGTAGCAATTCCCTGTAAAGTGAGCGGTGCTTGCCTGATGCTATGAAACAAGAAACCTCCCCATAGTGCAAGCTGAGTGTGTGACCTTTGCTTTGTGCGGCTTTTTAAATGGTTTTGGTTGTTTTCCAGTCTTGGTGACCGCTCCTAGCCAAATGCTGAACAGACGCATGGTGTGGATGCTGAGGGTGCTGCTGTCCATGCCTGTTAGCCTGCAAGGAGCAGCACTTGCTGATACTGTAGATGTGATGTTCATTCTATAGCAGGCATCCCGCTGCCTGCCTAAAAAGATTGCAATTCTTTGCTCATCCTAAAATCGTACAGCTTTATTTAGAGAGAAGGAAGAGCATTTGAAGGAATGTCTGTTCACCATGGCTGGAGCGAGTCTCCTCAGTGCTGGTGGCCCTGCTCATTGCCTGGTCAGCTCTCAGCCTGCTAGCTGGTAAGGTCAGTAAGGATGCCAACTAACTAATGCCAGTCATATCGACAGTTTCTTTAGGAACAATACTAATGAAAAACTGAAGCTCCTCTAACGTGGCAAATAATTTTTATTTTTGGAGAGCCGCGGGAAGAGAGAGAGGATAGAGGATGCCTTCATCCACACTCCAGATGTGAAGTAAGCTCCACCTCGCTGTGCTGTGCAATGCTTTGTCCTGAAGAGTCAGCCTACCTGGGCTGATGGAGCTCTTTGGATAGAGGTCCTGGCCCACCTCACAGAGACCATTTTGGAAGCCTTACATTGGACCTCAGGATCGGTGGGACTAGGATGGTTGGATAATGTGTGTGGAAGGAAATCTGGAGTGGCATCAGCCCTTAAAGTTTTGGTTTTTAGTCTCTAGACTCTCGCCAAAATAAAACCAAGGAAAATTACCATCTTTTCTCTACAGCCCACACAGCAGAGGGGAGAGCGTGGACTCTGACAAGAATTGAAATGTTTCCTTCTGACTAGGCGCTGAAATACCTGAAATTGCAGCTCTCTGACCCTCCCCATCCCTCCTTTAACACAGTCCCTAGTGTCAGGCATGGATGGTGAGCACAGGAACCCATGGCAGCCCTGAGCATTTTTTGTTGTGGCAGCACTCCTCTCGGGATCAGGGTGCCAATGGGATCAGGCAGTGCTTGCACATTCAACCACAGGAGAATTTTATGCCCCAGACGGAATTTTTCTTCTAGCTGGGACATTCCCCTGCTATCTATCTTTGGACCATTTTGAATTTGAGGAGCATCTTGGGGATGGTATTGAGGCCAGGAGCCTGCACCAGAGTGGCAGAAGCAGCATCCCTGCCACTGGGAATGAGACCTCCTCTCCGCATTTGCATTTCCCATCTCTGCACTGCCAGCTTTCCAAAGGCCAGAAGGAAGGGAGAGGAACATATGGGAATAGGGAAGGCTTGTTATAATTTACCTAAGAGCCCAGCCACCCGGACGGCCTCATGCATTCATATTTGGAAAGAATTCTCTTGTGCCAAAACAAAACAAAACACAAAAATCCCACTGTATATGGTAATTACTTGGCGTTAATGGAACATTGCAGAGTAAACGCCTTTACTTTGGTCCCTTTCCAGCTGATCTCTCTGGCTCTCCATGTCTTCTATGACTGCATCAACTCCTCTTTTTGCAGGTGAACAGAGGACTCGTTACCCCTTTCATTGTTCTAAAGGTGGTAAAGCTATGGGGGCTTCAGCACATGGCTGGGAAATAAGAATAGAAGAAAGCAGCTCCTTTAGTGACAAACAGGCAAACTTTCCTCTTGAGTCCTGCGTATGCTGAGAAGGCACACAAAAGGAAATGCAGCCCTGCAGGAGAAGTCAGTGTGCCCCTGACCCAGGGTGGCCACAGAGTGCCCAGAGCTCCTCGCCCAAGACAACGGAGCGGGAAGTCAGCTCCACCAGCCTGCATGCAGCAGGCTTTTGAAGGGAGAGCCTGTGAGTGAAAGGGAGCCACTGAACACGCCATGACAGGGAAAGTACACACTGCTCTCGGCATCATCCCTCTTTTACATAATGCAACAAAAGCTTTACAGTTCCCTTGCAGCACAAGATGAGGAGAGGGGGAGAGAGAAAGAGAGATTTCTGAAAAAATGGTCCTGTGGAAATTGGCACAGATCTCATAGGTGGTGCAGAGAAAATGAAAGGCACGCACATGCATTAACGTGTTCCAGCTTCCCACTCACACGCTGGCCAAGCTTCCTTTCTGGTCGCTCCCAGTGATGCTATTCAGCTTCCTTCACTCACCTCTCCAGTCTGTCCTCCTGCTCTGGGGATATCCCCGTAGCTGTACTGCAGGCAGTCACAGCACACTTAAAAAAGAGAAGTAAAACAACCACCTTCTCCCCATCACCTAGGGTTGGCAGAAGATTTCTGGTATAGAGACAGATTCGAGATCTTGGATTCAAAGAAACTATGTCACTTCGCACGAGATGATGAACTAACCCATTATTTTAAAGTGATTTTTGAGCTGAAACGTTCATATCAGTTTCCATGACAACTCGTTGTAGGTCACAGATTTCTAACCCAAGAAACCTCCTAATTGGAGTAGTTGCAGGTCATTTGTACTAATCAAATTGTTGGCTACTTTGCAAATGCTTTTCTTACTGACCCCAAACTCCCAGAAGGGCACGACCACAGAATAATTGTTCTGCAGTATCCTCTTAAAAGTGCTTAGCACAAGCCTGATGTGATGCAAATAATTTACCAGTAATAATTAATAGTATGAGAAGCAGTATTTTTAATTTTCATGAGCAGAAAAAGCCTTTCATCTTATTTTCTCTTGCTTCTGCAAATGAGATCCAAACGTGTAACTTGCATCTACCTACAGAGGAATCTTCGTTTAGAGTCATGGTTGCTATGCTCAAATTTAGGTATTTTTTTTCACAGAATCCTGCAGAACAAGTAAATATAGTTATAGCTAGGAAAAAGGACAACATCTATAAACATATCAGGAGACCTGAAAAAGGGCTTGAATGCCTGAAACCCTGTCTGCTTTTTATACAATTATTTCCACTGATCTTTTAAAATATATTACCCCTCCTTGAAAACGGAGCCTCAAAACATATACTCATGTATTCCAAAGCCAGAGCCGACTGTCAGGTCTCATCACTACAAATGTACTTGCCAAAGACTGTTACCTGGTTATGCTTACAATAAGACTATGCCATTTTTGAGTTTCCAGTGGCTTACGTAAAGAAATAAACTTACAAAAATACACGTCCTCTGACTTTAGCTGAGCTGGTAATTTTGCCTGTAACATTGCAGCTGCTGTACTTGATGTTTTTTCTCCAGTTTCCTGTACAAGGAAAACATGAAGATTCCTCACTGTTTGGAGTGAGTCTCAACCATAGACCTGCAGCTCCTAGATTCAGGCAATGACTGGCAAATCTCAGCACTCAACAGTAGAAAAAGGCACCTTTTGAATTTGATAGTCTGAAAGAAAACTTCAAAATCTAAGGGCTCAAGGACCCCAGGAAGAAATAACAGAAACCAACGTTATTAAGTTTTGTGATTTCTAACACAGTGTCACATCTAGAGGCCCTGTGTCATGATTTCAAAGTGTCCAGCTGCAGTAATCTTAATTATTCAGCAGACCATCTCTGCACAACAGTGTAGCATCCTCCTTCTAAAAGAAGCAAGGCAAAGCTGGAATCACTAGGAGGGTGGGACTATCTAACAGAAAAGGTTTCTCATGGCACCTGGCATTCCTCGGCTTTCTCTGCTTCTTGAAGACATTCCAGGTTTCTTCCTAAAAGCGTGCTTCCTTTATTGACAGTGCTCTGCAGCTCCTGCCTGCAGTAATATACCAGAGATTTTGGCACTACCGCTGTGAAATCTTGAAGTGCTATTTTATAAGGAGCCATTTCCCCTCCTGCACCAATGGGAAGAACACCAGGCGAAGCCAAACAAAGCTCTTATTCATTGCCTTAGCCCCCTAAGTCACACACCCCCATGCGTACGCAGGCACACACAGACACACTCCAGCGAGAGCCTTGTGCGTACTCAAGCAGGCACAGCCCCAGGCAATGAAAGGAGAAAGGGCCCTCATAATTGCCATTTATCAATATTCATAAAGAACCTGCCTTAACCCCCCTTGTGCATACTCGGGGAAAAAAAAAAGAAGAAAAAAAACACAACACAAAATGAAACCCAACCAAAATAAAAATAAAATGAAATAATAATCTTGCTGCTCATTACCGCAGGGGATTTCCTCTCAATGTCACCACTGCCCTGTGCAGTAATTGGCATTATCTGTTATCTCTGAAGCCATAATAAGGTTTGCCACGGGGCATTTTCTGTAATCATATTTTTATTTGTCAGCTTGTGAGATACAGGCACTGAATATGAGCTTGACCAAAGCACAAACCCAACGCACAAAATCCGGCCGCGGCCAATCCCGGCGTTTGGCGGTGATGTCACCCACAGCCAATGCGGCACCCGCCAGCTCCCCCTGCCCCGCGCCCACCTCCTCCGCGCTGCAGCATTCCCTTGCTGCACCTAACAGCCTCTTCCCGAGGAAAGCAAGAATTTGAGACCTACCCCAGTACATGCTCCTCTACTGCTTTTTGCAGAAAATATAGGCAGTGCTCAATTAGCTGAGAGCTCTGGATGCAGGCTATGCAAAAGGGCTATTGATTTGGGGCATCCAGCTGAGACAACTTACAGGTCCTGACATAAGAGAGTAGGCACCCAGCATTTGGTAGCCTAGGAAAAAATTATTAGCTACATCCAGAGAAAACCTCCCGAGCTAGAAAGGTCTGACACCAATGCCCAAGGGACCCCAGGTTCCTCTGCCATTTCTTGTACCACCTCTGAGCATGCCTGCACTGTGTGCTGCAGCACAGAGCCCTCGGAGCTCGCTGAGTTGGGAGCAGAAGCAGTGATGCTGCATCACTGAGCTCACCGATCTGCTTGCTAGCTCGGGCAAAGCACCAAGGTAACACACACACACTGTTTGCAGGATGCCACGTAATACCTTGGCACAGCACTATCTGTTTTGTTTTTAAATGGGTGCTATGCCACCCATGGAAGCCCTGAGAGAACCCTCCAGCAGGTTACCTGAGAGCTTCCCCCCATGGCCAAATGCACCACGAAACTCCATAAGTAACTGCACCTCAGAGTGAGCTACCTCAAATCTTTGTCCCCAGTTTCCACTAAACAGAGTAACAGAAAGCTCCTGCATTTTTTTAAAACAACATCCAAACACACTGAAGCTCCAAGTCTATTTTGCTTCTTTGTCTGAACTGCTTGTTTGGAGACACCTTCTCAGACACAGGTGATCTCTCCACAGAGAAGCAGAAGTCTTTTATTGACGGGAGCACTGGGGAATCCTTTCTGATTCTTTGATCCAGGAATTCTAACGCATCAATACATTTTGAGCAGGGAAAGCTGAATGTGGTTACTTACTGCAGTAAAAGTAAGCCATGGATATTTCTGTGTTTTGGGAGGTAATGGAAGACAATCAGATGATGATATGGGTCTGGGGACACCAGGCTATCAATCTATCCTGCCAGTGGGTTACAGGCACCCACGTTTAGTCATTAACCAAAGCAGAAGCCTTCATTTTTCAATGTGGTCATAACTGGATAACCTGGCTGATGAGATGATTTGTCATTTCACTGCCCCACGACAGGACAAGGTCAGGCTTCATTGCTTAGGAAAGCACATTAACTTTTTTACTCACACACACGCACACAAATACATTTATGCATGCTCTGATTTTCAAAAAGGGTTTAATGACAACTGTTCAGAATATCACCCAGATCCTAGCATAACACAGACCACACAAGACTCAGAGTGACCGGCAGGGAAGGAGAGCTTATGATTTACTGCTAGCTTATTCAGCACTAGATGCTAGTCGAGTGGGAGTTGGGAAGGAGACAGGGGATTTACTTCTAAACAAGACTACTGCCCACAATCCAATATATTTAATAGAGGAAAATGGACTCCTCAAGAGAGACGTGCACTCTGCCTTGGAAATTCCACATCCCCTTAAACCTCCAGAAGTGCTTGTCTGTCGTGGTGACAGCCTTACCGTGATCCTCGCTCAGTTTATTAAAGTCAGACACGTCAAGAGGTACCCAACACAAGCCCAAAGGACTAGCGTGTATGTGTATATACATATGCTTTCTGAGAAACTTCTATCCCAACTGTGAATCACATTTCTCTGGCATATTCATTCGAAAGAGCAAAATTACTTTTCTTCAGTTGTAGTTAAACATATTTTGAGTGTTCTTGGATTGGGTATCTAAGTGTTAAGCCAAGTAGGGAACAGAAACACCTATGTATACAAACCACTGCCCGGTCAGAATACATAAAAAGTTACACTTGTACAGCCTACGAAGGATTGTATTGATTATGAGAAGGTCATGATCCCTCAAACCAGTTGATTAGCAGGGAGGAAAAATTGTGGAATTCATAGAACAAAACTCCTCCAAGGTATCTGCCAACAGAGAAAACTTAGATCCTCTAGTCAGGGCAAACAACCTGCTCTCAGTTTCTCTGGAAATTTCTCTGGCTATTATAAACCTGCCTGTGCCAGGTAGGCATCGTCCTCAGGACGTTCCCACCCAGACCTACTGTCTTTGGACTGCTGCTTCCACTAACCGTATACTCTTCTTAATATGTCCTCTAGAAAGGCTCTTATTTCCCTTTCCATTTATTAGAAATATGCTCTCTTTCAAATTAATATTGCATGTTGACTTGAGTCAGAGACATAAAGGGAGCAGGCTAAAAGACCGAGTGAAATATTTAGGCATCCATTTTTGCTGCAGCCATTTGTGCTGCAGACATCTGGGTTGGGAGTTCGCCGCACAAAACTGGGGGTACAGAAATCACTGTATGGTTACCGAGAGGCAGCCACATGGTGATTATGCAAATCCTTCTGCTGCAATATCTAACAGCAGCCCTTGGCCTCCTGGAGAGGGTAGGTCTGTGGCTGGCTGTGGCTATGGAGAAGCAGCCACGCAAACATAATGTAAATGGTATCCCCCAGCCAATCTAACTGGGGGGAGCTACATTTCTCAGAAATAAGCAGGTCAGCAGCTGCACAGAAACTTCGTGCTCAGACTGATCATAACAACTTAATTTCAGTATAATTTAAATTACCTAAACTTGCTGAAGATGAAGTGGAAACTAGTCCAATGTAAACCACCACCTGAATGCACAGGTTAAACCATACTCTATGGTTAAATCGACTGATGGAGCTAGTTAATATCAATTGCAGTCAGATCAAGGAAGTTCTTCCCTACTGGAAAGGAAATCAAAGGCAAAAATGACTCAAATGCCCAGAAGGGACTCAGTCAAAGTTGCCAAAAGCCAGCGGGCTTCCAAAAACTGAAGGATGCCATAAAATGACTTGTCTGTATTGGTAACTGTCCCAAGTTTCTTCAGGGATTCGTTTTGAAATACTGTTTGTAATTCTCAGTTATTAGCAAGTGCCACCATGAATGATGGAAATTAAACAGCTTTTCCCTGACGGTTTTGGTTTTCCTGGTTAAAGCATTCCCTGTGAATGAATTCTCTTCCAGTGAGAAATGAAGGACAATGTACTCCATGAAAGGTCTCTCTCTCACTGGTGCAGTCTCACCGACAGCCACGTATTTAAAATATGCCAGCACTTAATGCCTTTAGAGCTTTACAACATCAGTTATTTAATAGTAAATAAAAGTGTCAAGAAATAAGATGCCTTTAACATGTGCTTTTATGAACAGGTAACACCTGCTGGAAATGGCTGTACTCACCATATTGAATGACTATGGCAGAAGTCTAAAGCAGAGATGATTTGTCGGAAGAACTTCCTGGCTTCTTTTGGTGTCAATCTTCCCTTTTTTACAAGATAGTCAAAGAGCTCCCCACCTGACACGTGTTCTAGCACCAAATACCTAGAAAAAGACAAAGCCAGGATTTTGTAAGCAAGCTATCATACAGCCTCTCTCACACACACACAGTTATATAAACACCTCTATTTACACATGGCCAAGGAGAACACTTCTGGAAAGAACAGTAGAAGACGATTAAAATTTTAAAATCAGGGGAGAGTAATATTTTTAACACAGGTGCCCCTGCAGATTAACAGGGGTTCTGCAAACTTTAGACAAGCGAATTATTTGAAACTAATCAGCCTTTCATTGATTTGTTGGATTTGGTGTTTCATAGTCTAGTGAGAGATAATGTGGAAGCCAAAAATGACCCAAGAAACCAGGAGGGGAAGAAGAGAATAATCAGGTATAAGCTGATGTGCTTATACCTACTGTGGAGTGAGGCTGCATACTAGGAAGGCGCAGGTCCCCTAACCGAGGTGACAGTTCCTTTATAAAACAGCCTTGGCAAAGCTGCGCTCACATACTGCTCTGTCTTAGACACCTGGGAACCAGACAGATGTCAACAAACTAGAGGGAGTTCAGGAAAAAAAAAGGTGAATAGTTTAAATTATGAGAAAAGATCAAAAGAACTACATGTGTGCAGCCTCAATAAAGGGCTTCAGCTCTTGCTGCTGAACAGCAGTTATTTGCTGGAGCAGCTGTTCCCCCCCAACTCACATGTTAAGAACTGAGTGAATAAATGTGGCACAACAGGGGCCTAGGAGCAAGAGAGGAAAACCCCAGTCCTCACATAGCACTCTTAACAATCGAAGAGAGAAAAGTGAAATCTTTGGGAAGGAAAGCACTTGCCATGGATGGACCATCTTCCTGTTGTAAGCAGGTGTAATGAAAGGCAGCCAAGCAGAAGAAAACTTATAAAAAATAAAATAAATTTAATAAAACATATTAAAACAAATCTCTAGAGATGTTGCGTAATAGTGGAAAGGAAATAGTTTCCCTAAGGGAGTGGCACAAACACCATCAACCGAAACATTTAAAAATAAATTAGATATAATCTGGACTAAACTGTAGACTTCTATTGGCGAGAGGATTGTTTGAAACCTCCATGGACTTCTTCCATCTCCACTGCTGCTCTGAGCTCTCCTGTCTCCTTGCCTGATTGCCCAGCATATACTATTCTAACACAGAATGAAAAATTATGCAGTGAGATTATTTGGTTTTATTGCTCAGGGTCTGGAATGACAATGATAAACAACAAATGATTTTTTAAAACTGAAAATTCACTTTTGTTCTTTGTCTCAAGCAGCTCAGCTGGCTTTTATGCCCTTCAGCTTTGTAAGAGGGGCAGAACCACACTCCCCCTTCACTGCCTAGCTCCTCTGAAGGCAGTTTCAGGGCTTCGTGGCCAGGCAGGCGATTGGAAAGGTGACTTCTGTAAGGCAATAAAGCAATGGGGCTTTCAAACCTTTGGCAGTTTGTTTGAGAGCCATCACTGGAAAACTTGCAAACAAGAATTGGAGTTTTTTTCCAAATTTGGAGTGTGTGTCTCTGTTCTTATACCAACAAGGCTCAGGGTGGTCAGCACAACAGATCGGGCTGGTCAGTATGTGCAGTATGATCCCCATCTCTCGAGGCTTTGCTGTACAGCAAAGTAGTTTTATTTCTGGTATTAATCCAACTCTTCAAATTTCAGAGGACAATGACAAAATTAATCCAGGATACTGTCTTTCTGTACCTCAAGCAATGTAATCTTCAAGGAAATCTCTGGAATGGAAGAGGGAATAGTTCATAAACTTGGGGGCTTAATTATTCCTGTTTTCAGAGTTTCCAAAAAGATGGAATAGGAGAAGGAGTACAAGCTAGTCTGAGGAAAGTAAAATTGGCTTAATAATAATGGCATTAGCCTTCAAGTTGCAGAAGTGGGACCTGAGCTCCAGTTTCAGCAGCAGCTCCTGTGCATCAGCCACGTTTCATATCCCAGCCAGAAAAAGAGACAGCATTTCGTGGAGCCCCAGAGCCATCTGAGCACTTCCCTTTCTTACACAAATGCAGCAGAGAATGCAGCAAGGGACGGGCATTAACACTGTCTTGACAGTTAGGTGAGTAGGATGGAAGCACAAAAATGTGAACAATGAAATGAATTTCTAAATTTTAGGGAATCATAACTATATTTTCAGCGTTTTTTAACAAGATAGAAACAATTCTAAAAATATGGCAGTATTGACAATTTTTCATTAAAATGAGTAAAAAAGAGAAAAATCTCGATTCAAAAATCACTTTTTGAATATCTGGATTACCTTCTCTCCTGGAAGAGATAGGTACTGGCCAGACTGTCTGCTGAGTACACCCTGATAATATGGAGACCACCTTTCCTTTGCATTATGTTTTTTCAGCAAGACATTGAAACACTCAGAAGAAAGCTGACATGCAGTAGCCATGGGCACTGTGCTGTCCACAAATTCAAGTCCCAGTCCTCGCTTTCCAAATCCTAGCTAACAGACACTGTCCTACGAGGGTTTGCTATATAATTCATTCTCCCTCTCATACTAGAGACAGATTTGGCTAAATATCCCATATGGCAGACCCAAACCTGGCACAGAATCAATCCTAAAATTCTTCTTGACAGCTCCTTCTCTCACTGTGCCCAGCAGAAGCTGGATACGGCAGTGCATCTTGCCCCCAAAATTCAAATAGCTGTTTTCTTCTCCTGGGAGGAATTTTATGAAGATGATTGCAGTTACAGGCATACAGAAAACCCTCTCCACTGGTTTCAAATGCACAGTTTTGGAAAATTACAGACCCAGCATTTCTGTCACCCACAGCAGGAACTGCAAAGCAATTTATTTTCATCAACTTCATCTTATTAAAAACACTCAACAAAAATGCACTGACATGTTGTACGAAAAATAAAACAAATTGAAAGACAGGGAGCATTTACAAGGTTATTCATTTCTGCTTGCCACCCAGAAGCACCAGATATAATAATGCAAGTGAACAGGGGAGAACATCTGAAAAAGATTTGTGCCTATGACAAGCTAAGGGACATAGAGAAGCACAGCGACGATGTATCCTGATCTGACAAAGCCCCTAACGTGACAGGAGTTAGAAGGACGACAAACACATTCCCTAGTGGTCAAGCGCAAGAAATAAATGCTGCAGGGATTGTTCCACAAGTACGATGTGGTTATGTTGCATCCAGCATTTCTGAGCTCAGATTTGCAGCTGGTCACCCGCCAACCCTATTCCCTCCAGTACAACTGTGTTATGGTTTTTTTTTTTTAGGATAGCCCCCAACTAGGAGATTTTTGATTAAACAAGGACACCATTCAGCACCTGCCTCCATCTCGGTGCCAGCCAAGGTTTTGCTGGCACGTGATGGGGCACAGTAGCAGTCAGTACACATGCTATTTCCAAACAGGCCAGCGAGGGGGGTTTCAACATTTTCAAGTGTTGCACCAGTTCTAACCACCACCATGCAGCTTACCCAATCCCCACTAAATACTACGTATACATATTTCTGTCTCTCTCTCTATTTTTATGTGAATAACTCCATAAAGGAAAAACATACACATTCTGAAAGGCTTTCAAGCCAAACAGAAAGAACAAATGAAAGAAAGAGCATCATGCCAGAGGCTGGAAAATAAGGCGTACAGACACAAAATCTTTCCTGAATCTGTGGCACAGAAGAGAATCCAGATCTCCTGAGTCCACACCAGTGACTAAAATCCTTTACTTGTGTAAAGTGCTATGGGATTGGAAGCATGCCAGTGCCAGCTCTTGGAGGACCTAGGAAAAGGTAAATAGCATAGAGCCTGAAGGAGAGAAAACACTAAGAAGTATTTTCCTGTGTCTCTCCTTCCCTTTTTATCTTTCCCAGATACAACATGCTCTCATCTCACTCTACTACTGTTTTTTCCCTTTTTTCAGAGCAAGGGAACGAATTCTAAAAACCCAGAAGAGTTGCCAGCACTACACTCCTATTACATTAGAAGATGAAAAGTGACTTACAGGTGAAGGAAGTGTTTTTCAAATCCTGCCTACGTAAGACTGATGGCATCAGTCTTCCCACTGTAAAAATGGAACAAGCCCTGCTCTGTAATTGCCATCGCAAGGAAGGCTCAAGGAAAGGCAAGGCTGGCAGCAGGCACCCCACCTGCAGGGATAATACAGAGAGGGGCCACATTAGGACAAAAGACTCCATAAGAGCACTTAGCTCTCACCTCTTGGATGCTCCAGGCACACACCAGCTCTTCTAATCCTTGCATTTCACATGAGACAACCGTTGCGAGCATTACCTCCTGTTCTTTACAGTCACTCAGTATCTGAGCTGGGCTTCGTCCCTGTTGTCTCTTGCCCCTTCTACCTGATGCTGTCCCCACCAGCTTCCTCTCTGCTTGCTAGGACTGGAAAAGTGAGAAACCAACAGGCTTCTGCAGCTTGATATGAAGCCTTTTGCACATGGTGTTAAAAATAAATTCTCAGTCAAGGCTTTTCCTCACTAGATAATATTCTTTAAGAGGTTGCAAAAGTTTTTGCAGGCCATAGCTTGCTTTCATAAGGACACCAAGGCACAAGGCTTGCATGGTATTTCTTCATGCCCCTGCTACAAGCCAAGACATGAAACAAAACATCTCTGGTGAAGTTTCTGAGCTTCAAGGAGACAACACTGGTTTTTCAAGACAAAGAAGCTAAATGCTTAATGCAAGAATGGTTTCACTGCTGGAGGGGAGCTGAGAGATTGCATGCAGCTGTGTTTCATCTATTCCCTTTGCAATCTTTCCATCTGCATCGCAGCATCACCACCTCCCCAGTAAAAGCTAGTAAGTTCCTAACCTCAGATGACCCACTACACACCAAATCAGAAGCATGCACACAGCTTAGAAAAGTAATAACCCTAGACTATTTTCTTTCTTTTTCCCTTTCTTTCTTTTCTCATTCTTCCTGTTTCACTTTATTTACTCTTTCAGGGACCCAAACAGTAAACAAATAATAACAGAAACCAAACGGTACTGCAAAGGAGGGACGATTTCTGCATGTAAAAAAGATGGAGTAGCCAAGATGAATATAAAGAAATGGCCTTAAACCACCTTTGCATCTCTCAGATTCTGGTTGTATCAGGAACCAGCAGAGACCTCACAGAAATTCTTCCTCATATCTGATCTAAACCTCCCCTTGTGCAATTTGAGGCTGTTAAATGTTAAAAATTCTTGTCTAATTTTAGCTAGATAACTTCTATATTGATTGATTTATCATCTTCTCTTTCATTTTGATATATTCTTGCCCTACTACTAGCAAATTCAAAATACATATAGGATCATCACTGCAATATCATTTTCTTAGCTTTCCACTTCGACCACTCCTTCCATGTCTCCACTATCACCTTCTTTTGTTAAATTTCCATGCATTTGTTAAATTTCCAGGCAAATAATTCTGTGCTTTCACAACATCCCCTACTCTTGGAAGGACACCATTCTTCTTAACCACAGAGCTACGTCATTGTTTTTCTTCAGCTCATTCCTGAAGACCGTTCTTTGCCGAAATGCTTGACAACAGCTTGACTTGCCCATCATCAGCAGTTGCTTTGTGATCTGAATTCCAAGCTGACTGGTACACAGATTCTCTTTTTGCCCCCTTCTTGTCCAGTGCCAGTACAGTGAGGTCTTTTCCATGATCAGATTGCCTTTGTGCTGCAACACTACAAAGACATCACTTAAAACAGCTGTGAAGACATGATGACTTCTCCTTCCCACCTGGTGGATTATGTTACACCTTATTAAAGGATGTCTCTGCCCAGGCCTTGGGGGAACTTTGAGAACTAACTCACAGTACTCCCACTGAGGCAATACTGCTACATGCTACCTCTAAAGCAGGGCTGCAACAAAATAAACAGGCTGGCTCTGAGCAATGCCTGGAAAAATGCTGTTAAAGAAAGACCGTCTGGCACAGAAAACACCAGGATCGTGCATTACCAGATATCTATGGCAGAATAATAACAACAAAAACAAACACCCCACTTATAATTTGTAGAAGATGAAAAGCTGTCTGTAAACCATTAGCAGGAATGGTGTGAAATACTAAAATTCGTGCCAGATGGGATTGCCCACAGCAGCCCATCACTATACATCCTAGTGTGGGTATGCAGTTCCTGTTTTCTCAGCCTTATAGATGAAGAAAATTTATGAGACATTCACAGCTACACAAATTAGATCCTCTGGGGCGATACAAATGTATTTATTACTATAAAAGTATTAAATGGATAGAGATCTTTTGATGAAAGCTCATACTGAAACACAAGGTATTTCAGGTAAATGTTATAAATGCTAAAATAATACAAGTAACAAGAATAGTCTCTGGTGCCCTAGGAATGGTAGTCAATTCATGCAGCTTCTTGTTTTGGTCAGGCAACAGGTTCAACAGGGCATGTGATTAGCTGCCCGTTAGGGAAGCAGTTAATATTCCATTTTTTATTGAATGGTACAATATTTACCCATATGATGCACAACCTCAATTAAACCTAAACAAGTAGGTTGGTCTTCTACATGTGCCTGAATTTAGTCACCGCTGGGTGATGTTCTAGGGCTTTTACTATGCCAGAAATTAGACTGGGTATTCATGTGGGGCTGGCTAGCTTTTAAGATGCACAAATTCAGGTGTGCACTACGAGATGTATAACCCAGATACAATTATACAGGATGAGATACAGACAAAAAGAAGGAAAATCAGCGGAGCTCCTGCTTATTTCCTCCATGCTCAGGAGTTTACTGCTTTGTGGTACAATGCCTATGGGTAAGGAACTTTGTGAAATGACCATATGTGCTGAGATGCTCATCTACTCTTGTCATATCATTTAATAGATGATGATTATATGAAAATCATGAGAATAATAATATGAAGACCAGGGAACATGGCATAGATTAAGACAATCTGGAGTTGACACAGATGTCCAAGCAATTACTGAGGCCAGGGACACAAGTCAAGCAGGAATCTCCTTTATAAAAACAGATATATCTTTAGCTCTTTCCTGTCCCTACACTTCTTAGAGCCCGTACATGTAAAAAGCTCCTGCTCTATTCCACAAAGATCAGCCACAGAATCATACACAAACCAAAAGAGCCACACCACAAATGCCATTTGCTAGGCACCAGCACCAATCCTGTTGAAGTGTGAACCATCCCACAGGAAACCAAAATCCCCAGCAGATGACTCATCAAAAACGAACTACTTTCAGCTAAGAGCTAGAAAACTCAACACATTTCAAAGCTGTGGTGAATCAGTAAGAGATCTGTCTGGAATGACAGACTGCCAAAGAAAAGCCTCTAGAAAAAAAAAGTCCTGGCAATTCCTCTCCCATGCTACCACTCCGTTTGTAAAACACCCTTTCATGCATATATATGAAACAACATCTCAATAGCAGAGGAAGGGTTAAAAGCTGCCCAGCCCTGACTGACAAGCTTTAATTCTTTGACGGCTTTTTCCCTGCACTGTTTTCTATTGATTAAATAATCTCTATCAGATATTAAGCCCCTTGTTATTGGCGCAGCCTATAAATTATTCAGAAGTTATATAAATTCTTATGGCGGGCATGAATTTTTAAACCCTAATTTGGCACCAGGCCAGGAACTCCTTATTTTTTATTTTTTTCCTTGCCTGCAAGAAAATGTGCACGCATTAGATTTCTTTTTCCAAAAGACAAGTTTAACTGTGATCTGCTTGTTTGAGTGGAGATCATATTGGGTTGCTAATTCTGTTTGGACACGTAGAGAGTGGGGGTTTTAGAGAGGAAAGAGAGGTAGCAGGAATTGATGCTGTTGCGCTCTGTACCTGTGACTTACTGGGGATGAAAAGTGTTTCGAGCACTGCCTTCACGGAGAGCAGTCACGCATGCCAAGGCACCACAGCATCTCCTGAATGGGCCCACAAGATGGAAGAGACCAGAGGGATCCTCTGTGCAGGACGGGCTGAGCTGAGTCACCATGCGTCGGCTCACCACTGCAAGTCTGCCAGAGACCGTACACTTCTGGGGTTTATTCTTAAGTGCTGAGAGGCCTTTCCTTTAATGACAAAGGCCTGGATACACCCAAAGTTGCACACAAATTCTCTGAAGGATAATTTCAGCCCTTAAATACGCTGAGGATGTGGAATTGCATCTCCCCTTTGCCGTTGCTTGTGTGAGAGAATTGCCATGCTGAGGGCCTGCTTCCCAATGCCAGGCCAAGAGGCCCAACACCACGGATGTTCACCACATCACGTGTCAGGCAGTGAGCAGAGGACACCATCAGGCTTTTGGGCAGAGCTTATTAAGGCCGTGTTGCACCACCCCATGCCAGGCTGGCGTCCCACAGGCCGTGACACCATCCCGGGCTCAGCACCCGCTCCCCTCGGCCTCCCGCCAGCTCTGCGGCCCCAGGCCCACCTGCGATGCCCAGCCCCATACGCACTGGCTCTGCTCCCAACTCCAACCGCCCCCGTGCCTCTAATTCTTGGCAGTACTAAAACACCTCAGCAGCAGAAGAAAAGGGGCCAAAGTGGCTGGTTGTGAACATTTCTCTCATTTCTAACCGTGGCCCAGATGGGACATCATTTTGTCTTCCAGTCATGTTTTGTCTTCTTTCCCTGTGTCCACAGCATCTGACCCCCCATGACCAGACTACCAAGAAGCATGCCTATCAAGAAATTAATTTTCAGTGCTGAGCCCTTGGAGCCACTCCAACTTTCTGAACCCTCCTTCTGCCTTTTGACAGCTTTTCCCCACAGATGGATCGATTGCCAAAGTCCTGGGCTACCGATAACAAAAAAACAAGCAGAATCCTTTCTTCTCTTTCTCGCATCCTCTGTCACCTCACAATTAGTTTTTAACAAAAAGGGAACAGAATTACAGGAAAACCCTGCAGGAAAGGACTGGCAGCATGAATGCCTCTGCAGACAGCACTGGAGCTGTAAGTCTTTGACACCTACTGGCAGCTGGTCTTGTCTAAGCCAGAACCGTAAGCTGTGGTGGGTAGGAGGACATTTTAATTTTGTTATCTGGCTCATTGGGAAGCACCTTCACCTCTGAAATCAGGAGGTGGCGTGTTGTGTACATTGCAACGAGGCTTGGGCACTTGCCCAGTGATAGCACGGTCCTGCTGAATGATGAGAAGGGGAACTGTTGTGCTCGGAAAAAGAGCTGATGCATGGTGCATTTCAGAGAATGGGAGACGATGCCAATATTCTGATGTCCACTCTTTCTCTCAGAACAGATTCTTCTTTAAAATGCTGATCAAGTTGAACAACAGGGAGATTAAAATAAATGTTCCGACAAAATTTGAAAAAAAATCAGAAGCGTAAAGATTAAAAAATGCCTGGATATAAATATATACATATATATACAAATAACTACATGCACCTGTGAGTAGAAATTTACTGGTATATATACAGCCATATTGATGGAAAGGGAATCGAGACGTACTAGTAAAAACATCCACAAGAAAAGGGCACAGAGTGGTCCAAGGATGTCTTTATTCTATCTCATTCCCACCCCCTGCCAAAACTCCACTAATTTAAACCGAACAGATGATGAAATGAGATTGAACAGATAATGCCAGCTCTGTCAGGACTTCTCCAGCAAAACTGTATCAATGTGACATATCTGCTTTGGAAAGGGAAGGTCCTTTCCCTCTGGACTCTATGATGGCAATTCTGTTGCATGCAAACAGTTCCTCCAGCAGTGGGACAATTGCTTTTATAAGACCATGAGGAAAACTGAGTTTACTGCATAAATGTACATTATCAGAGATCTAAAAATAAAATGTAAGATTGTTTCCTAGAAAAAACCTTCAATCATGCAGGTTTTTCTCCCCTTATTTAATCCTCAATGCCTGTTCATGAGAACCTCGTGCTCATTCACAGTGGTAGAGCTGTTAATAATGTATAAACTCCTCCCTTCTCTGCTACACAAAATTCCATCTTGGGCCAATTCAGGGAAGACCTTTTCTATATGTAGCACAGAGGAAAGAGGACCATCACCCCAGTTAATGTGGTTTATTTGCCACACAGAAACCATAAGACTAAAGGACTGTTTCCCCTCCACTGTGCATTAAAGAACGTGTCTAAAACTCAGCTTTGCTGTTACCTTGCTCATTCCCTTAGTTTATTTACATTTCCCTACAATTCCTGACCATCTGAACCTGGTTAGTCATAATTACCGGTGCACACTCAAATTTTGGTAGCTCATTGATCACTCCCTATTATGAGTCAGCAATATAAGTTGTTAGAGTGCTCTGGACTTACCCCACACCAGCCTGCTTTACCTCACTCTCTATCTTTAAAATGGGAGGATGACCTCCCTGCCCATCTTTCCAGGCTGTTTTGTCCCTTAACATTATCTGTTGGGAGACAGGGAGGCACAGATTGCCTATAGCTATTTCTAAATTACCTGTTACTGTGGGGTCCCAATCTTGCTTAAAGGCTGTCAGTGTGATCATGCAACAAATACAAGATAGAACAACTGTCTGCAATAATACTATTTTAGCCAATGTAATGTGTATCTGGTGTGGTGTATCAGCACACATACAGAGAGCTGCTGTGGAGCTGCGTTTTTCCCCTCTGTATCTAGAATTGCTGTCCACAGTCTTATGGCTAAGTACAACAACTCAAAATATAGCATATAGAGCTCAAAGTCTTAGGGCTCATAACCATCTCCATCTCTCCAACCACCTTGATAAAACCAGTAATACCGCCACCACCAACAAAACAAATGGAAAATGACTGCTAGGCTAACACAGATATGCTAACAAATTTTTGTTATTATTTTTTGAAACTCATTTTCAGTGTTAAATAAACTGTGGAAAAAGGACTTGATTCATGGTTGCATTAGGAATCTACTCAACCAAAGCCCCTTGTCACAAATTAAATCATAAACCAAAAGTCAAACATGATTTGTGAAATTAACATTAATCGAGGAAATATTCCCTGGTGCTGCATCGTGATTAGTCTCTGGCATCTGAAATATCACCCATAATTCACAAGCTCCTCTGAAACCATGCCACTATCATTACTGCTGAGATGGCAGGCATGATGGAAAGGTGCTGCCACAACCAGAGAGCAATCCTTCTTTTGGTGCTGGTGAGAACTAGAAGTCACAGTGTCTTATTATTTGGGAAAGTACGTGCATATGCACTTCTCATCCCACACACACTTCACCCCTCCACAGGCACTCTCTTCTAACTCTTAGTTTTTATCCAAGACTATGATTGTTTCTAATTTTGAACAGGAAGGCTTGGCAACAGCTCTGCATTATGCCCTTTCTTTAAAATAGTGACTAATAAAAAATGAAATGTATTAGGAGTCACTGGCACTTTCAGGGAGTTAGTGTCTTTCAGCAGAGGGATTCAGTGCCTTAGTGCGGAGAGGCAGACAGCAGCTCTGACACAGCTCTGACGGGAGCAATGGCACAAAGATGACTTTGTGTCACTGGCAAAGCCCGATTTGGAGCCCAACATGTTTTAGAAGCCAGGAATTCCAGATACAGCTTAAAGATATGGGACGCTTTCCCTTTACAAGGTGATCTTCAGCAGGAAGATAACTTGTCTGCCAAGAAATGCAGTCATTTTTGGAAGTCTTGGTGTAAGACCATCCCCACTGCTCTGAACACTAGATATTCTTTGTTTGGAGCAAAATATGCCCCAAGCCTTTCAGGGGAAAGAAGGATTGTTCAGCTCAGCTTCTGACTTCACTGGTGTTCAGAGCAACAAAAATGCTTCAGTACCTCTATAACCCCTCTCTTCACTCCAAGTGATGATCACGGCCTTCGTCCTTCAGGTATTCCTACGTTGTCTGCACCACACGGGTATACCACACCTACCTGGAACACATCAGCTGCACGCTGGGTTAGGGCATGTGTTGGTGTGTGTGTGTACACCTAAAATACACAACATCCAAATAAACAAGAATCACAAAGAATATTCCTTCTCTCTTAACTGAAGAAAAGCCTGGGGCCTGATCCAACCCACACTGAAAGCAGAAAACAGAGGCGTGCACTCTTACAAATGGCACCACCCCTTCTTCTCTGGATTAAAGGACAATATCCTGGCTGTTAAGCCTCATTTCCCTTTCCTATCCCTCTCCTGCACACACAGCAGTCTGCATCACATCTAGGCCTCCGTCCTCAGCTGGGGCAAACCAGGTTTAATGGAGCCATGACCATTTGTGCCACTGAGGACAGAGCGCTCAGCATCCAGCTCAGAAAGCATCTGAGCCAGCCTCCACCCCCTGCCTGCACGAGTGCACTCTGGCAAACCCACTTCACCACAAATGGCAGGCGCTGCCCCAGAGGAGGACAGGAAATCCAAAAGAAATTACTGCCTGCTCTACTAAGCTAACCCTTTGGCACAGAGGCCTCACTTCCTAGAACAGGAATTCATTGCTCCAGTAACAAGGCTGGCTGAAAAGTCCACGAGGGATTGTTACCTCCATTCAACACACTTTCTTTGGGTAAACAGTTATTCCCTTCTTGTGTTGTGACATTAAGGAGAGGTCACTGATGGATGGTGGTTCTTAAAAATAGTTTAATTTTTTTTAAACACTCTCTTCTACTTACAATAACCTGTTAAAAAGCTGAAAATAACATTGAGTTCCCTACTGGTTTGCCCTTTTCCATTTGGAGAGCATTGATTTTTTTTCCTGTTGTGCCAAGATTAATGTGGCCTGTTTGTTTGACAACAGATTCAACATATCTAGTGCACTGTCAAGCTAAAATGACTCTGTCTGTGGGCAACATCCCTGCTTGGAACTGGCAATGATCTGGGAAAGAAAGGCTTTGCTAGTTAACTCTTACTGCTGAACCATGACCAGATTTCAGTGGCCCTCAAAACCGAAATTTATTATTGATGGCAAATTTAAAACACTGCCAGTGAGAGTCAAGGGATTCAATGAAGACTATTAGGCAAGGGAGGTTATCCAAAACATTCACTTAACAATCTGTTACGGCTTTGATTCCAAATGGTTCCAGATCTTACAGGTACAAACCTTCCTCTCCTCTTGCTCCTTGATAGAAAAAATTGGTTTGTTCTCTCTCCTCCATTTTAAGTAGAAAAAGAAACAGCATATAAGCAAAGTACAAAGAAGAAAAGGAGAAAAGCCAAGAAGATATGGACTGTTCCTTCCTCATTCAAATATCAGATACGACATGGAGACCAGATGAAGGTGAACCCTCCCCCCCCCCCCCCCATTCTTTTGGAAGTGACACCGAGTCCAAAACCCTCCTCTCCCTCCCATCCTTCATCCTTCCCTTCCCCTTTCTCTGGCAAAAGCCAGTAATACCTACAAATATTTTTTATTTTCGTAAACATCATGCAGCTTTAAAACGTGGGGATGTTCTATCAACTTCAGGATGGCTATTTCCCGCTCCACCTGGAAGAAACAAAAAGAAATACAGAAGATCAGAAGTTAGGTATTAGAACGTATTACATACCGCCACACATTTTTTCCCATTTATCCATTTCCCACTACTCTACATATGCTGGGGATTCTTCGACTTATAACCATGTATAATGTTTAGCAATCAGATATTTTAAGAAAAAATAATTTATTCAGCCTCAGCACTCCTTGCCCTGCAGGACAGAAAAAAAGCAAAGTTTCAAAGTTCAAAGAAAAGTCCCAAGTCTACCAAAGGGAGTCAACGGCAGGAGCAAGATGAGCATCCAAAGCTGCCCCTGCCTCACAACCCAAAGCGGTGACAAATTCCCAAAGTATGGAAGCTCCAGCACGGCATTTAGGGCTCTCCTGACCTCCCACAGGCACAGGAGTGGCCACATGGCACTATGTATTGCATACTCCACTAATACAATAAAATTCCCGTTCTGAAGAACTTGACGTGTATGTAGGGAGACAAAGAGTGGAAGAGCAATGTGATTTAATAGCTGCAGAACTGAGGCACAGAAAGAGAAAGAAAGAAAAGAAGTGACATAAAAAGTACAAGGCACAACAAGAAATTAAACCCGATTACTGGAACCTCGGTGTTCAGAGCCTTAAGCATAAGACCGTGTTTTCTCTCCATTCCCAATCTGTCTAAGCACGGCTACTTCTAAGAGCGTGTCTTTAACACTGAGTTAATAAGTTGTGACTAAGTCCCTGTAATTAGCACAAGTCTTGTTCTTACCCAAAATTCCTATCATGACTGCAATGTGGTTTGAACTTGAATTTACTAAGGGTATTCATTAGAGATGAAGTCAGTGCAATTCCTCAGCTGCTAGCAAAATTGCTCTGTGCTGCTCAAAGCCACACTGTAACCGCTCTGATTTGACCTAGGCTAACTTGAAGGGAGAGAACGTAGCACTGTGGAGACTGTAGATAACCGAAATAAACTCTGCAACAAGACACAGTCTAAGCAATGCACAGTCAGGCATGACAAATTTCCAGGAATCCACAAAGGCAAGAAAATGACCTAAAGATGAAGACACGAACAACTAGGTAGGTTTTTTTTTTTTTTTAGTCCTTTAAATAACTGATTGTCCTGAAGCTGCTATCCTAACAATCTATCCTAACAATCAAAACATGAACAAACTACAAAACCACCCATGAACACCTCCTCAGCAGGGATCAGATGAGTAATTAGGAACTTGTGCCTTAATTCTTGATGTCCTTTAATTTCCTGAGATGTCATCCTCCACCAAACCCAAACACAGCCAACTTCCCTTGAGTGCAAGTCAGATACTCGACAGGAAATCAGAAGGTGCTAGTTTTCCAGAACTGTGAAGAGGACAAGGGTTTACTGGCACACTGGTTGCCACCCCAGATCTCTCTTCCTTGATACCACCACACAAAAACAACAAAAGCAACTCCAGCACCACATCACACTTGACCTTCCTTGTGTATCAGGATGGAGGAAAGGGTTTTTGCACATGTATCAGTCTTATTCTTTCAAAGATATGCTGCAGACTCAAAAGCCATTTGACAGATCCACTTCCACATCTAGGATCTCTGGAAGAAGCTACTTCAAGAACTGGTGAAAAGTATATCAGGAGGCTCTAACGGATTCATGTATGTGCCTCAGCATATAAACAAGTATGTACACAGGTCAGTGCTTCCACAACTGCCATGAATTCAGTGATACACAGTACCTGATGGCGACAGCTCTGTAGGCATAACTGGCTCATGACCAGCACTTAGATCAAAGCCACTTATACAGTAGGAAACCAGAGCTGGGTAGATCTCAACTGTACAGCTACTCCACCAAAAAAACAGGAGGAGAGCTCCTTTATGTCATTTTTGTCTCCTCCTCTAAAAGACCTGTTACTCTTTTCTTCTATGAGATATGCACTGATATTTGCAGAGAGCTGTGTAAGCTGAATTTGCTTCAAGAAAGAAGAAAAACCAAACAGAAGCAGCACCCACTCCCACAGCAATCCTCCAGTGGTACCGAGATTCAGACATCAGCATCATGCACCGTAACCATTCAGAAACTGAAACTCCAACAGCAAAGTTCCCTTTGGATGAGGGAGACCAGCTGTTTCAAGGGGAACGGGACCACCACACTAGCTATGGCAGTGATCATCCAACCCAGTTCTCCCTCCTGGGCATCTCCTGCTTGCAGAAGATGAAATTCCCTGCAGATTTGCTCTCTGACTGCACAGGAGACTCTCTTCTGAAAACCTCTTGGTGGGTGCTGTGGTGGCACACGTTCAGACCCAGTGAGTGACGGATGGCAGCATCCAGTCACGGCCCAGCTTGGTGGCTGTCCTACAGCAAGAGATGAGGCAGTGATTTATGACTACTGCTCAGAGAAAGGAGTTCAGTTACAGCACTGCATGGCCTGTGTTCAGTAAGAGAAAATCAGACAAGAAAGCAAATACACACTTCCTACCTGCATACTTACGCAAGAAACCAACTAAAAGGAAATAGCCTGAGTTACTTTACTTTCGTTGCTTTCAGTGTATGAGTATGGAAGGTCCTGCGCATATTTTTAATTTCCTGGAAACTAAATTCTGAGAGGAAATAGTTTCAGAGGTCATAATTTCAACCTCAGGTATGCAAAAAGCATCTGGCTTGATGCGCCTGTGGCAGCGCTTCCCCACAACGTATTCAGTTCAGCCTTGTGCTGCACTCCCCAGCACAGGCAGCAGCCTGCTTTCCACAGTCTGCTGCCTTCTCTAGCTGTAATCCAGGGATAAAACTAACCTACTACTCATCCAAGTAGGACTTTTGCAAGTCCTTTGTGCAAGCCTTCAGGGCTTTATGAAGGGGAAGTGTTACTACTTTACTTCTCCTAGTTCAGGCTTTGGCCACTGTGTGGCAAGACAGCAGTGGCTGCACTTCAACAACGACAGATTCCCAGCTCTTGGAACAGCAATCTGATAAAGATCATCCTCAAAGCCCTTCCAGCAGTGCCGTGCCTCTTCTCCCCTCCAAAGGAACACAACAGTTCCCAAAAGGCAGCAACGGACCACGCTCATGACATGACTCCTGCAGGTGCTGTCACTGGGGGGCTCTCTTGGCTCTTATCCCCCCAGAGAAGCCAGAAATTGGTAGGGGTTGGACACCAACTGGGGGTCTCAGTAGTGGTTTTCTGCTCAGGAGGATGGAGCGCCAAAGGAGAGGAATCTCCTTTATACAAAAAAAAAGGAGGCCTGAAGCACCAAGCGGCTTTGCCTTCCTCCCCAGAGCTGTGCCAGCTGCTGGCAGGCCTTTTCTGCGCAGCCCTGGCCTTGCAGGGTGCTGTCCAGCAGAGCTGGCAAGGCTGGGGGAGCAGAGAAACCCTGCAGGGGTGTTTGCCTGGATGCAGATGCAATTATCAGAAAGCAGGCCAAGCTTGGAATAGCATGTCTAGAGAGGCTCAGAGTCTGTGCTAAACAGGAAACATGGAGAAACATTTGCATAACAGTTAAAAGGGAAAGAAAAAAAGTGGAGCCCTCTGCATCACACGAACACCAGGGCATGTGATGGGATCCCAGCGATAGCCTGGGTTGCCTCATGCCACGGCGGGTTATCGACCATGTAGCACTCCAGTGCCTTGGCGCTGGGGGAAAAGCTGTGAAAGGCAGTGCAGGGCAAACAGAGACACTCTGCTAACTTGTAACCTTGCAGGTGCCAATTAGGGGCTTTAAAAATCTATGCAGGAGGCTGATTTGACAGGATGCTCCAGTGATTCAGCTAATGACAAAGAGCAACATGAGGGCAACACAACCCTTAGAGGAATAATGCAAAGCTCCGGTTCCTCTCCTCTGCCTCTAATTCACCCTCCTTCTTCGCCCCAGAGGAACTCGCATCTCTCTGGTTTAAGCCCATCTCATCAGCACAGTTTCCTCTGACGACAAGTGCTCTGCTCCCTCGCCTTCCACACCACAGACACACGGGGTGCTCATTCACCTACAAGGCACGGAGAGCAGGTGGAGGGAGCCGTATGCCATCCTCATCGCGTATCTCAGTGATGAAGGAAGGTTCCTTTTCTCTTGTATCCCTGTCCTCAGTAACAATTGGGTCACTCATCACCCATGCGGTACTGTATTTGAAAAATGCGGTGGAAAGCTGTCTCACATTACCAGGCTGTATTTTACCCACCAAATCTGCCTAAGCACTAGGCCGGTCATTAAGAGCTGTATTTCTCAAAGACCAGCTATGCCCCAAAAGCTGGGGGACAGCTGATGACACTTCTCCTTGGATGCTTTGAAGTTCACCAGCAGCACTCCACAAAGCTCCCTCTTTCTCCAGTGACACCGGTGACTCCTGTATTGTTCAAAAAGGTGGCCTGAGAAGGAGCTGCAGAGCTGGTGAGGAGAAAAAAGCCCTGCAGGCTATACATTTGTTGTGTTGTTTCCCCTAATCTCAACAAAATGGTGCGTAGCAGGAGAGGAGGCAGGCTTTCATCTAAAACTCAAGCTCTCTAATGTTGACCCTGCTATGGTTTGAAGTAATTAATGAAATAATGTTCAAGACTGTCCCTCAGTTGCTAGAAACTCAGTCTGGACATGAACTTTCACCAAGTTCAAAATTATTCTGACTCGAGAAGAACTTCAAAGGATGCAAAGATTTGGATGCTTATCTAACTCCTCAGGCTAGAATTCTGGCTGGAAACCTTGTACCAAAATACTTAATTTCTCCAGTGTCTGGCCTGCTGCAGAGTAATTTGCATTTCCATGATGAGAGCACAGAAAGTACAAAGTAAATCACTGTGATAGTATTTCCACCCACTTCACTGAGCTGAATTGGCAAAAACAAAGGTACGAGACAGCAAGAATGTAATCTCAAGTTCTCTGTAAGGTCTGCGTTTTTGCCATACCAGAAACATCTCATGAACAGACCCCAGGATTTCATTACTTTGGTATTTTTGCTTCCATGAAGCTCGTGTGGAACTGAAAGTTAAAAATGATGAAAAAAGACTGGCTTTGGTGAAGCCCACCTAAGTCACTTTCTCACATTTTTCCATGATAACAGAATAAAAAGGCTATTCTTGAAACGAGAGAACAGCATTAAAATAGAAATAGTTTTATACAAATAACAGTAGACCCAGGGTCACTGCTGTGGGGATATCATTCTTCCAAACAAACTTAAGCCACTACAATATCTAAGCAATTCCGTGTTGTATCAGTTGCATCCTTAATTTCAATGGGAGCATAAATAGCATGTAAGTGGAAAAAAATAGCTTTTAAATGATGAAACATTAAAATATCTTCCTCTGCAGCTCTGAATTTCATTGCTTTTTCACCGAAAGTGGCCTTTCATTACATTTATCCAAAACTTCTTCAGCACGCCATTACGGAAGCAAATGGAGAACCACAGAAGTTGGCCATCCACAGAGAGTATTTCCTGCTGCTATTGTAGCCATTAGCTTCAAATTTCTGAATATACTGAGCCAGATTCACAATGCACTGAAGTCAACAAAAGACATCAATTGACTTAAGTGGGCTTTGAAACAGACCTTCTAATGATCATTAAGTGGTATCTGGAAAAAATCTTCTATTACACAATTTTGACTAATTAAATGCTTTAGCATGAATTCAGGTTTTCTGCTAAGTACTAGTAATTATAAGAAGATTCTGTAAAAAGGGGATAAATGCGGGGGGGAAACTAGATTTAGATATCCACAGAATCAGGCAGCCAGACAATGCTGCACAAAATACAACAGACAAAATTACTGGAAAGCTGAGCAATTCTTCATTTTATTGAAAGCTCTATTATGGGCTCATTCTACCACAATTTTTGTTTGTATGTGTGCTTTTCAAAGTTATTTCCCCATAAATGAAAATGAAAATAGGTATGTATGAGAAGCAAGCGAGTTGCATACTTGATGTTAAAATTTGCATGTGCAAACTTTTACACCACAAGGCTCTGGTAGGGAAATTCATTTTCCACAAACTGCCGTTATAATAGGATGTCAGTTTCTACTTGTCTTTATTGAAACAAGTACCTTTCCCTAGTGCCTTCAAAATCGCATTGCTAGATGCTGCAGTGAATTTTGAACTTGGGCCTGAAGTCTGAGGGCACGAGACCAGCTGAAGCAGTATGGCGAGAGTTTTCATGGTGCCCTTCCTGCTGGCTTCCCCATCCCTCCACAAGACGAGAGGACACCTGGCCTGGCCAGGCCCACTGATTGCAAGCTCCTGACGTGACGGGCTTTGGAGCCTACAGGTTATCTAACCACGGCAAATCCCTCCCAGGACCTTCATGGTTTAACTCAGCAGTTACCACCTGCAGCGTTTCTCGGCACTCTGCCATAGGCTACCAAGTAAATACGGCACTTAGCCTCATCCGCAGCGTATGCTGCTTTAAGAAGCATTGGGGCTTCATACGAGGGACACTGATGGGACCTGACAAGGAGTGGATTTCTTCTTTCAGCACTTGAGATTATCTGCTGCCCGGTGGTACGCAGCTACCCAGTGACTGACGTGCGAGCCTCTGCCAGCAGTCAGCAGAGTGGGCCCCTTTACACCGGAGGGCAAATAGCCTCCCTGGGCCTCCTGTCACCTTCCGTGAGTGCCACATCCTGGCTGCCATCACCGGGCAGCGCGGGGGACAGGGCACAAACCAACAGCCTTTCTGCAGGGGAAAGGACCTGATATTTCACTTCCTTTTTTTTTTTTTTCCCTCCCTTATCCTTGCTTTTAGCTTTAATGCACACTGTGCTTGCTTTCACCCAAAGCAGAATGCTTGCACAGCTGTTTTTTTTTCTGAAAAAAAAAATACAAAACAACCCAGGTGCAGCCTGGTCGTTATGAGAAACCGACTACCCCGAACAAGAAGGCTGAGCCAAGTCTTTGTGAACAGTGATAGCTGCTGCCCCAAAGCTCTCTTTGCCACCCCAAATCCACAGGGCTCACCCCAAACTTAGGAGCTGAAGCCTGCCCCCCCACAAGCCATGCTGTAGGCAGGACTCACCTGAAGCTTTTTTCCTGAGGGACCTACAGAGTTATGCCCGTGACACAGCTCTCATGAATGCTCAGTTGCTCACTTCAGGGATGTATACACTAAAGACCCCAAGAGCAGGAAGCCTAACAGGCCCTGTGCGGGGACACACTGCAGTTCTTTGCCCATTTTGCTCCAGAAGAAGGCAGAGCTACTCAAATGCCTTGTGGGAGGCTGCGCCCAGCTATGGAAGCACGACCACTACCCAGAGAGGAGAAACAAGCTGCAAAACTGAGGGGTATGGAGAGCTCAGCCTCAAAAAATGTGAGTGCAGAGCTCCAAACACAGAGCTGAGAGGGAGGGATAGAGACATTACAGATTTAGTATGTGCAGCACCGAACACAAACTGGAATGGCTGAGCCAAAGAGAGGGTGGAGGATGCAGGAGATGCTGAATCCCATAAGGGAATATGGGCAAGCACAAAAGGCTTGGTGTAGCACAGCAGAGCATGATGTCCTGCCAAAAACACAGTGCAGTGCTTCTGAAAGCATTGGTTGAGGCATGTGATAAGGCAGAGGGGTTCCCAAGAGCATGAAGAGCGTCCGGGAAAGGGACTGAGACAGTGAAGAGATGCCCACGGCACCACGGACTGGCTCCTTCAGGGAGTCCACCGTTAAGTACGAAGAGAAATTTAGAAGGACAGTTTTGGAAAAGCTTCAAAGGATAAACTCTCCACTATTTCCTGTGTGTCTTGGCTAGCTTCTTTCTCCCTCTTTCACTTTTTCTCCATTAGTCATACTGGCCTTGTTTAGCTCTTTGGCATTGTATTACACAAATGTCCTTTACACTTTCTCCTTAATACTCTTCCTGAAGTAATCAATAGGATTGCTACTGTTTTCTTCTCTGAATCTTTCCTTAACGGCCATCTCTGGTTCCCTAAGAAACAAGGCAGGTAAGGAATGCTCCAGGAGAGGGCAGAATAGCTGGAGCTGTGCAGAGTCTGATGCAGAAAGCCAGACTTCAACCCTGCCCTGTGCTACTCCACAAAAAGCCTGATGACATCAACCATTTCAAAGAGTGGAAAACATATAATAGGGGTTTTGTTATTCTACTACATCCTTCATTTTTGGGTGCCCTTGACTCTTGGGTGGATATTTGTATATTAGGGTCTGGTTTCAGCTGAGTTAGCGAAGTTATGGAGATGCAAATGGTAGGGAGCTAGGATGGTAGGGAGCTAGGAGGGATTCTCCACCGCTGACAGCCCCGCATGGCTGGCAGCAATGGAAGCAGAGGCTGAAGCAACCCACAGCTCTCCCCCTCACTTCCATTTTCTAACATGCTGCTGAAGCACATCTGCACCTCCCAGAGGGGCATGGTCCCAGACAAACGACAGCACGGATCTCATCCAGGAACTGCGAAAAGGCCAAGGGCAGCGCAGCCCCACAAAGTTCATGTTTGCACTTCGCTTTGCAGTAATGAGGGAGCCTTGAGGGGCAGCCTGGCAGCAGCAGACAGAGGAGGCGACAGCCAGCTCTCTGCCAAACCGCGGCACCAGCAGCTGCGTGCTCAGGGAGGCCATGCAACCCTTCAGCCCCACTCTTCTTGGCCAGCAGGTCTGCAGCAGCTTGTGTCACACTGCAGTGAGAACAGCCCCAGCCTGACCTGTGCTGGCTCTCCATCACCACTTCTGTCCGTCCATCCTGGCTTAGGTTTGCTGATCCCAAGAGCTATTTATTTAAGGTGTTGGAATTAGTCTGCTTTATCCTAAAATAAGCACTCCAAACACTGAGGAAGGCGCTTGTTTGGACACTGTCTCCACTGTGGTCTCTGCCTATGCATTCTCCGCATTTCCTCCGTGTAGGTTGGCTTGAAGGAGAAACAGTAAGCGAGATCCCATTCAAGGTTCTTCCTAGATCAATCAGTCTCCTATCCATGCACTTTTCTAGAGTAAGAGAGATGTGGAATATGAATCTGGATGATAACACCAGAGAGGCATTCAGTAAGCATAACCCTGGGGCAGACCTCAATATTTCATATTTGATATGGGTTCCTCCCAACAAATGTGGTCCCTTTAATAGGTGCTAAGGCCTCAAAAAATGGATGTATCTCTGCAAGAACATGAACCAGCACTTCATTCCCAAATATCCCTTCCCACTCATATACATATGGGATTATAACTTTCTAATGCAGACCCACCTAAACCACAAACATGTCTTTTTGTATCTTGCAAGGCAGGCCTGAACAGCATGGGAAATCAGCAGTGATCTCGAAGTATCTTCATCTCTGGGCTACCTGTCTGAATCTAGGCAGTAGCAGAGGGGCTCAAAACCTATTACCCGCAGCTCTTTGGTGACCCACAGAGCAACATGATCTTCATGGACTCAGTCCCATTCCCAGGTCAGGAGGGAACTCCTGATGGACAGTTCGATGGATATTGCAAAACTCTCCCCTTCCTCCAACTCCCGCACCTCAGTGCTGAGAGTGACACAAGCTTTCCAGATGACACCAGCCCCGATGCAATAGCTTTCTGGCTGCTGCTTCTGCTTCTCCCTTTGACATCACGGAGGCAGCAGAGACAGGAACAGAGGCTGGGAGCTTGCTATTGGGTTTCAGTCTGCAAAAAGAACATCTAATGAGGCAGAAATTGTAGTACAAAGCAAGAGGCAGAGAGGAGACGGAGAAATAAAATTGCACATTTTGCCTCAGTCTTGAGGCTGGCCGTGCTTATTCACTGTCTCTCCTCAGGTTCAGCCTGCACCAGAAGACATTATGGCAACACTTGTACTCCCCTCAGAGAAGACAATGTCTTGCTCTGTTTTGTACAAGCAACAGAAGCCGCAGAAAATTAGTCAATTGCTGCCATCAGCATCCAGGATCTCTCACAGCTGGGAGTTAAGAGATCAAAGACAGCAATGAAGGAACATTTTGTTTCTCAGCTATTTTATCTCTGCTTTTCTCCTATCCTTCCTATCGCACACCAGCCCCTTATTGCTGGAGGTGCTGAGGACATCTTGCAGCCAACCTACATCAATATCGGGATCAAGAAACCTCTTGGCAAGGGAGTTTTGCAAACAACACTGTAAGGAGAGGCTCTTGAGCGTCTCCAAACAGGTGATGAGGATAAACAAAGTCATTCCTTCTCCACAGTGTCCAAACCTCCTAGAGGTTCAAATCAGAGCTCAGACACCTTTGGGTACATCCTTATAACAGGGTCCAGTCAAACTAACTCTAGTGGTCATTAAGTCAAAGAATGAGGTTCCCCCTCTTCCCCTACAACCCCTTGCCAAACCTAAAACAAAACTGCTCACAATCAGACAGCACTAAAAGACTGGTCATGTCTTGGATCTTTACTGAATGTCCCCAAGCTCACCAAGGCAGAAATCCTTTCTTGCTGTTCAAAGGAACTCAGCACCAAACCACAGAAGGCATACCCCACCTCCAGGTTATATCTATAGCTTACAAACAGTCACGGACTAGTCTGGAACCAAAAAATCTTGATGCAAAACCTTAGAGCGTGACTTGGGAGGTAGCTCACAGCTGTCCAGGTACAGTGCTGTGCTTGTGGAGAAGGGGCAGGTAGGCATCTCAAAGTACTTTGACTGTCCCACATGCCTGGTGACATGTCCCCGAGACAACAGCTTTCTGGGTGCACACTGGTGAGCCTCCTTGAGGTCCTGCTGAGACTAAGCTGCGCATGACACCTACAAGCCTTTCAGTCCCTCAGTCTTGCTCTTCAGGAAGCTCTCCTCTATGAAAATTACAAAAGGTTGTCACCTTCAGAAAAGAGAACGCTGTTCTTCCTGGTTTGATACAATTAGACATAGATTATTAAAAATGGATTGAGATTACAGAAGAAAAGCAATAGGAAATACCTATAAAGTTTTCAAGCATATTCTCTGGAGTCAAATATTTTTTTCCACATTTTCATTATACTTTCCAATGCATTATTCAGCCTGGTTGGACTCCCAGGAGCACTTAGCTTTGGCCTACCTCTTTATCTCAAGATCTGTGGGACTTCTGCTACTAAATGAGACCAGAGTTAGGCAGCAATGAATGGCAAACTCCATCTTTTAGTTCTGTGTCTCTAGAGATGGGTCTTGCAATGTCAGGTCTGCCTCGCTATTTATGAAGATAAGTCTGGAACATTACTTCCCAGATCCCACTGATAACCACACTGCAGTATTTCTGAGCACTTCTGAGTCATGACACTGAACTCTTTAGCTTTACCAGATTAAACCTGAGCTGAAGACATTCCCTATCCTAACACAGATGATCTTTAGCCACCTCCGCAGTGTAGAAAATTTCTCCCTTGAATTACCTGGGTCAACCACATTTTTATGACCAGCAGTATACTGCAATGCAGATGCACCCATCAGCACAGCATTACTGCACGGAGACCAGGAACAGCAAAGAAACGAAGGCATTTTGAACTTGAGAAAGGTGTTGTGGATCCTGCATCTTCAGAACGGTTGTCTTTAAGTGTCGGTGCTTAAGTCTTTTCCTATTCCTTCATATCTGCCTTATACAACACATCTAACACAGAGTTCAAAGATATCTGGCTTCAGATAAAGAGCAAAGACAGGATGCAACACTTTGTTATGTCAGGGATAATGCATCGCTAAAGAAAGTGCTAATGACTAAACAATTACATAGAAAAAGCTATAGGAAAGTCCAAATGATAAGCAAATGAGCTTAATTCTATGAAAAGAATGGACCTGGCTGGACATGCTTACTCTAGCTATTCCGGAAAGTGGCAAAGCAATCATTATAAAAACAGAAGAAAATCTGAAAGTCGAGGTTCACTTAAATCACACCATCTTAGGCCCATATGCATTGGGATGCTTCGGCACATAGAGCAGCATCCCACTTTCAGAAGCTAATCGAAAACCCCTTGCATTTGCCAAATACTTACAATAACACTCACACGTGCAGATTAAAAAGTGCTCACCAACAATTTGTTAAGAAAATAGCAGGCTAAATTTGAAACCAGAAATGTAAGAAATGGACAGCTGGGCTAGATCTACCCACCTACCCCCCAACTTCTCAGCATTTTCTGCCAGAGTACACATTCATCAGTCAGCTGAACCTTGTTCCCAGATGTTTGGAACATGCAAAAAACAACCTGTGAATTGGGGAGTTTTCCAAGACTCAGCAATATGGTCGCAACACAGTTTTGGAATGAAAAGGCGAGGGATGCGGTTCGTGTCATCCTCACTCAACAGAAAGGAAAACCAATTACACCTCTTTATAGGAGACATAATTAGCTCCCTTCTTTCCAATCGAGAAAGCCTTTCCCTCCATGAAAACCCTCTGCTGCCTCCCACTCAACCATGGGGCAGACAAAAACCTCCACCAAAATCCTGCTGAGGCAGATGCCACGCTGAGGAAACCCAGCAGTATCCTCAGATAGGAGGAGATGGTGCCCATGCTGCTTGGCTCACGTGTCGAGTCCTGACTTAGCAAAGTACTGCAGAGATGCTGTGTGTGCACCAAACACAACCCTGTGAGTTTGGATGCAAAACCTCAAGGCATTTAGGGGTAGCTGATCATTACATTATTATGAGGGCGGGGATTATGCTGTATCACACCGCTACGTAACAGGGATTTGAATGGGGCTCAGAAATTTCATTTGTGCACTGTGTCCTACTCTTAAGCTGACTCCTGCACCAATGCAGCAACAATCGCTATTCACAGTCCCTCCTCAGAGCAGGAAATGTGCACTCCAGGTGAAGAATTGGCCTTCTGCACTTTGTTGCTAAACACCATAGGACAGCAGGGCAGCGCTCTTCCATGTGCTCTGTGAACTGAGGGCTTCTGCAAAGCATCCTCGCAGGGCACTCAGGAAAGCTCAGTGGACGTTTGCCCCCAACTATCTCATATTTTATTTGCCAGAGGAACACAGTAACATGAAGAGGTTCTTTTTCTTTCCAAGGGTCCTAAAATTATTGCTGCGTGCCATTCAGTGAGAAGGGATGAAATAGCAGGTGACACTGAACCATGGTGATTTTTGGAGACCAGACCTTTTCTCTGCAGAGATCTATGTAACCATTAAATACAGTGGAGGTGATTTTCCCTGCCCTAGGTCTTACTCCATCCCATGTGGACAACTAGAGGGTTATCCAGAGTTCTGTCATGCCCTTCAGTATCACTCTGCTGCCTACATGTTCCTGTATTTAGGGCAGGGTAATGTCACACACCCAAACTGGAGCCTGCCTTTTGCTTTGGAGTGGCTTCCTTATGCCACCACAGAAGCCACTCAATCACACTCTGAAGTCCTAGGGATTGTGAGGGCCTTTTCCTGACTTCTGTTTTTGCATTCTTATGCTTGTGTATGTTTCTAAACCATTAATATTTTCTCTTCCATGCTACTTTTTTTTCTGAGGCAGATGTGATTTTTCCTCCAGACCCTTCCTGTGTTCCCTTCATGGTGGCTGTGGATATGAACTTGGAGAAAATCTCTGACTTCCACTTCAACAGTGTTTAAAGTGCTTGCTTTAGTCTCCACCTCTATTACATAGTCTGGGGTCTACTTGTAAGCCATAGAAAGACAGTGAAGTAATGTAAGAAGGTGAAGAAAACATCGCCTTGTAACTTCTAGCAAACAAATATGAAAGAAACAGTCTGAAAGCTTGTGCTGGCCAATGTGGATGTTCCTGGTGGCCAAGCAAGTAGTGGGGACAGTTTTTACTTCTGACACATTCAACACACATCTTGCAGGGCTGCTCGCGGTGAGATTCCTTTGGACAAGTCTTCATTTACCCAAGGAGCCAGGTGCTGCTGTCCCTGTCCCCTCTGTGGGAAGTGACCTGTTTGAGAAAGCCGAGATGTCTCCACAGGGTGTAATTTAGCACTCTCCAGGCATCCCAAGGTCCCTGAAGCACTTTTGCGTCTCTCTGATCCCTTATCTTGCTCATGATCTGCAGATGATCAGTCACTTAAAGCCCACAGGAGAGGGGAAGGCTGCCTACCTACTGAAGGCCTGAGTCCATCAGTTCCAGCTTCAAACACGAGCAGAAGCTTCACTTCAGGAAAACACATACAGCACACAGCGCTGATACATGCTCATTAGGGAAATATGAAGCAGTTCTTTAAACAAGAAACAGAAAATGAGCAAAAGAGGAAAAAACAGAGCAAACAGCCCTCCCTTGAAAGTAGTCTGAATATTTTCAAGCACGACAACACTCCTTGCAGAGGGAAAGGGAATTTGTGGCACATTGCTGCGTCCTTTCCTTGATCTGAACCAGAATGGCTCCTCCACATTCCCTTCCATGGCACGTGTGTGTATTGTGGCCTCTTCTAAGCTGGCCTCCGGTGGGAGCCATCACCCCTGTTCAACTCCCCAGTGGGATCTCTCTGCTGTTGATCTCCTTCAGACCCAAATCCCTGCCTTACCACACCGCCCTGCGGGCTCCTCTTTCCTGGGAGAAGCAGCTGATGCTCCCCGAGAGCCCAGGACCTCAGCGATGAGACAGGGCTGTACGAAACCACAGAGAGCTTACATGAATGGACAAGTTCGATTTTCAAAATTAGGCCAGGAGCAGCTTGCCCAGCCTAATTTTTTCTCCCTCATGCTGTTTATTCAACCGAAAGGCTTTTCAGATGACCTAAGGCAATTGCCTTCATGGGTGAGTGTGCATTTTACCAGAAGCCCTGTTTGGCAGAAGGACTTTGTTATAAGCACTTTAGTTCTGTTGCCCCCACTGCATGCTGCTTTTCCTGGCCACTGGCTGTCTCCAAGTCCTACACAAACTTCCCTCTTCCAACACACAGGGACCTAGCAGACACACAGACCACGTCGCTGAACAATCTGAGGCTTTATGCCTCAGCTGCTGCCCAACAGTTTATTGTACAATTGCCCTTCTGCTACATAAAACCAGGGTGCCATTCAAGAAATGCCCTCATTCTGCTCAAAACACCACCTGGATTTTGCAGCAGTGGTCCTAAACCAGCAGAATGAGTCAGGCAAGGGGTTAAAAAAGGATTTCTATTTTATTTTTATCCAGGGCTGGAGAATTCCCTTCTTCTCCTCCCATTGTGACACCTCTTTAAATAGAGTTGCTTCTTCCAGCCCCAAGCCCACCTAAAGCCAAGGGGTCAAGCAATGTTTCTTAACTCCTTTGTTCACCGGAGCAGAACGGGGGTGCGAGATAAGTCCTTCCCGAAGCCACCGAGGCAGGCTGCCGATGAAGACATCAGCACCATTAAGAGCTGCTGCCTCCTGTGCCGGCAGCTCCCTCCCAGCCGCCCCCAGAGCCCTGCGGTGTGGGAGCAGCCGCCTCTCCCCGGGGCATCCCCACCGCAGCGGGGCTGGAGCTCTGCTCCCAGTGTGCAGCCTGTCTGCTCGTTCATCTCTCGGGATGTGGCTACCACCACTGCTGCAGACGCCTGAAGACTGAGGATGTTGTCTCCTCCTCGCTACGCAAGGCTTTTCTCCCTTCCCTGACTGCTTTTAAAGGGAAACATCCTTTTTTTGTGTGTGTGTGCTGCAACATGGGAATGTAGGTTCTGACCTTAAAAAATGTGACAATGGCTTGCACTGCAGTCCTCGCAGTGGCTGCAGCTGGCTCTCTGGTACAGGGATGTTCTGGCAGAGTGTGTGCCTGGGAGCAACCTGCCATGCAGAAGCCCACTGTGATCTCTGCAGAGCTGGACCAAAGACTCTGCACCAGTTTCCCCCCAGGTACAGTATGGACGCATGGAAGTGCCTGGCTGCTGGGTGAAGCACAACTGCTGTTCTCTTTCAGTCCCCAGAGTAAAAAACTCTGGGAAGCAAAGAGAAGTCAGAGAATTTGCGAGGCTATTCTAATCTCCCTTTGGAGACAAGAATCTTTATCTCTGCACGCTCTCTAACGCAGCAGAAAGACTGGGAAAGCAGGCTGTGCCCTTCAAGCTACAGATAATGCAGCCGCTTGGCAAAATGCAGTGTGCAATACCAAAAGGGAAGGCCTCTTCCAGTAATGGCTTTTCCAAACCAAAGATCAGTCAGCAGATAGGACAGTACCAGAGCATCCCTGAAATGTGAGGCACGCCCCCAGTTTGCAGCTAATCAACAGAAAAACGAGGGCGTTCCACACGACCTGATGGCACAAAGCAGATGCAGTGATGTCAGAGCTCCCAGCCCCTCTGCAACACTGACCGGGCACAAACAGCAGCAACAAACGCTCCAGTGTCACAGACGACCCTTACAATGAGGGTATTTTGTCCTGCAGGACAAACAGAGAGAATCCAGAGAGAAATGAAGAAAACTGACCGCTTTCCAAAGACCCTCAGGGCAGCTCTGATGCGCTTGGGTGCTTCTCCTGCCTTTGCACAGGGCTTTGCCCATACAGCAGCTCCACTCAAACCCAGCGAGAGAGGATTCAGTGGTTATTTGGTGGTAACTCATGCTTGCCTATCTTCCTTCCTCTCCAGGTAAAAAAGCTCCCACAGAGCTGCTCTGGGAACAGCCAGGCACAAGGTGGTCTTTTGGGGAACAACCCTCATCCTTCTTCTGCTTCATTCCTTTGCCCTTTCCAACCAGTTTTTTTCTTCCAGAGCAGTCACATCATGAGGGCAGTGACTCCAGTACCCTCGAGCACACGCGAGCAGGCTGTCTTTTCTTCTAAAATGAGTTTGTTTTTTTTTCCCCAGAAGTGCTATGGTTACAATCTTTGTGAAAAATCATCATTGAGAAACACTAAAAAGCATTCTGCAAATACTGCTCCCAGTTGATGTTTGTTTCCCCCTGGGAGTTCAGGTACTGCCAGTGGGAGCTACATGAGATGTTGACCACTCCTCCCTCAGGAACACCATGAAGCAGAAGGACACGTCCCCTCTGGCAGCTCTCCTGGGTCTGGCAAAACCCCTCCAGTAGGCACGGCACCAGCAGCGGGTTGCTCTGCCCAGGGAGCACCCCGAAGGGCATGAGGTTAAGGCGCTGATATGGGACTCAGGAAGTCTGGCTTTGCTTTCCAACTTTTGATAGCTTTTTTTTTTTGCCCTGGATGGGTCAATTTATCTCTGCCTTATTTAGAGGATGGAGAAAATCAGACATTTGACTCTTCTCACATTTCTCCGCCCTTTTGCATGCATTGCCTGTTTAGACTGTAAATGCCTCAGGTCAGCGATGGCCCCTTGCTTTGTTTTTAAACGCGTATAGAGCACCTGGTATGCTAGGGCACTGACATTGGCCTAACACATGGGAAGACGCACCCTCTGCCAAACACAGAGGGAAGATGGTATTTCCAACACCAAATGTCATCGTAACACAACTCACAGCCTGAGAGAACGAAGCGGCACGGTGCGAAGTCTGCGCGGGGCGAAGTCAGAGGGAGCAAAGCGCATGCTGAAAGCATGCTGCCACGGCTGAGCACTGCCTCTGGTTGGCTCCAGCGTGCTCCTCTACTGCCCTGGCTCTGAAATGGCACCGCGACAGCAGCATTTGTCCCTGTGCAGGCCAGAAGTGAGCAGCCACAGCACAGGAAAACACCGTGCCTTGTACGCTAGGAGGGAGGGCAGGCGGCATTACAGGTAGACCGGTAATAGCAGAGCGAGCTTCATGCTGAAAAGCAGGGAACCTTTGTCATGACAACAGAGAGATGCTCAACTCCACACCACACGCGAGGAGCGTACAGTGAGGCAGTGCTCTGGGTCTCCTGCTCGCAGCAGGGAGGTACCGGCAGCACCGCAGCACTGAGGGATGGTTTATTTTTAACAGCAGTTTCTAAAGCCGGAGCTAGTGATTTTGTTTGTTCGTCACTTTTCATTCCATCCAATGCTCTGGGTGGATACCCGCTCCTTTTACAGGGTTTATTTATTTATTTATTGTTTCTCCTTGAAGCAGGGACTGCGAATGCTGTGATAAGTACACTGAAAGGTTCACTTAGTTTCAGCTGCAGTTTCCCTAAGTGCTTCTGTGTCCCCTGCTGAACTGCTGTTTTGTAACCCTGGAGGTGGAGCACGTTTTGGGGATATTCCACCACTCTCCTGCCTCCACCGCAAACGCACTCAGCCACACCACGGTGCATCTGCCCTCTCCCCTTCCCTTCCTGCAAGAAGAATCAAGAAAGAGGGGTGGACCCTCACCTTCACCGACCTTTTGAACCCAAACCATTAACTGAGCAGCTCCGTGCTTCACTCCTGCCCCACGTCCTTCAGGGGGCACAAACACAGCTTGCTGCACTCACAAGCCACACAGCCACCGCTGCAGTGAGGCCGGCGCAGGGGAGGATCTGGAGCTGCAGCTCAGTGGGCTGAGGAAGGAGCACTGCCAGTTTGTGCCCCTTCGTAACGGGCAGAGAGCACGAAGGGCAAGTGCAGCAAGGCAGGAGACCAGGGGTTGTCTAGGGAGTCGTACAGCACAATTGCTGGGCTTTGCAGTCCGTAATAGGGTGAGTCAGACTCTGAAGTGCTGCGCTGCTATCTTGGTTACAGAGGATGCTAATTCAGCTGGTCGGGTAAAGTGTGCTCCAGGAGGCTAATAGCAGTGAGCGTAGTGAGGCCTGGGACTTCTCCAGGGCTCGCAGTTGCCCAGCCCATCACACAGAAGAAGCACCTATGAAATGCAAGTCCATGCGAGGACCGGGATGCCAAATGTCCCGCAGATCTTTGCTGGGTGGAGACAGCACTGAACTGGGCACTTCACCCAGAGCCCTTCTGCCAGCTTCACGAAAACGCGTGTGGAAACTTTTAAGAGGCTGATTTCCAAAGAGGGAGTAAAACACTGGGGCGGAATGACAGTGCTCCCTGCCCTGCTTCTTACATACCCAGCAGGATTTGAGGGGGTTCTTTACAGGTCGCAGTGCCCAACCTAAAGCCTTCTGCAAGCAACTCGGAGGACTGGGACTGACTCTGGTGGTTACCAAATCAGGTCCCTGAAGCTTTCAGACTCTCGCTAGCAGACCTGCAAACACTTCACATGGAGGGGAGATGGCAGAGGGGGGGGCTGAAGGGAAACTGGCCTTGAAGCCAGGCAGTCGCTGGTGTATGAAGCAGAACAGACACCGCTCTCCCCTCCTGGAGCTGTGTGGGCCCTGCAGGGCTGGCAGGACCAACGGCTGTTGTTTGTCAGCTAACTCAGCAGCTGTGTCTCCGGCACCACACGGACAGCGGGCACGGGAACACACAGGGTGCAGTTTTTAGGGTTATTTTGTTCAGACTGGACCTGTGCCCCAGCCCCTCAGGAGCTGACCCTCTGCCGGAGGTGGCACGAGAGTGGAGGTGAGATTCCCAGCCGAGACATCAGCGCCGAGCTGTTTTCTGAGCCACTCTTTGTTGCTGGCTCTTCGCAAGCCTGCAGCCTCCACTCCCTCCTCCCCTTCCCAAAAATAAAGCTCCATGATGTAAAAACATTCCTTTGGGGCTGGAGGTGGAAAAAGTAGGACATCACAGTTCGGAAAACGCTCAACACCGCATGAAATATTCACTATCAACTGAAACAGGTTTACCCGGAGGAGGGTATGATGAAGAGGGAACGGGGAATCAATTTCACTGTCCTATGGTTTGTTATTCTGGTTTCTTCTTCTCTTCTCCAAATAAGCTAAGCTTTTTGGAAGCTTCTGGCTGACCCAGTTCTCACTCCCTCGCTTTCCAGTCTCTCTATCCTTTCCGTTTTATGAGCAAGTCAACATGCATCCTATAGGCACGATCCTAAAGACTGCTGCTCTCTAGAACAGGGCTAACAATGTAATAAGGCATTGGAGAGAGAAGGAGAGAGCATGTGCAGTTGGAGCAATCCATCATTTGAGCATCAGGGGGATGGGGAAGCACAGAGTGGTGCCACCAGTCCCTTTAAAGGGCTTTCCCGTTCCCTTAGCAGAACCAGCAAGAACAAACCAAAGGTTACAGGAACTGCTATTGCTCTCCTCTCTGTACTTCAGGATCGGGAATGAAGCAGAATACTTCTCTCTGTAACCAACTGCCAACTTTCTGGTACTGTTTTTTGCTAGACACAAATGACAGCAAGAAGCTTGGAAAATATGGAAAGCAGGAGAAAAGGCTCTGGTGACATATCAGCCTTCAGCATTAGCATGTTATCTGCTGCAGTTACACCAGTCCAGTGCAGCCCCAGCCCAAAGAAAAATTAACTTTGTGTCCCGACTTACAGGGTGTTCAGCCTCATCGCCAGAATCACGACACCCCAGGCAAGAGCTGGGTGCTCCGACAGTGCCATGGGAGAACGGAGAAGCTCAGGAGAGGCGAAGCAGCGGATGACATGAGATCCATCTGTGGTTCTCTGGGGCCACGCCGGGATGGGGATGAAGGCAAAGCCCAAGTGCCCAGGCAGAGCCACACGGGAGGATTGTGCAGTTGTCTGCCTGGGATACAACCCCTGTGCAACCAGTATCAGTGCCCAGCAGGACCTGACCACCCCCTCCGAGTCCTTCAGCACTCGGTGCATTCAGACAACACATAGGGGAAATCACACATTTAATTTTTTTTCCCAATGAGCCCTCACAGAGAATGGGCCTTATACAAAAAGCCAAGCTCCCATACTCTGACAGCTTCAGAAAAAGCTACGACTGAAAGCTAATCTGCAATGAATACATTTTCCGCTCAACCAAACCCCAAATGTGTTTTATCAAACAAAGGAGCTCCTTAAATGATCACCTGCTCCAAAGGGCATTTTCCTAATGACAAAGAGCACGCGTGCTAGCCGTTTCTTTCCACTGCCAGCGAACACGGAGCCAGCCACCCTACAAACGGGGACACCCCAGGGAAGCTGCACCCGCCTCACTCGCCGCCTGCCACCCTCTGAGCTGGAGCCGCGCTGCTCACTCGTGCTGCACACGGATGGGATGCAACAGCGCATCCCTCCGAGACATCCTTACTGCCCATGGGGCTGGACAGGCATCACAGGCCCGAGCAGAGCAGAAACAAGCATGACCAGATGCCCACAGTCAGCCCCAAGTTGGCCGATGCCATAGTAAAAAGCAAGATTTGTTCATTCTTCTGAGTCTGGGCTTGTGGTTTAGTTCTGGTTAAGTCAGTGCTGATGAAATCGATTTTAAAAATATTTATCAATTATAATTCTATGATTCCTATTTTTCTAAGCCCCATTTAACATCACACTTCTGTTTTGAAGCAGGTAAGCACAAAAACCAGACGGCTCTAGCCTTACCGAGCCTGGGGAAGGAGCAGAGGCAGACCTCGGAGCAAAGGTCTGGCTAGCCCTGGGGTGCCCCAAGAGATGCAGCCGGCCCCTGCTTATGGAAACGCGCCAACATGCGGAGCAACTACGGAGCGATTTTTCCCTGGCTTACCTGCCCTCAGCTTCTGGCAGCATGACAAGGCTGCCTGGCCTGGAGCATCTACCCAAAGGGCGCTCTGACTCTTGAAACTTCGCATGCTTCAGGCTTCCACTACTTGGTGTAATTTCATGATGTGGTTTTCGTTCCCTTTAAAGCTCCTGCCTCCATCATTTAACTGATTTCCCGCTCATGCTGGCGGATCGTTTCCTAATCGCTTCTCAGAACCTGTGCTCTCGTCACAGGCCCATGGTCAGCAGTAGGCCAGGACTTGGACTCCAATTTCTAAAAGTATTTGGGAATTCAGATCACAGAATCACAGAATTGTAGGGGTTGGAAGGGACCTAGAAAGATCATTGGGTTCAACCCCCCTGCCAAAGCAGGTTCCTTAGAGCAGGCTGCCCAGGTAGGCATCCAGACGGGCCTTGAATATCTCCAGAGAAGGAGACTCCACAACCTCCCTGGGCAGTCTGTTCCAGTGCTCTGTCACCCTCACTGTGAAGAAGTTCTTTCTCATGTTGGTGCGGAACTTCCTGTGATCCATTTTGTGGCCATTGCCCCTTGTCCTGTCCCCACAAACCACTGAGAAGAGGTTGGCCAAATACCTCTGTCTCCCACACCTAAGATATTTGTAAACATTGGTAAGATCCCCTCTCAGTCTTCTTTTCTCAAGGTTGAACAGACCCAGGTCTCTCAGCCTTTCCTCAAAGGGGAGATGCTCCAGGCCCCATATCATCCTTGTGGCCCTTCGCTGGACTCTTTCTAGGAGATCCCTGTCTTTTTTGTACCGGGGAGCCCAGAACTGGACACAGTACTCCAGGTGAGGCCTGACCATGGCAGAGTAGAGGGGGAGGATCACCTCCCTTGACCTGCTGGCCATGCTCCTTTTAATGCATGCTAGGATCCCATTGGCCCTCTTGGCCACCAGGGCACACTGCTGGTTCATGGTCAACCTGTCGTCCACCAGAATCCCCAGGTCCTTCTCCTCAGAGCTCCTCTCCAGCAGGTCATCCCCCAGCCTGTACTGATACGTCCGGTTGTTCCTTCCCAGGTGCAGGACTCTACACTTGCTCTTATTAAACCTCATTTGGTTTCTTCCTGCCCATCTCTCCAGCTGGTCCAGGTCTCGCTGAATGGCAGCACAGCCTTCTGGCATGTCAGCTACTGCTCCCAGCTTTGTGTCATCGGCGTACTTGCTGAGGACAGACACTATTCCCTCATCAAGGTCATCGATGAAGATGTTGAACAAGACCAGACCCAGCACCAACCCCTGAGGAACACTGCTAGTCACAGGTCTCCAGATGAAGACCACCTATGTGGATCCATTTTTGTATTTTTCCCAAATGTTCACTCACTTCAGGAATTCCTTACTCACCAAAACCAGCAGTGTTTTCTGCTCTATTAATTGATGTATAGATGATTATATGTATTTGTCTTTCTCTTTTATCCATAAGAACAGAAAAATCTTTCTCCATCCACTGATGGGAAGCTCCTAAATGACAATGTTAGCTCTCTTCAGATGCTTTTCTAGAGAAGTAATCATTAGAAAGAAAGGATTCTGTAATCAGAAGCAGATGACAATGCAGTGAGTGGATGGGTAACAAAAGGTAAACGTTCCCCCTAGCTGAGCTGGAGGGAGAGGACTGGCAGAGAAAACTCCCAGATGAGCTCATATTTATACCAGTGAATTATGGTGGTATTTACTTACTTGCAACGCTGTGAAATAGCTAGTTCTTTTTACTACCTGCTGCTAGTATTTGCTTTTAGGAATAAAGCTGGCCTTTATGATCTGATCACTTGCTCTTTTATTTCAATTAAAACACATAAGGAGCTTTTAAAGAGGTGCTCCCTCTGAACAAGGTCAGTTCTCTGCCATGCCCCAGGGGAACTGACACAGGAGGAGCTATGGATGGTACCCCCCTGAGGGGCACCGGCTGAACAGTGTCACTGTATTTGAGGAACTGCACATTTTCACTGCACAGGCAGTCACTCTTCAGGCTAGCTGGCTCACCAGGGGATTGTGTATTTGCTCTCGGTGCAATGTCAGGAACATGGAGAAGCCACATGGCCACGGCTCTATTCAAAATTACAGTGCCTGCTGGATGGAAACGAGCAAAGCGTCACTACCTGCACGAACAACTCCTCCGGTTGCTTCTGACAGATCCTGCAAGAAAAATCAAGAACGCTCCTGGGGGTTTACAAACTGCTTAAAGAGACACTGTCTAATTCCTATATACTCTGCAGGGCTTATTAAAATCCTCCAGGAGAAAGTCACAAGCACAATTAGAGCCGGTTCCAGTAGCACACAGCTGCATCCTGTGATAAGCAGGGGATTGAGTGCATGGCAACACAATTTGACTCAGCCAAAACGGCTATCAGAGGGACTGATCATCACTACCTTCTCTTCCACTTGTAGTAGGCTGTCACTGTGCTGGCAGCAGCAAACTTCACAGGGAATAAGCACACCTGGGACAGGGCTGAATTTGGCAGGCACCTGAAACTCAGCAGATGTCAGGTGTTTTATATAGCATGCATTTTCCCTGGAAAGTCAGTCTGTTTGGATAAACATGCACTGATATAAATCGAGCCACCAACCCTCTTCTCCTCCACCCGCTAGCTGCGTTATCTGCAAAGGTCTGGCTACTTTTTCTTAGTATTTCTGAGGAATCTCCCTGAGAGAGGATCCACATCCTTGTGTCTCCAACCAGGAGTCACCACCGCATGATCCTCCAGGGACAGCCCTGGTTTGCCTTCCATCACTAACAGCAGGCACGGGGGCCAAGCTGAGCTGCCTACACCATATTTTGGGCTCTGTTACCTTTCACCAGTCAAAATGCCCTATAGTCTTTTGAGCACTCGTGTAGCCTAAAACCACAAGAGTTTGGGATTTCTGGGGCAGAGACAAGAGGCTGGGAAGGAAAGGAAGAGAAGCCACCCAGGGAGCAGAAGAATAATCAGTTCTGAGGACTGTCATCTGCCCTGTCTCGTTCTGTTTACGTATTTTCGATATAAACGATATCGGATTAGTAAGTGTCTGCCAGAAATAGAGAAGGCCAGCCCCTGTGCAGCTGCCCAAGGAGAGCTCTGGAGATAAAGAGCTCAGCTATTTCTAACTGGCAAATATTGTTCTATGGGATTATTAATGCCTGCTGCAAACTTGGCTTCCAGGGGGTGCCTTTTCTGGGATCAGTGGGTGTTCACAAAGCTTCTCCCCTGCAGAAGGTGTTAACAGCTCTGCTTACAAGCAACATCCCCAGTGTCTGTATTGTCATGGGGATTTCTGCAGATGGCTCACAGTCATGACTGTTGGTAATTTATTACTGCTCCCTGCTCTTCTTCCTACCCTTCCCTCTCTGCAAGCTCTTCCTAATGTTGGCCCTCTTTTCCTTTAGCTGTAGCAGGCAGCCTGCAGGAAGCACTGGCAAACAGGGGAAAGGAAGAATGAGCTGGGCAGAGCACCTCAGACAGGTGCATGGCTCAGGGGCAAGCGACTGCACAGCCCCAAGTCACACACGTCAGCCCTGGATTAGATAAACTGGCAGCCAGCCGCCAAGATAAAGTGCCTGCCTCTGAATCCAGCAATGTCAGTTGTCACAATGTTAAAAGGGGAGGGAGCAGGGAGAGCGAGGATGGCACAAGCTAGTGAATACAGGCAGGTGAACCAAACTGGACAGATTAAAAAAAAAGACAAAGACAATACATGTTAAACATACTCCATGGCAGCAAGCTCTGTCCTGCTGCCCTTGGCCAATGATTAATGTTCCTTTGGAGCACACAGGGGTCTGCTCTTAATGGGACTCCCCCTCTGGACTGCAACTGGGAAAAACGCCACTGAGGCTGCATGGTGGAATTTGAGAGGAGTAAAATCAATCTTTTTTTGCCATTTAAATAATTTTGTTTCTGGCTGTACTTTATGCCTCAATTTTAGACTGTGCAACTTTCTTCCTCTAGACCAAGTATCACACCTCCCTCTGTTAATTTACCAGAAAAATCTGAATGGTGAGAGTTGAGGAGAGGCTCAGGATGTCGATGGGAGAAGCCCGCAGGAGGAGATGATGTGGGCTGGAAAGCAGCAGCCTGGAGACACGGGCCTGAAGTCCCAGTGGGGGTCCTGATCCGGTGTCTGACACCAGGCCACAAGAGAAGCTGTCTGAAAGCAACTTGTGCATCTCCAGACTATGTCCTGTGTAGCTCTAGCTAACTCACAAGCTGACCACATGTGCGAGAACGTTTCAAAAGAAATAGCAGACGCAGGGGCTAAAACTTCCTCTTTTCACTTGCTTTTCTTCCTGAGATTTGCTTTTACATTCCTGTGTTTGTAGCATCTAATCCCTTCCCCTCCTCCCCTACAGAATTCAGATCGCTGAGTTCTGCTCAGCTGACCTCATAGCTTCTTGATATTCCAGCAAAATCAGGGATGCCCCACAGAAGGAAGCTCAGATCTTTAAGGAATACCCCAGAAAAGGCCTCCTCACGCAAGCTCAGCAGCCATTCTCTGAAGCCTGGTCACAGCTGTCTGCTACCTCTCACATGAACATAGCATGTGCCCGGCCTGAGACCAAACCTGAGCAGGTTTTTCCCCAGGGAGCGCTGCCATCAATTTCTGTCACCATCTTCTATGTGCACCTGGGCACCAGCTATTTGCACCAGTTGGCACTTAACCATCATCCAAATACTTGCCATAATTCATGAGCCTGGAGCAGTGAACACCCACCTTCCTGCCATTTCTGTCTTTCCCCAGGAGAGCTCTGCTCAGACACAGCACTGAGATTTCTGCTTTTTACCCAATTTTCCAGCTGGGTTAACTGAGGCATGCTGAGGTCAAGTGACTCGCCCAAGGCCACGCAGTCAGCTGCTCAGTCAGCGCTGCATCCCAGGCGCCACCAGTCTCGGGGACATTTGCTCCAGCCGCTGGGCCGTAAGGCTTCCCTCTGAACTGTTGGGTGGCGTGCACGATACCTACAGGCCAGAGGAATCTTCAGCTTTGGCTTCCAGCTCTACAATGCTTAGGAAGGAAGGGAAGCGAGCGGGAGGCAGCGCGGTGGGGATGTCACAGTAATGAGGGCAGGCGCAGGTGTGGGAATTCTCATTTAGGAGACAAACAGCTGCTGGTGGTGACAGACGGTGCCTATAACTGATTAGCTTTAATAAGAATGACTTATAAGTATGCATTAGAGCCTCGGACAGGCAGAACCATGTCGCTTGCTAAAGATGTGCCTTCCGTAGCCCCCCAAAACAGCGAGCATCAATGGGAAAGCAGGTTTAGACTGTGCTGGGAACTCTTCAAATGGCTGACCTCAGCTCACAGGAAAAGCAGCTCCCACAGAGAAGAGAGAGAGGCAGAAGCTGCACCACCTTTCACCTACGGGTTTTATTAATGATAGAGATACGGGAAGAGAAGGCTTCACAGACTGTGCTCAGAGACTTCTCCTGCCTTTTGGGAGAAGCCAAACTACATACCTTCCTCTGTTTATTTAAAATACATAGAGCAAAACGTGTCAAATAAATGTGAGGAAGGATTGTGGCCCAAATTAAAGCCAAACCTGCTCTGCTCCAAGAGCGCTGCTTGCACTTACTCTCCCTCAGCCCAACAACACATTACAGGGAAGAGCCTACTCTCTCCTTAGGATCAATAACCTTTTGACACAAAACCAGGCAGAGTTTTCCTAGGGATTGTAATTGCAGCTGCAGCCCTAACCCTTACCTTCCTCTGGTTAGCACCTCCTGGTGTGCCTTCTGTGCGCTCCCAGGCACATGATGGAGTTGCAGTCACATGGCTGCACTTATTAGGATTTGGGAACGCGACCAGATCAGTCTTGGAAATTTATCATAGCAGGCCACTCATTTGCAATGGGTAGTGTTTATGCTCCTGCACCTTTCAATTTGCCTTTGGTTTCTTCCAGGGACTGGATTTTTCCAAAGAAGGTTTTTTCGCTCTCTAGACTGTCAAGGCCAGAACACATTCCCCTCACATCTACACGTCTAGTCCCTTCTCTACACAAGAAAGCGAATTTTAAAAGAAATCAGTACTATCAAATTGCTCTGCACAGGGAATAGACTAAAGACTGTCTTTTTCTATTCAGCATGAATTTGAAAGGGTATTAAATTTTATGACAAAACCAAATTCTTGGTTCAGAAAGAGAGGTTTTACATGCAGAGCCGGTTCTGAGGTGCTGCAAGGGAAGCTCATGTTTCAATACCTATTCAAGCCAGCTTACTTATCTATACAAATCCTATGGGTAATCTCCCAAAATTTCAAGTAATCTGCCGGAGAACTATTATTCTTGCCTGCCACCGCGTTCCACACTGAGGCCAGCATGTCTGTCCATATAAATCACCACCTGGTGATTAAAATCTAGACCTGAGAGCCAAGATTCTAGAAAGGTTTTGGGTTTGACCTTCAGAAAGTCACCTTGCTTCTCACTGCTTGCCTTCACCTGTACAATAGGGAACGTGACCAGTGCTAGAGGCAGTGAAGTCCGCTATGAAATATCTCCCTGCATAAAACCAGCTGCCACTGAGGTGTTAAGAGGGTGAGGCAGCTAGCGCCTCCCTCTTACCTTCACTGGTCTGTTGACAGTGCTTGCTACCACATACCCACTTTTTTCTCCTGCAGCACAATCAACCCAAGTGAGCCCTGTGCCTGCACCTCAGCAACCCCCATGCGCTGTCCAGCATATCAATTTAAACCACAAGTAATGGTAAATGGACACATCTGGTGCACATTCTCTTCTGTCACTTCTGCAATGGAGACAGTAACGAGCAACAGGAGGATGCAAATACCTTAAGCCACTGTAGCTGTTTGCTTAGTGATCTGGGCCTGAGCCCCTGGTCCTGCCTGGTGGGGACACTGCAGGGGGCTTTGGCTGTCTGCTAAGTTAGATTACTAGTAAAGTATCTGGAGATCGTTTCTTTTCTCTCACATTCAGCCTCTCTGTCTTGAGCTGAATATCCTTAAAAAACCCAAGTTGATTTAGCACATTATGAATCTATAAAAGAAAGAGAAGAGCTGAGAAACAGAAGTTTTAAGGGCATCATACCAAAGACAAATGCCCCCAGAAAGCACATGACTGCAAGACTGTAGCTCCATCTCAGTGGTGCAGCCCATGAGCTACAAGGGAAAGCTTTCAGCCCTTTCTCCTGACCTCCACCCTCCTCCTTCACACCACAAGGCTCCTTCTACATCTCCAGTCATTATTTCACTTGATGTTGGCTGCTGAACAGTCAAAATCAACAATTAATAAGAAGGCTATGCCTGGAGGTTTAGGTCAGCAAGCTGGGGCATTGGTTCTTTGGCAACAACCTGAATGTGTTAGGGCATCCCCAACTTCCCATTTACATGTGCCCTAGTCTGCTGTCTGTAACTCTGGTCCCACCCCCATTACAGGAAACTGAATTGACTGTGGAAGCGGATTCTCAGTGACATAGGTGGGAATAGGATAGTGCTGCTGCAATCAGGTGCTCTGCAACAGCCCTTTCTTCTTCACCAAGCCTGTGCATGCTCCTAGCTCCTGCTTTTTACCTTTAGTTTCAGTTAGGAGATATGTTTGAGTAACCATTATTATTATGTAGGAATAAAGCAGTCAAACACTGCGAATGCCAGTGCAGAGCCTACCGGTCACTTGGCTCACAAAGTCTGTGCCCACTGCCATCTGGTCTTTCTAAGACCCTCAGGCAAAGATGTTTTCACCTTGGCTGAGGGACTGCATTATTTTCTGGGCAAATCCACTAGTTATGTGAGAAGAAGGGCATATACTGCTCATTATTTACCATGACAAACTTTTCTCTTGCCTGCTTCAAAAGTTATCATCAGCCAATGAAAGGGTAACTCGTGTAACTGAGATAACAAGGGACCTAAACCAGGAACAGTGAATATAAAACAGCAACCAGTATGAATGGTTTTGCTAATAAAGTATTTCTGAAAAATTAACTTCAAAAGAGTCACTTTAATACTGACAAACAAGGGGTTTCATACAAACCTCAGTAAATTCACAAACCTCAGTAAATTCACAAACTAGCATCCTGATCAGGAAATTGTAAGCAGAAAGCGGACATAAATCTACTGTCAAATACATTTGAAATGAGCATCATAACCTAATCTGCTGAGGAATATACTTCAGGGAACCTTGCATATTAGGTCTGTGGGAAAGACAACAGAGATTAAAAGGGTGTTTCCCATTTCATACTTCTTCTATCACCAGCACAACTTAAAGCCAAGAGTATCTCTTTCCAACCTAATTACTACTGAAGGTATACTGTAAGAAAAGCAATGTATTGATCTGTATCTCACTGACTGCCAGCCAGGAGGAGGTGTGCTGTACAGAGACCTCTAACACCAGGCAGTTTATCACTGAAATGAAGAAAGAAACCACAAAGGAAAATCTCTGAGGAGCAGCAGAAATGCATTTCGGTGCCGCATGACATGAAGCTGGGTGCTGCCTGAAAGGCTCCCAGGTGGATGTAAGCAGCTGCACTGAGTTACAGCCTAGCACAGCAGTGGGTGCAGATTGCACTTGTGCTGACAGAGGCAAAATAACTCCTGGAAATGAGATGCCAGCCAGTACAGGGCAAAAGGCAGATGAAGGCTCCTAAAGTGCTTCAGATTGGAAATTGCATCCTCCTCTGCTGCATGAATAATGGTCTGGCCTCCATTAGGAATCATCTCCATTTCTATCACAGTTCTCTTGATATAAACACGCTTCTTTGTTAACAACGCAGACACTTCTCTCCCCAATGGTCTTGGTTTACCCCTTGGTGCCAAAAGGCAAAATATCTCCTGTCTGCTGGCTATAAAGTCAGGTAAAAGACAGCCATAACAAAATGGAGTAGTAAACTCTGCACAAGCAGAAGCAAAAGGCTTTGGAAATTAGCTCCTCCTCATGCAAAGTGTCTAATGCTTTCACGTGAGATGTTAGCTCGAGCTAAAAGCACAGTATTTTCAGAAAAGCAGACTTTAGTTTTTAAGGAGCCTTGGAATTAAGGCAGGCAAACTTTCAGTGCATGGTCTGCAAGTGGTGAGGCAAAGGCTGCAGAGAGCGTAAGTCAGAAGCTTGGAGTGCCTTTATTCAACTGACTGGTAACTTTTAACGCCACATATTTATGCACCCAGCTATCAGGTATGTTGGTATCTCAGAAGGTTAGTTAGCCTTGAACATCTGAGGGTAAATGGCCAATTTAAGACAGCACTATGATTTGGTATTGGAGAAGAGGATTTTTAAAAGCAACTACCCAAAAACTGAACCCCCTGTCTGACCTTGTGGAGAGAGGTGTACTTCCATCGGAGGTTGCTCCCCTTCTATCTTGAGAACAAAAGACAGCTGACCACGTTGAAACCATTTGTTCTGGCTGAAGACGACGTGTACGTATGTACATAGGAAGAGAGGGAGCACAGGACTCTGCAGACAGACTTCCTACCCCAATATCTCTTTCACTACGAACTTGTATGGTGAGAGGGCCTGTGCCAGGCCACAAATGCTGTTAAGAGTTGTTGCAGCACCTTTGCATCTTCTATAAAGCCCACTTGCACAAAAAGATACACAACATGCTGCTGGATTTTTATCCCAGGCTTTGCCTTCTGCTCCTGCTCTGCAGTTCACAGTTATCATGTCAAAACCAAAGACACCAACAATTTACTACAGAGAGATTAATTTTTCTTTGTATGGGCTGATAGAAAAAGATGACTATGGCAAAGTTTCCTCTGATGCCAATCGGAGCTGAACTTACTGGTTAATTATTTTGTTCCTGCCCATGTCAGTGGCATTAAAACTCCTGTCCAAGAGCAGGAACAGATCTTTAAAATGCTGAAAACAATTATTACAATACCTTTCCAAAGCTCCAAACTGTAGTGAAACACAGGTGTTAAAAAGAATTATTTGCTCCTAACAAGTTAAACTTTATTCAAACTTCAGAAAGAGGCCCTACGAACACTGCTTTTAGAGGAGCAGTTTTTTCAACAGAGACCAAGAAAAAAATAAGTGACAACAAACCATTAACATCATGTGTTCACTCAGCATAACCAGAATTAAATAGATCGAAAGAAATTAAAAATAAATTTCAATACTATAAATTAAAAGATGCCACAGAAGGTATGTAAATTGCATGCCACAAGGTCTTGTTTTTTGTTTACGAAGAATGTGTTTTCAGTTTGATGGAGAGGCATCATTACAGAGGGAATTTGAGGCATTTTAAACAGCAGAAGCACTCATTAAGAATTCATTTTTAACAGGAAGACTGAAAAAAAAAATTAAAATTAATGAGCAGGATGGAGGGAGGGGGGACTTTGAAGATGTCAGCTTCTTGCTAAAAAAAGGCCCACTTGATATTAATCACAAGCGGTTCACATACATGCATTACCCCTAACTCCACTGCCAGAGTCTCCAGGACTGATTCACAGCTGCTTCATGCTCACTTTGCGGCAAAGCGCCATGCAGCCCCTCAGCCCAGGTGGCAATAAAGAGGAGGAAGAAATCCCTGGGCTAAGGACGCGACCCAGGCTGTTTTAAACCCAAGTGATTCCATATTCCTGTGGTGGCATCTCCGTGAAACCTTTGGGAAGAGCTACAGCTACAGGCTATACCAAAAGCTCAAACTGACTAGAGCAGTTTCTGAGCAGGGGAGCACAAGGACTCCTGCTATACCCCTACTGGGCATTTTCTATAAATGAATGAAATTTAGCTGCAACAACTTTTAATTGGCAAATTAAAACACTATAGCACCTTCCAAGCCTCTTCAAAAATCCGTCTGGTTTAGGAACTCATAATCTGGACATCAGAGAGATTTTCTCCAACATCTGTTCCTATCTCTTCGTCTTAAAAGAGGAAAACCACCCTCCTTAACAAGGAGGAAAACCACTTCAAACATACCGGTACACGAACACAGACACATATATACACGGGCTAGACTAGTAAACTGCTGCACAGCAACACAGAAGTTGGAAATTCAACGTTGTGCAACCATCAATTTATTCTTCAATACCCTCACACAGTGGAATAAAGCTTTGATTATTCCTCCTGTAAAATTTTGTGTTTGTTTCTTTTGAATGCAGGTATTCTTGAGAAAGGGTTTTGTGGGGGACCCTGCTTCGGGCTTGCTATAAAAAGTGGTAATTACAGAGTTACAATGAGGCAACATGGGAAAGACTTTGCTCTCTGGAGAGAACTACCTCTTAGTTTAGGTAAAAAAAAAAAAAAAAAAAGGCAAAAAAAAAAAAAAAGTCCTGAAGATAGATCTGGAAGAGAAGAGACTAATCCAAGCTGAACTGACACCGGCACTGGAGGGCATCCTGAACGAGTCTGAAAAGCCTGGGACAAAGAAGCAAAAGCATCAATGCAGAAATTACTGGAGTGGAGCAGGAATTGCATGAAGAAATCTGAGGGAATAAGTGTGTGATGTGTGTCTCACTTCACACAGAGAACGTGCCAGAATATCACTTCATGCTAAGCATCCTTCCTACTAACGTGTTCCCACAGTGTGATACTTCTCTGCATTTCAGCATTGTCGCTGTCCTCCCTGAGCTGCTTGTATTTCCTTCTGACCACGCACAACGCCGTGCCGAAGAGGTGCCCTGCATGCCAGCCAAGCACAACTCTACAGAGGGACAGCGGGCTGAAAACACCATCTGGATCTGGTCCAAAGCCCGCAGAAATCAGCAGAAAGACTTTTCTCGAATGCAGGGAGCTGGGGATCAGGCCGAGGTAAAGCCTGAACTCGTTCAGAGGAGCTCTAGGGAACGCCGATGCTGGTTTTAGCAGCAGCAACACAACAGGCAGTTTACTATTAGATGATTATTTCTTTTTAATATTTGTCCCTTTAAGGTTTGGCATCTTTGGCAACCGTGTCTGAAAACAGGCTGAAAAGACTGCACGAAAATTCTCCTTTAGGACTGAGCTGACCCAAATACACAGTGCTCCTGCTCTGAATTCCCCTACATGGCGCAGGAGACAAACTGCTCTGTTTTCCTCACTCTCTCTCTCGCCGCTTTTTTTTTTTTTTTTCCTTCCATAATGCTGCACTGCAGGACTAAATTTTCTGATTATCATGCAGTATCTTATTTTGATTTTTCCTCTCCCCAAATTAAATGACTCTGGTGCTCTCGGGACAGTCAGGAAAGATGTGTCTCCTGTTAGGAAGGGACAGATAGCACCTCTCTGGAACAGGTGAGCTACAAAGCAGATGTACAGTCAGAAATGTGGTTGTACTTCAGAGTGCTGCCAGCACGACTATATCAGACAGTGGCATGACAACTTGCAGCTAAAAAAAGCCCTGACCACAGAAACCGCTACTATAGATAGCGTGACAGCACGAAAACACAAATTTCACTGGTTTAACTTGCCTTGTGTAGGCTGAGGGTAACTAGTGGGGCTGTATTCCCAGCAGCAGTGCTGCACTGGTATTGCATAAGTATTTTGACAGTACAGCAGGCACAGCTTTCAAAAAAACCTCCTCTTGCTCCCCACTGTGTATTTGTAGACAATCCTGCAGAACTAAATGACACAGGCAAGACTTGAGCACTTTTATCATCTCTGCAGAATAAGCACAGCCATGACAGAAGGAGTAATATCTACTTTGGTTCTTCTATCAGTAAAGCTAACCAGCAAACCTTCAGTTGTAGAAGCTTTACCTTTGGGTATCTTTACCAAGTGAGTGAGCTCCTGAAACTAGCAATAGAACATCCTTTCTTTCACTTGCAAGGTTGGACATATTTGATCTACAAGCCATGGAGAGAAAACAAACAGGAAAGCCTCAAATGCGGTCATACTGCAAAACTGGCTCTTTGTGCTCCTCAGGAAACCTGCACAAGCATTTAACAACTGCAAGAACATTCAAGGTCAAAGGCTGGCTCTTTTAGGAGATGAGTTGCCTTCTAACTTTAGTGTTCAAGTCTGCAAAGCAGAGCCTGTATTGCAGATAAGATGACTGGGAGATCCCTAAATCATCAGCAAGATCTGTGAACCGTGTACATAAATAAGAGCTTTATGGAGCCCTGTGTCTGAATACACAACATCAGAATTGATGTGGGAAAGCTGATTATTGGTCTGATTCAATGGATCAGCATATGCCAGCAGCAGGCCTGCTCCTGTCACTCAGCAAAGTACATGCTGCCTTTCAAGACCCCAAAGGCATGGGCAGAGAGGAAAGCACAAGTTACACTTTGCTTCCACCAAGCTAGCCCTTTGCCAACTTTCACCAAAACTGCTAGAACGGACACTGCACAGGTATCTATGTGGTGCTGAATGAAACTCCTCAAGTCCCATCTCAGTATATCTCAGGACCAGAGAACAGGCAGATTGCTGCGAGGTCAGAGGTTTGGTTGCTCCAAAGTGCTGGGCCGATGTGTCGCAGCGGTGCAGGATGCTGCTCCTCCTGCAACTTTACCACTCCACCGAAGCAGGAATGCTCTCCTACAATAACGTAAAGCGTACCTGTAGACAGTGAGAAGTTCTGCAGATGAAAAAAACAAGAATCTGGTTTTGGCATTTGTTTTGTTTTCCTATGAAAAGATATGCTGGGGTAGAGTGTGAGCCATGCTACTTGCAGGTACTCAGCAAGTAACTTGAACACGGAGCAAATTCTGGAAAAAGGGAGCAGTCTGTGGTTGGAAAACAAGGAGGGAAGGCCTGACATTGAAGGAAATGTCTTACAGGAAACAAATGGTAATGAAGCCTCAGAAGAGCATTGTTTGACCTTTGGGCTGCGTAGTTTTCTACAGTAGTCTCAGCTGAGATGGGACTGTCATGTGCCACTGAAGAAGGAAAAAAGGCTTCTGGGAGCCTGGTTAGTCACTCACAGTGCTTCTGACACTGTTGTGACATGAAGAACTACTTGGAAAGTCTGATGAGTTATTTGCACAAAGAGTCAGGCTAGCGGGAAAGGATGGAACGGGAACGGTCTGTCGGTGAGTATATCGCTCGTCCAGCTCGTGGTGGAAGAAGAACGAAAAGGAAAATCCCAGAAATTAGCTGTGGATGTGCTATCAGACTACAGCCAGAGTCCAGCGTGAGCCAGGGCGCAGATTTTTCCCATTTCTCATGGAGAAATGAATGCTGTAGCAAAGCTGCTCCAACTTGCCTGGTTTCTTGCTCTCCAAAATCAAGGCAATAATCTGTCTCGGCCTGCTTCATGCCTCTAACAGGTATGGTCTTCCCACCAGAAGCTTCAAGTTAACAAGCAGTTTATAACGCTCCAGCACAGGAGCCCTAACATGCAAGCAGAATCCACGAGCTGATGCATCAACAGAGAGAATACCAAAGAAACGCAGTGCGCTCGCAGATACTCACCCCAAGTTCGATGGCAGGGCTGGGGAAACACAAAAGGATGGGAAGACGAAGACACACCTAGCGTACAGTTCAGAGGCTAAACTGCTCTGGCATGAAGAAAGTTTAGCCTTTGCCTATGATTAAGTGGTTGCTTCTGCAAAGCTGGGCAGGTATCAAGAACTGGTTAATTGAGGGCAAGAGAGAGTGAGAGTACAAAGCGAAAACAGAGCAGTCAAGGGGAGAAAAACAGCTGCCACAAAGTCTGTTTTCCCTGAGGGTTTCTAGTTATAATTCGAAGATAAATACACTTTTCAACTAAGCTATTCTGCGAAGCTAATTCCCTAGGAGTGCTACTAATACTGTTGCCTGATGTGCTCAGGAGCTGATGGGTCTATGCCTGTGTAATGTCCATTCAGCCTGTGCTAGGGCACATCCACTGTTAAACCTACTAAAAACTGAAATAATACAGCTGTGATGAAAGCACTGTATACATATCTTTACTCATCCCTCACAGCAGATGGCCAGTAGACATCCCAAAGCAAGTGCCAGACATAACAGTGTGTATTTGTGTAACAACGTGTGTAAGAGCACAGAGGAATTAAAGGCAAGTTCCTACACAAAGAGGGACAAACCTGCCTCCTTAGGTTTTGCAGCTGTGCAGAGCTGAAGGAAAACAGCCCATCTGATTAAATAATGAGATCTTTGCCACCTCCGAAGTTTGCTTTTCATGAGGCAGCCACACTCCCTCCCCAGGAATTAAATCTTTATAGATAGCAAGAGGTACAATAGGCTGGGTCTGTGTTGCTCTGCAGTATAATTTGGCAAAGCACTGTCCACTTTACTTGTATGCTGCTTCTACAAGGCATAGTTTCTAAGGTATGCGTATGAATTTACAAACAACTGATTAAAACTTACTCTTGTTCTACTCCGTTTTTCTGATCTATCTATTTTTGTGATTGCATTGCACCAGCAGGCCCCTCGGGGGAACTCAAGTCTACGGGAAGAGACAAATTTCACGAACCCACACAGTCCATGCCCTTTGGTGCTTTGGGTGCGACATCAAGATCTCACAGAAAACTCCGCATTTCTTCTTGCATCACTGTGGCACACACAGAGAAGGAGGTACCCAGAAGCAAAGAACATTTAGCATAATGAGTTGGATGGGTGGTCAGCAGTTTAAACCAGCCACTTGATGTTACTGTAATGAGGTCTCAGTTTAACAGTTGTTGTGCATGCACAAAAATCCCCTCCATCCCCAGGAAATCACTTAGAAATATAACAAATGAAAATCAAATTGTCTGTTTGAGAAGAAGGATGTTATGGTTTGGAAAATGCATATAATGGGTGCAGAAAAAATGGCCATGGATGAGTAAAAATTATTTCTCATAGCAACAGGATCAGGGAGCCTCCAAGCTTTACCTCAGGGACAGAACAGTGTAAATAAAGCTCACATTAAGACCTGTAGGAAATACCTGCACTTCTGCAGAATCCAGGAGGAGTAAAATCCTCCTAGGATAACTCAAGAGCTTAGGTCAGTGTGTTTTATACACACTTTGAGCCACAGAAGTCTTACTTGAAAATGAATGAAAATTATTTCCATGTTCGTTAGCAAAATTATGTCACATGGCGCCTCCTCACAGGCAACAATTACATGTTCTGTACCGTCTCCTAAATCAGTTAGAACATTCCCGTCCAGCATCAACACATTCTGATGCATATGGGAGCAACCTCGATCATTCCACTACTACATCATTAGCTTCCTGAGTCTCGTATCCAAGACTAACTCATTAAAACATATTCTCGGGAACGTGCATGGCCCATAAACCCCTGAAATACATTCTTAATTTCACTAGGCTTTAAGTATTGGCCTTAAGCTCTGGATATCTAAACATCTATACATGCATTGAATCTACCTAGACCTAATCTTTCTGCCAGGCTCTGAATCCTTCAGTTCTGCTCAGGTCTCTCACTTTTCCCATTGCACTGTGTGCTGTGGGTCTAGGTATTCACAGTCCTTATCATAAGAATAATGCTAAAGCTACTGACATATACTGGTTAAATATCATAACTTTTAAAATTCGTACCTGCAGATGCAAATAAAGGAGCTGATTATTTTGACTGTCTATTAACAGTATTTTCTTTAGATCAGGCTGTGCTAAACTCTGCATTCATTTATTCTGAAGTTTGCAGAGCTGGTATGAAACCACTAGACATGACAGCAGGATGCATGGCATCTTATTTCAGGTTAAGAATGCACAACAAATAGACTCTAGTTTTGCACCATTGAAAAACAGGGACTTGGGCAGATGAACAGCTCTTAAGACATATGGGAATATTAGGAGATTGCAGCAAAAGGCTGGACTGCGGTGTGAGGACATGGTCAACAGAGCTGCCAGACGGCTTATAACTGCAGCAGCTGCAAAGGATGATGGCTGTGGGGTATTTCTCTAGAGAGGTACATACAAGACCCTGAATAAAAACAGGAGAAGAAAACTGTATTTGCAACAGTAGCCGACAATTATAGCAACGGGGAGGAAGAAATGGAGGATGATGTGAATGGCATTGCTGGTCTAAAGATGTGTAAAAATAAGGGGAGAGAAACCAAGCATCTCTAACTGGATCTGCACCTGCAAAACAAGTGGAAGAGAAACAGAGACTGTAATGAAAAGGACAGCTGGAGAGATGATATCAGAGGATGGAGGTCAAGCCTCTGTGAGAGCCAGCAATTTGAGAGAGTGAGAAATGAGAGAGTCAGAAATAGCGAAGACCTCTTTAGAAGGGCAGTGAAGGTATATCAATATGCTGGTTATTTCATCTACAGGCTGCTAGCTGTTTCTCAAAGTTTACTTACAGAACTTGCTCTATATTTAAAATTTGATTTACATCCAACACTTAAATTGCAGAATTTCGGTAATCACATCTTTCATTCCAGCCCAGTGCATTTATGAGCCCACTTCCAGTGTTCCCTCCAACGGACCACTGGGTTCTCAAGACTCCAGGCAGACTCCAAGAAGGCATGCCTGTTGAGATGCATTTGCTCTCTTGTTGGTATTCAAAACAAGATGTGATCATTACATAGGTTCATTTAGGATACTTAAGCCTCAGAGCCCCCTCAGCACAGCAGCCTTTGAACCAGAGTCCTAAATCCTCTTCATTCTGTTGCTGTAATGTTTACTTTCACCTGCTGAGACCCCCACTCTTTGGATTCTACTCTGCTGATTGTTGATTCTCAGTTTTACTTATCAGCTTAGTTTCTACTGACCTTTTTCACACTGAATTTTCCTGACATGGCTCCTTCATTCACTCGTTCCTTCCATGAGGCTGAAGCATCCAGTATTGCCTCCGCAGTTCTCCAAGGACTGTTTTTCTTACAGCTGATATATATATACATATATATATGAATTTATATATATATATTTCATTCTTCTAAGTCTGGTCATGATATTTGGCCAATCTCTTTCAACACATCTGCACTAGGGTTCAGGTTAGACACCAGGGGAAAAATAAAATCACTAGGATTGTAATGTAGCACTGGAACGGGCTATCTAGAGAGGCCAAGGAATCTCAATTCCTTAAGGTTTTCAAACCAAGACAGAGAAAGCCATGGCTGACCTATGCCCCTTGTTTGAGGGGGAGGATGGACTACATAAACCCTCACAAGTCCCTTCTGACCCTTATTTCTATGATTTTACACATTTCTCCAATATTTCACTCTCTCCCCTACTTAGGAACTCTAACAGTCTGGTTATCCTAGATTTCACCTTCCTTGATATCCCCTCTATTCTTCAAGCAGTATGTCATCAACTCCAGTCTGGTCCAATTTACATCGTGGTCCATTTGCAGCCAAAAGTACGCACAGAGACATTGAATCATTCATATCTGCCCAAAAAATGCACTGAGAGGTTGCCAGGTGGCAGGATGGCTCCATAAACTACACGTCACCTTGGTACCTGAGCAGCCAGCAGCTGTAGCCAGCACTGACCACATCCTGTGTCCTCAGGTAACTGGTAGCTTTTTCTCCTCAATAGTATAATAAAACAACTTTCATCAGTGCTGTTGCTCAGCTTCTACATGTCAGCACCCTTGAAATGCATCTTTTTATTCTGCTAGACTACTAGACAGGGCCCAGGTGCCTTGTCTCTTATAGCTGCGATATTCTGGTACTACAGAGCAGTCAAATCCAAAATTTGCACTGCTCTGCTGCCCAGAAGGAGTTTGGCACTCTTAGGCATCCACACACAACTAATCCTTCCTATGCTATGTACTTCTTTAGCCACGTTCTTCTGTGACTGCTAAATTTAACTTACACCCCTCTATAAGAAATGAAAATATGACCCTAGATGACTGGGAAGACAGCTGTGTACTACTCTGCCCTGTGTCCAGCAATCTTACTTACTTGTTCCTAAGTAAATGTTGTTTTGTGGATTTGATAAATCAGGGATTGATTTAAGAGGTGGAAATGAGGATGAAATGAATACGTCATATCTAGAGGGTAATATGCACTCTCATGCTGCATGTGTCTTTCCTTTCTGCTTTCAGAGTGCTGCCATGGACAGCAAGGGACAACAGGAGGTTAACAAAGAACAGAAGGGATATAGGAAGGAAATTCAGGGACAGCTGCGGGAGCAGGAGTCAAGGGAGAAAATTCATCAAAGAAAAGAGATAAGAACATTAGACTGAGGGGATTTATTTCAGGGTATTAGGAAGGAAATATAAGAAGAAAAATCTCAAAAAAAATAACTTTATGTTAAAGTGTTTCACAGCTGGGGGGAAATTATTCTGTCTCTATTGATATTCTAGTACTAGTTCAGCAGGTACTATCTGCTGGACCAGCTCCACGCATGTGAATCTAGACAGGCATACTGCCCTTTTGCCCACAGAGCAACAGTTGCTCACTTCCAGTCTGTTACAAAGATCCATGGTGACAAGTTCCTGACAGACAGCAGAACACAACTTCCAGAACGTCACAGTGTGTCATTTACTAGCAATTCTTCCATGAAAACTGTAGGTGTGTATTCCAAACCTGTTGAAAAACTGCTTCAGATGCAACAGGGAAAAACTAGTATATTTTCATATTCTTCATCTCCTTGTACATTTGTTGTGGCAGTTTTTGCATGTTCTGGTGGCTCTTCTTCATTTTACATCTTCTAGCCTTGGTTACTTTGTTATATAGAGCTGTACAGAAGGGCACAGAAAGTTCTTGGGATGTAGAGAAATGAGCTAAAATACACACCCCATTAAAAGAGAGGAGCATTCCTTATGAGCAGACCTGAGAAGCAACTGTGTATTCCTGTCTTTATTAAACAGTTTCCTAATATTTATTTACTATAGACAGGCCTCCATTTGAGAGAGGCAGAAGATAAGGTAGGAAACCCCAAAGTAGATAAAACTACAGGGTTACACTCCGTTGTGTTACCCCTTGCAACAGTGACATTTCCTTACCACTTCTCTGCTGAATGTATATTAGAGGAGGCACTTGTTGCTAGAACTGCAAGCGACGTAAGATGTTTCTGCCTGCGGTATATGCCAGGAACCAAACCACAAACAAGTGACTGTATTTCATAGACCATATTTCCTTCTTGAGTGTTGACGAATTCGCAACTGTCCCCCTGCCTTAGCAAAACATTCTAAAACAAGATTTTGAATGTTAATTTTAGCAGAAGCTCGAGCGTCAGTGCCAAATTTCCAGAAAGGACTGGGAGTTTGGTTGTCTGACTTTTTCAAGTTATCACTGGATATTCTTGAAAAATCCAGCCTGCCACTTGGTTTGGCACCCCAGAATTTCTTGCCACTTTCAAAAGTCCCTATTTCCACCAGAGGCAACGCATGATAACGTAACAGAGATGTTACTGAGCAATCATTACACGCTGAGAGACCGGAACAGATGCAGAAGTTCGAGATTAAACCCACTCTTTCCTTCCCTATGGTTTGCAAAGAATTAAGGTAAAATCTCTATTATCGCTCTCACAACACAAAGCCATTGGTGCTGCCTCCTTGTGCAGCTCAGAGCACACCATGGTATATTACTCCGTACAGTTCAAGAGCACCAAATGTTCTGACAAGGCTGCGATTGCTTCTCCCACATCGGAGCAGAATCGACCACACCATGACTGCAATTCTGGCACTGCATGGCAGCTGGACCACTGGAGCACAGGTGTGAGCTCTCCTAGCATTAATGCACCTGGACGATTCTCTTGGAGTTGGAGAAGAAACACCACTTTGAACTAAACATCGGGCAGCTCCTCTCTATACGAAGCACGTGTATCCATGGGAGGACAGCAGAGGAATACAAACAAGGCTTTATTGCTGTGGGAGTGTTCTTCATGAACAAACCTGCATATTAAATGCACGCACACCATGGATGCAAAACAGTGACTTCAAAGACAGCAGTTGGTAAGAGAGAAAATGATGAACTACCTAAAAACTTACCACTAGAGAGGTCAGCAGGCTCTAAGAGCAGCAAAGCAAACCCATGGCATATTGTATCCAGCTCCAGCTGACAGCTCTGGAACTAACAGTTAATTGTGCTGGGATTGAGCCTTCGCAGAGTTTTCCAAAATTCATGCCAACTATTTAAATAGCACAAACTGCAGGGATAGACCATGACAGGTCCGGTTTACACTTAACAAATGACCAACAGAACTTTAATGTTGGATATAAAAATGGAGAACAAACAAAAAGAGTCCACATCCCCTAACTGACAGTGCAATGCCATGCCCTAGCTCACAGCTGTGCTCGTTGAAATATCCCATAGATGACACATTTTATTTGGGTTGGGAAACTCTTAACAGCTATACCAAGCTAAGAAATCCTGATGCCATAAGGCACCACACAGTTGTATCAGCAAAATCTTAAGATAAACTTTGAACCAAGTCTTTGCTGAGATGGCTTGCCTGCTATAAACAGGGATGGACTATATCCCGTAAGTGGGATGGATCAGTGTATTGATGTTTATGGTGCTTATTATTCTAGATGACAGATGCAGAGTCAAACATCTGAGCCAATTCAGGTCTCAGTCAATCTACTTGAGGATTGATGTCCCATTACTGCTGGAGCTCTTCTGATGTAATTCTGGTTCTTTCCAGGAGAAAAGAAAAAATAATTGAAAGGTTTCTAGACAAGATTCTGGAATGTGAAGTACAAGCCAATGTGAAATGGAGTCTTTCCATCTGCACCCCAGAAAAAGAGTTTAAGGCAGAAAAGAAAACATAGACCAACCTAAACCACACATACTGAGTTACCCTTGGTCCTCAATGAAATCAGCACATGCTGTGCTGCAGCACTGAGATGCCAGCATCTTCCTCCTCCTAAACTGTTGACAAACTTTTGCAGTGACACTGAGCAAACACTGGCATGACAGAGTCGTGAAAACAGGATATAGCAGTTTCTAAAAACCCGAACCTATCCTGGTATGACACATATACATATACACATATACAAACACAGTGCAATTACAGTGGTAACAGTTAAAGAGAGAGTTGAACACAAAGGGTTTTTAGAGGCTGATTACTGACAGCAGCTTCGCAGGTGGATAAGGACTGGATGGCCAAGCACATCTACACACCTCACCTCCGAGAGTCGTTATTTTTCTACCCATGCATGATGGTTATGATCAACTAAAATCAATGGCAAAAGTATTCCTTGGTTTCAGCTAGCTCTAGCTGGGGCTTAGGAAGGACATTTATTGCTGCATGACCAAGGCAGCGCATGAGGATGTTAGACTGCCTGTGTCTGTGTGTTTGCACGCACGGGGCTGTGGATAGAATTTGTCTGGTAAAAGAGATTTAAGCCAGACAGTCACAATAAAATTCTGTGGAATTAAAAGTAGGGTGAAAAAAATAGGACCAATTATTTTTATAGCTTGCCCAAATGCCTCAATTGATCACACTAACTTTAGAAAGCAAAAGGCACTGTGCACACTTGACAGGTTTGTTCCTGTGACAGGTACATCATGTGCTCGTGATTCCTGTTTAACTTCCTTCCTAAAGAATACCTCAAACTGTGCTCCTTGTGGGTGTGGTGGAAAGTGGAGGCGGAGAATGATTCTTCTCTGAAGGAAAATACAATTATTCAACTTCTTTAACTGCTCAAACAGATGACAAGTGAACAGGCTTTCAGTGCTCCCCACCAGCTCCAGTTTAAAACAAAACACCCTGCATTATACATTCAGTAACAGATCCCTAGTCCCAAACTCCCTATAGCAGAAGGGAGCCAGGGAAAACAGGCCCCTTTTATTTGCCTGTGGTTTTCAGATCGCAAGGTGATTTTTGTCTCTTTGAACTAGAAGACAGACTCTCACACGTGAAGCTGTGCTGTGCTAAATGGGTTGCTACTGGCATACCAACCAGGGCCAGAGAGGCAGGGGGGAGGCTGTGTTTGTGTGCTCGTGTTCCTTGATGAGTGTCAGTTATTCCTGCAGCTTGGTCACCACCTACACAGAGTCAAACACGCACGCAGACACGCGCACGCTCCTCATCTCTTCTCTTCCAGCACTGAAAGCAGACAAACGTGGGGTAATTCTCCAGGTTGAAGATGAATCAAAGCAAGGGTGAGTGTGTGCATTTATAACATAAATTTCATCCAGTGCTCAAGTAGGCTGAGCATTTCTACTTTTAATCTGTCTACCTACAGCTTCCAACTATTACTTTCCAACAAGCTTTCTGCCCCCAGGACTGCAGTATCTTCTATTATCAAATGCCTATCATCCTTATCAGTATTTACAGACTGTGGTTAAGTTCTCTCTTAACCTTCTCATTGATTAACTAGGTAGATTGAATCCTCTGAGTGTCTCATAAAGCATGAGCTCTGATTGTTTACTTGTTCCCTCACATCTTTCCTGAACTGTGCCCTATTTTAAAACATTTTCCTTGAAGAATGGACACCTCAACCAGGTTGCATTTTAGCATTTTTAGTAACAAAACAGTGGCAGCTAATGCACGGCTTCCCACAGCAAAAGGAGAAAAGAGAAAGTAAAAAAAAATATCACTGAACGTGAGAGAATAGAATAATGAAAGGGGCTAAAAAGGAGGCAAAAATAACTGAAAGAAAATGGGGAAGGAAGGAAAGAAAGTCAGATGAGCTAGTAAAGAAACAACCAGCTTTAGAAATAGAAGCTCTTGAAGAACCACAAGATGACAAAAAGACTGTGCACAGCCATACCTATTTACACGAGGGCTCTCCTAAGTTATCCTGACTGCTCCAAGAAGCTGACAAACCATCCTGCTACCTGTCCCTCCATTCAACTACTCCAGGCAATACGGGGTCTCCGATGCTGATGGCTGCATGATCCTCCCTGCCTAAGAACTTAGGATTTTTGGAAGCAGAGCTCATTGGCAGCACAGGGCACTACAACACCCCCCGAACCCACCATCCATCATTCAAACCAGCCCCACAGGAGAGGCGTGGAAGGGAGCGGGTCGCTTTCCATCCCCCAGCCTGGAAATACCTGCCTCGCTTCAAGGCCAGAGCGGAGGATTCAGTGAGAATGAACAAAAGGCGCACACACACAAAGCACACATATGGAGCTCCGGGCTCCAGTCATCAAGCCTGGGACATCTGCATCTTTCTCAGGATGTCTGCGTGTGCAAATAATTAGGCTAAGACCAGCTGTCCCCTTCTCACTCTTCACCCTTTATGCTCCCATTGCTTCTGCTACCGTTGCCTTTCCGAAGAGTATTTCGTCAGGCAGATCACCAAAAGAGGAGGCGTTTCTTTTCGCTTATTCTGGTGAGGGATTGGTGAGGTGGTAAAGAGGAAAGTACTCCTCCGAGGACATCTTACGAGACTCCTCCACATTTCCAAGCAAGCTTTTGCCACATCAGAGGAAAGATTTGCCTTAAGTCTTAAATTCTGAAGTTATAAACTCCAAACGCTCGCGCTGGTACTGCAAATGCAACCATCAACAGCGAGGCTGCATGTTCAGGAACACTTACTGCTTTACGGCCACATTTAGCTCACGTATTCTGGGCTTAATTTCCTTCTCTCCTCAAGCAGTGATCCAGAAGTAATTCAGTGAAATTAATGAACCCTACTCAATCTCCACATGCTCCCTCTAATCCACTCACTTCTGAGGCCCTTCTCCGGGTTCGTGCTGGAGTGAGCTGAAGGTCCCTCGGGAGGCAGGCCTCCAGCCCAGCGGGACGAAGAACACGCCGCCAAAGACACCCAGCCAAAGCATTTACCAGCTGCGTGAAAGCAGGAGCGAGAACAAAACCAGGACTTCTGTTCTCAGCTGTGAAATTTGTAGCTTTGCCCCCAAATGGCGCTCCCAAGCAGGCTCCAGCTGGGCCTGGCGAGGGAACACGGCTCCCCAGCCTGCGGTTAGCAAGGCAGGGCGCCACAAAGTGGAAAGCTCACAGGCACGCCGAGCAGCCCCATCCTCCGATAGGGCAGCGGGAGCTTGGATGATGCATTTAGTGCAGCCTGCGCTGCAGCATGCCCACCCGTGTATCATCTCCATAGCAGCAGTTCCGTTAATTGAGACCAGCTGCTTCAACTCCAGATTCTTCTCTCCAGAAATATTGATACTACTACGTTATGATTAGAAAGCACTTTACCAAATGCCTCTCAATTTTGCACAGCTCAGATGAAGAGCAGCTGCAGAAAGAAGGGACAGTTCCCTGACTGCACAGAATAAAAGAAATGCTCGCTGCAAAAACGCTGGAGAAATGAAGGCTGTAAGTAGCAAGTCAAAATAGCATAACAATGGCAGGAGAAAGCAGCCTGCTGCATGTGCTCGTGCCTGTCATTTTAGATGTTGAAAGGACTCTGAGCAGACTTCTTCCTTATGCTCTAGGATAAATGGCCACAGCACTGTGGTTTTACAGCTCCATGCGGCAGGTGTGCGGATTTGTCAGATCCAGTTTTTCTGTCCAAGGATGGATTAAAGCAAAACCCATCAATCTGGGCCTGGCTTGGAAGAGTAGCTGTGGTCTTGATGCGGCTCCAGAGTCTGTTCTGCACAGCCCACTGGCAAAGAGTCACTGGAGCTGATAAGCGAGCGGGAAGATTTGCGAAGCAGGAATGCCACCACACCACCACAGCTTGGCTTCCCTGGTGGCTGCTCCCCTGCGGCTGCTGACTCCTCTGCCTGGCAATGGTCATGCTGGGACTGCTGAAAGCTGAAGCATTTTTCCCCAGCAGCCAGGCTGGATTAAGCTGGCTAACAGTACAGTTCAATTCCAAATTCACTTAGAAGTCTCGAGCCCTGTCTCTGACCATGAGACACAGGGCGTTCCTGAAAAGACATCTGGTTACCGAGTTTCTGCAAGATCTGGGCTAACCACTTCAACCCCATCTGCTGTTCCAGCCTCCTTAGTATGGAGAACAGAATCCTTGAAAGAGAAAATCTCACCATGAATGGTCTGAAAATGAGGATCACGATACAACGCATGGTTTCCTCTGAGAAGGATGTTGTACAAGCTTACAGAAAACATGGCACTCTTCAGCACGTGGCTGTGCAAACAAGGGCCTAGCCATCACCTCATTACTCAGATTTCATACTACAACTGAGGTAATGCAACAAAACGAAAGCAGAGCTCACTTTGCTATGCTCTGTGATTTGCCTCCTACTCTGAAAATCCATGAGGTAAATAAAGTCTTTGATACAGATACCACCCAGAGTGTCTCTCAGCTAACATAATGCTCATGTTTTTAAAAAATATTCCTACTGTGTTGCTCTGGAAAATATTCAAAGTTTTTAGAGTCTCATTCAGATGTTACCATTTACACACTTCTTTCATTTTCATTATGTTCCACTCATCTGGTGAATCTCCCTTTAAGGTTGCAGTTTTCTTATCTATTTCACTTTCTAATTTCTGGTCTCTACTATAACACTGTTTGAATCCACAGTGCTGCAGGAGAAGGAATACTTCAATGAAATTCCACAAGGATAAGTCTGAGCACATTACAATTGAGTATCAACTTTCAGAATCATTCTTTGAACAAATAAACTTACATTGTACACCTAGCATTCACTGTTTGCATCTTCCTTTAATCTCCTTTTTCTTTTTGCTCCTTAAGGTCGCCATACTTACTTGTGCTTGAAAACAGCTGGCAGAGACACGTACATACAAGAAATGGCAGCGTAAAGATATATGCTACATGTGCTCACAGGGAAGTTACCTCAATGATGTCTGCAGATCCATTAGTTGTTTTTGGAGGTGACAGCTTGATGGAATTCTGTTGATTGCAGTGCAGTTCTGCTCAATCCCACAAGCTGAATTTAGCCCCTTGTGTCACCAAATCACATGAATAAACTTTTATGCAAGTAGGTTTTTATTATTATTATTATTTTTAGGTTTCCAAGATCAGTCAATGACATTTGTGTAAGGAAATGTATATCACAAGACTAGGTAAAGAATGAATTAAGCTCTTCTGAACACTACTGTCATTGGGACAGACTCTGGTCGCTTCCAATGCCACAGCTCTGTGGATTGTTAACAGAATTACGCCAGCTTAAAAACAATTGTGGACCCCAGCACATCAGATCATAACGAACCCATGCAGAAGAGCGAGCAGTAGGAGTATACAAACAAGAGATTTACCAACCTCACTGAAATCTCTTCCCACTGACATGTGAACCCCTCTGTCTGCAACATACTGCAACCACTCTGCCCTGCTCCAGCGGTGAAACTCACGATGCCCAACACACAGCTGCCCCAGCAGAGAAGTAACAACTCTGCAGCTGACCATTAATTTTGTTCTCAAAGCACAGGAGTGCTCCCGTTTAATTTCAGCTGCTCTCGCCTCCCCCATAACTGAATTATTGTTATTATGCTCTGCATAATCCTAGTACTGACAGGGATGTTTGTTAAACGTAATTAAAGATATTAATTTTGCATGGAACAGAAGACAGCGCCAAGAACTTATTTTTTTTTTAATCTCCCATTAGAAAATTACCTTCATTAGCACCGACTCGCTGAGCTTCTCTCTGTTGACAATTTTTATCGCGACCTTCTGACATGTGACACAGTGAACCCCCAACTTCACAAGCCCTGCAGGAGAAACAGCAAAACAGAAAGAAACAATTGGTTAAAGCTATCGACTGTTGAGGTTTTTGCTATTTGTACGTTACCCAGCAGTTGGCTATTTATACGCAAATTTCCATTAGCCCCTCCTCCTGTCAGATGAAATCTTGTGAGTAATGAAGACCCCGCAGCCCACACTGTGACCACTTGGCAGTGAAGCTGCCAGCATCCTTAACGCCACTGCAATTTCTCCCATCAAAGCTGTATTGTTGCTGAAATGCTGTTCTATCGGTAAGAAGTAAACTTCTGCCAATTTAACTGCACTAGGCTGGGGGCTTCTGCCAACACCTGACATCACTGAAAGCTCAGAAATCCACCAGACTGGATGGTCAAATGGCTGCAGAGTAGACATGGTCACTACATTTCTTCCAGCCCCTTTCAAAGCTTTCAGGTTCATAATAAAAACTTAATCAGGTACTTAATCGAGTTTTCTCCTCCTATTTTAAACTTATCCTGCTGTATAAGGTTAACACCGTGATGAATGCCACACAGGAATGGAGGAACATCAGCATGTGCTGATACAATACTAAGTTGTTCTTATTTGTTACTATTTACTATATCCTTGTTAATATCTACATCCTCACACAGGAGTGCAGCTAAATGGTTATATTTGCAAAAGGATACCAGTATTCCCATTAGGATCAGGATGTCTGAGCTATCAGAAATGTGGAATAAAACTCCAAGAATTAAAAGAAAGAGGTAAGTAACATAAAGTATTACCGTCTGCAGAATTTTGATCTGAATCTGCTGACTCGCATTAAAGTACATCAAGAGATCTCCCATGAGTGAGTTAAACATAGTCTCCCGAGCTCTCAACTCTATCTCCATTAACAAAATTTCTGCCCTGAAAAATTTTACTTTGCTGGCCTATTCAAGTGAGATCTGTTTGCTTCAGCTTTTACTCCCGTCAAATGTGCGCACGCAGCACACCACCTAACAGGCTGGACTCCGTCCCACTCCACACGCAATGTGCCAAGCTGGCATTTGGCTTAACTCAGTTATAACCTGAGGAAGAAATGGCACCTCCCCGGTGGCACTAAGACCTGCAGGGCTTCGCAGAGCATTTATGAGCAGTAAGAAAAAGTCCAGCTCAACCTGCAGCTCCTGCGTTGGGTGCCTTTTAAGATCCTGACCTCAATCCCTGTCCCAAACGCCAAAGCCAAAAGTGTTGCTTTATCTGCAAAGTGAGCACAACAGATCTGCAGGCCAGAGAAATGACAACCACAGGACTTCACGCTTTCTCTTCGAGGGATGAAGCACAAAGACCACTGCCTTACTTCAAGCTGTCCCCAGAGAGGTGAACTGGAGTTTCATCAGGGGCTCTAGCAATCTCCTACAGATATTTGTTCATCTTTTTGCTGCACGGTTAATGACAGATGCTGAACAATTAAGCACGGGTTATTATGCCGAGAAATAACCTCCCAACTCACTTCCAGTCATCTCTCTTTTACGGTGCGCTCAAGTTTTCTGGATATTTCCAGTCATGTAATCCTTCAGTCTCATCTGGTTAAGTGCTGACACCCTCACTTTCAGCCATGACACAACCGAGTCACAAAAATTAAGAACGCAACGCGCTGACAGCTCCATCTGAAACTGCGCGTGGCAACGGGCTGTCCTCTGCCTCGAGCAGCAGGGGAGCACAGCTGGGGGAAGATGCCATGATGTCCAGCAAATCCTCACTCTTACGCCTGAATTTTGTCCACTCAGTACATTTATTTTATTACCTGTAGCACCATGGGCTCTGTGTTCACCATTCCCAGCCTCTGCAGCCTCACTTCTGCTTCTCTTTGGCTTTGCTCTGTGTTTGGACAGTGCCTGCCTGACACTTCTTTGGTGTAAGCGCACAGCTTCAACCCGTGCCTACTGCTTTCTTCCAACACAAATCACAGCTCTGCATCACGTTCTTTGCATCACTCTGAACTCCCTCCCCTTACATTGCCAAATCTTTGCAGGAGTTCTAGCTCAGTCATTTATATGCAGACTCCCAGGATATGTGACATGGTGCTGCATTGTACCATGCGGCAGACTCATTATTTTAAGAGTTCAATAAAGGTGGTGAACAGCTACTTTCTCTTCCCCCAAAGAAAATGGAACCTCACATTTCAAGACTTGATTTTAAATGTTGCTCCTCCCAAGTCAAGACATCTGTCCCACTGCACCTGGCTGATCTGTAAACTACTTTTTCCTTTGTCCTCGCTGCAGCATCCTGCCATTGAGTCACTGAAGCCAAAGACACCACCAACTCCTGGGACACCATCATATCTCACAGGTGATCTTCACAGCATCCCTTCAGCTACTCACCTACCACAGAAACTGAGAAATTAAGATTAAACCATTCTGTTTACTCTGATAATGACGTAAATCAACAATTAGAAGGCCTTACACACCTCACAAAATTACACTGATACTATCACAATGATTTTAGATTGAATTAATTCCACCAACCTCAGGAAGTCATTTCTGATTTACACCAGTGTACCAGAGAACAAAATGAGAAAATGCCTGTCAGATCTAACGCATTTTTCCTCTTTTCTTAATACATACATTAAAAAGTGAGAAAAAAATATACTGTCACCATTATCTGTTTTGTGGAGATAACTCTGAGACAACCTTCTGAACAGCCCAAGACAGCACTTTTCACAGCAGTAAATTCAGTGAATGCAATTTTTGGATAAAAATAAAACCTGTCGCTCTGCTGTGCCTCCCCGCCTTCCCCGCCTTTGACATCTGCATGCCACCCTAGCAAAATAAAACCCTGACAGTAGCCCACCTATAGGAGAATGTCCTACTAGTACTAGGAGAAAATCCTAAGTGAGCTGGGGCAATGAAGGACTTGTATTCTGGACTTCAGCTTTGGTCCTGGCAATTCCAGCCTACGGAGTTACAACTCAGAGATGACTTACAGGCATCTGACTCCTGTGAGCTCCTGATGGTCAGCATGGCTCTTTACTGGCATACAAAACATAAAACATTCACGATGTATTATATATCAGTACAATGACAGATCCTTAGAGAGAATAAGAAGCAACCACGTGAGTAAACTGCTGAGCTATTACTGAAATGGAAATAGCAGAACACATGCTCAGAAACAAGTGGCTAAGGTACTGTTTGTAGGGCTCTGGTAGGGGCTGGTGGTCTTCCAGTTCACCTTTGGCTGCATACGCTGCTGCTAATGAGCACCTCAGGTCTACAGTGAACCCCCAGCACCAGTGTGTCAATATGTTAGGTGCTTACTTGTACAGCTTATCTGTATGTTTGGCCCGGCAGAAGTTCCTGTGTGGTCCCCAAAGGAGAAGAACCAAGGCTGCCGCTAAGAGGGCATTTCGCCTTGGCTTGGCTCAAGGCAAGGCTACCAAGGCAACAAACAGAGTTTGAACTTGTCTGCTTCAGACGCGATTAACCCTCAAATGCAGGCGAGTAATCTTCACAACTGTAAAAGCCAACTCTGGTCTGTCCTGGCAGGAAATCTGAGAAACTGGGGGAATGGAGCGCTTGCAGACGGATGTTTCCCCAGCGCCCCATGTAGCTGCCAGGCACTCGCTCCTCCTGGCGGACTGCAGCTCTGCATCCACAAGCAGCTCTGGGCACTGACACCCTGGGGCTCTCAAACGGGCTGCCACTTCTTACCAGCTGCGAACACTGGGCTGCTTTTGATCTTAGCCACTGAACTGCACCCAAACAGCTCCGTAATTTCAGGCTGGGGAGTCAAGAAGGAAAAATGAACACACTGAAAAGCAAGGGGATGCGTAAGCTAACACTGGCCTTTCATTTATAATTAAAAGTCACAGGTTTTAAACAACGAGCAACAGGAACTCCAGATGGCACAAGGGAAAGATGGCTTACAAGGAAGAAGAGCACAGGAAAGCTTGTGGTATGCTCCGTGTTAACAAATAATGCTCCCACAATTTTTTAGAAATGTTAAACAAAAGTAACACTTTTTTAACCATAAGGCCTGTAGTTACTTCAACAAGTGGAATAAATTATTACTTACATTTGCTACATTTAATAAATGTGATTTTTCCATTGGCAAATGGAGGCCTTTCATTTTCATTTGAAATTAAACCAACCCTAAGCCCTGTCTGGAAGTATCGGTAAATTTCTGCCATAGGGAAACCAGTCCCTGATTTCAGAAGATCCTCTGCATGTCTCCTGTCACTTGTTCATTTTATGACAAAGCACAGTGTCAAAAAACTTCTCCTTAAAAAAAGCAAAGCGGAAAGCCCCGGTCTGGCCGGTAGTATCTCTTTTGGCTGGATGAGCAATGAATGGAATGTCTAGAGAGAAGTATTACTCCTAACGTGAGCTAGCTAATTGCCAATTAATTCAAGTCACTGAATACCCAACAAATATTAATCTAGGCACTGCAGGACACAAGCATTTGTGGTTTACATTAGGGCTCAAACTAGTATGGTAACAAACTATTTGAATTAAAAGAGGAACAAAAATCTTAGGCTGGACAAACCCAAGAACACTGTTTTTTAAACAGCTCAGTATGCATACACAGTTGCTGCATATGAGCTTTGTACATATGATTTTTAACACAAGTAATGTGATTTATCCCCACAAATTGGAGGCTGCTGTTATAAATCTTAGAATTATTTACAGGTATGAGATACCTGAAAACTACACGCACTGATATTTGCAAGATCTGCAGACCTTCAAGGATGCCAGTTTAGAGAATCAATCCTTAAAGCAAACAAAAGCATTAAAATAACTCAAGTAAAGCATAGTAATATTAAAGTAATATTCTTGCTCCTTATTCTCAACAGCTGTCTTCTCAAATACTCTAGTTTCAAGTAGGGTAAATCAGTTCAGTTACAGTGCCTAACTCTGCTGACTGCACTGAAGTTGCTTTAGATCTACAACAGTGGAAGACGGATTAAAATGTGGCCCACAGCAACACGATTTCCATAGCCGTAAAATAAGGATAATGACACTTACTTGCCTTGCAAGGACTGTAGATAGATTAACTGATTAATCCTTACAAAGAATGTTGGAAGTGAGGGGAGGGGTTTTAAAATGCTATGCAAGTTTTACATATTACACCCAGGAAAATTGCATCTTAAATATAATCTGGAAAGAAAACTCTAGATTATTTCTTAGTAATAGTTTCCATTTTACGTCCCAAGTTTTCTAGCCCACTGTTTTTCTGGTTTCCTACAACATACATCTTATGCTCGTCTTGGCTGCACTGGAAAGGACTTTGTTACCGAGCATCCTACTTATGGAAACCATTAATTGCCCTTAATTACTCAAGTCTTCTCGTTGAGCAGATGTTTATTTTTCTATAGCAATTGTTATCTCTAATTACTGACTTTAAAATAAACAGTCTTATATCAAGTGACACACAAATTGCACAGTATCAATTTATAATTGCATGTGGGGAAAGGAGGTATAGGGTTGTCTACAAATCTAAAAGGATGAGGATGGAGCTACCCACACTGGTAATGAAATAATTTGACCATGAGCTGTTCTACAGAGAGATTCTAGTGCTAAAAGGCTGTTCTGAGGGCTCACGCAATAACCATTTCTAAATTAAATAAACTGTAATTACAGTAGGACTAAAGCCAAAGTTCAAACGCTCAGCAGGAGCGTGGAAGGAGATGTTCATCAGTGCTGGGATTCACACGCCTCAGCTCGGAGCCCAGGGAAGCTGTGCACTGAATTGCTACAGCCCAGGTTTATTCTCCTGAGCTGCAAGCACTGCCAAACGTGTGTGGCCCAGGCAGCCCAAGGGACGCGCGCCTACGCTCGGAGATGGGCAAGAGCAACGCATCAGCTCAGATGTGACTGGATCCCCATGCCTGATACTAGAGAACAAGAGACACAGACACATACATAGATAAACAGCAGCTCACCGGGAGCTGGTTTTACACTGTATGCCTCAGAGATTATGGTAGGATCATCCTCTGAGCTCAGCAGGATCAAAACACACAGAACCAACATCACCTCTATTGATTTTTATCTTGGTCTCTTTCTTACAATATTTCATAAATCAATACTTCTCAGAAATTCTTTGTGCCCGCTGAATATAGTGAAGAACGTGGCTGTTGAGTCCCTCTGACATGCCGCCTTTCCCATCTTGCCACGCACACCCACACGACTGAAGCGGCCCCCCAGGGGAGCAGGATACAAAGCTTGGTGGACACAGCCATGCTGCTTTTGTAAAATGCTGCTACTCATCAGCCAAACCCCAACAAACTCCTGAAGTCCTCTGGGAGCTCTCAGCAGCTTGTGATGTCCAGTGGGCTGAGCTTCTGTTTCAGCTCAAGGCTTTGTTCCCATACAAACCCACCCGAGAGACTAAGCTTTGCTGCCACCAGCGAGGTATGGACCTCAGCTTCCTGGGCGTGTGAAAGCCTTGGGGTGGCACCCCCACCCCTGCCGACAGGGACACAGATGAGTGGCTTCCCGGCTTTCAAATGAAAAAGAAAGAAAAGGAAATATATATATATAATTTTCCATCCCTGAGTCTGCAGACCCAGCAGCCAGAGCTGCACATCTCCTTGCAAAGCCCTCCTTGAGGAACGCGGAGCCGCACGCCCCCCTTCAGACCTCGTTACTTGTTTGTCAGGAGATGACCAAAACCGGCCATTTTCAGGTAGAGCAGGAAGCCAGCAGAGCTCTGTCTATCCTGCCTAAGATATCCTTTAGGAAACATGTCACTAGAATTAGGTAACGTCTGGGTAATGAGCCATGGTATCCAGTGATCCACTGAGCAGGACTGATGCACTAATAATGAGGGAACACTGCAAGAAGGGCAAGAGGAAGTGAGGAAGAAAAGACAGGAGGAGAAAGAGGCGAAAAACAGTTCCTCACGTGTGCTTTTAGCTCATGTTAATCCCATTTTCCACGTTCATTTCTCCCATCTCCTTCTCCTCACCACCCTTCCATCCCACCTCCACTTGCCTCCTCCTGACGGCCTCCCGACCCTCCCAGCAGCCGGGCTTGTTTCAGCCAGGCTCTGTGTATATTAAGAACTTCATTAAAAAGAGGGGCTAGCAAGGAAAGCCTTTCTACAGAAGACAGAGGTCGTGCTCTTCACAAGATGAGGCTCACTGCAAAACACTTCATCTACTGCTGCAGCTTACCCTGCCCTCTGACATCCCTTAATCACCCCCTGACGAGTTCCTACAGGGCTGTGCGCTGACTGTCGGTGTGCTGCGCTTCACCAGTGCCTCAAGAAGTGACGGAGCTTAGCTCTGCCTGCACCCATGCCATGAACACAGCGCCCAACGCAGGTCCTGTGCGCATGCAGCACCTCCCGCTGCCCCAAATTCCCAAAGGGCTTCTTGAGGGCAGTGGGATAGGACTCATATGCAGCCAGGGTAGAACTAGACTGGGCAGCTCTTGCACCCTCCAGATGGTTTTACAGTGACAATTTTTCCCAACGACAACTTGCTCTGCACCCAGCAGAAGTAGGGGCTGATCTTGGATTTCCAAGCGGAGCTCCCTTGGATTTCCCTCTCCGATTTGGGACTTTCTTCCTTACTCAGCCAACAGCCTCCAAAGGAGCTGGAAAGGGCTTCATTATCTTGGGAAGACTTTGAGCCAGTGAGACTTTTACACTGATATAATTTCATTTATTTTCAGGGGGGTTCTCCCACCACACACTAACTACCCCATTATCATGTACAAGAAGTGAGTCAGGCCCAGATTTGGGTAAGAGCACAGTGGGGACATCTCATCTTCCCTGCTCTGTGTGTGGCTCCCAGATACAGAAAAAGGCCTCAGTCTTTTTCAAAATGATACTGAGACCTTCCAAGAGGGTGTGGAAGAAATCCCCTTCATAAGATTCTGATTTTTAATGTGACTCCTACAGCCCTACACGTGGGCCTATGCAGTCCCAGTTTCAGCAAACGGTTTAAGAGCTTTCTGCCCTCCGTAGTGGCGTGAGTGCATCACGTTGTCTAACACTGTGAGAGCAGAGAGCTTATGACAATTGTGATGGACCGCTTTTCCCACTTCCTAAGATGTTCCTCTGTACAAAGTATAGGAAATCTAGCATATACATTTTTTTAATTATACTGAATATGAGAAAGAAACCCCAAGCCTCTGGCTTAGGACAATGGGAAGAAAGACCACTTGAAAACTGATCTCTGGCTTAAGAAAAGGAAAGTCAAAGCAAAAGGAATTAAAGGTCAGAATAATTAGACTATTATCATTTTAATGAACAGAAACAAGCATATAAAACCCCCAATTTTCAAAAGTATTTTCTTTAATGTGAGACTAATGGCTCAGGTCACAGCATGGAGCTGAAAGCATTTATCGACTTCTACACCGAGAACAGGAGCTGCCTGCTCATGTAGTACAAACTTCACTACAACCAGTTCGCTGTGTTCCTTACCGAGGGAGGAAAGCAGGGGGTCATATTCAATACACCTGCACAGAAAAGGCCCAAGCTCCTCGTTAATTTAAGGTAAGGTTTATGAGAAACAATGTAATACCTAGAGAGAAAGCTCAGCTGTGCCTCCACAAAGAAGAAAGAAAATAAAGTGAATTTAATTTCCTTTCAAAAGAAAGGTGGCTGGATAAACACAAACATGCACACCCCAACCCACCTTCTGATACACAGCTTCATCACTTGGATATTCGTACCGGAGCAGCTGTGGCTAAGTATGTCCTGAAATACAGTGCAATTTCCAACTCAGGCAGGAGCCGTCGATTATAAGAGGACAGTGGCATGAGAACTGCACTGCCAAAACACATCTTTGTGTCATGCTCCTGTTCCAGAATTTCTATGCAACAATCCCTACCTGGGTTGGTGGGAGATCCCACAGTGAATTTCTCTCTTCTGGAAGAATTCACTGGAGGGGATGGTGAACAACGAAATCTGTACAGACTCACCTGTTTAAGCAATCTGCAGATGAGTTTGTTCATCAGCAAACTACAGCTATGCAGACCTTGCTTCCTCTAACGGTGCTGCTGCAGAGAATGAGGAAAGCTGAAAGATCTGGCTGTAGAAGAGCTCACAGCTATGCCAGATGTTCTCAACTGTTACCATGTTATACTACCACCACTAAGGCAAAACAAACCTGCAGGGATTGTTGTTCTCAAATCTACAGGGCCTGTTACTGCTCCACTTCCCGACACAGGAATGGGTTCTGCCTTTACTCAGACTGGTAATTTCTTGGTATCAGCAAACCATCCTGAAATTTCACTCCACACAAACACTAGTTCAAGGCCAAAGCTACAATAAAGATGGATAAAGAGTGAATGAGCTGATCTAGATGTCAACAGAGAATCTCATCCCCAGGGTTTTTCCCTGATGCTTACTATTCTGTTTCTATTTCATGGCCCCACAGAGTTAGCACGAAGTGTCAGAAGACTCAAGAAGATTCAATCCAAAAAATCAGCTTAAGCAGAAAGACAAGCTGTAAGCCTGGATAAGTAGATAGAAAGAAGCAAAAGACCAGTAAGCATCTTCTCCATACAAGCTACAAAGTCTAGGGAAAGTTAAAAACCCCAACCCTCAGGACATTCCCAGATGAGGATCTGGTTCTCCCCACAAGCACACTGCTGTGATGCCACCGACTTCCTTGGGATCCTCCAAATCCTACTGCCAGAGACGAGCCGCGGCCCTGCCAGCCCCTCCGAGGAGGCTGCACAGCACAGCTCAGGCTCAAGCAAGAGCCACAGAGAAGCTCGCTGTTGACTCAGAGCCACTCACGCTCAGAAGAGGAGGCGGCTCACAAATAATTGAGATTGCTGTGCCTGTTCAGCATCCCGACGTACACAGGGGATAAACACACCAAGACAATAGTGTACACTACCGGCAATAATGGCATTAGACAAATCATGGATCACTTTCTGCAAAAACACTGGCCTTAAGGGATCCTGCCTGCAAAGAAAACAGAAAATATCGTCTGGCGCTTAGGAACATTACACACTTTGGCTTTATGTTATGAGCCTCCTAAATGAGTAGGAAGTGCCATGCTATTCCTCACTTGTACTGCGGGTCAGGCCTCTCGCACCTCAAGGCTACAGCAAGTTGCATAGGGTAGGGGATGTGAGAGTCTCTCCCTGAGCAAGGGAATCATCATCAGTTGTACAGCATTCATCTGGCAGGGCAGGCATCCAGCAGGAACATTATTTCTCTGTGACCCTCTGTGCTCTAGATACTAAAGGCTAGAGGTTGTAGTCCAAATGTTATTATGGGAATAATTAAAAAAGAAACACAACATGGAAAGGACTGAAAAAGACCTTTAAAAGAGAATTGAGAACTCTAGCAAAGGACAAACGAACGAAAGCATCAGTCTCCAAACAGAGCTGGGAAGTCTGATGCTGGTAACTCAGCTGCAAAACACTGCCCGTGGTTCAGCTGGACAGAAAAGCACAGGATGGGAAGCACTGCAAGCTGGAGTGACTTGCATAACGTCACAAAATGGTGTAACTGCACAGCCATAAACAGAGGATCTGCTTCCTGAGACCCACCCCAGGTCCACAACATGTCCTTTTGAGGTAGACTACTGTAGTGGGTTTACGTGGCAAGGTTTTGGTAGCAGGGGGCCATAGGAGTGGCTTCTGTGAGAAGGATCTAGAAGCTGCCCCATGTTTGGTAAGGGCCCCATTGCTGACCAGAGCCGAGCCAATAAGTGATGTTGTTTGCACCTCTGTGAAAGCAGATTTAAGACAGGGAAAAAAACGCTGTGCCACACAGCAGCTGGGAGAGTGAGAGGAGTGAGGACCAGCCTTGCAGGCGCCAAGGTCAGTGAAGAAGGAGGGGGAGAGGTGCTCCAGGTGCCGGAGCAGAAGTCCCCTGCGGCCTGTGGTGAGGACCATGGTGAAGCAGGTTGTCCCCCTGCAGCCCATGGAGTACCACGGTGGAACAGGCTTCCACCCTGCAGCCTGTGGAGGAGACCACGGTGGAGCAGGTGGACCTGCACCGACGGAGACTGCAGCCTGTGGAAGACCCCTGCCAGAGCAGATTCCGGGCCGGACCTGTAGCCCGTGGAGAGGAGACCACACAGGAGCAGGTGACCTGGCAGGAGCTGCTGCCTGTGGGGGATCCAGGTTGGAGCAGTTCGCTCCTGAGGGATGGACCCCAGGGTACAGACCCATATCTGGAGCAGTTCTTGAAGAGCTGCTGCCTGTGGGCAGCCCATGCCGGATCAGTTCATCAAGGACTGCATCCCGTGGGAGGGACCCCACAGCACAGGGGACGAGAGTGACCGAGAAGGAGCCGCGGCAAAGAAGCGCTATAGACTGACCATAACCCCCATTCCCCCGTTCCCCTGCGCTGCTCGGGGGGAGGAGGTGGAAGAGGGTGGATGGGGGGGAAGGTGCTTTTGGTTTCTTTCCTTTGTTTCTCGCTTCTCTAGCTTGTTAGTAACAGGCAATAAATCTCACTATCTCCCTATGCTGAGTCTGTTTTGCCCGTCACAATAATTACTGTGCGATCTCCTCGTCCTTATCTCAACCCTTGAGCCCTTTTCATTGTATTTTCTCCCCGTTCCTCTTTGAGGAGGGGGCGTGAGAGAGCAGTTGTGGTGGAGCTCGGCCGCCCACCCGAGTAAAACCACCACAACTACTGGCTACAAACAAGAGAAACACGGGCCTGAAAGCACATCTGTAACATAATTTGAACCTTAACAATGGTACAGCGTGGAACAGATTTAACCCCCCAGACTTCAGCTGCAGGAGGCCATGTATAAAGTTTTTTGTATAAAGTTTCCTGAGGGACCATTTATACTTGCAGGTACACAACTTGTAGAGTCCTTAGCACCAGATCCCTTCCCTTCCCCAGGACAGAAGCCCCAGCAGGCTCCAGGCGACAGAAGCGCAGTCTTGCTTCTCACACAGCGTTTGTCTAAACTAAGGCCGAGCACGGTCGCAGCTGAGTACAGCAGAGCTGAGAAAGAGCAAGAGGTGCTCTCCTCTGCTCAGATTAAAGGGAATTAAGGCACGTCTGTGTCCTGTGTGCTTAAACTGTCAAAAATGAAGAAGGATTCCCTCTGACGACATCATCAGCTGTAAATCCTACTAACAACTACATGAAGATGCCTGAAATAAAGAACTGAAACACCCCTGGACGCAAGGTGTCTGGCTACAGGTACCTGACACGCTGGCATAACTGTTTAAAACAAGCAGTTTTGTTTTCCTTCCTTTTATGTTTATTCCGAAATGGAACAATCACAGTTGGATAATAAACAATGGCTCTTAAGCTTTTGTATCAATTTGATGCCACTTGAATTTCCAATCCAAAGAGATGTTCATGCAAATTAACCAATAAAGAATGTGTGTCCATCTACAGCGAGTAGAAAACGGCAGTTGATCTATAATGAAAAAACTCTTTTGTAAAAGCATGCAAACAATTGCGCATTAACTACATTATAGTGTCAGTGAATGGACACTTGTGGAGAATGTCTTCCTAACCACAGAAAAAGAATACTGAATTTTGTATAGAGATTTTTTTTTCTTTGCATATCAACATACCTAGACAGCCACCAACTTGAAAATTAACCTTTCATTAGGGAAAGAGAGAAAACCTACAAATGACAAATAAAAATGGAATCCATAAACGAAATCAAGCTTTTGTCCTTGCTGATTTAAACAATAATAAAAAGCTGCTACTTAAATCACCTTGATTTAAATATAACTGATTTCAATTCATCAATTCTGCTCTTCCGCTAATCCTCCTCTTCACAGCCAGGAGAAGAGCCCCAGGTCAGAACCTCCCCACACAAGAGTGCTCTGCTACAGCCGAGCCTCCGCTGCATCCTTGCCACGTCTGCACTCACGTACTGGCACCTGGAACCCTGCCTTGTGGTTCAAGGACTCGGTCCTGAGCTGCTGCCGAATGCGGGGACTCAGCTCTTGAAGATGGGGAAATAGGGGTGTGATTGGGAAATCTAAACTCAGTTTGGTTACCTTTAAGACAAAGAGAAGTGTCTAGGAAGCGGTGGAGCTACTGAGGTATACCAGGTAGAACCAATGCTAACCAAGGAGCAAAGAGGTTCATATTTACACATAAATGGGAATTTGCACTCTCACCCACCTCTCTTACCCCCATACGAGCACGCTTCAAAGCATGAGGTGATACCCAGGCTGCCACAGGGGAAGTCTAACATTATGACACATTTATCACAAGAATAGGATGCTGCAGAAAATAATTGGTTTCCCTAATAATTTTCAAGCCTCATAAACATATTTCAGGACAGTTTTTAAAAAGAAAATACGTAATAGAATTAACATGAATGAGAGCCCTGTGGAATTCTTATTGCTGCTCGTATTGGAAGACTCAACCCCAAACCAGAAGTCTGCTCTGGTAACCGTCACGCATCCACAGCACCGGTGCTACCCCTGCCTTGGGGTAGACAGTTATGATCCAAATAGTTAAAGCTGCCAAAGGGTGAGTGTATAATCATACACCATTTCTCTGCTTGAACATAAAGGCTTGAGGCACATAGAAACTGGGTAACTTGCGGAGGGTCACAGTGAAACCCTGTTGCAGAGCTGGGAACCAAGGACATACCACAATCATCTTTTAAGTCGGTGTGAGCAGGTAAAAACTGAAAGGGAGAAAAAAAGGGAAAAAAGGGCAAATTGGCCAGAACACCATCATTTCTATTAAATTTTACACAACCCCCAACTCTGCCAGAGCAGGATAAAAGGAGAATAATTCCATTTGTGTCACCAGATCCATTCCAGAGCTACAGCAGAAAAGCCGAGAGTGAAAGTGGGGTCCTTCCTGTGTGATACACAAATGCATACATTTGGGGGGAGAGCTTTCAAATTTATGATCCACTAAATGAAAACAACAGCAAAGAAACTGCAATGGTATATTTCAGCTAGGATAAAGGATGCTGATTTCTGGAAGCGATGACAGAAGAACAGAAAAAGCAGCAAAGGAAAATCTCTCTGCTCTTCCCCGCCACTTCACTTGCTGTGCCCCAGGAAAAGGGCTGGTCCACAGCACAGTGACAGGCAGCATGGTTACAGCGAGCTATTCCGATGGGAAGGGTTAAGCTGCCTGTGTCAGGAAGGGGAAGGAAGACTGAGAACCATCGGGTGCCCACGGCAGGATCCCATGGGTGGCAGCAGAATGGCTGCCACGGCTCTGTTTCGGCTTGTGCAGGGTGGCCGAGCATCCCCTCAGCTCCACGCCGGGGCTGGGGTGGGTTCAGCACCATGCGGCGTGCTGCGGGACGAGTGGGATGATGGTGATGAGACGTGCCACGGGAGTACTGCTTGCACACGCGGGGAAGCGCAGGACAATAATCTCCCATCTGCACGATACGGCTTTGAATCCCGTCCTTTACAGCTCAATAGGTGCATCTGCTGCCCCTCTGCTAATCCTCAACAGCATTTAAAATGCAGATCAGCGGAGATCATGCTTTTTCTCTCCCATTACAGACCACAACCTAATAAAAGAGCTTTAATCACAGAGACAATATTCTATCTCCTGCAAGGTCTGCTGCCTCATTTGCCTCTATGCCTTTGTTTGGAAACCAGATCTTTGTCAGGCGCCAGCAGCAGCAGAAAATAATTGCGCAATACAAGGTTTGAAGGCGGTTGAAGCGCTTAAAACCTTTCCCAAAACTGTGCCATTGTAATCAGGAAATTGTGACCGCAAAAGGTAAACAGCAGGGAACTCGGGGCAGGGGAACCCCCTGAGAAAATGCATCTTAAACCCCTGGATGTGTTGCAGGATTTTAAATGGAAAAAGCAGCATCAGCAGACTTGCTTACATGTCTTTGTTTCCCTAGCACTAATGCGCTACGACATCTTTTTCCAAGTCAGAAAGTACAAGGGCTGCCGAGGAAAGCCATGACTAGTTATGTGACTGCAGGTCGAGAAATATTACTGAGTATATTTCATGCACAGCACATGTATGTGAGTATATATATATGGATGTGGAAATGCTAACCTGAAGTAACTAGCTCATTCCAGACAATTCTGTGGCCAAATAAATGACCAAGTAAGCTGAGAAGCTGCTCTTGCTTTGACGAGAGCAAGTCATCAACATAAAAATGAGGCTGTGAGATCCACTGTAGTTAAACCCTGCTCCAGCTCAGAGTCTTCTTGGGTAGAGGTGAGCTGCCAGAGTCCTCCTTTCTGTGGTTTTTGCCACCAGTGTATTACAGAGGGAAGGGCCAGCCTGGAAGTCTCCTCAAATATGTTTACTCTTAGATTAATATTCTTCCCCAGGAACCTTCGCTCTTGCAAACAACTATACAGCATAATACAATAAATCTTGCCTCTCCCTGTATTTATATACTGCAGCAAGAAAGATAGGCAAACCAATTACTTCACGGATCAGGGTATGCCTGTCCTCTACAAATGCACAACATATAGTGGAGGGGGCGCCAAAGGAATCCTTCCTGTGTTCTTACCTTCCAAGAATTAGACACAAACATGTTCATAGCATGACAACAAATAACGTAGCACAGCACTTCCCAGCCACAGGGAGCAAGAGAAATACTGAAGGAATAAAACCACACCAGGGGCTAAAAAAAGAATGCGCTCCTTGCCATTAATGCTTCTTGAGTCACCAGATTCCCCACGAGACCAACCGAGGACAACCCATTGCTTGCAAGACATGTGGATGCTATTTGGAGCTTGGCAAGCCCCAGACCTGCACTTGGGGAAACACCGGCTGCTCTGCAGGGACACTCCACTGCAGCACAGCCAGCTGGGCAACGCAGAGGGTCTCTGATGGCATGGTCCTGTGGGCAGCCACAGGCCAAAACCACCCCAGCAACTCCTCGCCATAAATACACACGATCTGCTCACTAATGAAGCCTGGGCAGACGCTGTGCTAGCCACTGACTTCTTAGCAGGAAACCCAGCATGTTCTGAGCTATTTCAACATCTGTACAGGAACTGTTGGAAGCAGCAGTCCTGTCCTCCGGGGCCTCTTTTATTTGAGCTCACTGGAGTCCCTAACAGTAGCTCTGTCTGCTAGATTTGCTGATCAAGGACAGCCCAGCACGTGGTCCTCTTCTGCCAGTTGCCATCACAGCAATTAAAGGGAAAAAGACTATGGGACAAGTCATTTCTGCAGTGCACAAATGCATATATTACTTGTCTCATTATGTAGACACAATGTGATTTTCAATTAGCTGTCTAACAGTATGATCGAACACAAAATAATTATGTATTTCATGGACATGCTTCAAAGGTGCTGTTTCATTCTCAAAATAATTAGCTGCATGCACAGGAAACTTAGTTCCAGAGGGCCTGTGGTGGATCTTTCTGAAGATCCAGAGAGTTATTTGAGTTTCCTGAAATGAAAAAGGCTCCAGGGGCAGGATAACCACACCTAATGTATCTGTGTTGAATTACAGGTGCACGTGCGTGTACAGTTGGGCTCCTGAAGAAACATGGAAAGTGGTCCCTACCTGCCATATGACATGATGTTTCCCAACAGCCCTGATTGTGAATTGCAGGTCTTGCAGGGGAGCCTTTGATGAAGCATCACAGGATGTGCAGCTTTGTGTGGGAGCACACCTCCCTGCAGCCTACCTGCACCGAATTCAGGAATGCAGAAGCGCACTGGGGCTGAAGGGGGCAAAAGGTGGGGAAAGGCTGGCCCTGAACCACCGAAGCCGTGCCACAGTTGCTTCTCTCACTGAGCAGCGGTGCTGACCTACGCTAGCAGTGTCTCATCTGGTGTTTGTATAAGCAGTAGGAAATTACTACCTCCTGGTGAAAAAGGAAGAAGGTGAAGAAGGCCAGGAAGATGCTACGAAACAAGTTTTCTCCAATTAATAAAGCCTCCCAGGATCACTTATACACTGTCCCCTCCTAATGAGGGCACCCAAAGTCAGAATCCAGTTCTCCTCTATTATTAACATGTGTAATTACTAGTATACAACACTACGCCTTAACAAACGGCGTTATGCAGAACATCAAACATTTATATCTGCCCTTTTATACGTACTGGATGTAAAGCATGCAAGTTTCATAGCAAAAAATCCATTTTGCTCACACTAGGAACCCCAGACTTCCACGTCTACTGCTGGCTAAAATATCTGAGTACTTCTACCAGAGGCCAGAGAGAAGGTTAAGCTCTGGCAACGCTACACGAGCATATGTGCGTACGAATCGATTTTCTTGTTATAAATAGTAATGTCTTGAATACCCCCACCTGTCAATGATCTCCACCAAGGTGACCAGATGACATGCACCTCAACATAGCTACATTTTTTTTCTTAAACACCTCTTCTGGGCCTGATGAAAATAGTGCCAAAAGGAATTAGGAGCATTAACTGAACTGGTAAAAATGACAAGTATAAATGTTGTCCAAGGATAATTATTGTTACTGCAACCAGAATGCCAGGCGACATCTCTCTCAAGAAAACAGTCAACTTTTACACTAACTGCTCAATAACTCCATTATCTATGTCAATGTCAAGGCAGGGCTCTGCCCCTTCTCGTCCTTTGTCATATGCATTTACCTCCTCCTCCATCACAGCAGTCCTGCTGGCCTTAGGAAAGAGATCCCTTGGTGGAAACGAGGCCTGACAGGAAAACAAGGCAAAGCTTCTGAAAGCACAGAGGCATCTTTTGTAATTAAGGGTTTTGGTTGTTTTTCCTGTAGGTATTTATAAGAGGTTTGTTTGTTTGTTTGTTTGTGAAGTGAAGCTACTGAGCTTCAGGGAATCGTTTCAAAAATTGTTACTCCTTCAAATTTAGAGATTTTTCCACTGCTGAGTTCTCTGTAAATTATCACGTAGGGAATGGAAGGAGGTAGCATGTACCTCCAGAATGTGTGAGATGGCCAGGGGATCCTCAGTCAGTGAAAATGTCAGTGAATCTCATTGGCACCAGGTGCCTGATTCCATCAAGGATGGGTGCATCAGTACCTAAGACACAAAGTAAAGCAAAGGAAAAAAAACACATTTAGCAACACAAAACTTTAGACAGAGTTGCGTGCTGTAGTTTCACATGCACTTTAATGCTACAAGCAGCAGTTCAGTCTCCTCATTGTCAATTGTGTCTTGTCCATGTAGCAGACCAGCTCACAGAACTGATGCAGGTGCAAGCTAAGCCAGGAAAAAAAAGGGGGTTAACTAGCTCAGGCCTGTACCTAAACCCAGCTCACTGAAGAATCACACAGCCTGTATCATGCTTTCCCTGCCAACATGTGCATGCACCGTGCTACATCTATTGCTCCAGAATGTCCAAATCCAACTCCTTTTTCTGTCATGAACTCCCTTTGCATCAACACTCACTCTCTTTCTTACCAAGCCTCAAATCCCCACCCGTGACATGGGGCAGCATTATTTCCTTCACTCTGTCTGCTCAGGGTGTAGGGCATTTAGCACAGGGCGATGAGTTGGTACAATCTGCACCGCAACAAGTACAGCAGATCTCCAGTTCTGATGGAAAATCGCAGGCACCACTGTGCTACGATTAAGATACAACAGCAAAGGAGAGCTGACAAGTATGCTTCTACATGATTGAAAGCTGCTGTGACTTAATGAATGTGATACCAGTTCTTCTGCAGGACAGCTAAGATGAGCTATGTCTCTCTCACGTGTTTTGTTCTGGTGCCAAATACGAGAAGGCATTTTATCAGGACTATGGCTGACGATAAATGGGACAGTGACATGTATCTTGTTAAGGCACAGAACTCAAACTCCCAAGACCTATATTCCCAGATGTAAGGAAGGGGCCCTATGGGTTAAGTGCACCAGCCAGCACGGACCTAACGACCTCAACACCCCTCTGAATCAGGGCATTGGTCTTCCTACACCTTTGTTTATTCCACTGGTAACATTAACCGGCCATACAGAAACAGTAAGGATTAACGCATGCAGGTTGGTAAAAGGTTACAAGTACCTCTAAGGTGTTTTTGAAAGGCTTCTTTTCTTTCTCCTTAGAATTGAGTAGAAAAGACAGTTTGCTTATTTCCTACTTCTGATTATTCTACAGTGGCAGACGCACAGAACCCATCAATCCGCACTGACCAGTCTGCACCTGTAACATGTCCACCCCAAATTCATGGTTCAGTCTTTACATAACACATCATGCTCCACATAGATTGTGCCCCCGAGCACCAGAGTGAGTCAGCGAATTGGGTAAGCATCCAGGTATCTTCTTGCAAAATTCAGACCTTCACTAAAACGAGTTACTCTTTCAACATCAGTCCTTGGAAATCTCAGAGGTACGGCTAGATTAAACGTGGCTAAGTCAGATCTAATCATACACATCATTCATAACTGCTTAAATTGATGGCTTGTTTGCTTTAGTGATTTCTTTTGGAAGTTGCTTCTCCAAAATGAATACATCTCATAAAAAGGCAGTCAGTCTGTGCTGGCTACTACATAGGAGCATGTCTCACCAAGAGACAGAAACACGTCTTCCTCCTTTATGCTTCTGACACAGCTCTGCGTTCCCTACTTAAATAATCCAGAACCACGCTGTGCAACTTACTGACAGCAAGTGCTCTTGTTGTTTGACCTTTACCATGCATTCCCCTCTTCTGCATTAGAAGCCTTTCCCCATCCTATTAGGAAATCACCAAGGACATCCTTCCCAAGCAGCACACCAGAGCTTCCAGCTATGCAATGAACGATGTATCAGGCTTCATAAGCTACATATTTATGTTGGTGACACTGACAGCAGTAAAACAACTGAGCTCAAGTCAATAAACAAAAGAGATGAGACAAAAAAAATCACACATGGTCGTGGTTAAAAGCATGGGAACAAGGAGAAGAGTAACTGAGGTTAGTGGAACTACTGCTGAGTTGGACCAGCACTAATCAGGGAGGGCTACGAGCGCCCTTTGTAAGCAGCTGGGAAGGCTGACAGCACCCTGACGCTGCGGGACGAGTTGATAACCCATCTCCTCAGCAGAGGAAGCCACACCAAAGATTTTATCCAACTGAAAGCCAAGAGGCTAAAAGCTGCATATATCCCATTCACTTATGGAATGGGAAATCCACTTTTAGACCTGTGCTTCCTAATGCTCAGTCTACAGATTAATTTTAAGCTTATTTTGAATTTAAAAAAATCCCAAGGAAATATGTTTCAGTCTGCAGAGCAGAAAGGCATCACCAATTAATAACTGGGATCCCTTTAACGGAGACAGTCAAGCTCTAAGCTTTCTGTGAAGGATACGGAGCACATGCACACAAATAGAAAGGTTATGCAGATCAAAAGCCATGAGATTATGCAAACAAACAAGACTTTACTACATTACAGTCTTCATGACAGCCACACATCATGCTAAGCCCAGCTCTCACCAAATTAAAAGATGGTTGAAGAAGGACCCATGGCTACACACACATCACACCACAGCCAACTTTGCCAACAGGGCTCTACAGGCCACTTCCCCCTAAGCAACCCAGCAAGATTTTCACCATAGCTGCAAACAGGAGGCAATAAGGGCCAAAACCTGCTATGCTCTACACCAGCATAAAGCAAGAATGACCCCAGTCACTTCAGGCAGGTTTACCTAAACTTGTACAAGAACAGTGTTGAACCTGTCCAAATGCTCCATACAGTACTGTGGGTTTCCCTAACTCTTCCAGGTGATTTTCATATCGAATTTATTCAATTCATAACGCTAAGAATGGCAGGCATGTGGCAACGGTATCTTTTCTCTGTGTAACATTACCAACAGTCTTCATTTGGGGGGAAAAAAACACGGAAGAGTTACAGGCTCATCTTGACATTACTGAAGGCTCTCTGACTTCTCAGCATCCAAATAATCCGTCCCTCCAATTTTAGGTCTGTTTAAAGTAGACAGCCTGGCTTCTTCATGATTAAAACAGGGTAAAGATCTTAACTGTCCATGCCAACTGTCTCAAGTCTGAGGTACCAAAAAGCTTTGATGACATGGCCCTAATGAAAGTAGCTGCACCTTTTTTGTAAACTGGCTTCTTAATGGGCCCCCAAGCATGTGACTGAGCTCCTAGTTTTGGGGCTGAAAGCTCTTCAGGGCATGTTTTCCCTTAGTTAAGCCAATTCTTTAGTGCGGGCTGTCATATTCACATATTTAAGAATTACGAGGGATCTTCTGCACTGACTTCAGCAGTATCTGGCCTCACTGAAGGCATGAGGTACCAGCAGTAAAGTGTCTCAGCTTGGTGGCTCTGCCTCAGATCTGTCAAAATCAGAGCGGACCACTGAGAATTTTATTTGAGGAACTGGCAGAAGCAGCACCTTGAGCACAAGCTAGGTGAACCCAAGCCCCAGAGGACTTAGTAAATTGCTGGGCATTAAGGAACTAGATTGCCACAGAAGAGACTCAGCATGTTCTCACTTGGGCTCCCTGCTTGTATTTCAGAAACCAGAATTCACCCCCAACCCACCTGATTTTGCTGACAGAATAAACAATCCTGCACAGACACCAAATGAGGGCAGTTAAAGAAAAACCGCAGTTGAACTTTCATGTCTGAACGAGTTTGCTGATAGAGGTTACCCTCAAACCCAGGCCATGCCTGAATGATTCCACTACTACGAGTATCATCTAATTCTCCTCTGCCAACTCTCCGACTCACTCTGCAGCCCAGTTTAACATGCTGTTTACATCAAAAAAAGTGAAAGAAAGAAAATCGAAATCTCTGGCAGTGCCCTCCTACTTGTCAAGCACCAGGAACAACTGCCAGAAATGCAAGTAACTTAGGTGAGCTCAATTTGATCTGCATATCATAGCACACAAGCACTGCTGAATTTCTCTCTGCATCCAATTCAAGGAAATCGCATTGGCGGGGAACCTCCCCTTCAGGCAAACTCCGCTAAAAGACTTCAGTAGCGCTCAGCATCTTTTGGCCAATCTACCAAGCTTGATGTTTTCTGTACAGAAGTGCCTAAATAATAAAAAAGCCAGTGAACAGGCAGCAGAGGCAGTTAGGAAAACAGTTTCGTAGTGAAGAGCATGAAAAATGGCCCAAGAGTCACAAACTCCACTTTGCACGTTCTTATCCAGAGGCATTCATGCATTCCTTGGAAGGTGGTGGTGGATTTTTCTCCACTCCCTAATGATTTTGCTTTCAACTTCCACAAATGCAGACCTGCAACACTTCCAGCCCTCCCCTCTATTCTCTGCCCCCGTCGTACTTTGGATGCTTTCAGAGCAGCTTAAAGGCTCCTTGAAGAAAAGTGGAGTGATAACGCACGCTTCGAAATCATACCAATAAATTGTGGCAGGGCTGCAGACCCCGATGAAAAGAGAGAAGCAGCACACATTGCCTCAAAGTCAAATTTATTTAAGCCAAGGCAGGAATAAAGATTTGCCTCTGGCAAAGAGGCAGGGCTTGCATTCCACTGCCTGCCATGTTACAGGGCTAATCCATCTTTCTACAAATCTCACTGTACATACTCTACATTAAACCCAACTAATAAGCAAAGTGTGAAGCAGAAAGAAACAATTTAGTTTAGTTTCCCAGGGAGATGAATGGCCAACTGAGCCATTCTCTGGATTTCACTTTCCAAACTAAAAGAGCAGCTCCAAGGCCTGGAGGGGAAAAAAAAAAATCAACTCAGCAGTAGCTGTTCAAAGAGATATCTTAAAATCTCTTATGAATAAAAGCTATTTTTGTCTAAAAAGAGGATGTTCTCTATTGCCTCCCAGCCTCTTCTCAAATGTGCTGACAAAGAAACCTGAATGGGTGAATGGGAGCTGCTCTCCCAGAAAGTGCCTGTAAGGACCGGAGTTTGGCAGGTGGAGATGCAAGATCAAGAAACAAGGGGGTCAAATCACACCACTGACTTCAGTCAAAGATCAGATTAAAAATTCTTTCTTGTGTCTAGAAACCCAAACCTGAAGTAGAGGTGACGGGTAACTGCAGATCAGCCTCCTCAGCCTCTTTCCTGCTCTGACCTGCTCTTAACAAAGATGGCCGGGGGACTCCTGCCTGCTACCGAATAAACGTGAGCTTAACTCAACAATACACTTACCCAAACTCCAAATCAATGGTGCTCAGAGATAAGCAGCCCTTTAAATGAGCAGATTCGCTTTTCTAAAATCGAGACAAAGAAAGAGATCCATAGCTACCGATGGACAATACAATTTGTTCAAAATTACTTTTCACAATCCAGTTATTGGTAACAAAAAGACACTTTCAAATTCACCATCTTTCTGCCAAACAGTTCAGAACATTATTAAAACAATAAATGGAAAAACATGTTCTTTATGAAATCTATTTTTACACTTCTCTTTGCCCAGAACACACTCGTCACTGCCACTGGCTTTTCAGAAGAATGCTTTAAAGTGCCTAATTTTAAATCTTTTCTGTTATTTTTGCTTTCTACTCTTCTTGACAAGCCTAAAGAATAGCAGATGTGCAGGGAAACAACACGAATAAAAAGCCCTATGTTGCTAATACATTGTCTGATGAAATAAAACCAATTCGGAGGGCTTTTTCCACCCTACAGCGTGCAATAGCATTAACATTCTCCCAGGAAAGATGCATTTCTCTTCTAGGTCACGGAGCCATCTGACCCTAATTTGACTCAAAAAAAACAAGCCCTCCAACTCTTGACCACCTCACAGCATAGCAGAGGAAAACATTGAGGTCACACAATCCTGTCTCATCCAATTTGGATGCAGTTCTTCCAAGGATATAAATTCATTAGAGACAGGTTGTAAACAAACATACACATGCAGAAGAAAAATATGCAGACAGATTCTGCCTGCTCACTTTGCATATATATGACTACTTGACCCAGAAACCAAAGGTATTACCATCCAGTCACTGGGTTAAAATCATTCACCATAACTAACTCACTCAAGAAACTGTGCCTCCCATCCACCTTACCAAATGTTACACAGTTTTTCAGCTTTTTCCTCCCATTTATTGGAGAAAAAATAAATAACCAGCCTGGTGTGGCATTACGTACCAGGAATTAGTGTTTTACTCCACTGGGAACCCCAATTCTGGAAGTACTGTTAAACTCTGGAAGTTTAACAGTAAGCAAGCAGTACTGACAGCACCGGCATCTAGTGCTGGATTATTCCTAAGATTTTTAATCATTCCAGAGAGAGTAAAAATAATTTGCACCAAGTTCTGAATATATAATACCTGAAACGGAGACAATACTGGTTAGTTGTAATTATCTTAAGGGTTAGATCCCAGCAATTCACCTCCTAGGAAAGACTAACTTATTTACCCCAATCCACTGAGCACAGTTTTCAAAATTAGGAGAAGGGCTGAGGGCGATGTCTGGACCTTTGGACTTCTTGCAGAAAGCTCCATCTTCTTCTTTAGTGAAGAAATAGAAAATAATGCCACGTGAGGGATCTAAAAGTACCTCTGCTTCTTCTCTTAGTCACCTGTGCCTTACCCAAGACGTAGCTGCAGAAAACACTGAGCTGTAATAAGCTGATGTCAACCACAAAAGAACATAGGTCAGATTTTCCTCTTGCAACTTCCAACCAAAAATCACTTCTCATACCTGGACAGTTGCAACTGCAAGGGTATTTTTGGATCACTGGTATTTCCATCAAGTTGCCTTTGCCAGGGCTCCCAAGGAGCCCAGATCCAAACGCTGCATCCTGCCCAACTCTGTCATGCTGAAACATCCTATGTGGGTTACTGCATGTACTGCCTTGCTATTTTCTGTCATCACTACAATGAGAGACACACCGTAATTAATTGGGCATGCACACTGCTCCCGCTCACGCTGCTGTCTAGCACAATTAATTACCTGTGCAGGGTTTGGAAAAGTTGATCATCCCACTATTCCCTGTCCCACAGGAAGCACAGCACTCAGTAAATAACTCTGAACAAATACAGGAGACGCACGTTAAGGAAAAGTTCTGCAGTCCCAGACCAATTTCATTCTTGATAACAAAAAAGAAAGAAAAAAGATGAAAACCAAACATCGTAAATCTTTCTATGCTAGCTTAACAACCAAGAAACCATTTAATTGAAGCTAAACTGATGCATTTCCTTCATATATGCAGTACTTTATACATATTTCCTGTAGAAAATTCCTGAAACCCGCAATACTGAAGTTTATTCAATCCAAGTTGTATTTTGTTATCCAAAACAAACCACAATGCTCCACCATATGCTCAAGGAGCACGGGGAATCCTACCCTGCCAACGTGAGGCGTTCATCCGTTGTTGCAGCAAGTCCGAGACAGCACAGGATGCATCCCCATCTGCTGAGGAATTTTGCTTCAGCTAGCAAGGCTAATAAATTTCCCGATCCTTTTGCCCCATCAGTTCCCTTAAGGGCAGCACACAAGTCAAGCGCAGCCTGGCGAACGCTTTCTGTCCACACAGGCAATCAGGGCAGCAGTGGTGTATGAATGGACAAGAAGCAGCTGAGCTACCCGATGGGAAGACAATGCACGCCACAGCCTCCCCAGTCCCTGTCTGAAACAGCACTGTGATGACAGAGCCTCAGGGGCTGACACAGGGGGCAACAGCCCCCTGCAGCTCCAGCAGCTTTGAGGCCGGACTGGAAGCCAAATACCTCTTCGGGCATAAGACTGCGTGGTTGAAGCACTTTGGGAACAGGCCAGTGACTCAGCTGCGATGAAGAGGATAACTGTGGTGTTCCCTGCTCACAGAAGGAAATCCAGACATTCACGCTGAGAACAGGGAACTCCCCCCTGTGAGCTATGGGGTGAGAGACAGTCTTCTCCTTTTCCCCATGGCTGGTATAAAGATCTACGGGCATTTGAAATGCTGCTTACCTTCTAGGTGCTACATTATTTTGTAAAGAACCTCACCATCTGTTTCACATCTTAGTTACACATGAACAAACGGCATATATAAATAAATAAATTTAAAAATATATTTTATGCATGTGTGTATAAATACATACATATGTATATATTTGCATATATGCTTATATATACAATTGCTCCATTTGTCTTCACTTACATACCACAAGACAGATTCAGACTTCTTGTTTGTAAGCCAAAAAAAGATTTTTAAAATATAAGAGAAAGTCATGAAACATGGGACAGCCCATAAGATTCAAAGGTGCTCCTCAAAATGCCATTTCTGTATGGTTTCCTAAATTTAATTAAAAATAAAATAAATGCATATTTTGCCTTTTCTTTACAGTAATTAATACACTGGGGGCTTAAGGACCTTTATTAACACTGCGGGAATTTATGTTTGTGGTAGCAGTGTTGTTCTTTTTTCCCTTCAAAAAGACGTTCACAAATCAGAGGAGAAACCCTTTGAAGTATGCGGTGGGGACTTCTGCCCACTCCTTATGCATAACTCTTCCAACAGCATCTGACCGAGCTGCAGTTTTCCCCCTGCAGCCCTCGGCAGCATGAATCTTACATCAGTCGGGCAGGGAGGAGCGCGCAGCCCAGCACCGTGCAGCCACTGGAGCAAGGGATGAGAGAGGCGATGCTCTCCGGGGGCTCGGCCGCTCTGCAGCCTGCCCACAGCACAGATACCCCAAGGTGGGTTCAGCCTGTGATGTCACAGGGCTGTGACACATCACAAGCCTTTTCTTGACACAACCCACAGACACAAACTAAGCTGGCAGCAAAAAGGTGGGAAGGGGATGATTAATTTTGCCAAGCTTTCAGTTTAACTTTCATTATAAGTCATCTAGTTCAGAGACAGACGCTCTTCAAACCTGGCTGGCATTTTACGTAAGCCACTGCATCGGGGTGATTTGACTCCATGAGCTGTCTTGCATTTCTCATGCCAGGGAGACAAAGGGGTGGCATTTATATGTATCCTCTGGATAGGAAAATCAGCATTAATGGAAGTCGTGACAGCTTCTATTTGGGGAAGAGTAGCTGCATTTGCAGAAGCAGAAGCTGCTTTCTAGAGAAATGCACCATTCTCTCCAGCTTGTGGTGGCTTCAGTGGAAATGAGATGAAGCCCCTCAGAACAAGAAAACTGGTCACTAGTGCTCACTCTTAAAAACTCAGAGGGATTCGCACGGAAGAAGGAAGTGCTGGTAAGTCTAAGAGAGCCAAAGGGCCATGCTCTTCTAACTTGGGTCAGAAGGGGGCGGAGGGGGAAAGAATATTTTTGCTGTTCTGTCTACACATAGCTATCCACTTTGTCCTGATTAAATGGGACTGGGTCTTTCTCAAAGTCCAGTCCATTGACTGCCGCATGTCCTTTGGGAAGTGAACTATCATCAAGTCCCTGCCCAGGCGGAGGTTGTGCTGGGACAGCCTGGAGAACAGTTAACACAGCTACGTTAAGCTAACATAAGCATGTGAGATGTGCACATCATGATCGAGAGAAAGCTTCAGCCTTCTCCCAGCTCCTCATGCTCTGCTGCCTCCTAGCAAGGCCAGGGGGCCCTCTCCCACATCCTAGAGACCAGCCGAACACAAACAGGGAAGAGCTCCAAAGCAGCTCCAAGGCTGAGTGGAGTTTGGATGCTTATGGATTCTCTTCACAATTTTTTTTTTTTTAAAGTAGCAGCTTAGTCTACATTATTGCTGCTACAAAGCCTTTTCCACACCATGCAGAGCCCCCATCATGTGAAGACACAGCTCTTCTGCTGGCAGCACAGCTCCTTCTTCTTCCTGTGCCTCCTGCTAGCCAACAAGGTGAGCACTGTTCCTGTGCAGGCCACATCCTAAAAGGTGTTTGGATTGGCCACATCCAGATTGCACCCAAGCTAAACACAGATCTTCCCATGCCCAGGCTGGTACCTTACAGGAAAAACAGGAGCAGAAATGAACATGGATGTCAAGAAGAAGGAATGAACTCTTTGATAGAGCAGTTCCTGTGCAGCTCTTACAGCTCCTGTAGGACAGGACAGCAGCTCTCCCAAAGGGGCACTTGAAGTCTTGGTTTACTATATCCTGATCAGCATTTAAGACTTGTAATCCCAAATTATTTTTTGCTTGTCCTTGGGCTATTTGGCAACGAAGTACGAGGCAGGAAGGCAGAAGCCCAGTTCTCATGAGCCAGGTTGGTGCTTCAGGGCTGAGGATAGCAGAAACTAGTTTTGACAGGTTAGCCATGCAAATATTATGCACCAGTCATTGAGCAAGTATCTCCCTGCTGCTCTCCTGTGTCACTTTCACAGAGCCTGATACACTGCGACATCCTTCATACCCACAGTTAGGCTCAACTCACTTCAACCATGCTTTAAAACAAAGAGAATTAACACCAAAATCCTAATGCACAAAATAAATACTAAAAGTTTAGAGAGGCAGAACATCTACGAGGAAATCCAGATACCCCTCACAGTAAGAACCCCAAAGCTGTCTGTCCACCTGTACTGCTGGTGGCCTCACCAATGCAGCAAGCTTTAACCTACCTTTGTGCTCTCCCACAGCCTCCCTGGCACGTGTACCTTACCTTGGCATACGCTGGGTGCAGGTAAAATGCTGCAGAACTTCTGTGTGCTTTGGTTATGAGCAACTAGGGGTAGGGACATGAAATATCCATACACCAGCCAGCACAGCACAGCCCTGCTCTTCCTTGTGAACCTCTAAGCATCACCATACTATAAATAACCTATTACAGCAGTCAACGAGAAACAGGAATGAGAAGAACAGCCTGCCACAACTGGACAAGGTCTCATGCTGCAATTAGCCAAGCACAGTTTAAATAAAATCCTGATTAATTAACATTTGCCAGAGGACCTCACCTCTTGTTCAAAAACTGTGCTTTTCCAGCCAATGCAGAAATGGCACACCTCTTCAATGGAGGATGAAATAGGTCATTCTAGTGACATCTCCTCATAGGACAGAATGGCAGCATAGGCAACAACAAGAAAGCAAAAACAAAACCCCACACCCCAGAAACAAGGATTACGCTTCAGAACCACATCCAAAGAGCAGAGGCCACACCACAGCCTCTCTGGTTTCCACCAAAGGTCCATTTGGGTGAATTAAGCTGAAGAAGACTCATGCCTTGATTTTTCAGCACTTCTCCAGGTCCTGGGAGTTATGTTTGGGCATGTAGGTAAGAGCCTTACTTCTGCACGCCATGCACTGTGTTTCAAGCAGCGGAGGCACATGCTACTTTTGTAAGGCCAGCACGAAGGCCCGGCTGGATGCAGTGAACTCTCTGCCCTTCCAAGGTGAGGCTGAAAGCCACGGCCACCGTTTTGCTCTGTGACGGAGGGCAGATGATCTGCCACAGCCAGAAATCAGGCAGGCTCCCTCCCTCTGTCTATTAGTGATGGACACTTAACTCCATTTCATTCAAAATGGGGCACAACCTGATCCTAGGGCTTTCTACTTTAAATGGCAGCACGCAGCTTACAGCAACGATGTCGATAGCCTCAGCCATGAGGTAGAAACATAAGGACACCGGAGCCACGGAACCTACAAAACATCACCAGCAGCAGCAGTCTTATTATTTATACTTACAGAGAAGCCAGCGTGATTCTTGTTCACAGACAAGAAATATTCTGGTAGACAAGCATGAGATAGTCTGGTAGACAAGAAAATATTTTAAACTCAGTGGTAAATTCTTCCTATCCCAACAGCTTACCTTTTCAATGGGTGTGAAAGGCTTCATAAAGAACAAAGATCTATGTCAGGTATTAGACAAGGAAAGAAAGAAGAGGGATGGGAACCAATAATTTCCAGTTACATTAACCCCCTTCTGCTTCAAAGATCTTTATTTTAAACTGTTGAGGGGTATTAGAAAGCTCCAGCTTGGTTTCCCATTACATTCTCCCTGTGTCATTGCACCTAATAACACAGAAAGCTTTAGAAATGTTTTCGCTTTCATTATTTTCTCCTACTGGATGCCTTGTTGTTTAATAACTTTATCGTTGTACAGTTATTTGTATTCAGAATAATCTGTAAATCAAATTCACATGTAACAGCACAAAGTGGGGGCAGAGAAAAATAATTTTTTAGCATGGTCTGGAGTAATAACTCAGTTTAATGTGATAGAAATAGCAAACGAAAATGTAGGTTAAGTATCAGGAACCATCTCCTAGCAGCAAGATCTGCCAGACTGAAAACCAACCTCCCACAGAAAAGGAGGAATCTTTTCCGCTTGCTCTCAAACAGGACGGAGGATGGCAGTGGAGAGGACACCACAAGGCACCACGTGTGAAAGGAAGGTGACTTAAACCAGCTTCCACTTGTGTCCTCTTAGAGTGATTTGCAGTCTGAAAGGAGGAAACCTTGTACGGAACATCTTCTATCCCACCTCAGCTAAGTGGAGAGCCCAGCCTGCCACGCACACAGGGGCCAGAGCTTGTCACCGTGCCTGCAGAACGCAACAGCAAAGCCACCTCTAGCAGCGAACCAACACCGGCGACGCCCCGGCTGACCCTGTATTGTTTCTTATCCTGCTAACCATTTTGCTCCAGTCCTGCTCTTTAGGACTCCAGCTGGGAAGTCGGCCATGCCATGAACATGTTTAAGTCCCAGTTCAAGTTTCCTGAAATTGCAGCTGTTTAATTACTTACTCATCTTAAGTTTGCTTCTAACTTGCGTGCTGACCACAAGCTTCCTGATGGGCTTTCCTGACTTGAGGCCCTTCGGCTTAAGATGATGGCAGAAAAACAACTTACTGTGCATGCATATCTACATAGGTATCTAATATACATGCATGTATTATTAAATGATATGCATTTATTATTTATTATTAAATGATGCAACATTTACTTGCTGTAGCCACCACAGTCTGTGCTTTCTAATTCATGGAGAGAGGATGCCTACTAAAAACTTTTTCAAATTCTGTGGAAGTTTATTAAGTGAAAACGTAGTCTCAAATGAAGATGTGGTCATCCCCCAAAGACAAAAAAAAAAAAAAAAAGTACTGTGAGTGTATCTATTTATTTACATCCATCACCAGATTTTAACTAAGTGATTCCACAATAACCGAAGGAGTTTTCACCTCCATTTTGCAGGTGAGAAGACCGAGGCTCACAAAGATTAAGTGACTTGCCCAAGCCCATACTGTAAAGCTAGCAACAAAGATTCATGTGTGGTTAGGAGCATATCTAATTTATTTCTAATTTTTTATTACACTCTGGAGCATAGTATTTCAGTTCTTTACAGTACTCGCAATCAATAAATCCTTGCATTTTTCCTGTCAGAAGGGACTTGCGACTTTCACCATTACAGAAGGAAGCAATGAAGACACAGAGGCATGTGCTGACTTGGCCAAAGGAAGTTACCCAGAGGAGTTCATGCCTGAGGCAAGAACAGAGGCCCAGCACTTACCTTCACATCACTCCTTTCCTATGAAAAGTCTTTTTTTTTTTTTTCCCCATTCCCTTTTTCTCTCTTAAGTGGCTCTAATAATCAATGAGATTTTCCTGGAGATTCTCTCACTACATTTTTCACCAAAAAGGCATTGATACGTACAAGAATGAAACCAAATTGATAGCTGGCAAAAATGTGAAAAAGCCGTGTTGATTGGTGAGAGACCACCACCAGCAGTGGGGAGGGAGGGCGTGTCACGGCTTAAATACCTCTCTCCAGGTCCGTCACCAGAACAAGCCTAAAGGATTGACCTCAAGATCCTTTTCTGAGTGGTTCACGTAAGCCTCTCACTTCACTTGGCCACATCCTACAGTTGGAGGGGAAATGAAATGGGGGCTACTGAGTTCTGCCCGACTCACGCACGGATGTATCACCAAGTGCTGCATGTACAATAAACCCCCTAACTCCAGCTGACTCTCATTCCTACCGCTTCTGTAAGCACGGAGTACTCAGACACCAACAGGCCCAGGGAAGTCGCTGCTTACTGCAGGGTGCCTCAGAGACCTCTTCCCAGCCTCTGGGTACTAAAGTACAGGGCAAGAAAATTTGCTATGCAGAAGTAAAACTCGTCACTTTTTTTTATTTTAAACCTTTTACTCCAGCAAATAGCTCACAGAAGACCAAACTGTTTGATGTTTTAATGTTGCAATACATATCCTACGGCACGAGCTGGATTTAAGGAACTAGCTATGGCTTTACTCAGTGCTCACAGTAATCAACCTTAAGTAACGTCATACTGTAAAGATGGCCCAGAAATAGCATTAAGATGTGGCCAGCGGTGAGTTTTCTGAACTGCTGAGCAAGGCAGAAAGGCAGGCCTGCAACCAGCTTCTGGAAACACCAGCTGGGACCGCAATGCATCACCTTCCCAGCCCAGGGGTGGTTGGTTACCCAGCTGGCACTACAGGAACAAACCACTCTTTTGTAGTTCTCCTCTAACACATCCCCCTAGTCCTCCAAATCACCTTTTCTGAAGGGGAAAAGGCAAGAAACAGTCCGTGCTCTGCTGGCTTAACCTTGCGCCATCCAAAGCATTTCACAAAGCTGTGGGTGGCAACGCACTGAAGAGAAACCCTCAAGCAGCAGGGCAGGTTTTCAGGACCTACCGTGCTCTGTCGTTTGGTCTTTCTCAGTTCTCTCAGTTAACTGTAGAATAGGTCACCTCAGCACTTGGGATCCACGACAGGCCTGCTACCCAAAACCCTGTTCCCAATTTAAAAACAACGTGAGCTGAGCAGCCGCAACCCTTCATCCTCTGATGAGCTGGAACAAGGCCCCTAAGTGGCCAACAGGCAGAACTCTCCAATAGGTTTTGCAGGACAAAAAGGAGGTGAAGTAATGAGATCTTGTGGTAGCCATGGACTTAGAAAAAAAAAAAAAAAAAGCTTATTAATAAATCAGCATCGGAAACAAATTGTGTGTGTCTGTTGGCACAATGGCAAATTTGAGCAGGGATGGGAATTTGAAGATTTCTCAGTCACAAGAAAAGAGTTGGTGCACTGCACTGGAAATTCTTTTCTTGGCATAAAAATTGTTAATCGCACCCTACTTTCAGGATCTGTGCATGTAAACTTTCAGCAGTGATGGGCATTTCAGTTGCTGAGGTTTCCATAAATAAAGAAAAGCAGAAAGAAGCATAACATCAACACGTTGTGCTGGTTTAACCTCCCTTTGAAACGCACCCTTTAACAAGACATTTTCTCTCCTCTCTTTTTAAGCTACAGTCAACTGGCCAAAATTTAATCACTTTCTTTTAATCACTGCCATAAGCTCTAACAATATATTTTCAAAAATACCTCTGATTGGTAGCTGCCCTCACGCAGCAAGCCTCTGCCAGTGGTTAGTTACCTGCTCTAATTGTGAACTGCAGATGAGGGGGAGATCCCAAACTCTTACACTGCTATGGTGCCTGATGGGCTGAAGCTCATTTACGACATTAGGGTTTTCTTTGTAATGCAATATTTTTATTACACATTTCCAAACCACAAAACAATTTAACTATAAAGCTGTCATGATACAAAACCTGTATTTTTAAAATTGCTTTCTGCTGCAACCATCACATTACATTATCAAATTGGAAAAACTATTAAGACTAAATTACGCTTTACCATTTACTTGCTGCTAGTTGATTACTTATCATTTTTTCCCTCAACTTAGACAAGAAGGCAGCCACATTCATGTTTGTTACATTATATTTTAAATATAGTGCTGCATTTCCAGTTTTACACAGAAATACTTAGACTAAAATCTTCCAAATTCTTCTAATTCTGCATATTCCCTACCAATTTCCACATGCAAGAAAAAATATGTCCAATGTTACTGCAGATTTATTTAAATTCTTACCATGAAAGATCACTCCAGTGATTGCTCCATTTGGTTGTACAATTGGGTTGTCTGGTAGTGAGGAAATGGGAACAGAGCTCTGAAGCCTCAGTTCTGAAGCTGTTTGCTTTCTTTTATACTGTGGCCAAGCAGATAATTTTGTGGGGCCTCAGTTTCCCATTTACACAGGAGGGCATGTTGCTCTTTGCACCTTCCTTGCCTCTTCTCAACATGCTCACTACATAGTATCAACAAAATATCCATCCTACGTCACATTAGCATTTAAAAGCTAAAATTAGGAATTTTGCTTTCACTAAACACACTCTTCCAACATCTCAAAATAAGTAAAAAAAAAAAAAAATAGAAAACACAAATACACCTTTTGGCTAAGGAAAAAAAATAAATATCCAGGACATTCGAGCATTTGTTCTGGATTGGCTGAATGCACAGAAAGTACAGATTTAGAATTACAATGACAACTTGAGCATAACTGTAATGAAAACTGACAATAAGTAGGTGCATTCAATCCAGAAAAGATAAAAACGGCAGTGTGACGTAGGTAGAGAAGCATTCTGAAAGGTAACCAAGAAAATAAAATCAAGTGAAAGATTATTCTTGTTCGTAAAGAATCTATTCCAGTGAGAAATGGAACCATGACCCATGAATCCAAAAGCAGTGAAGGAACCTACCAAACAAAGGTAAATGGGCTTTTGTTCCCAGCAAAGGGATCTGAGACCTGTAAACAGCAGAGTAGGAACAAAAGCTCTGTATGAGCAGACTCTTTTCTCAGCCTTACAAATTTCTTATCCGAGTGCCATCTAGATGAGACATTGCTTTTCTTTTGTAACTCATAGAAACCCCAGACACTCAAAGCACAGTCTCATTCGGTCACACATCCTCTGCTCCCACACCTCCAGCCCCACAGGTAGCAACCAGAGGGCAGAGCCCGGCCTCTGAGGAGCAGCCAGAGCACTTTGTGAGTACCCAGACAAGGCAGAGCTGCATGCAGCCAGCTCCCAGACTTGCAATTCTTTGACATGAAATGCTGCTAGGTCCAACTGTTCTCCCTTTCTCCATCCGCTCCCTGCACCTCTCTATTTAAAAAGAAGGTGAAAATGTTGCCAGGCTTCAATAGACGCTAAGACCTAATTCAGCAAAGCACATTGGTACAGTCCTTGTACCAAAGCTGCCTCATTAAATGAAGATCTTGAAAGTTACAGAGATGACCTACACAGAGCTAGACCATATTGTTCACAAACATCCCCCACTTTAAGATAGGTGTGCTCCATCCCGTGGACAAAGAAGGCAAGCAGAGCCAGGGCTCCCATGCACTTTTCCTCGTAGCCTCTTTCAGCTCAGCAGCACAGTGGCTGAAACAACTTTCCTATCTGTGCCAAACCATGCACACGGTTACGAAAAGCCATAGCAGAGGCAATGCCCAGGAACTGTGTGCTAATTCCTGTAGGTGTGTGCGGCTGCATAGCATCAGGTAAAATCAGCCTCTGAGCAAATAAATTAACAAAAAGGAAAAGGCATTTAGTTTCCTTCAGGATTACAATTCTCACACACTTTGAGTTAGTCTATCCCTTTCAAGGGAAAAAGAAAAATCACTCCAAGAAATTACCATTGCTATTTAAGAAAAACAAGTTTCTCATCTATGCATACCTCTGCTCCTTGGCAGAAAGCAAATACGGAGATTTCAGTTTGAAAGGTATTGTTCTGGGAAAGTTGGAAATGACAGAGAATATAAGGCTGCTGATGAAAACGCCATCTCAACCTTAAGTATAGCATTGCTACAGCAAGACTGTAATGAAATGATAAAGTGGCTGCTGGCTGAGGGGAGACAGAGGATTGAGTCAAGTAGAAAAGACAAACGTGAGCAGTCATTTCTTTGCTATTCAAAGGTTTGAAAAAAGACCAACAGCATCTTTCCCCACATGAACGAATTTCATCCTTGTATAATAAATTTCAAAAGGGAAATGTCAATACCGCAAGTATTAACACAACTTTCAGATTGCATTTAAAAAAAAAAAAAAAAAAAGAAGAAGAAAGGAATTAAGCACTCGCATGGTAGATTTGTGAGAGTAGTAATCAGAGATTTACTACGCACTTGCAGGCTGGATGTTGTACACTACCCATACTCACCCTTTCAGATCACTGTTAGCATGCCAGTATTAACACAGCAAAACCCAGCAGGGTATAGACACCGCCATTAGCACTATTAGATATGCTATATGCACTAATAAAGAATTGTTGCTTTCTCCACCAAAAAACCTGCTTTTGTTCTTCACACAGCTCTGGGACCCACTTTCAAGCTTTTGTCTAATTTTTGCTCCTTCACACAGAAAACTAAAACCATTCCCAGTGCTTTGGGTGTGTATGTTAGCATTTTCTGGATCAGGGATTTTTCTGGTTTTATAATTTCTTGCATTTAGACTAGGAGTGGAAGCTGGAAAGTAGCGAAGCGAGAACTTGATGTAAACGAGAAACAGTAGAGTAGGGAAACAGTGGGCACTGTTACTGAGAGCATTTGGGAGACTGCCCTCGCTTGCAAACAGCTCCAAAATATGACAATATCCCTACAGTTCTGCAGAAAAGAAGGGAGCATGTGGTGTCAGAGCCCCTCTGCAATCTGCCCTCCCACAGCAGTGAACTGGCATTGCAGCTGAGCCCTCAGGACCTCCCAGCACCAGCCTTTTGCCATATAAATGCCCTACGCCCATTTACTAAAAATTCCACCTAAAACACTACTGTGTTGTGCACAGGGAAGCCAAATGTACCTCAGGGGGCCGACCTGCTCTAAGACGAGGGGAGACTATTTCAGGAGCCCATTTGCTGCTGACGGCACATACTTGCTGTGCTTTTCATAGGGTGCCCAGTGCCACAGTTGTACTCAGAGATCTTGCACAGATGTATTGCTGTTGTATCCACGTGCTAGCTTGCCTTTAATCTCTTGGCATCTTTCCTGCTTTTCTCTGGAGCTGAAAAACATGTTTTTCTGCTTTGTGTATTCCTCTACTCACTTTTCAAAGGCTTTTCCCAGTTGGTTTCAATCACTAAAACAAGATGCTTTAAAATTTTGGATAAAGAGTCCCTTCACTACAGGTAACATTTCAGTGCCCCCCTAAGCCACCATATCAGAGGGAAGGGATCTGAAACAACACATAGCTCTGAGATTGCATGAGTAATGAAAAGAAGCACCCGAGACATTTTATTTCAAGCAAAGCAGCAGAAAAAATTGCCTGAAAAGATGCTTTAAAATATTTTAAGGACATTTTGATCTGTCTATTTTTAGGATCCTTAAGGCAGAAGTTTTCCTACAAATGATTTAGTATATCTTCAACTTTTAATAAATGTGATAGGCTAGTATTATAAATTAATGATGAACAGTAATGAAATGAGGGAATCGCACAGATAATGCTCAAAATCACGTAAGTAAAGACAGTAAGAAAGACTGCAGAACACTTTTCCAGTAGTATTGCTGTGGTCAAACAACCAAGGAAGCAAATGCCCGTTGAGCTGAAGCTTGATGTATTTTTGTAAAAAGATTAGCTGCCATGGCTGTCTAAAATAGCAGAGGAATAACTTCAGTTACTGCAATATCCCTTCCAATGCCTTGTTTTAAGCTATGATTGTGTAATGATTACAGAATCTTGTAAAAACAGTACGTTGAAGCATAACTCCCCTTACTCTGACAGGACTGTACTTTAAAAATTCTGAAGGAATTGCAGGGATAACCAGAACTCGGGTTTAATTCTCCCCAGGTACTGACATTCTCTCTAGGCAGGTGTTTTCTGGATTTCTGCGGGAAGTCATGAACAGAGACATCTCTGTATATCATCCATCTACCTGTCCTGCTGCACCGAGCTTCCAACAGGCTGGACCGGCATTCTTTTAGGTGAAGGACACAGCGGACATTAATTAAACCAGGTAGAAAAACTTGTCTTTGTCAGAAAAGTGCTAGGGCACCCATAATTAGTACCAGAATAAAGATTTCAAGACAGACAGACAGAAAGTCCAGCCGAAAAGGGCAGGAGAATTTCCAGCCCTGCCAGCTCCAAGCGCAGTCAGAGGAGAGCAGGCAGCACCAGGCTCAGGCGCAGTGCCAGGCCAGGGACAGAGCCAGTTTCTGCCATGCTTCACACCCGTGCGAAGAGAAACCTGCACATAAAGGCTGCTGGTGAGATGTTCATTTGCTAATGCAACTGTTTGATGACAAAATCATTAAAACGGCCTGAAATCCAAGTCACTGGGGCATTAGGAAGCACATAGGAGCTGGCATTCACTACTATTTATGGTGATGTTGTTTAACTTGCTTGCAACGTAAATCTATTTTCCATAGGCAACAAGAGCTGGGAAAACAAGGGCTGTTATTTTTAGACGTATTTGCTTGATTAAAGCAAACTGTTTTTTTTCTTGTGATTTTATTTTTTTCCCCCTCTTAGAAAAGGAAGAGAACTGAAAGCTACAGACAAAGATGACTCCTAGTCCATCACTCCTGTTGGCTAGTTATTGCAAAATCCAGCTTCCAAAATTGAGGAGCAAAAGGTCAAACCTGAAACCTTACTTTTGAACTTTCTACATCCCCAATAACTGAGTCAGATGAAAGATCCGAACTCAAGCCACCAGTAACAGCTTCTGGGAGATGCAGGCAAGAGGGAGTGTGAAAAATCCAACTAAGCTCATTTTAAGACACGGTGCTTTGGGGACTGTTAACACTATTGTTAATCTTTCGTCTGCTCACAGATAGGAAGTAGTAGCAAAGGACAACTATTCTGTGGTGGAAGAAACGAGGTAGAAACAAGAAATTTTTTTCATGAAATGTGAAATAATCAAGAAACAGGATATATTATCTCAGGCCTTGATCCCATGCAGCTTTCCTCTGGCACTCACGTATCTATAACTTGAAAAGCACATTACTCTAAGATGCTCTGTTGAAATCACAAGCAAAGGACTTACAGAATCCTACAGTCATTCAGGTTGGACATGACCTCAAAGATCCTCTAGTTCAACCTTTAACCTGGTACTGACAAGTCCACCACTAAACCATGTCACTAAGTTCTACATCTACACGTTTCTGGAAAACCTCCCGGGATGGTGACTCCACCACTTCCCTGGGCAGCCCATTCCAATGCCACACAATCCTTCCTGTAAAGAAATTTCTCCTAAAATCCAACCTAAACCTCCCCTGGTGCAACTTGAGGCCATTCCCCCTCATCTTCTCACTTGGTGTGTGGGAGAAAAGCCTGATCCCCACCTTGCTACAACCTCCTTTAAGGCCATTGTAAAGCACAAGTCTCCCCTGAGCCTCCTTTTCTCCAGGCTCAACAACCTCAGCTCCCTCAGCAGCTCCCCCCAAGACCTGTTCTCCAGACCCTTCACCAGCTTCATTGCCTTTCTGTGTGCACAACAAACAAACTCGTAAAAGAATGGCAGGATTGCTCTCTTGGTTGCAATGAACCAGACTGTCTGAGTCAAACTGAATGCTGCTGTTATTCCACCACTTCAGTGCATTTACTCCACATTTGCATGAAGCCTAGTGAGTGGAGAAATAGAGGGCTGGATGGTACCGAACGCTCCTGTCAGCAGCCGACCCTGGACCACCGGGGTGTGCAAACATGCACTTCCCGCAGCCAGCCTCCTCTCCTGGACCTCCATAACCCAGCACCCCTAGGGTTGCGTTAAGTTGGGTTTTCTGCTGTTACACAACAGTTACCAAGGGATTTCTAGTAACTGAAAAGATTGTCTTGAATGGCAACTTACACTTTTATATGCTTTCAGCAGAAAATAAGCATGACTCAGGCCCTGAAAACAAGTTACTTCCTTCAAAGAGGGGAAAACTCAATCAGAAAATGAATTGTGGAAATGAATGTTTTATCCTGCTGCTTGCCAAACCTTAAGGAATGCAATTCACCACATGGTGACTGCCAGTATGAGTGAACTTGCCATCTTAAATGAATACACAAAGGGATCACAAAGGACTCAGGTCTGAACATTACAAACACTTCTCTCTGTACCCCACTACCAGGTGTGCTGCTACGAGGGACCTTTGCTGTCACTGAAGTTACAAAGAAGAATGGTAGTCTGCAATGAGCAAGCTGTTCTCCTGGTTAACTGAAGTTAAATTCTGTTTCAAAGGCTTTCTTTTCCTGTTTTCAGTTTGATTTTTCCCCCCCCCCAAACTCACCAGCATTGCTTTATAAACCTGTAATTCTCTATTGCATTAAAACCAAGGAAGTCTATCCCTGGAAAGGTACAGACCATTACTTCTTTGTTTTCCATTAAAAGAAAATGAAACCAAACTGTGCTCGTTCGAGTGTGTGGAATAGGAGAGTATAAAATTAAGTCAGAAAACGCGACACCTCCTGCTTTCTATAGTTGGTGAGGTCCCTGATGCAGCTCTTTTATATTTATTATCTTTCAAATGAACTCTTGTTCTAAAGTTAACATCTTCCTCAGACCCCAACAAGATACGGACAGAAAGTTATCTCATTTCCACTGTAGTTTAATAAAAATAAACTTGTTAAGATATACGAATAGGTACAAAATCTAGACACACCACTTGGTGGTGGCTGCAGCAGTTGACATCTTGACTAATATTGCAAAGGCAGTGCTTGGCAGATTTAATCATGATACCAGACTCAAGGGGCAACAGAGGTGTGAATAAAAGTAGTTGTGGCCATAGTTCATTCCATCAGTTAGGCTATGACCAGCTGATAGAGACGATCACAACTCTTCCTTGACCCCACTAGAAGGCTTTCATAGATCATGAAATCCTGTTGCACTGTTCTTGTAAAGAGAGCAGTTCTAGGGGAAACAATGACATTGGCTACTCTTAAACATGAGCTTCTTCCTCTGATGTTTCTAGTCCCCATTCACCTTGTTAATCTGGTGTATCCTATTACCATGTTCTTTAACAATTTAAAATAATGAGATCCTATAGCACCCTACAGTTGTTTGGATTGAATTAAACCTGACATGGTAACAAGCACGATGACAAAACCAAAGGGGTAGTGACATAGCGATGTAGCGGTTCTCCTGCCCCAGCCTGCAAGACAGGGAATGCAGCATTTACCTCTCAGAAGCACACATCCGCTTTCACATAGCTCACAACTTGAAAATGTTACTGAACACACAAGGAATTGCTTTGATTTATAGTCTATATGCGTCAACAAAGTTACCTGAAGTGCATGTCAGTTAGGATCTGATCCTACAGTGCCCATGGATACTAGGAAGAGAGTTTTCACAGACTTAGTGAAGGCTAAAATCCTGGAAAATACTGGTGTCTGCTGGAAAGAGACGAATCCATCTGGTTGCCAGAAAAAGCCATGATGCTTCAGCGCCACAGCACAGACACGGAATCAACACTTAATGAAACAGAAAAAGCGTTAGACACTACACAAGAATAGTTTTCGTAAAAAGCCGGAGGCCATCCCATACATATTCAAAAGGACTTGGATAATTTATTTGACCTATGCTCCAGAACACACAGAGTTGCTTCTGGTTCATCATTTATGATATATAATGGCAAAACATCTCCTCCACTCTGCAGAGCGAAATGAAAGTAGAATACACACTACTCAAACATTCCCTTTTTTCTAACTGAGAAAGGAGAAAAAACAGGAAAGTAATTAACAACTGGTAACAAAAATAATATAAAGTACAAGCTCTATGGGGTCCAGATCACAGCCCTACTTCAAATGTAGCATTAGAAGTCCAGAGAAGGAGAGAGATCTAAAGGAAGTGCAAATATGAATAAATAAAACCAAGCACTCACCCCGCTTGCTACTTGTGCATGGGGAAAGGCTACAGCTAGGCGACTTCCCGATTCACTATTGGTTGTGTACATACTCAGGGGTTAAGCCTTTGCAGTACTCTTCCAACATATACTAATTCAGGATAGGCAGCAAATTAGGAGATGGAGCAAAGGATGAGCTCCTGATGTGTGACAGGGCTCTAGAGAGGCGCTGGAAGAAGGGTGCAGCAAAGAGATACAGGTCTGTATCACCACCCCGCTGCATATCCTGCTGGTGTGTTCCTGTTCGTAACACTGGGTCACAGGACGCACCAGAGCAGCCAGAAGGTTTTGGTGCCAGGGAACAGCATCCTTCATTCCGCAGCAACTTTAAGCCTCCCCCATACAGCCACTGCCAGCGAGGCTGCCGGCCAGGTACCAGCTCCGCCAGTGTTGGTACAGAGCAGGACATCTGGTGAGCGACAAGGAGCCGCTGATCCTAAACACTCCGTGTTAAGTTATCCATCATCTTTTCCTCCCCTCTGCTCAATGGCACCAGCTTCCAAACGAAGCGCTGGCCTGGGTTTTGCAGTCTGTGTTGCACCCAAGGTGGCATATGCAGCACCGAGACCCAGATCGGGAGTTTGTAAGCACTGATATACGGCGGATAAACCCTCCAGTGCATAACGGCGACAGCACCTCCTCGCTAGGTTTGTGTATTGATGCCTTCCAAATTGTTGCTGTCCCTCTCGCTTCTGCTTGCTCTCACTCCAGCCAGCCTCGGAATAACAGGTGCCGTTCTTAAGTCATCACGGAAGCCTGAGATTAATGAAAGCCGGGAGGGAACACGAAGGAGAGGCAGAGGTGATGTATTCAGGCCCACTTGTTTCACTCAGCCAACACAAAGGAGCTAGATAATATGAGTAAATCTGTCTTAAAGTCTTAATCTAATAAACTTCAACAGTCATCCAGAAAGATGAGGAACTGCTGACTAGCCTAATCGAGCAAATTCCCTAACCCTGACAGGAGAAAAATGCTCCCCATCCACAGTTCACAGGCAACAGACACAGACTCGCAGAACTGCAAACAGCCCCTGTTCATTTTACCCACTGAATCTCTACACCTGCGCAATGCCTGTCACGATGAAAGGCACTAGAACTAAATTACAGAAAACAATTAAGTTTAGCAGCAATCCTATGAAGAGCTTCATTCCCATTGAACACAAAAAAGAGGCCTGTGGAACTTCACTAGCTTTCTGAGGTTACGCAGGAATTTTCCAGAACAGCCAGGAAGAGAAAGCAGAATCGAAACCTTTCTTTGTGTCTCCGGCCCAGCTATCTTTTACCACGAACAGCAAGACAGGACATGCAGCCAATAAAGAATGCTGTGGGATAAGAAGAAACACCAACAAGTAAGGGAAAACAATCTGTAGCTTCCTTGCAAGAGGATGTAGCGTTTCTCCCCCAAACCAATTTATATTTCCTGACACTTCCTTACAACTCTTCTTTTATGCCAAGCAGCCAGGTGAGAGAACAAAAGTGATCAGTGTATAACCAAAATACAATGCTAAAATAAACTTCCATCACAAACTAAAACCCAGAAAGCTAAAATATCCTAAAACGTATTAATATGGGACATGAAATTGCAAAAGTTTGCAGAAAGCCCGACAGAACAAAACCATATTCCGAATTATGCAAATAAACAACACAGCTACCGTCTAGTACTCCAGAAGCGTTGCATGCTCTCTCATGGCACTTCCCAATGTCGTTGAGCAACCAGAAATTCTGCTTTTCAGAGAAAAGAAGCTGTGCTCATTAACAAAACCTCAGCAACTAAATCCCTGTCTTGCTGCCTTTTGTTAGACTTCCCTGGTTATTAATTGTTTGTTGCTGAGTGTCTCTCCCATGAAGCCAATTTCCATGACTGAAATCAGTAAAGCTCTGCCCGTGTCAGGGCTTACAGAAGTGCTCAGGCAGCGCGACAATTGGCTATCTTATTGAAATGTATGCAAATAGACCTTAAACAAATTAATAAAGGTCTAGACCTACACAGGTTCTTTCAAATATGCCAACTGAAATATTTATGGTTTTCTCTGCTTTTCCTCAACAGCCTTCAATTATACGATAAAACACTGAATACTTCTCATGTAAAAAAAAAAAAAATGCTTGATGATTGAGCAGCCAGGCCTGTATCTCTTACAATCCTCACAACTAACCAAGAATTCCAGGACACATCTCTCCTAACACAGGTAGAACAAAACCTGCCAAGATGACAGCCTGGTGACCAACTCCCTGCTCCCAGTAGTCCCCAGCTAGCAAACCTCAAGCACTCAAGCATTAACAGAAAAGGTCCACACCAATTGTTGCTTGTGCACAGGAGTATTTGTGAGCACTTCCCTGCTCTCAGTCTCACTCCTGTTTTGTTTTATAGCCCACGGATTATGTGCAGCAGAGGAAACTGAGAGCATGGCACACAGCACTGTACAGGAAAACTCCCTGGCATCTCAGGTGCTTCACCTCAAGAGGAAGAGAAGCCAAAGAAGGAGTATAATGAGTCTAAATGGACCATAGCAGTTTATAGGCCATTTTAATAATTAAATGCTGGGTGTGCTATTAGCACCTTCTCAGCATCCCCACCCACAGGTTCTTTAATCAGCCTGCATCAGGGAACTCCTGTCTCAAGGTTTGTGTTCTCACTGCGCTGTGTGGGGCACAGAGCACTGTGGGGCCCTGCAATAGGACCCCTGGGGTGGAAAGCGCAGAGCTCACCATCACCTGCAGAAGGAAGTAAGGAGGCACACAAAAAGAGAATAGTGCCAAGCAACGCTCGCAGTCCTGACCATCCACAGCAACACAGGCACCGGCCGTGAGACAAGCGATACCTGCTGCTCTGGAGATGAAAAGGGGTTCAGACCGACACGTTTCATTACTTTCAAGGCTACCAGTGACCACTTCCCAAGGAAGAAAACCCCCGGCTTAATTAGGCTCCTCTGGTAATATCAAAAAGGTGGCTATCCATCCTCCGCCCACCCTTCGCAGCAGACACTTGGGGCGCTTTCTGCACGGCTGACAATGAAGGTGTTTTGCTTTGATAGGCTCGCAACGCAGCAAGAAGCCATCTGCAGCCCGGGAAGACAGAGGGCAGAGCCTGATTAGCAATTCTGTGCAGGTTTCCTATCTTCCATCCCCGTTCTCCCCTCCCCCCCTTTGCACTCCCTAGGGAGACCAGTTCCATATTCAAAGCAGCCTGGGGTCTTCAAGCAGAGAAATGTGCATGATTTGTACTTGGCATTAAAGCAGGGAAAGAACTCCAAAATTACAGCAGCTGCATCCAGCCCCTGAGACGGCCCGGCACCGATAAGGGATTCAGAGGGTCGCATAATTCATTTCACCTGCAGCAGTAGCATCAGGGGAGGTTAAATGTGTCACTCCATCACAGCAAGGCAATGGGTTGGGGGAAGCCTTCATCATTCATCCTGTCAGCGCCACACCTCCCCTCGCCTCGCAGCAGCAGGGGGAAATGGGGAAGATTTTCTATAAGCATATGAACAACACAGTGGGGGATGTGATGACCTTATGAGTTCCCCCTCCTAATTCAGGAATTAATTGTCAACACCTGCCCTGCCCTACCAGCTCTGCTCCCTGCACTCCATCCTTCTCCCAGTGCAATGGGCCTGATCCTGCAGCACTTACTCCAGGATGTGAGCTCAGTGCCCTCCTGGGACCACGTGTGCAAATGACACTGCAAAAAGGTCAGTGTTGCAGGATGAGATGCCCTGTCCCAATACCAAGATCCCTGTGTAACAGCGTAGGGACTTGGTTCCTGGACACGTACCTCTCTCTCATTTGGCTTCCCTAAGAAACAAAGGTATTCTCTCATTAGTTTTTACTTGTGCTGAATCCTTTTGATGATTCTTGTCAATCTGAGGGTCTTTCACAACTAAAATTTTCTGAGTAGATCTCCTCTCCAGCAATTTTCCACAGAGACCTAACACTACTCCCTTCTTGACTGCATTCCTTGCCAGAGCTCAACCGCAAGCACTTCAGGAGAGGATGTCTATCTTCACCTACTCCAACCTACCCTTTACCTACTGCACCAGTTCACCGATACTTGCAATCGTGTACAGTAACTAACAGCTTGCCCGTGACAGCGCCTTTGGGAATGTAGTCATCTCACCTCTGGATTTTCTCTTGAGAATTCAGCTTTTGAGGGATTTCTGAGACATGTCAGCAGTCCGTGACCACTGTGCAATCAATGCAAAAGTGATACCAAACTAAAGAAAGAATAAAGGCAGCAGCTGAGCTCTAAACCCTGCCATCACAAAGATCTGTTTGGTACATAGCACAGATCACCTACCTTTAAAAAAAAAAAAGGGTGTTTAATTTCATAAATAACAATATAGCATAGGTTTTCAGTAAGAAAAGACATTTATACCAGAAATTGAAACATCTAAATATCTAAGTGCACAGGAAAGCAGCAAGTCCTTAGAAATTAAGAGGAATATTTTCACTTAGAATAAAATTCAAACAAAGCAAAAGCAGGGAGTCAGCTGAAATAAGTGCACAATTAAATACTGTTTAAATTCAACGACTGAAACACAAAGTGTGCAAAAACTTTTTCCTTTCTGTTCTATCCTGGGCATACAGAGCTTTATATACAAGTATTAAGAGATGTGCTTATAGCTATATCTGTACCTACAGATTCAATCTTCAGGCATTCATGAAGAGCTCATTCTGTTTCATTCCAGAAGCTACACTCTTAAGGAAAGAACTACTCCATTAGCCTCCTGCAGGAAAATTCAGCATAAAGCATTTTTTGATGTCTTGACAAAGATAAAATGTAGTCTCATTTGATGCTTTTAAATACAAAAATAACGTTTCAAGAAGTCGCTTTTCATTCCTTAAGGCTACATCTTTGACTTTTTCTCACTGTATTTTTTCCCCTGGCTTGAGCTACTAAACTCAGTAGCCGTGGGTCTCTGGCATCCTGCTCTGCTCTGCCACTGGTACTAATCCCAACCGACAACTGAAGGATGAAGGGAGCATTCATAATCAAATGCATACTGGGAAAAAGTTTTTTTTGTTTATGCCAGCTACCTGCAGCTCACGCACACATATCTGTAAACAAAATGATACGTCAGCAGGTCTTTAGTTCAAAGCACCCTTTATTTCTCAACTCACTTTTCACTCTTGGACTACGGAGCAGCAGGCAACCTGAGCACGATTTCCATGCAGTGAGTTTAAAAGAGATTCAGGGAGAGATGGAGGGAGAATAAAATGCCTAGCTACTCCATCCTCCAGAAGCTGTCTGAGCCGCGGGCTGGCCTGGCACTCGGTCCTGACGCCAGCTTTGCTCACGCAGCACCTCTGACTCACAGCTGTGAGTCATTCACTAAATCCAATGGGATTGCAACAAGGCCAATGGGAAAATGAGCTCACACCTGTTCCATGGTACATACATGCTCAGAGGTCCCAGCCTGGCAAATGATGGCTGCTGAGCCCCACTTCACAACAGGGAACAATTTCCAGTCTCTTTCAGAGCTACGCAGAGCAAAGGAGAGCAGAGCTGCCGACAGCTGCATTGCAGAGAGGGGACAAGTGCATGTAGTGCCTGGAAACCTCCCTCTGTAAGTCCTGCCTGTGTGTTTTACATGGGCAAGGACCCAGCAGCATCAGACTTCAAGGCAGCTGTGGGCCAACTACAGAGAATTCAAAGGAGTACGAAAGAAATAATATACAAAGGTATTTTACTTGAATCAGAATGAAAGTTGTACCCAACCAAATCCAAAGTAGTTGATGAGCAGCGACTAGAGCATACACAGAGAAGCAAGGCTTTTCTTCTGTTAGCCATGGGAAGTCTTGAAGCACAGCACGCACAGAGAGTTATGTCCTACAGCTTCACCTCCGCTGCAGGACCGACTTCGTTCTCCATCAAACACCCCAAATGACAACTACCATGCTCCACCAGTACTCCCTTGACAAAGCGGAAAAACTCCAAACCTGCCACATATAGAACAACGATGGCTCCAGTTTGTTCAGGATCCCAGAAGATCGCCTGCACGCCTATGTTCCTGAGCATTCCTGAAAATCCCAGAATGCTGCTGTACAGCAGCAGCAACAGCCATCGTGCGTGTCATTAAGTTCAAGCCTTCTAATTGGGACCAGGACCTAAGTCTACAAGGACTGAAACGGACAGGCCACCGATTTAAGAAGTTTAGAACTGCATTACAAAACATACGAAAATAGAAGACTTGGATACAGGGTGAGAGGCAAGATGAAAATAAGAATAAGGTTACCCAGGTCAGCTAATCACAATCAACTGCGTGTTTTATCTTCCACAAGGAGCATGAATAAATAAATACCATTAGCAATCCCTGGTCTGCTGCTGAACTTAGCCATCATTAGTGAGCTGATTGCTGCCAGGCTGTAACGCAGGAGTCTGTATTAAGGACGTCTTGAAGGAGGGGAGATGATGTCAGGTGGGCAACTGGGCATAAAGGACACTGCCACAGGCAGCGAAGGCAACAAGACTGATAAACATATCCATGGCAAAAAAAAAAAAAGGGGGGGGGGGAAAAGGAGGGGAAAAGAGAGACAGAAGGAGGGAAAACAATGGGCTCTGGAGGTGGGAAACAGAAGCTTGAATTTGATATGGTAAAAAAGAGAGCAACTGGGAGATTCAGAGAGACTGTGACATGATCAGAGTGACAGGCAAGGACAAGGAGTTTAGCACACGCAAACCAAAGTGGGGGTGCCAGAGGTGGTAAGAGAGGCCCGAGAGAAAAAGGTTTCTGTGATTAATATGGGGTGGGAGGAAGAAAACAGAACTACAGTTTTAAAAACACAGGCAGATTTTCAGAGTTTAGGTTTGCAGCAGAGAGAAAGAGAAGCCATTCCTCAGAGCTCAGCTCCCTGGATTTGCCTAATGATGTTCTCCAATGAGAAACACTGGGCATTTAAAAGAAGTTCCTGTGTCACGATCCCCTCACTGCCTTAAAAAGCTTTAAGAAAAGCAAAACTTTCAATCTTGAACTGGTGGCAGGCAGCTTACGAGAGCTTGCATGAGAATTATTCACCTGGGGGCATCCTCTTTGGGCACTTTCTTTGTTCAAAAATCTGAACAGCTCAATCAACAAACTTACTTGTGAAGAACTATTTCAGCAAGTTATACATAAAGATGATGTAGTGGGAATACAAAATGCCTCTTACACAATTTCTTTTATTTATTCTATGATCTTTCAACTACATTAATGTCTTCTTATTTTAAAGTGATGGAATGTGAGTAAGAGCTAGAAGCATCAGGCAAACCTTGGTTTCTCTCCTGTAAGATGAACTTGCCAAGAAAACAGCTCCATCAGAACCCAACCCACTACGTGCACAGAAATCACAAGAACGCTCATGTTGAAGTCTGCAAAAACAGGCAGGTGCCACGGACACCTGAGAAAGACATAAAGGGGAAAATTACATGGAATAATCTCTAAAAAGATATTATTACAAGAGAGAGTCCAGTGGAGTCTGACAGCTTCTGATTGCCTCTCCTGTTTTGATGGTACCTTCACTGCCTCTGCATTTTAAAACTATTTACTGTACTATTTACTGTCTGTTGTGACTGCAGTAGAACCTTGAGTTTTAGGCTTAGTATGTTAAAACAGACCACCAGCCCTTATCAAAGGCTATAAAATTTGTTGGGAGGGGGTGTGTGAACAAAATCTATTTAAACTGGTATAGAGTAGTAGTTTGAGGCAGCATAGAGTAGCATGCATTGTACTAAGGTTTCTGGAACGTAAATCACTGGCTAACAACTTTCTAACTAGTCAATCTGTTAACTGGGCTCAACTGTTCTCAGAGAGCTGGGCAATCTCTGCACAAAAGCTGCCTTCAGCCGAACCACCAGCCCTTCCCTCACCTTGTCCCAAGAGAGCAAAGCAAACTAAACACCCACAAAGGCAAAAGAAGTTCAAGAGAGGGTGAGCAATGTGAGTTTTCATCTTTTCTCTCTCAGAAGCACTGCAGTTGATGCAGTTGATGAAGTGAGGCAAACTTACTGTTAACAGCTCAGTGATTTTAAGTGTCTTGCCTAGGCATGCGACTGGGACTGCTGGACAGCATCTTGTATTTATTTGTTTTTAAAACCACCTTTTTCTTCTTTCTGAAACTCATCTCTGAATGTCATGCTCACAATCATCTACGTATCCAACCATGACCATGGATCTTCTGCTCTGAGTGGTTGTTCAGCCTTCTTTAACACTGCTGATGGGGTGGCATTTAAACAAAATACTAAAAAAATATCAGTGAGAGATCCTAACAAAAAAGCAACCAATTCACCCATACAACTCCAGACTACAAGCCTGTGAATATATTCCTCTTGCTTTTCTCAAGAAGGAAAGCAAATGTGAGATACTGTACAGTAATCAACCAACGATTCCAGTCCCAGCACAACTTCTTACTGTCGCTGCTCTCAGGTGGCTAACCACAAACACATTCACAGGAAAACAACGTCTACAATCTCTTTCACAGTAAAGACAACAAAGGACCCAACATGAAATTATCAGCCTCAGACTAGAGAACCACAACAGGAGGTTTTGCTTGGTTTTAGGTCTGTGGCTGATCTCGGTAAAGCACAGTCAGAGAGGTGCATGAACTAGTTAAGTGAACTGAAGCACTGCGGGGGAAAAAGTAAGAGGCTAGAGGATAGGAGTGAAGAAATCTGGTTGTAACATAAATTACAGTTTATTAGTCTCAGTGTAGAATGGATAAACTGTGACACCACAACTAAGTCAAGAGGGAACCTGAAACAACGCAACAGCTGCTAGTGTGGGAAAATATTAATGTTACTCATTACAGAGACTAGACAAGACTATACTTCTGTTTTCCATATCTTGTTGTTTGTTGTTTTTTAAAAAAAGGGATTGCATAATGTGATTATTTACATCTCCATGTAGTAGTACCTACAATCACCATCTTTCAAGTTCTCAATAAAAAAAGCATATAGGCAAGTCAATGGCAGAATTTCTGTGTATTATTACAAAAGTGCCCCTTAGTTTCCAAATACAAACATCTGAGCATCTGGAAGCTTGTGACTGAACCATCAGTCCCACTTGTTCCTGCACCTTAACAAGAGCCCATGGGTTCTCATGGCAATACAGGCCATCATGGAAAGACAGCCTGACAGCAAGTCCTCTAAAGCAGCGAAACATCAGACACTCACTGTGTCACCTTGAGTTGCTGAACTGCTTCAGCAGCCCCAAAAATACATTGGAGTGCACGGCACAGCCTTCCATGAGTAGGACTTTGACTAGATGAATTACTGCAAGTATATGCAGTCTCTACTTTCCCTGAATAAGTGCATGATTTGCACTACTACCCCCAAAGACAGGAAACCAAAAGGCATTTGTAGGGAGTGCAGCAGCAGTGACATCTGAAGAGGTGATTAAGTAGCTTCTTGCTACACAGCAAACTCTCGTTACATAAAGATTTTAATTCTTGGCTTACCTCTAATCACAGCAAACTACAGCCCGGCAAGCATTTGGGATCAAACAGACACACACCTGACTCAAAGCTGAGAGATGTAACTCAGGTTTCGTCAATTCAATGGTACAAGACCTTGGGCCTGAAGTTCTGACAAATAAGTCAAAACCATTTCTCTGCTCCTATCCCTTGTGTATCTGAACATCAGTGTATTCTTCTTGAAGTTCTCGGAAGGGTTTTTCCTTGCTGCGTTTGGTTTATGCACACCAGTGGTTTCACTTCAAGCAGGAACCCTCCAATTTTGACTTTAATATCATCTTCTGGTGTTCTAAAGGAGTATGTAATACAAGTACTAGTAATATCTTGCCCATATTTCACACCATTAGAAGTGCAAGCTACCAAAATTAAATGAAATCTTCAGAGATATCCCAATCACAAAACCCATTCTACCTCTTATTAGTACCTTGATACATTTGGGTAATCACCACTTGCTTACAGCCCTGACACAGGAGCAGGTTACAGTAGCAGTTCTGGAGCCCTGGCTCTGCTCCCTTCCAAAGGGCTGGAGGGGCCACAGCTCTGCTCGAAGGCTGACATGAAGGGGTTGTCCTTGGTCTCAGCAAGGGAACGGGTGGCAGACGTCAGGAAACAACTGCAAAAAATCCTCTCCTTCTGATAGGCCCTATGGATCTACTGACACTGCCTAATTGACAAAGCTCTTCTCACTACGGAAAGCCATGGAAGACAGTTTCTGCCTCCTCCCCACACAAATCAGAATGGGGAAACAGTAAAAAAAAATTTAAGCATTCTCCAAAACATTACTCTGAATTGCATTTCAGCTCCATTCACGCCTGCTTCAAAACCCTTATTTATTTTTCTTCCATCTCATCCTTCCTTTCCCCAAAGTCCCAGGGAACATAAAATTAAGTGTAATAAAATATCCATACCTATTAATCTAAACCAAAAAAGTTCTTTTGTCTGGGATTTGGATTTTGATGAACTGAGGCCTTCCAGGACCTTCACATTGATGCTTCCAGAAACATCAAAAGATCAGGCTTGTTATCAACATCATTAGCACGGCCTGAAGATGTTTAATACTCCAGCATATAATGAAAATGCAGCACAGAATGCCCCAATGGACTTTGCCTTGTTTTTCATTCCTTCTTTTTTAATTTTATTTTTAAATGCTTTGCATTTCTCAGTCAGAGCCCCTCGTCTCTCTCCCACCCTACCCTATGCTCTCATTAATTCACCAGGAAAGCTTTCTGGTGCTGACCTATCCCCCTCCCCTAAGGGAATGTAATGAAGTCTTCCCTCCCATATAACGATAAAACGCACAGCAGACCTCCCACGAGCGCTTACCGCCGTACACAGAAACATCACGCGTCTCTTCAGTTAGTTTGCTGAAATAAGGCAGAAGAAGTTTGGGCTTTGTTTTGTTTCGAACATCTTGTTTTTCAATACAGGTATAAATTTCAAGAAAGACTTGAAGGGAAAAATGAGGGGGAAAAAGTAGAATTTGGATTCCTCCCAAGGAAAAAGCAGGAAACCTGTGGTGCTGTGTCTTTTAATTTGGGGAAATCTGTTTCCCAGCCATATTTTAATTTAGACCAAGTACAAAGTTAATACAAGAATACACTGAGCTCTTCCACAGGTGTTTCTTTGATATGAAAAGCACCATCCCTAGATCAAGCCCTCAGCTGTTCAAAGCAGACACAGGTTTACAAAGATGTCTGCTGTTGTCACAAAATCTAGGGAGCGATCACAACACCTGCTTCTGCACCTTCTCCCAGGAGGCGGTGCAGTTATTTCTCCACCAATATGTAACACAAAGGAACTGCAGCATATAAATCTCCCTACGAGGCTCCATAGAACTAATGGACTTACTGTACAAAAATCCTGCAGCTAGGCTCCTCTCCCAGTCACCCTGAGGTTTCTCCACAACCAGGACAGGTGTCGTGCCAGAGACTGACACCTGCTTCCCATGCCCTGCCTCTTCCCTTGGCTCTTTCAGGGCCCCGTACTTTTCCCCGTTAAATGCCAAAGCAGTGGCAACCTAACAGTTTTATTTTTTTTTCCTGAAATAGCCACTTTTTGCTGAGCAGCCAGTCACTTTATGCACAGAAGCACAGGGAGAGACCCAGTGAAATCAACCAAACTGTGTGCATTTTAATTTAAAATGCTGGCATCAGACTGAGCTTGTAGCTTGATGCTCGCTTTTGTCCTATCAGCTCTAAGAATCAAGCAATATTTTTTGAGGACTGGTCAAGCAGAGAGATTTATTCCAATACTATCAGACTTCTTTTATTGCAGGCAACATCATTATAAAAATATCACTGCATGAAAGGATCTACCAGTGACAAAAGCGATACAGGCTAACTCACTCTGCTCTGCTGTCCTCGATGAAGCAGTTTCATGTAATCATCTGAAAGAACTAACGCCTTCTGTACTCCTCTGCCATGAACAATGTCATCCATCTGATTCTCCTCTATAAAGCTATCAAGATCTGTTTGGTTATAAGATGCACAATATTTGTGTAAGGTTGTAGCTGCTTAAAGGAGGAAACTGAACTGGTCATCATGTACCAAGCTGTACTTCGGAGAAGTACATCAAAGCCGGGATGATGATGAATAAGCAAATGGATTCAAGTTCTAATTTATGGATTTTGTGGGCTGCAATCTCTCGCTGGTCTGTCTAGAAGTAGCGGTGCTACATTTACATAAACTAATGAAAGCATGACTGCCACACAGGCCCCCAACTGCATGCCCGTTACTCCACGAGCCACCATAGAGTTGGCATGGGCATACTAGCACTGCAAACAGACTGTTTGCTGGCTGCACCAGTACAGCTCGGTGACAAAACCACTGAAATATCTAGGACAACCAAATGGGTTTTCCCCCATCTTTTGTTATAGTGACCTTGGATTCAAATTTGCCATAGAAAACAGCTGAAATGCATCTGGAAGGAGTGTAGAGTATATTTAAGAGAATACACATACCCTTCCCATAAAGGCATTTGGTGCTTCAGTGTGAGCACTCATTGTTGCTACAAAGCAGAAAGGCACAGACCGGATCCATTGGGGGGCACTTTGCAGGTCCAGGGAGTAGCAAATGCTTGACAGAACAGCCTGTGGAGAAACTTGCACCGGAGCTGCCTGCAGGACTCTATGCCTGACCTTGTAAAGACCTACAGTAAATATTTCTCACTTGGAAATATCCCTCAGACAACAAAATTCAACCACAATGCTTTAAAAAGAGTACAAAAGGAAAAACGGATAGGACAGAATTTTTATTAAGTGATTAGGGGAAATTATTACCGCAGAATCCATCTGTCACATGCTTTTAATAGCACAGTAGCTATGACTGGTAGCTTCCAGAAGCACTGTATTGTTACAGGTGTAGCTCTCTGATATAAATAGATCACTTTATAATGTGTCTGCACTCTGCCCTTTAAGGACTGTGTTCTTCCTACCATTTGCTACACTCAGTTTAATAGCACATTGTCCAGAATTGCTGAACAACTGGAAGACTGCCATTCGGCACACTCCGCACTGATACTTTTGGCTGACCGAGCGAGCAGCAGCACTGCTCTGCTGCCCAAGAGGATGGGCCAAATTCAGAGCTTTTTTAGGCTGACGTGCACGGTCTGTTGATCTCTGCGGAGTCATGTCTCTGCATCCTGGAACGTGGGTACACAGCAGATTTAAGAGTGGTGCTGGGAGACACTTAGCCATTCCAGTACCAAACTGAATGCATCAAAAAGGGCTAAGCTGTTTGTAACAGTGGTTAAGAATACAAATGTGAGCTACAGAAAAGCATTCCTCATAACTCTCTGGCTCCATGCTCCCCACCTTTAGCGCAGTAGTGTGACCCCCTGTCAATAGGCACAAGTCAGTGTACTTGAGACATAAGCTTTATTTGTGCTTGTGTCAGTGGCCTGCTGCATCACACTTCCCCTCCATAATTCAGTTCCCTTGTCTGAGGAATGGAATTAACAGTATTTGCTTTCCATATGAACTGCTTTGAGAGCTACCTTTTACAGCTGCTACATAAAAGCATTACTATTAAAGTCATTGTTCTGTGTATACGTAGGAACTCTGTGTGAAGTGCTGGAGAACATTTCTATTTCAGTAGGATACTACAAGACCCCTTGTCTCACTGGAACAGCCTTAATGAGCTACTGGAAGTAGTTCAGTACATGTTTCTGCTGCATAACTTGTCCATACATCAAACAATCTTGGAATATTTACCTTCTTTTCTCTGAACCCTCTTGGCTGCAAAGATACAAAGGCTATTCGTGTGGCTGGCAGTGTGCCAGCATGAAAATCTGGGCAGCCTAACAACTTCCTGCAAGACGTGTGAAGATAAGGTGGCATCGAGACAATGGGAGACAAATTAAATTCCCCAAACTCAGTCCTTCTGTGAACTGGAAATTAAAGAACCACTTTCCAGATCAAAGATTTCATGGAGAAACAGAGGGCACAGGTTCCTATTTCATTCTCCATTACTGGTTGTCATAGCTTGATGAAAAGATTAAGCAGTAAGAATAGCCAAGGGTTGTTACTATATTATTCTGAAATCCTGTTGTTTGGGTTAGGCTAAAGTAGTTATTTAAAACTGCAACTACTGAGGCCTGGTACAAAACCAGAATATTTCTGTGACAGTGTTGCTTTTGCATCACAGAGAGAAAATAATCTTTCTTGTCCCTATGCTCTTACACTACTTTGACACTGCAGGAAACTGAACAACAGATGCTGTAACAATTAGCAAAAATTGTGTTAGGGCAAAGCATGAACTTAGAGAATCTGGGAAGGCTATACACAGTTCTTGGTTCATTCTAAGAAATCCCAGATTAAAACAATCCAAGAGACTCTCTCGTCTTACCACATGCAAGGAACAAAGTTTCCACCTGCAGGAGACCCCTGCGGTGTTTTCACCTGAGCACCTTGTTGGCAGTGCTTTCAGACAGATTCCTAGTTCCCTGCTCCTGACATCTCATGGTATCTTTCTGTTCATCTCCCCCACCCAAACGCACACGTGCAGGGCTACAGCCTCAAGCAGGGTATAGCGGTGGCTGCTGTGTCACCAGCAACTCACCAGGAGGGAGAAGCAGATAGCAAAGGGGAGATGGGAGGCAGCAGACATCATTAGCAGCTTCCTCCTCTGCTCACATCCACGGTGGAACTGTGTGCCTATAAGCCAGGGAAATGAAACAACGAGCCTTTCATTAGCATTCCCAGCCATCTGAAACCCGAAGATGTCGTTGCGAAGCCTGTCAGTACTAACCATCTGCATCTGCGCTAGGAACAAAACACACAGACATGAGAGGGGGAAACACAAATGGGATTCTTTCTGCCGGAGCCTGCGGTGGAAGGGAAGGGAGGCAGGGGCACGTCTCTCCTGTGAGACGCTTGCAAAGACCGATTCAAAGGCAGTGTGCCTGCAGATTCCCTCCCCCTGAAACAAACCTTGGGGGGGATTCTTGAATCTAAACAAAATCCATCCTTCCAAGCTGTTCAAACAGTACTAGCGGACAGGAAGCACAAAAAATGGTGCCAAAATAAATATACAAATGAAATGGAAATTACCTCAAGGAAAGTTAACTGAAATACAAAGGCAAGAGATAAGAAGTAGAGGCAGAATCACCAGCTTCAGAGGAATTACACCAGCTTAGACCAGTTGTGACAGAGGACAAAGTGTGGACAGAATACAAAGTCAGACTGGAGTAGACTAACAGCGTGTTTCATGGGGCAGGGGAAAACATAAAACCACAGAAGTCAATTTTTTGGATAATACCTTTTTCCCCCAAGGCCTCTCTAGTTTACTCACTCCTACCTCCACGATTTATCTTTCTACTCTTCCATTTGTAAACTGGAGAATGTAATACCATAATAAAACTCCTTAAAAGCTATAGATAAAAATGCTAATACAGGAGTAAAGAATTGTTATTGTTAGTGCCGCTGTTATTGAGGATGCTGATTCACAAGCAAAACCAATCTTGTTCTTGACTCCAGTCAAGACTTTGTGCTTGGGAGCTCACCTCTAGCTATTTTTGCAGAAAACGTGATGCATCACAGTATTTGCAAACTAAGGAGAACCACAACTACGTTACAACTTATTGGAAAGAAAAACAGAGCCTAAGCAATCACCGCGATTACTATTTGAAAACACGACGAAGTTCACCACAAGCTACAGACTCGAGTCACCCATACAATCCTGTTACCATGGGACGGTGCAACACTGTCAGATTGAGTGGATTCACACAAGCATTAGCAGGATTAACATACCGGTTTATCAGCCACTACACATGCCATTCCCCATAGGACACAGAGTTCCCCTCCCTGGGATGAAGCATGGCAATTATTTAGCAGCACACGGCAATATTGCACGGCCCTTTGAGATCCAGGATAAAGGCTCCTACACACAGGTAGCTCTGAGGGGGGGATTCTGGCCAGGCAGAACGGATTCTCTGTGGACACTGAAGTCAGGAACTCAGAAGTTGTTACCTTTTGATGCCTATGAACACACACAGCCTCAGCTCAACTCCTCGTTTAAAGTACTGGGGCTCCTGTATCAGATTGTTGTGCTGAATATGGGTAAAAAGGGCTGCCTTCTGTTTCAGTGACCCCCAAAGCAGAATTTCTTTGTTGATAGATACACTAAGCCACTACTGACCTCAACCAACCTTGCTTAAGATACAAGACTTTAAATCTGATGCTGCCTGTTCACTTAAAAAGGACCACAAAACTTATTCTAAACATTGAAGTGCCATCAGAATCCAAAGCCATCCTGCCAAAGACCTTGTTCAAGGACCACTGCCAACAAAGGGGACTGCTCAATTTTAGTAAAACACCTTGAAAGCAAAGCATGGCTGATAGCGAAGTGAGAACCCGTTTTATGGAAATAAAATCAGCACTGCCACAAACCTGCATGGTGCACAGGATGGTCAGCTTGATTCCACCTTACCTCTCTCCTGAACACAGCCCTCTCCATGTCAGGTAGATATCTCTGCCACTACTGTGTCCTTGTACCTAGCAGCTTCCTCCTTAAGCCCCAAGCAAAGGTGTTCCCTTCTTCAAAAGCTAAGATCCCTGTATCAGCAGCACCTAGCAGGGGAGCTCACAGAATCACTCCCTGGATGCCTTCCCACATCCCGCTCTCTAGAGGGGCAGGAACAGCGATGGGGAAGTGGACAAAGCACACAAAGGGTGAGATCGGTCAAGCGAAGATGAAAGAGATGAGTGATACTGCGATGAGAGAGGTACCTCAGAGCAGCCAAGGTAAACCAGAGGGAAGAAACACAGAAGGAAGAAACCCTGAGAGAAACAGGTATCAAAGGATAAGGTAGAATGTGCAAGGAGTGTGCTGGCACACTGAGGAAGAGCAGAGCTAACGTTATTACTCCAGGCTTCCTCACATTTGATATCCAGCTACTGGAAAGGAATCCGTGACTGCTTCCCAGGGGTTCATGTCCAACCCTGCCTGCACAAGCAAGATACAGGCACTAATGAGGTTTTTACAGTTTAAATTACTTCTTTTAGAGCAAAATGAAGACTAGTACTTACTGGGTTACAGTGACCTCCGCTTATTGATCCAGTAACTTGAACACATTCTCAAAAAAAAAAAAAAAGGACCCCAAGATCACTCACTCAACTTTGCATGCACTACAGCAAATGGCTTCCTGACCTGGCAAGCTAAGGTACAAATCGGTCAGTTTTGTCAGCAGAGAAGAGGCAGAATTGAAAACTCACAGAGCTTAGGGTGGTAGGGAAAACACCAGGATTAAGCTGACACTTCGTCCCAAGGTTGTGACAATAAACTGAGTACCAGTACAGGCAGATTTCAATAGTTTAGTCTTAATGTTCAGCAACATTAGGTTCCTAGCATGCAATTAAAATTAAGCATTAAGAGTAGGGAGTTGGTTAAGATCTAGATTAGGATAGTACAGGTCTGAGTTTAAAAATGCCACTATAGTATGAAAAGTCCCCCATGTGTAAAGTAAAATCTAAGATTTGCCATCGGAACAAGACAGGTTGGTGAGCCCAGGCCATCACTTTGGTTTGCAGTCTCTAAGGGTAGGATGACTGATGGCATCATTAGATGTCAGTGTTTTATTCCTCGTTTTGGGCAAGACCAAGTGCTTAGTGTTTACTCACACCCAGGGTTTGGATCTGAAAGGTAAGGTTTGAGATATATGGGATGAAGAATATCTACGTACTGCTGTTAATAGGCAGCCCCAGAGCTAGATAAGCAGTATTAACAGAATACTTTATGCTTAATTTTCAGCAACCATAAGCCCCTACTTTAGGGAAAAGTCTGCAGGAACACAAATTAAGAATAGCATTTAAAAGAGTCAAAAATACAGAGCCAGAGATATTGCTTTCTATTCTGAGATTAACAGAGGTAAACTGAGAGCATGCTAACAGGAAATGTTAGCATTTCATTCATCATCTCGAAGTAGTGCTGAGTGCCAGTGTACAAGCCCAGAATTAGGTTTGAGTTTGGAACATCTACGAATGGGAAAGCTTGGCTCACTTCTCACTTATGCAAATTTTGCCTAACAAGCCAAGGGAAAATACCAATAGTTTGACAATCTTATTCTAAAATTAGGGGCAGCGCTAGTGATCCATTGTTCAAAGCTACACATACACTACTATCTTACACAACATGGAGCAGAAGTAAGGTATGCACTCCTCACCAAAAGCTAGACATAAAGCCTGAGTTAGGTTTAGAGTCTGTGGCAACAGAAACAAGATTATGACTTCATGGTTCACAAATTACAGAATTAAGCTGAGGATGGGCATCAGATGATCCGAATGTCTTACTGTTCATGTATGTGAGCACTCAATACATACACGAGCTTAGTCTCCAGGAACAGGCATTCACATATGATCAAAGCTGGAGTTAGGTTTTGGGTTTTGCACAGGATGAAAGATGGAAATACTCCTTCTTTTTCTGCAAGGTCCAAGGAGGTAGATTTTTGGGGGTCATCTTTTTGGACCTAGCTTATTTTTAAACCTAGGGCTATGGTCAGGCTTGGAACAATTTGGTCTGGAAAGTGATCACCCATCTTTGTGTGAATGCACTGTTAATAATTTTCAGGCAGCAAACAATACTTAACACCATACTAAATCTTACAGTTAGGGCACACACACACACACACACTACTAAGGTTCAGTATAGAAGGATAAAAACTGGAACTACTGTTTCATTTTGAAAGGTAAGATGTAATTTGCATATTTTTAGTGTTGGAGAACTGGTTGGTACATAGTTTATACTAACCACAAAGACAGGAACAGGTTATAGTATCGGGATGCAAACGTCTCAAAGTTTCCCTATGATCTGTAGAGGTAAATTGAGAGAAACTATTAGTAAAATTAAGTATTTTATTATTCTTAATTTGGGGGCAGCTGTGGACACCTTACTTTAGGTTTTATAAACTTAGAGGTATGGACAAGATGACAAGCAATATCAAGACAGGACTGGTTTTTTTTGTTTGTTTTTTTTTAATTTGATAGATTTCTTTCACAAGATCATACAAGAGGGTTTTATTGTTGTTGTTACAGTAAACTCAGGACCACTGTAAATTCATTTACATATCGTAATCCTGGGTTTTAGGCATCAATATTTTTTCTATACATTCAAGACACAGGTTTGAATCAGGAGCAGGGGATTGATGGTCGGAGTGGAGCTTTGTTCAAGCTTTATTTTGCCCCTTACTTGAAGTTATTTTCAAATATTTCATTCTTATAGCACTGTACAGAATGATCTTCATGTGTTTTTTTTTCTGCTCAAAAGATGCATGGAAGAGGGTAATGACAAAGGTCTCCCTCCAACTGTAAGGAATTAACAAGAGAGGTGACAAGGAGGAGTGAGATGTGGTGCCAGCAAGGACTGGAACATAGTAAAGTCAGGTACTCTGACCACTTCTTCTGCAGGTGTCCAGACACAAATCTGCAACAACCTGCAGGAGAGCATTACACTATTCTGACAGGCTTTGGACCTGAACGGTAACTGGGGAGGTGACAACATAACAATTTTCTAATTCCTTAAAGCACCAAACTGCTTATAAACATTTGGGGGAAATAAATAAACAAACCTGATCTCTAGTCAACTTCTGAGGAGAGAGAAAATGAATGAGTAATGCTCTGCGAGTGAATGAGGTCGCACACTTTGAAACACCAATTAAAGTCTTCAAAAGCTAAAACAACGATGCTCTGCTAAGTGCTAATTCTTCTATTGAAGAGGGAGATGGCTGAGGGGGTAAGATGTTTAAATTATTAATATGACCCCATGCTAGTCTGCTTCATTGGAACAATGAGATGAATTATAGTGAGGGCAATGTTATTTTAAATTACTCTCAGCAAGGTGTGGAGCACTTACTCATTTCCCATGGGCTGATGCTTACATGTGTTCATGCACTCCCCTTATACTCCTCCTATATATATATATATATGTATTGATCTAACTCAAAACCATTTCACACATCTAGAAGAAAAAAAAGTTAATTACTGAAAGACCAGATTCACCCAAGAAAAATAATCTCTCTGCTGAAATAGCATTGTTACAAGAAGGCTGGAGCTCATAAGCCCTCAAGGCAAAGCCCTGTGTGACAGGAGACAAGGAAGAGCTATGAGGGATGCCTTGGTGAATGAGACACTGGGTTGGGATTCAGGACACCTGGGCTCAAGCCCTCTTCAGTTAGTGATTCTCTGTGTGACTTTGAACAAGTTGCTTAATTTATTACATCCTTCAGTTTCTTCTTTGTGTAATGAAGATAATGGCTTCACATCTCACAGGGTGGGGAGTAAAATCTAATGATTCAATGACTCCAAGGCAATCAGACACCATTAATTACTTTAAATTTTGTTCTGCCAAACAGGCTTGGAAATGCTGAACGACTCTTCCGGAAGTATTGCCCTGGGTATGCAATGCTTTGTCTGTCACAATTTCCACCAGCATGTTCTGCACTCCTTGCTACTACTTATTCTGTGAACAACTCTCCAAATCCCAGTAAAAGTCTTCTTGGAAGGAGAAGATGCAGGCTGAATTTCCTTAGGTTTGCATCGATGCAAGTGAAACGAGGATCAAGTCCAAATCTACTGCTATCCTGAAACACTTCGAAAGGGCACACATATACATACCTCAAAAGTACCAAACATGAAAAGACAGCAGCCACTGCTACATGTGGTACACTATGTGTCAGACTACAAACTGAGATTAAATGAGTGTATTTCCTCCTCCACTTGCTATTTAAACTATACTATACTCTGAGCAGTGAAAATAAATTATGTTAAGCACAGACTGGGTTGCATGGGATCTGTATATTCCTCTTGTGATTCTGCCACCAGGTTTCCGATCTTTCACACTTGCACTCTGCTCGCATCATCTCCCACCTTTACCACCCAAAAAGCATAAAACTATTTAAAGTATTTTGTTCTGCAAACAGGAATACACAAAGCACAAGTATTTGAACCCCACAAAAAAACCCTGACATTCAGCTTTTTCTACATCCATCTTACAAGCTGACAAACCCTGATGAGCTCTCTCCTTCAGCACGGTTCCACTTGAGCCGACTCCACTTCCACAGAAACCACCTCTGCTGGCCTTACTTCTTCAAAAACCAGAAAGCAGTTGCAGTAAAAGTTGGTACAACCCAGGGGAAGACAGAAAGAGCTGATAAAGCAGTATATATGAGCAGTATATATTCCCTTGGAACTACACAAACCAGAAATAATAATTTCTAAAAGAAGTGGTAACTTTTCAACCAAGCACTCAATTACAAATGCAGAAGATAGCCCATGCAAATGCAATACCACTGCCTGGGTAGGGCAATGTCAGACCTTGCACCCCCGCCTCCATCCCTTCTTAGAAACATGTAATTAGGTATGTCATTGATCAGGCCCCTCAGTCGTCCCTGGATGCATCTACAGTCTCCCAAGATGGAGAAGGTGCAATGCTGCTGCTATTCCTGTTGCTCAATGTATTTCAAAACATTTTCTTTTGCTTTTCTTCAGTCTCGACTGCCAGCACATAACGAAAAGATCAAACGCAGCAGTAGACAGGCTGCAACTACAAGTTTAACAACAGCAAAAAGACAGCCCAGCTAGGAACAATCCTGCAGAGCTACTCTGCCCATCTCTTTCATACAAGCACATTCGTGTGTGCATGTATGTACATAAAAGTGTTTTTTTTCTTCCTTTTTTTTTTTTTTTAAACAGCTTTTTTAGCACAGCACAGAAGTGCAGAGCTTACTTCTCTCGCCAGAATGCATATCGGCATGCTAGTGCTCCAAGCACCTTCCTTATGACACCTCTTACATTTTTAATCTCCTTTCTGGTAGTGCAGAATGGGTGTTAATGTCTGATTCACATTCTGTACATAGAACATAATGTTCCCACCACTCCTCATCTAAACCAATGGAGACCAAAATTTTTCAACTTTTTTGAGTGTTTTTATCTGTATTTCCCTGTTCTATCACTTCTACTTCCTTCACCTCAACCTGAAAGAAAAATCTAAAATAGCAGCCATTACCTACAGAAAACCATGATTATTTATCACTTTCCAAGTCTGGATACCAAAAATAGCAAAATGTTGAAGTATGTCTTTTAGGATTTATTTAGAAAAAATATGTTTTTCAAATCCTTGTAGTAAATTTCTGCAACCCATTCTTTCTCTCCATCATTATGTGCACTCTTAAAAACCTTGAACATCTTGAAGTATGAGGTTTCAAACTGTTATTTCACACTCTCAGTGGCCCCTCTCAGACCACTATGGACCAGTCTCCCAGTCCTGACAACAGGGGCCTGTCACTCAGCACATTTGGGACTGCATAAATTCTAAGAATAAAAGAGGAAAAGAAAAATCTGCACCGAACTATAAAGTAGTGTCAGAGAAGTGCCAAACCGTTTTATTATTTTATTTCCACTCCCTGAAATATGCAAGCATTCCAAATTGTCCCTGAAATGAGCATGGCTGCTGTGCCTGTGGGGACAGCTGGGAACTGGGACGCAGCTCCTGAGCCAGCCACTTCCTTTCCACCTCCCTTAACACCACCTGTTGCGATAGTGAGACTCAAGCTATCTTTATAAAGTCTATCCTACTGCTTATCCTGGTTCCCCTTTTCTCCCCTTTCTCCTCTCCTGTGTAGAGCCCATGGCATTTTAACATCACTGCTTTATGGGACTTGGTAAAATGGGTTTCTGATACAGATTAGAAACTTACACTCGAGAAACATCACAGAAATGCTCTGGGGACTTGTACCAAAGAACACCAAGCTTCTTTCTTGCACCGCCAGGTGTGAATTTTGTTCACTACAAGATTTATGGTGAAAAAAAAAGGAAGACAGTCTGGCATTATAAACAAGGTATATTTTGAAAAGATTCCTGCTTCCCCTTCTTACCCCTCCCCCCCCCTAAAAATTCATCACACATTTAGTCCTCCTCCCACTTTCCTAACACCAACTTTTTAATGCAGATGCCCTCAAGCAAATAAACTTAGGCTCTTAGTCGCAATTTTGACTTGCGTAAAAAGCCATAAAAAAATCTGTAGAGACTCCTGAACTGAGGGTTTCTGGCTATAGAAGAGCTGCCTACGGCCTGCCAGATCTCCTGCGTGACTGAAACAACCACCCTAGAAAGCCCTGGCGGCGAAAACGATCAAATAATGCACTTCTGTCTGTACCTGGATCGCTCAGCGCAGGCACGGTGTGGCAATGCGTGCAGAAAAGCCTGCTGCTCCCAGCTATGTTAGCAATGATGGAAAACTGCAGCTGGACCACGCACCTGAACGCCGCCCAAGTGCGCATCAGTGAAGTGCGATGCGGAGAAGTGAGATGCACGAGAGAACTTTCACTTGAAATCATCGCACGCAAAGTTATTCAGCAGAACTAGCTCTCCCCCTCTGCATTAATTAATTACTACTTTCACAAGAAACACCCTGTCTCTTTCGGGCAACAATTTTCTTAAGCAGCCAACAGTCGCATTATGTGCACCAGCTGAAAAAGGAGCATTTTATCAAACGAGCCATGAAATCCATTTCACTTTTCTGCCACTAGTATGTCAGAAACTCTACGTCGCCTTTAATAAACTTCTCCAAATGAGCATGCTGATAACTAAACAACATGACATTTCTAATAGTGAGGAGGCAGAAAACCAGAAACAATTACATTAAGAAATGAAGGGGGAAGGGGGAAAGCAAGCTGGAAACATCTTGCTTCAAGTAAAGTCTCGTTACGTTAGGATCTCGTGCTTTCAGGGAGAAAGACTTGGAGGTCTAAGAGGGGCCATGTGCCAGGTCTCCTGTCCCAGTACAATGGTTATTTTACTGAAGTGACATCCAGGTCACTGTGTTAAAATTAGTATGGTGGGTCCAGAAAAGGGAGCGTAAGAAGCAAAAATGATAAAAGTACTTGAAGATACTTCGGCCACATTGATGCTCAAAAGATGTACTTTTTTTATACGAAAAAAAAGAAAAAAAAAGAGAAATACTGAAAAAATGGTAACAGAAAGAATGCACCATTTGTGGAACCAAAAAACTCCAAGCTGACTTCTTCTCATCTTTTTAGTCACTGATACTCTGTTCCTTCATATTCTCTTTTATACCAACAAAAATACAAAAAGCAAACCTAAAAATGAAAAGAAGACAAGCATGCCACAAAGCATAAGTAAAACAAAACGTTTTTGTTTTTTTTTCCCCAAAAATATGAAAAGTCTCCTCCTTTTTGAAACAAATGGAACTAAAACAAAGCAGGTATCTTCAGCTAGCTCATTTTTTGTCATTGCCATTTCCTGTTTTTCAATCAGCTCTAATCCTTGGCTGGAGACTTGAATGGAGCTATGTCAATTTATATTAGCTAAGGATTTGGTGCATCATATTAAGCATTTCCCAGCGCGATCATCTCTCTAAATAATTAAAACATTTCATGCAAATAGCTGCAGACTCTATATTTCAGTTTCTTGACTGATCCCAGCACAGCCCAAAGGGCTCCAATTTTCCTCAAACAAATGAATTGGAACATTTATTTGTACACTGAGACTTCTAGTCCCATACCCATGGTGTCTGAATACTTCTGTACACCAGATACACCCCCTTGAAATAAAATGGGAAACACTGACTTGCAATTCATACCTTCACCTCCTTTTATAAAATCACCTAAGTACTCCTCAAGCAGCCCTCTTCCTCTTGTCTAACACATCACAGCAGCCCGCCGTCTAGACTAAATCTGTACAATCAACCCAAATATAAGACAGTCCTCCACAGGGCTCATTTTTACCTCCCTGACATTTCAAAGTGACTTCTGTCCTGGGAAGTGAATTACAGCAGGGCAAGGGGCGTTATGGCTGGTACCTTGATTACCAGTGGACTGCAGGGATTAAAGCGTTCGGAGGTGAATTTCACTGCAAGAAGAAAAAGGGGGAAAGGCAAGGGGAAAGCAAAAATGAATGTTTTCAATTTTGACTCTATTTTTGTTTGCTTTGACTCAGTAACGGGTTTCATTACAGCTTAGTGAATGCTGTATCTAAAAAGTTTTATATTTGGTTTAATGCTACCTCCTAACCACTGGGTATACTCACACATTCTCACCTAGAACAGAAATTTTGTCTCTGTCAAATCTGTTGAACAAATTACAAAGGGACAATCCACTGCAGACTTTTTTTTAATTATTTTATTTTACTCTATTACGCAAAATAGACTCTGGCAAACTTTTGCTGTGATGAAAGAAGAGAGCCCTCGCTTTGGGTCTGAAAAGGAATGTAGAGAATGATTTAAAAAGAAAATTAGCAGAAAGCCATTTTGGACATTTAGATTTCATCTCAAGCCACAGAATCTATAGAATTCCTTTTTTTTTTTTTTTTTTGACCATTGCAGCCCTGGATCCAGCCCTTTACGAGCTGGATCTTTGAAGAACATTAGATATTCAATTTGATCTATCTTAGTTGCTAGCATCTAACCTTGCTCTGTCCATTTACCTCTCAGAAACGCAGGCTGTGACAAAACAACTGCATAAATAAGAACCCCAAATCAAGGAAATGGTAGCAATGAGACAGGAAAAGCTGTTCCTAAAAGGAGGCTGAAAGGATGCAAAACTAAACTGCAAGGAGAGTAAAGAAAATCACCATAAAAATGACAGGGTTGGGAGAAAAATTAACAAGTCTGTAATTTTACTTAAGAAAGAAAAAACCACAGCTGACAGCAAGTTACCAAGTATTTCTACTTCAGTTCATGCTGGTGGCAATTTATTTTCCCAGTGTGTTCCCTTGGCTTTAATAACTTGAGGTCTCAAAAGCTTTTCCTTTTCTACCCTGAGTGTCATGGCAAATTCTGGCAAACTGTCTGACCACAGGAAACTTCTAAAACAACCTCAGGATGTTCAGAAGCACAAAATAAGGGGGAGAAAGTACTTTTACAGACTCAGGCACAAATTACAGGAAGAGTAAGGACAGAAGAATGGATTTCCTTAATCTCCCCCCACACTACCCTAATGTGGAAAAAAAGACCATCAGGTGGCTCAAAACAGCATCTCCAGTCTGAAGATCCCCATTGTCTTGCTATTTAGGTAAAAGATTTAAGGCCAGAAAGGACCACTACCTACCTCATCCAATATCCTGCAAAATAACCTGCAAACTGTGATCAGGATCACAGGCTGTATCATTTGAAAGACATCCATCTTGATTTACGAGGGGAAAACTCCTCATCAGTTTCTACCACCAATAAAATACCGTAACTGTAATAAAAATAAAAATAGCACCTTACTCCCAGTTCACGATTGCCTGCCTCTGTCTCTCCTGTCATGTCTTCGGCAAGTTCTCCAGTAAGACAGACCAAAGATAACCAACATACCTGTCTTATCTACAGCAACTGCTTTATCATAAAAACACACTAAGAACATCCCTGGCACTGCCAGGGCGTTTGGCAGAGCACGGCCCAGCACTTGCCCAGCCACAGAGCCGGTAACAACTGCCACCCAGGCCAGGCTTGTGGCAGTAAAACCTCTCTACTCTGCTTTGAAAAAAAGATTTTGAATGCTCATCTTCAAGGGAGGAAAGGGGAAAACCCAAGACTGATCAAAGACACTGCACGTTGCCTGGTCTGCTCCAGTCTACCCAACACAAATTGTAGAGTGAGAGATCACCGGTTTCGGTTCTTCTTTGGGGGATCTCTACTGGGCACGCATGATGAATGAAAAACTCCTAAATGCCCACGCAATTTGCCAAAGAGAGCATTTACTTACCACACTACTGCTGTAGGAATAGACAGATTGGGGGTTTTAAATCTATAAAAGACTATTTTTACATGTGTTTGTGATTAAGCTCATTTACATATGGAAATAAACGTTCAGAGCACATAAAAATAAGGCATCAAGTTGGGGCCACTTTGAAAACCTGACCGTGGCATGCAATTATCTCTCTCGTACACAAACTACATCATGCTGTTCAAGCACTCACCAGTAAAGTCAGTGCAGACACGGAGCTAACCCCATGGCAGAACAGCAGCACTGGATTTGCCTTTCTGCCATCCACATAATTCCAGAAGTTTCAGAACCTTCTGGCTTTGTACAAGGCTGCCAGAGCTTTCACAGATGCTGGCAACCAAGCCAGTGAAAAAGAAAAGGAACATTAGAAGACAGCTGTGAGAGGACACTGGCATCACTGCATATTCTTTTCCAGTGAAAAGCAATTAAGGTGCAAGAGAGAGGGATATGAAGAAAAAGGAATCGTGTGAACCATGAGTGGAAAGCAGTAAAAGGCAGAGCTGTATTTCAGAGAGAAATAAAAAGACTAGCATTCAGTGTGCAGCATCAGAAAAGCACTGTATTTTGTGGTGAAAACCAAGGAGATTAAAAGGCTGGATTCACTGGTTTGTTCCCATCTTTGTCACTGATATGCTTTTATCTCCAGTTTTGATCCCACTGCCCTTTTCTATCAGTAAGGGTCACAGCTTTGGCTCCAGTGCTCATAGCATACCTACCTATTCATGGATGTAAGGGCTGAATTGCAGAAGTGCTTAGTACTGCAACTCCAAATTCAGACAAGTGCTAGATGTATCCAAAAACTTCTAGGGGAAAAAAAACATTCCAAAAAAAAAAAACAGGTCTCTAATGCTTTACCTTCAGGATGTTGTAGGGATTAATTAACCAATGCCTGCAAAACATGTAGGGATTCTCAGATAAAATGCTGCATACGTCAGAAAAATAACTTAAATCGAATGTCACGTAATCACTGAATGCATTTGGGGGAAAATACCAGGCTTGCAAATTACAAAGAAACACTATGCTGGCTAAGAGGAAAGAGGAAAAGCAGATAAAACGCTACAGAATTTGTTTCAGCAATGGGATGAACACAAAGCTGAGCTATAAAGCTAAAGAGCTGAAAAAAAAAAACTTAGCTTGTATAAAACATGGACGACATTCTGCTCAGATGTCAAAGTCCAGTGGAAATCAGAAGAATAAGACCTGTGCAGGAGCCAGGCCTTACTTCCCATCATGGCACAGCAGCAGGACAAAAGCAGGACCAGAAGAGACGTGAGCAGCACCAGCTGCCCACCGCTCCCCCCCGGCCCTGCCCCACACACCCACACGCATAGATTGCCATCTTTCACCCGATTAATCCTCTCCCAGGACAGATTAATGCTTATCTGCTCAATATCCATCTGCTTTGTGATTTCTGTAGATTGTAACCAATCCGAAGGCCTTATCGGCGCCTCTCCCCCACAGGCAGATGGGAAAAGATGGAAATCATCGTGTTCTATTAGGCAGTGACAACAGGCGAACGCAGCTGCCTCTCTCCCTTGTTTCCTCATGCAGGCTCTGCAGCACAAAGGTTGGAGCATGGCAACACAGGCAAAGCCACCTTCTCCCTCTGCTTGCTCCCCATCTGAATGAGTTTGGAGAGGATAGCAAGAGTCAAATGTTTCTTCTGAGATTTCATACAGGAGCGCTGCTGTCTCTGCCCTGGCAAACAGATCAGAATAGATTATGGAGGCAGAAGGCAGAAAGGAAAGCCTCTAATTATTTAGGTTTAGGCACTGCAGACATCTGAGGATGCGTAGTACAGAAACCAGCAAACAGAACTGTTACAGCACGATGCTATTCTCTGACCGTCCTCTCTTGTACACGAAACAACGTAGACCCATCCTCTGGACTCCCTACCTGCAGGTTTCTCTCTCCAGCTCTTCTGGGCTGTATACATCCTCTAATTCTAAGTGTGAACACAAGGTATCAAGTCGTACAGTTCATTTGCAAAGCAAACATGCTTTCAGCTGTGCACGTGAGTGGAGGTACGGCCTTTACATTCCTACAAATGGAAGAAATTGATTTCTGCTCTTCCATGTTCCTCGCCCTTTTGTGCTGCCTCTAGGAAGAGTACAGCAATGATTTTACTTGCAGAAAGACAAAGGGGGGAAGTGAAGGGGCATAAACATTTTAAAGGAACACCATCACATGAAAAGCCAGACTTCTGTTTTAAAATCTTAGAGAAACCCATAGCTTTTCCTGAAAGCTTGCAATCTTCCTTTGTTTCTCTTTATTCTGGGGAGTCAACACATGTACCTTACCCAAGACCTCCACTAAAATGCTTGGCTAGGCAAGATAAATCCCACTCTAGAATAAATAATTGGATTCAAGTATCCAAACAAAATAACACACTGATCAGATTTCAAACGCTGAATACTCACATCAAATTGCAATGATTTTTAATGTGCAAGCACAACAAGCAAATGCATGCTAAACATTGTTTGGCTGCCCACTGGCAGCAGAAATTAACAGAAATATCTATAATCCCAGCACACAGACATGGAATGCTTAAAACCTACACGAATATATTCTTAGTCAGTGAACACAGTCCTGAAATCCAGTAGGATGTGTAAGCCTGAAGTCATACCTGGCATCTCTTCCTGGAAACAAGACAAGCTTCCTAATCTGATGAAGTGGTTAAACAAACCCCTACAGAGACAAAACACATATTTGTATGGGATTTATCTACACGATTCCCAAAGCGCTTTTCAAAAGGTGAGTATTGGAACTGCTTCTTCTCTCGCTGAAATGCAGTATCTTTTACAGTGAAATGTGATAGCTGTTCACTAAAATAGGCCCATACTACAAGACTGCTTAAGACACAGAGTGAAAGGCGGGGAGAAGAAATTAACAAAAACAAAAAAAAATTAAAAAGCTTGATTTCCCAGCCTAGAATTCTTCCCAGAAAACTGGGTCTACCATCTCTTCTTAAATTGAATGACTCCATGGACTCTTTCCTACCTCCGAGTGGGTGAGACCTGATCTCCAGGTACACAGAAATTCAGTCGTAAATGTGCTATTTGAAGTAACAAACAAAAATCAAAGAAAAAGAACACAACAGACACTGTACACAAAGCAGACACGCACTGTCTGAAGAAGCAATACAGAACATGAGAATATCCTACATTGTTTCTAAAATATCTTCTAGACACACGTACAAAGCTCTTTTCCCCGAAGGTCAGCTGCATTCTGCACCCAAACAGCAAAGCCCACAAAATAGAGGAAACATTGTGTTTTTAATAATGTAGAAGGTCACCGTAAGGCAGGTCAACAATCCATTAACTCTCCTGTGACAGCCCATTGTTCCAGCTCCTTATGAAGTGAGGTGGTAGGTGGCTGATACATGGATAGGGTGTGATATTGATCTGCTCCTGTTCTAATAAATATGGACTACTCCCTGCCATTGCTAGGGTAATAGAGTGCCTTACAATCTTTTGTATATTTATCCTTATAATAAACATGAGGTATTATTTACTCCTTTTTTTTTTCCCCAGAGACGAGGAAGGAGGTATTTAAGAAGCTGTATTTCACTGTTTTGCATGGAAAACAGATGCTTATATGTCTTTGACGGTCTGGGTTTTTGCGAGTAAGAGAAGAAAAATAAATAAATCCCAAAATGGACCTACCGAGGACCAGGAAGTCCTACATCCCACCCACTGGTGTGGCCTCACCTGCTTTTTACCAGCCTGTGTAGCTTGAGAATGAAATACCTGTTATCTGCTTCCAGTGACTCTCCACAACAACAGATCGAAGAAGCGAAAGGAACGACCACTAAGCGAAACAAGCCTGGAGACCTCTCTTGGCCCAGGGCCCAGGACTGGAATCCTGCAGGGGGAGGAATCTTTTTCACAAGCAATATTCATGAAGGAATCCTATGAAATCTGGCCTCGGGGTGGGGTTACCTCCCGTGACATGGAAGGTACAAGGGCAAGGACAAAGGAAGTAAGATGGATGTATAAATTATTTACCATGGAAGAGAACCAAGCTAGATATTGTCTACGTGTCTAGGAAGAACTTAGCCCTAATGATAATTCTGAGGAAATCTATGCCTTGTATGCTTAAAGAAGCTGCACATGGGTCTTGTCTTGATTTAGAAAAGCACTTTGGTATGCCCACTTTGTGAGTGCTGACCAACTTCTCTGAGATAAAAAAGGTGCAGCTCCTTAAAATGCCAGCCTAGAAAATAAAGTACCGCCCTAATGGGAGCTAAGAGACTTCATATTCCTGCCTAACATCTCCCTTCCATCAGAGAGAGGGAAAATCCAGTCTCACAGCGGGGCACTGCTGTTCTCAGATGCACAGGTATACATTATGAATGACCGATTTAAGGAGTCTCAGCAGAAGACATCCTCTACAACAAAATCACCAGGTAACCCTCCTCAACTTGTTAACATCCCCACTGTTCCCTACTTCAAAGCTTGTAAAAGAACCATAAATAAAGAGTAAACAAATTAATATTTTTTTAAAGAGTTTTTATCAAAACCTGAAAAAAAAGCTTTGATTTAAAGATTTTCATTTAAATATTTAAAGATTTTATCGAATGGAGGAGGAATGATAAAGCTTTAACTCTTGACAAGTATTTTAAAATGATGTGAAAAAGGAGATCAAGTTGAAAGAAGAAAGCCCCTTATCTAGAGTTCAGTTTCGAGGCTGCAATGCTTGGCACTGGCCTGCATATTCCATTGCTTTAAGGAAACTTCCCACATTTTCCCTAGTCCAAAAACTTAATTTCTGACTGTAGCTTTGGCATTACTCACTTCAGGCATGTGCAGGTTACTACCTGTTACATGAAAGCACCCTGAATGATTTGCTTGAGTTCACTGGTAAATACATCTTCTGAAAATTTTCTTCTACCCTATAGTCAAGCGTTAGTTATGGAGAATCTCAGATTCATACAGGCAAACCAGAACGCCCATATTGCCATCTGCCCAGGTTATCCTTTTATTTCATTTCAAATTTTCTGAAACATGATTGATGGATTTTTTTATCCTACTCGACCACAAGTTCCACGCTTCTGTCAATGGTCTCACTAATTAAGAGCCACAATATGTGATTTAATTTGGTCCCTTTCTAATGTTATCTTACCTTCTCGCTTGCTTCATGTGGGAGGAGCTACCAGCTACAGGTTCAGATGCTCCAGTCTGGTACGAGATGCCCAGTGCTTTGGGTTATGCTGCGTCTAGAAAATAATCCTGTGGCAAAAGCTATTGCACGTCTTCAGTGAGGCCCTTTGATCTGCTTCTCACACTGTACGTTCTCCTTGGCCTGTTAATTGACTACACTCAGGCACTGCTCATGCAGCACAACACTGCTGACACACTCGAGCTCGTCATCACAGCTTCTGGTACCTGCGCGATCCATCTGCGAGGAGAACTTCAAACCTGGTAAATGCAGTGGTCAACACCGCATGGTAGCACTGGCACCAGTGATCACGCTTGCCTTCTGCGGGAATATCTTTCCATTCGCATTTCCCCCCCTGCCCTGGCTCTATCTTGAACCATCTGGATTACTGCATTTCTTCTTCAATGGTATCTTACTCAAGCCTTGAGATAACTACTGTTCCACAAACACTTGATATCAGGCAAGACTTAATTCACGCTTTCTTGTCAAGCCTCTGCCTTTTCCGTATCCTTCATCTCCTTTCCTCACTTTTCCTTTCTTCCATACCACCTTGTGCAGCACAGCTTGCCAGTTAACACACACTGTATTCCTCTTTCTCCTCTACTCTCCAGCAAGCATCTCAAAATGTAACTGGCCTAGCAAAGACTTTAACTTCAGTAACAGCATCACGCAGCGGTTGTTTATGTATTTCTATTGCCCCAACTCGTATTTTTCATCTGTCACCTCCTCGCAGCCTTTGTCCCTCTCATGCAGCCTACCATCTCTTTACACATGCGAGCAACAGCACTGCTCCTTGTTCTCATTTTCAATTCACCAACGTGTGAGATGCAGTCTGATGCGCTGCATGACTTGTCACGTCCTCCTGGTCACAACCGCATCTTGATTATTGACACTACAAACTGGGCACCTGTCAAATTGCTGTAGCCATCAGATTAATATTTTCTCTTGTTCTCAAAAAAAACAAACAAGATTCTTCAGATGGCAAACTTTATACAATTACATTGCAAGTCAAGGTATTTTAGGTCTTTTAGTGAGCATTATTTGGTGGCTTTGTCTACTGGGATCCCTACTCTTGCTGACTTCCCACTGTTCTTTTGGCATACAAACCAAGCTATAGGCATCGGTCCGTATTTCCTACTCTCTCCGAGAACGGTTTGTGCTTTTCCATCTGCTCGTCTGACTGGATGGATGTCTAGGAATAGTAATGGCTCCGACTCCTTTGCCCACATCCTACATATTTTAAGGCTTCACTGGGGAGAAATGATGCCATTTTGCACTATTTGTTTCACAAGGAACTACGTCAAGGATGGGGTCAAAAATGGCAAGGCAGCAGCTGGCTAGTCTCTTCAGGAGTTTGGCTGTACTATTTCTTCCGTCTTCTCAGAAAGTGCTGAATGAAAGATTTTTACTTCCACAAGGGAGAACCTGATAATCCCCTGGTGGGCGATGCCATCTGTCTGCTCAGGAACACATCCTTACATCAGAGATACGCAGAATGGTACGATACACCGAGTTCTGGGCTCCACAGAGCGCTCACCGCTGGGCATCCACCCCATGCGGAGCAGTCCCACTTATAGTCACTGCCTTAGCTTCTGGTAGTAAAACAATTTAAAGGATTTGAGTCTGTTCTTACTCACTGAAGTCAATGGGAGCGGTGGTAATCAACACCAGCTGAGGTAAGGGGTAGGCAACTTCAGAGCAGATGCAGAACTGGGCCCAAAACTGCAAGTCCTCGTGGGGTCTGTTTGGGCAACTGCCATTCTAATACAGCTGATGGAGTGAGGGGCTGCAGCTTAGAATAAAAGACCAGAAAAGAGGTGAGGGCAATGGGAAAGGAGGTTAATATTCTGCAACGGCAATTACTAAATCTTACTTTCCCAATGGATGTTCTCAAGTGTATGTTTAACTGATATACCTCCAGCTAGAGCACTTACTGCTTTACTCCATCAGGATTGCTGCTTTACAGCGTTACAGGAGATGGAAAGATGAAACAGGCAGGATTCAGCACTAATGGAGTAAGTCATTCCTGTGCTCCTGCCTTTCCTTCTGTCTACAGGTGACAATATAGTCAATAGAACTATTGGTTATTTTAAACATTATGTATAAAAATTTACTAAAATATAAAAAAGTATATTACAAAAACATAAACGATACGTTGTTTTTATTGACTTTCTGTTACTGTCAGTGCATGGCATGTCACCCTTAGGATGACTGGATTAACTTTCAGAGAGAAAGAAACTTTCCTATGCCACGGAGCACTGAGAAGAGCATTGTTTAGCTCAGCCATGGGGAAGAGTAATCAATAAATAAATTAAACCAAAAATATTTACAAGAGTTTAACCACTAGAGCTTTCAAAGTACGAACTGCAGGCGAGTTTGGACCAGATAAAGGCTTCTTACATAGCTGGCAAAAGACCTGTTTAATAGTGGGCTTCCTCAATAGAATCAGATAAAAGTCGAATCTGCACTGGAGTCCCTGAGCAGTGCCTCCAGGAGGCAAAGGGCTGGCTGATCACAGCACTGGAGCTGTCAGCCAGTGCCCCAGTGGCCGTGTCAGCCAAATGGAGCCCAGGAACACTGCCTACTGCAGAGCGTGACTGCTCCCAGCACTCTCTGATCACTGCGCATTGCAGTGAGACGCTAGACCTGAAGGGAGTAGGTCCTGGTAAGTTTCAACCTTCAAGGACAGCGGGAGAGGGAACAGCCCGACTGTGAGGAATGGCTGCATCCAGCAGCCTTTCGAACCTCTTCATGGTGACTAGGGAGTCCAAATAGAGGCTTTTTGTCTTCATGCTCTCTGATGACATTAAATGAACAAATGAACAAAGTAGTAGACGAACTTTTCCCATTGCTAATTCAAGGCAGAGATAACGTGCCTGCTTGCCCAGCAGCTTGCACAGCCCTAAAGAAACACAAGCTTAATTCGCCATTCCTTGTGTTCCTATTTGTTCTTTATCCTAATGCTTTAAAAGCAATCACTGATAGGCACTTATAGCTGGATGGCTACAATGGATGTGGTGATAATGGATGTGCCTATAAAAAAAAAAGTGTTGTGGAATTGCCTGAGTAACCTTGAGATCTACCAGTCAGCAAGTCCTCTCTTAATCAGACTGGCATCCACAATCTCACTGAAGGAAGTCCCAACACTACAGCATGCTAATGTCTTCAAAAGTAAGATCACATTTCTGCAAAACTGGTAGGTTCACAGTCTAATGGCCAGCACAAACCTGTTTAGGCTTCGAAGTATAAGAAAGCACATGACTTTTCCTTTTACCTTCTGAATTCCCAGAGGACTGAGACTGTTCTCCTCAGTGCTGCAGTAAGAAAGGAATATGACTTCCATCAAACCAGCAGGTGGGGGCCAACAGGACTACAAGGTCAGGAAAAAGGATGAATCTTTGTTGCTCTTGTCTGTTGGAAGTGGCAATTAAACGTGTACACCATAATACTAGATGTATCCACAAGGCTTGACTGCAAAAATGCTTTATTAGATCTAAAAAAAGGCTTTTTGATGACTTTCTACAGCTATTGCAAGTTCTGTATCCTCAGCCATTTCTTTTCCTATGGACCTATGGAGGCTACTAGGAAGGCTTCAGTATGAGGACAGCTTTTAGTGCTGCCCTAACTAACGCTGACTTGCAGACATTTTACTGGAAGACCTATGGTGTTGCCTCAACAAAGTTGAAGACCTAGCAGTCCCAAGGTATATATTTGTGATAATGAACAAATGATATGTAGATAAAAGCTTGTTATCAGCTAGTAGCAATTACCACCACTATTTTTTTTTAATGTCCAGAGCAGATATCAGCTGTTATTCACACAGTAGTAGGGTTGCAGTCCAAAATTACTCCTCCCTTGCCCTTCTTTCCACTGCAGTTACTGTATATAAAGCAGAGATATTAACAGTGCTTGTAATTATACAGCTCTAAATACATATGCAGCTGTGGATCCAATTCTGCAAGGTGCTTTGCACTGTCAAGTCTCATCTAAATCTTATTTATTTGTCTACCTTTTGGACAAATGCTGTGGAGTATGCTTTTTCTTTATTTTTAATAATAAAATTTATTATAATCCTTCTCCTTGAAAGGAATGTTTTCTAATTACACACACAATGCGGGGGGGAGCAGAGAAGAGAAAGGAAAGATGCAATAACTTTTCACAGTAAGGTTGTGGCAACCTTGACTGCTATTTTAAGGAAAGAAATGGCATCCTATCTTCTGGAGCCTTACACATACCACAAGGCTCTATTTGCAGTTAGCTCTGAAAACCTTATGTCACCAGACACTAGTCACTGCAGCGCAGTGCTCATGCAACACAAGATTTACATGAGAGAAGGGAGCAGAGTGAAGGAGCGGTGACACAAGGAACAAACATCCATGTCATTTTTAAAATGTGTTCAGCAGAAATTAACTTCATTGATGTTAGCTCCAGCTCCAAGCCTGGAAAGCCCCAGCCCCTGCTGCTATGATCCATGCTGGGTCATCTGCCTGTGCGACAAGGAAGCCAGGGGTTGATGGTGCAGACCCACGGAAGCTAAGTGCTACTGTGTAAAATTGCTTTGCAATGCACGTGTCCTGCTCAAAGCCGCCTCTGCTCCCTGCACCTTGAGCATCAGAAGGGATTTAATTTCCCTGCGAGGGCCCATGAGAAATGAACAATACAGTGTGCACAGTGGGCATAATCCTTGACTTCTGTTGACGCCACACAGAAATCCATTCTGTCTTCTTCTAATCCTTGGGCACAGCCGAAGCTTGCATGATGAAGCTGAAGGGACAGGAGCTATTTATAGCCTTTAATTTCATCCTGCATCAGTGGATTTTCAGGCAAAGGAAACAGCTTTTAGCTTGTTTCCCTTTTTAACCTGTTCAGTTACAAGTCACAGCTTGAAGAAGTCAAAATAGGTTTATTTCCGAGTCATTTGGTGGTTTAGGAAGATAAATATATAGAAATAGATTGAAAATGGTCACAGTTCAAACCCACTGTTTACTGACAGGACAGGAGCAATGCAGCGTTTCCCACTGCTGCCCCTACAGTTCTGCAGATGAACCGTAATGAGGGAATACGCAAAGCAATGGAGATCATCGTGCTGTTGCCCACAACAGGGGCAAGCTGCCAGGAGAAGGGCATACCCATCCCCTCTCCCCTGCTTGGGCCTCGGCCCTCAGTTTCTGGTTTACTTTCCCTTTTGTTCCTTGCTACTGTCAAGTCGATGTTTCTCCCCTGCTCCACTGGCACCATTTTCAATATGGTTGCACCATTACAGTGGGTGAGTTTCATGCAGGTACACAAAGCAGGCAGAGAGCTGCCTGCATGAGATAACAGACCTCCAGAGAGAGTAGAGCCTCCTTAAGCCCCCTAATCCACAAGCCACGCAGCACTAGCCTCTTGCAAACAATTTGGAACAGCTAAGACATTTCACGAAGTTCACGCTTCTTGTTTGCATACTGTAATTTTTACAAGCTCATTGCCTATTCAGTGGTATTTGTTGTTACTGTTGTTTCCTGTGATTTGACATTTGAAATCTATGATGTGATCTATTTTGTTTTGTTAGGCATGAGTGAATCAGGCACAAGGACTCTTTTTCCTTGCTTTTTTTTGTGAACACATCTCTGCTAAAAGCTGCTGCTGAACACGAATTTGTATCGCCTTTGTCGATGAGCACCCATTCCCAAACAACTCCACAGCCTAACGTATGCATGTAAAGCATATGCAGGAAGAGTATAAACAGACAAGTTCTAATAAACATTCATGGAAGACATCAATAATTTGAAACCAGTCAGCAAGAAACTAAAAGAAACATGAGGAAGAAAATGAAAAGAGGAAATATAGTTAATAAAATTACACAGTTACAGTGGTTAGAGTGTTGTTGCTAAGTCAATACTCCTTTAAATAAGTATTGCATTCATCCCGCTGGTCACTCTACACGGCCATTGCTGGTGACACTAACAATAGGAGCTCAGGGCGCTCTCTGACACATCTGAAACCACCCTGACACTGACAGCCAAACAGGCCAGCTGAACTAGTTCTCTAATGGTTGGCAATCCCAAATCAGTGCTGTGTCCCTGCCTGACAAATCACCAAGAGAAAGCAAACCGTAAGACAAACACAGACAGGACAGACACTTCGAGACCTGCCTTTGGGACCTCAGGTTGCACACTGTAAAGTTTTTCAAAGCTTTGTTGTGTTTCTAATTCCTCCAGCCAAGGGCATGGGAGGCAATTCTGATGTCTGAATATCAACATAACACTTCTTCCCTCCTCCCTTTGTATTTCCTCTCATCTTGATCTTCTCTTAATTTCTGAAGAGCCTCTGTAGGGGGACATACTTTAAACTTACTAAGCCAACTGACTGAGGGTAGAAACCACTGTAGCTCCAGTAAAGTCCACAGAACTTTACCACTTTTTTTAAATCAAAGTGTATTATTCAATTTCTTCCTCCCTTCTGTAAGTTTTGAATCATACATTTTACCAAGGATTACAAAGCCAACCTTAGTTCCTACCCAAATGTTAATATTCACACTCGGTAAGATTTTTAAATCAGTTTACGGAAATTAAGCACCCTATGGCCATTGCCCTTCAATGAGAATTGGTACCTTACTCCCTCAGGAGCTTAAAAAATCCCAGAGGTAGTCAAATCCTTCTTTCAATTACACTAGCAAAGAAGCAGAGTTATTCAGAGGGGTCCTGCAGATATGTCACAGATGCAGTGAGATCAGATTTAATTTCCGGAGAGTGACATGTACAATATACCTTTCCTGACCTGCAACATTTGAGGAAGTATTGATCAGATTAAACTACTGGACTGGAAATAAGAATAGATTTTAAAGGGAGATGCATGCAGACATGCACACAAATATAAAGCTATATAAAAGCTACATCTCTACTGTCACTGCTATATTACATAAACAGACAGCATTTCCCCAGCAAACAGTAACCTACCTCAACATAACTGTTGTGATGTCTAGTTAATTAGAAGCACTGAGTTTATATAAAGAAAGCTCATGGATCTCTTCTGCCCTACCCAAATGCAGGCTGCATGCAGGTGGTTCATATGTGCTCCTTGCCCCCGACCCTCAGAAAGAGCATTTGTTTACAAACAGAATAAACAAAGCAAGGAGCCCCTTGAATCCACAGAAGAAAACTTGCTTTAATACAGAAGAAAGCCTGGAGGGATGAACTTGCTTTGGCTGGTGGACAGGCATGAGATCAATAGGCACATATAAAGATTCCATGACCAGATTTGCAAAAATAAAAGCCATTTTTCTATGAGCTTCTCCTCTGAGCTTGTTATCAACTCTTCTGTCAAAGAGCCAATGAAATTTAGATAAAGACTTATGCTTTAATAAAGAATTTTCTCACTCCCCATCTACCTGCCCTTAATCCTGCCTTTTCTCTCCTACCAGTTCTCTTAAGAGGTCATAATCTTCTAGCTGTGACACCGGTGTCTGCTCCTGCGGGGAATGGTTGCAATATCATTAATACAGGATTATGGTCAGCACGCTGCCGTGCACGCCAAGCAAGCACATAGATGAGGGGAAAGATCCTGAGCTGCATCTAAATGCTTGCTTCTTCTCCAGCTCCCCACTGGAATGACAGACCCCACAGGGCCACAGAATGGCTCCGCAGGAAGATGGTGCTTACCCACGGGACGAGCCATCACACCGGGACCAATTCCACACAGGCAGCTGAAATCCTGAATGGTTTCTCCATCCCACCCCTTTTCAGAAGTAAGCTTGGGAGGTTGGGCTGGCTGTCCTTGTTGCAGGGCCTCCTGAGGGTCTGTTCCAAGTCTCTGCATGGCCTCCCCTCATCAATATCCTTATTTTCTTACCCAATATCTGCATGTTGTGATACTGCATAAGTGAAACTCTGGAGGTATAATTCTTCCAAATGCCCTGCATCTGTGACATGAACGTAGTATCTATATCTGAAACAGAAGCCAGTTGAATTCAGATCTTCCTGCCACATAAAATGTATGAACATGACAAGTTTTCCTGCATTGTACATACAATTGACAAACAGGAAAAGCGTATTCCAGGCTTAGAGGTATAAATAATATGCTATACATTGGAAACTAGCCCTAAAACTAAAATGCATTTTCAAAAAATCAAACTGGAACAGATCCAGTTATTGGCAGTGCAATTCTCTCTCTGCTCTTCTAAGAGAGCTACTTCTAAAGTAGTTCTTTGCACACATAAGGCATAACAAGAATCATCCCAGAAGAAATTTTCTGTTCTTGTCCACAATCCTTCAAGGAATATTCTCCTTACCAGGTATTCATTTATACAGTTGGTTATGAATGAGTAATGATAGTAGCACGTAAGATACATTTGGGATATCACAGACCAAATCTTCATTAAGTGAAGAAACCGAAGTAGGCAAAATGAAAAGCAAATTCCTGCACACTCTGCAGTTCAGAATGGCTTCACGATCTATGTGCTGAGATGCTGTCTTTTTGGTCTGTTACTGTAAGCCTTTCCAACATAACGAATAATTAAAAGCAGATAGATTACATGGTATATCACACTGATGACCAGAAGACAGGGTTTGTATCACGTGCCCATTTTAATCCCCATAGCACTGCTGACCCCAGTCCCCTCCTGAGCGTTATTCCCATCTAACCTACTCCCTACAGCTTGGGACCAAAAGGAGTAGTTACATCCAGCTTATAATGGCACACAGCTTAAACCAGAAGGCATCACCAATGCCATCTTCCATGTGGAAAGTCGTGCTGCTGGTGTTCTCCAGCTGGGAACTGCAGTACCACTTACTGACTGCACCTTCCCCAGTAAATTACAAAGGGTTTCATGAGGTCATTTCTCGAGGTTTTTGGCCTGCAATAGCATGCTGCTTGGCATAGTCCAAGCATGGGAAAGTTTAATCCTAAAGGTAACGCCTCTCATCAGTTGGTGGAAGTGTGATAACTTCCTGCGTGTGACCAACATTCTTTGCCATATTCTTTTCTGAAGATTCTCACTGAAGAATAGTCAGTCCTTAAGAGTTACCAGAGAAGAAGGAAAGAAAGGAAAAAAATAGACTTTTAGTGGAGGGGCATGTCTGTGCTCTATCTGCTGTGCAGCAGTATGCACACTATCCATAGTAAAGAATTTAGCCTGAAGTCAGTTAAGTCCCCAATTAGATTGTGCAGTATCAAAGCACAATGCCAAAGAGAGAGGAATATGTTATCAAGAGGAGAATTAGCATGACAGCACCGCCTGAAAACTATTTGCTGGAAATGGCATTTCTCTTCTCTAAAAAGCAGACATTTTATATTGTTTCTAGTGCATACCAGCTTCTGCTTGAAGGCCCCTTCCCTATTTTTTTCAGGCTATACAGGAATAAAAGTCAAAAATTTTGCAGATTGTGGAATTTCAACTATTTACAGCATACCCAATTACAGAAAAAAAAAATGTGTATCCTCCACATCTGCCATCACTCTGCAGGCAAAAGAAAAAATCCAAGATATGCAACAAGATTCCCAGCATTTGAGTTGCAATGATGTATTTGAAACACAACATCACGGCTACAAGCAGCCCTACAGGGGCATAAACAGATGGTTTGATATTATTCTCCAGACCTTGGATTGCCAAGTGTTAATAGGGTTGTAAATCATCACTGTAAAATCAGAGATTGGAAGTGTAAATGTGTGTTTTTATTTCTCTATCAAAATGTGCATGATATATCTATATTGCTACTCATTGTATAAATACGTTCCTTTTCAAGGAGTTCTTCATCTAATGTTTTGGCTTCACAACCGGCCAGCCTCCAGTAGTCCAGAGAAGCAGCAACTGGTTGCAGTTACTAGTCAGAAGCATAAGCCACGCTGCAGCAGAAGGAGATGAGATGCATTCAAATTCTGCTGTGTTGAACCACAATCACCTCAGCTCTCAAACTACCACAGTCCTACGAGCTACCCTCATGAAATACAGCAGAGGAAATGTTTCTCTCCACTTCTCAGAACAACAACATCTTTCTAACCCCTAAAATCTTCCCTGCTTATACAGTAGCCCAAGCTATGACTAACCTGAGACTCCAGCCACTGCCAAAGAGCACTTGGTTAGCTTGTCTTTACCTGCTCCAAAGACCAATGGTTGTGGATCAGACTTTGTAGATTCCATGGAGGCTGTACCCCTGCTCAGATCTGGTACTTTACTTCACTTCTTCTATAAATTAATTCAGTCCACTGAGTCTGAGGGGTTTTAGATAGTGTTGACATTAATCTAAGGGAAGGTAACGTTTCACAATTGAATATTTGAAACTACAGACTTTTTTTTGTCCGAATTATTAAAAAAAAGAAGTTGTTCCATGTATTATAATTTTTCATTGTGACAACAAAGTGCCTAAAAAAGAAGCTGACCACAAACTGAGCCAACTTTTGAAGTAGGGAGGGGAGAGAAAGCACTCTCCCTATACAGCTAGAAAAATGACAATATCTCACACAGGAAAATGAGGCCCAAATTCAGAGCTCCTGTAACTGCTGATCAAGATGTCTCGAAGATATGTTACCTTGCCTTTTCATTCCCACTTCCTCGCCAGGAGGTATACATGTCACCTTCCCTCCCTTCTGTCTCCACAAGGTCAGGGAGCTTTCCACCCTCCTTCCCAGGGCAATGACTCCAAAACATGCCTGTTCAGCATACTTCACCACAGAGCCTATTGATCTCTGCAGCTGTGCTCAAGTCAAAGAGCCCACAGAAATCCCATGGCTGCAAGAAGGTGCTACGGGCTGATGGCAGCCCTCTAGGAAAGTGACCTGTGGTGAGTGCTGCTCAACTAGAGGAGCACTGGCAGGAAAATATTTGCAAGTATGATTCTGGAAGGGGCTAGGAGAATCTTCCCTTAGAATAATTCGGGCAAAGAATAACACAAAACAAAATTCATACTGTTTTTGTGGTGGCCAATTTCAAAGGGAAGAGACTAATCACACTTCACTCGACATCTAGCTTGTCTTGGGGTTAGCCCAACAAAGAATCAGAACACCTGTATTTCTGGTATGGGTACTGTGGCAAGCTTGGAGCACGAGCCACCGCTTTATGCCTCCAAAGAACAAATAATGCTAACACTGTAAAGGCCAACTGTTAAGTTTCTAATGGCTAGTACTTAACTCCGTTTCTTAATCAGTCAATTTGTTAGCAAATTGGTTTTTCAGAAGTATAATAACTAATCACCAAGATTTAAAATATTGGCCTTGAATGAAAGATGATTAAAGATTTTTTTTTATTAAATCTATAAATAGACTCAAAAATTAGCCTAGTTTTTAATTCTCACTGCTATGCCAAACAAGACAACCATTTCATCTACAAGAACACTTTAATTGTCTTAGCAACTAGGACAGACACCAAAATCTCTCGTCAGTACACAGCTGCTTCATTAGGACATTCAGCTAAGCAAGTACAAACAACTGCTTCCTTTGGTTGTACCTAACTTAGCCCTTGTGTTTTTCAGAAAAGCTAGATGATTGATCTCAATTAGATGCATTTACACTGTCGCTTTATAACAGGAGTAAGAACAGTTGTAAAGATGAAGGGAGACCCACAGAAGTAGCTACAAGAATCGCTGCCATTTGGAAGCACCAGCACCATGGTTCATTGAAATCAACATAAGGATGAATCTGATAGAATTATTCAATGAATCAATAAAGTAACAGCTAGACAGATCTTCTGAATAAAACTTTCCAGGCCTCCATAACAATACAGCACCCCGGTTTTCAGCTTGCAGAGTAAAGGGAACAGGCAAAACTCAAGAGCTAGAGGTAAGGATAAGCTTAGGTAAAGAGCGAAAGGGCAATTTGGATTTTCTCACTGTCACAACAAAAGGAAGGCTCAAACCCGATCTCTTCCAGGCATTCTCACACAGATGGCATTGGGATATTGCACAACAGCCAAGCGTATTACATTGCACTTGGAAGGGGGCCTGCTCAAGTGCACAACAGTTCTCACTCCACACATGTAAGAGCAGATTCACAATCCTTCCCCAACTGAGCACAGAAACCCTGTCCAAGTAAAACCCAAGGCTTTGACCCAACTCGCCTAAGAATGCGAGAGGAATCGTAGCCCCGTGTCAGGTAATCCACATGACGCTTTCCAGGAGCAGAGCAGCAAATGCATGAGCGCACGCGTGTCTGGCCGAGCAGACAGGCAGGCACACATGGAGACAGCTCCATCCTTGCATACGCAGTCAGAGCTCCTGCGACAGCTATGCCCGTGGGTGGATCTGCTCTGCAGAGCCCCGTAACCTCGCTGAAACCCAGGGAGCGACGCCACTGTGCAGCAGAGGGGGATCTGAATCTTACTGCACCTTTGAAGCCTGCTTGACTGAAGGGTTTTACAAGGGAGGGAATTCCTTTTCCTTCAGCTTATTTAAGTGCTCTGCAGTTACTATGGTTACTCTTAAGGCATTTGAAATCTGCCTGCATGATGCAATTGGTGAAATGACAAGGCACAAAAACTGATGTTCCTGTGAAACAGGCTGTTCTTCCAGGACAGAAAAGCAGAGGGTTGTAAATGCCCTGATCCTCTGATGCTGAAGATCTCGCATTTGGCCCTCTGGCTCCACAGCAAACACTTGCAGTGCTATCACATCAGCATTGCCCCTGTCGTGCTCGCAGTGACATGGGGCACAAGTGCTTTTGTTTCAACAAAGCCCACTGTGTTGAGATCACTCCGCTGAGGCTTTAAGACAATAGAGAAATGTCATTCAAAGCGCAGGAAACAACAAGCGATTATTTATCTCATTTATCTGGCCTACCTATCAGGCAGGGAGTAAGAAATTCTTGTTCCTTTAACAAATCATGTCATAAACTGTGAAAGAGGCTGCAAACCCTCTCCCTTCTCACTCACCCTGCTACGGTGGTACTTGGAAGGATACATTCTCCGAGTGTTTGTGCTTGCCCATTTTTCCCCCATATTTCAGATCAAAATACCACAACCAGCATTAGAACAAAAGCCCTGTTAAGCTGTAATGAGTTAATGAACGAAATATGGGAATACACAAGCAGCCACCCACCCCTCTCCAACACTGCTATTTATACAAACACCAGCGTAGATATATTCAGCCCAATAAATCCTGTTATTTCAACAATTTGGAAAGTGTCGGAGTAACATTCTTTTCACGCACATTTTAATTCCCTAACCTGCCCCAGGCTGACTACTCAGTAACTTACCATTTCTTCTTTATCTTTAGCCTGGTGCCATCTGTGACAACAAAACAAGAAGGGTGGAGGGAAAAAGAAATGTTTGTTAAATAAAATCTAACCAATGGATTCAGGTACATGTTTTCCATTATTAAAAGGAACCACTGTGTTACTTCTCCAAACTACAAGCCTGCAATACTGATTTCAATAAGCATGAGCTGAATACAAAATAGACAGTCCTGCTTCTTTTATTCAGCAACTGAGAACGAGGTTCAGAATGTCCCCTTTTTGCCCTGTAGCAGAAGATGTCAGGATGCATCTCCAGTAAGGCAGGGAATTGCCGCTTTGTGCCCTGATCCTACAACACTGATGCCCCTGAGAGCTGGGCACTGACTTCCCAGGTCTTGGGATCAAGCCTTCAGGTGCCAGCTCAGTTGTTACACACCACAGAGGAAATACCAACTAAAGGCTTCTGGCAGCAAGGGACAACAAAGTTCATGGTTAGAAGCCACTCACTTGGCCTTCCAGAGCTCCCACTTTCGGTATCACCCCTCAAGAGCTGTGTCATGTGTCAGTGCTTGCAAATCTGGAGGCAATAAGGTATCCGCAGTGTCCCCAGACATAAGAAAATTTTAGAAACAAACGAAAGATCTTCCAATGAACTCTCCAAAGAGAAATGCTTCAATGTTAAGTTAAATGTAAATAAAAATCAAGTGAAAAACATCACCTCTGGGATTCAGAAGCTGCACTCCAAATAACAGGTGATCCCTTTTGACTCATTGTCTCTAGTACATGTTAATTCACCAAACACCATTTCAATCTGATAATTTCAGCTTTAACAGCTCTGCTTCTTGCTAAACCTACTTTATGACATACACATACCCCAAATTATCTCCTTATCCCAGCACTGTCTGAAAGCTTTGTTTGTAAGAAGTCTTTCTAGACCTCTGCATTTGTAGGACTAGGGGTACAAATTCCATTTTTTTTTATAGCACCTACATCAAACAGCAGTAACCAACCCTAAATCCACAGGCAAAAGCCTTCTGCTCCTCTAGTCTCCACAGGGCCAAGAAACATTTGTCCTATTCGGTTTCATCAGATACATAAGGCTGCAAATAAGGAAAAGTAAAACACACTTCAGGCAAACCTTGGACTGCAGATTTGGGATGGAATGACACTCCAAACTCAGCAGCAAAGCATCAACCACATCCTTAGACACATCTCCCACTCCTAATGGTTTACAAGGCCCCGAGCCCTTTACGTGCTTAATGCAGGGATCTTCATATATACATATGCAGGTCATGTAAACGCAGGGAGGAGGGCTAAGCGGAGGGGCCCTGAACACTTCTTCAAGCTTTTGCATAGCACGCTGTATTGTTAAGCAACAGCAGGAGTGTGAAAACCCTGGCTGTACAGCAGCTGTTCCTGTTGCAGCAGGCAGAAGATGGCTGGCTAGGCTACAGAATAAGCAGCAGGAATCCTTGCGCTGCCAGTCCAGCCCTACCTTGCAGAAAAGGAGATGAGCAGGAGCTCTCCCCGGTCCCTGTGCCCTCCAGGTTGCTGCAATGTGAAGCCTGCACTCAGCACTTCACAACCTAAGTGATTCTGCTCTGGAAGGCGGCTGGCCAAGTGGCAGCCCAGAAAGATAAAGAAACGTTCAGGGAAATCATCAGAGAATGAAACCCTGTTTCTAATAAAAAAAATATGGTATATTCAACAACTGTTAAGTCACTCTCCTGCACAAAGGGCCTCGCTGTGATTCTCTGTATTTGTATTTCCTCTGGCTTACAAGAGCTGAAGTAATTTTTTAGTGCAAAAGATAGGAATTGTACTTCCCAAAGGACCTGGCAAACCACCATTATAAACACAACTGGTATCTTTGATCGCACAAGTATTATCTACAGTGTAATCTGTCACACATTCTAGTCTATAAATCTTGCCATCCAGTCCCACAGGTTCCTCAAAACAGTGATGTTAGAGCACCAGGGGAAACGAGGAGCAGGTAGAAAAAAAAGACAGAAAAATCCCCTCCCAAAACACACCCTAGAAGGCAACTTCAGCAGCTATCAAAAGGCCGAATTAATGGTGAGTTGATTTAGGGGAGATATTTCCAAAGGATTAGAGTCCAGCTTTCCAAAGAACTATTTGGTAATTTAAGAACTAAAGATGCTGCTCTCATAACCCAGACCAGCAGACACACTGTTATCCTTCAGATTCCGTGTTTCCTTCAGAACAGTTTTATGGCTACGGCTTCACAAAATAATGGAAAGGCCACAGCAGTCGCTGAAAAAACTGAACCCATACAAGGTGCTGGACATTAAATGACTAATCAGCCAAACAGAATGCTGCAGAGGGGTTTGTACCAGTGAACCTGAATACTAATGCTATCCAGGGTGTATATACTGTTCTTTTCTGTCTGCATATGGCTCTCCACCTGCACAAATAGTGGATAACCTATCAGCAGATACTTTTCTGATGAAACATTTAAAAAAAAGCATTGCACATTAGCAGAGTCCCCAGACTAGGAAAATAAAGTATCTTGGTGTTCCATTTGATTCTTTCTTTGTGGTTATTTTTAAAATTAAAGCAGTATTTCTCCCCACAGTCCTAGTACTTGCATCTCACATTCCACAAATCTCTTCATATGCTTCTTATGTGCTCCTTAGACTCAGTTTGTTTACTCCAGCAAAAATCCTGTTGGCACAAATGGAATTTAAATGCACATAGTGACTACACGCTTAAGTTCATGATTAGCAAATCACTTCACTGACATTTCTGAAACGTAGAAGACCAACCTGTTGCTGTAAATTTTCTCCTTTCTCTGGAGTTTTGTCAGAAGACAGTTTTGTATTATCTCCAAAATTAGAGAGCAAAGGACAGCGACCCTCTGAAAGACAGGGCCTGGATACAGCAGGGGACTGAAAATGCACCCAGTCAAAAGATTCAAGATTTTGACAATTCCATCCCTTGTTCACATCAACTTGCACAAAGGTCACATCCTACATAACATTATGCTATGAGTATTTGCCTGTATTTCAATATCTCAGAGTCTCTCATGGAGCTGGGCCATAACAAAGACAAGGCACTGAACATGCTTCCATGCTAAAACTCTCCCAGCTGCAGATGAAGGAAGAAACCTGACAGTATCTGAATTTGGAGCACTCTACTACAGCCATTTTGGTAAGACACTGAAAGCAAAAATTCTTTTCATCCCTTTCTTAGAATGCTTATAGTTACATAAGTCCTTCTGGACTAATACATATATCACAGCCAGAGATTAAAACGTACATGTATTTACATAATATACCCATTTATATATCTGTAAGTACATTAGCTCTCTAGTATTATACCAGAGGCACAGAAAAAACGGTACAATGATCCACATAGCACCAAAGACTTTATGAAAATGCAATAATCATAGATGAGAATCAGAGTGTTACTTAACTTTTCATCTTTTTCTCTGATCCAGAATAAAACGGATCAACCTCTAGGCCGCCACGCACGCATGTACACACATGCACACATTTTTCCTTGCCTGTCAATAATAGAGAGATATGTCTCAAGAAAGGCTCTGACATTCCCTGACAGCTTTGACAGCCACTGTCATTACAGCTTATCAGAAAGAGGACATAGTACGACACCAGTATGTTAAAATCCCTTCCTCACTTCTGCCCTTTCCTTGACATTTCTTATCATTTGCTGCCAACAGTCTTTTACATTTTAAGATCATCACTGACACATCATTTCAGAGTAAAATTTACAACAAATTAAAAACCTTGTTCTCTTTGTCATCTATTAATTTAGAGAAGCATGAGTTCTATAAGAGCGCTACCCTACTCAAAGGTGAAGCTCCGATGATGGAAGCTACAGAGAAACTCAGGTGTATCTGTGTTTGCAGAAGCTTGAAAAGTGGTAGCAAGTGAAATAGGACTTTTCCCAGGTTCAAAGCAGAACGTTTCTTGTTTTGGTTTAAATTCTGGTTTGATTGTACTTGATCTTTTAATTCTACTGCCTTTTTCTTGGCTGGATGTAAATGAAGACCTGGAAAGGGTCCATATTTGAGGGCTCATATGTACCTTCAGTGAAAGTAAATAAACAAATGTTAATAAGCCACAAACCTGCTTAACCTTAGGCCAGTTACCATCTCCTTTTTCTTCACAGCAAGCCAAGCTACATTTGAGTTGGACTAAAAACCACTATCTGCATCATCCCACAGGCTACTTGGATGAGAACAGTGTTACCTTATCTCCAGCAGAGACAGATACCAACTTTTTTGTTCAAGCCTGAAAATGAAGAATAGCTGACTTTTTTGGGACACGTATGAAAAAACATTAACATACCCGAAATACAGACACACAGCAAAAAAAGCAGCACTCAGACACTGGCAAGGAGTAGGTGGGAAAGTAGGCAAGGACTATGCGCAAGCATTTCTGATAGCATCACCCACATCACACACCTCACTTGCACAATGATCCATGAATTAGTTACAAAACTGCACTAAGACATAAGACTGAGAGTTTGACTTAGATTTATCTGCTACTCGAGGACTTTAAAACTTGTTTTAAGCAATTGTAGGTCCCTTCCACTAGAAGTAGCTTTAAATTAAAAAAAGAAACTTCTCAGGAATGGTCTGACCTATTCTATTATCCAACAATTGCAGTGAACTGATTTTATACTTTGCTTACTATGACCCGATCAACATGAAATAAATGGACATTCCACTAGGAACTCTGTGGTAGTGTAAAGTTGTGTACTTAAAAATAGGAGGGGGAGGACTTGTGAGAGTTATTTCAAATTCAGATTAGTACACACATTAAATTAAATTGGTTCTCTTAAACTGGCCCCAGGGATCTTTGCCTACCTCACATAAAATTCTCTCAGACAGGTAAGCACAGCTGTAAGCTCTCACAATGGACACATTTGTTCCACCAATGAGCAAACTAAGACATGCTGGCAGAGTAAGGTAAGGGAAACTCATATCGACTTCAAAAATTGCTGTAAATCTCAACTATACTTGGGCATTACAGTTCACCACAGCTTTACATAACAGAGAGGATTCGCTGAGAAAGAGATCTGCTTCCCAGTCCAGGTGTGACATACTAAAGTCAGTCTGGCACACAGAAGCACCAGTGATGAACATTTCCATTGTAAAAAAAAAAATAAATAAATTTTAAAATAGCAGGATCTGGTCATTAGAACAGCATGCTAAGATGCAGAAAACTAGAGTTCAACTCACAGCTATGTCACAGACTTCCTTAGGAAGTCTGGAAAGTCATTTAATGCCTTTTTGATTACAATCAGTGGTGTTTATTTCTGTACATTTTACAGTATCTGTTTGGAAAAGAAATATTTCTGCATTTAGGAAGTCTAGCAAAACAGGCTGAATCACATTTCAAGCCCTGCAGTATTAAGTTCTGAGACCAATTCCTCACCATGGGAGGTCAGCCAGGAAAGGAAGCTGTGGCTATAAAATCCATCTGCAAGTGCCCCTCTACAAAATCAGTTGCATGCTGTCTGCCCTATCAGTAAGAAAGGGACATCCTCAGATCTGCTGAACGACCCCCGGACGCAACCCGTCCCTGCGGCAACACCAGGTGAAGTCTGCAGTACCAGGACCACGCACCTAGCATGGTTCTGTAGGATCTTCAGGGCTACTGTCTATCACGCAGACACACCGCTCACCGAGCAATAAGCAGTGACAAAAGCACATAATATCAACCAACCATCCTAAAAGCATTGTTTCTCCCCAGCGTATCATGGTGCAGATTACCGCAAGAGAAGACGTTATTTCTCCAACCTCTGGAAACCTGCCACAGAAGCAATCCAAAGGGAATCCCAATACTCTGATTCTGCTCAAGCTTGGTTCCAGCAAGACCCGTACCTGTGAAATGCCTCCGATACCCACACAGACATTGTACTGAGTTCCACGGGGACGTCTCTATTCTACAGGTGCTACACAGCCAAAAGACCAAACAAGTAAGACCATAAGGAAAGGAAGTGAAGTCTCCTATGGATTTGGGTGCCAGCTGGTTTCCAACAAGCAGCAAACGAACTCAAGATTTCTGTTACAATTCTCACTCACAACAGAGCTTTTTCACTTGTATTGTCCAGTGTCTGCTAAAGGTTACACCTGTGATGCTGTTTCCTCAGCAGAGCACTAAGGGCATCCCCTCTCCTCCACTACAAAGGCCATTACTTTTGTTGTCAAATTTGGATTAAAACACCCAACAGGTCCACAGCTGGAAGGGGTAAAAGACTGGTGGCAACCAAGGATGGTAACATTGCTGATGATCACATACACCTTGGTTCTATTGCAAAGCTAGGTTTAAGATGCTGTGCCGAAACTCAGAGCATTTTAGCCCACTAATCTTAACTCTTTGCACAATACCTCTGAGGTTCCCAAAGGTGGTTCAATAAACCAGACTTTAACAAAGTGCAAGTAGAAAACGGACAGCAGGGGGGAAGATGATGGAAAAGGAGACAGAATTAGTGCTCTGTACTACTTCCTGCTTCAGTATGTTAGCCTTTCTCTCTGCCCTCCACTTCCCTTTAGTTACTCACCACAAAATAAGTCTTTTAATTGCTATGTAACTAAAGCCATCTTTCTCACAGATTGACTGAGAAGGCCAAGCTGGCGTCCAGGGACTGCAGGCCCTTTGGTGACAGTTTTAATTCTGGTCAGAGAAGTCAATAAATCATTCTCACAGAAGTCATTACTGACCCTGAGCAAGTCCTGGGAGAAGAGATGTAATCTCTATTCACTATAAAATAAAGACCTGTTTTTTTTTTTTGTTTGCCTTTTTTTTTTTCTTCTTTTAAACTTACAGATAACAAACAAGAAAAAAGTTTGAGAAGGGCAAGAAGTGCAAAGCCAAGCCTGCAGTGACCAAGGTGAAGAGAACATCGATAGAGTTCTGCTGCATGTGAAGCCAGGGCTGACCCACCTGGACAGCAGGCAGCAGAGCTGTGTTGCTGGTATTTCAGAACACTGACCCAAAACTCAAGCAGGCAATCACCATACAGCCAGCCTTCTTGCATTGTCCCTGTGCATTCTGCATTTTCTTGATGATACAGGAGGTTCTATTGGTCAAATTCATTTTTCTTCCTTTTCTTGAGATTTAGACAATTTTTTCTTAGAGTTTGAAAGTATTTTTTTTGGAAATCAGCCATGTCATTATTATTTTGGTGGAAATATGCTAATTAAGACTAGGTAAGGCATCCCTCAGAGTGTAAATAAATACCAGTTCATTGCACAATTTTTCTTTCTCTCCCATACAAATCCTCTTTGTGGGCTTTGGTGAAAGTGGATGTTACACACCTCCAAGCAGGCTTTATATCCACATTTACACAGCAGATTAATATTAACTTGAGTACTTGTTTCATATGCACCTGCTACACATCTACAGTTAATGGTCTTCAGAGAACAGGTGAAAATGAGAAACCACCAGACTGAAAACGCTTTTCACAACAGCATTATTTGAAAAGCAACAGCCAGCAATTGCCTCCTACAAGCAATACACAATGTATCGTATAAATGCTACATGTATATAATGTATACATGTATATAATGCTACATGTATAAATGTATAAAATGCAACATCTGTGCAATTACGTTTCAGGCTTTCTAGATTTTGCAGCAAGGATAAAACCCACTTTTCATCAACAAGTTGAGTAGTACAAGTTTCCCATGCTAAACAAAGTATGCTTGAGATGCTATCATCTTAATATCATAAGGACAAAGCTCCTTTGGAAATACCAGCAAGTAGATAAGCAATATTTAGTAACAGATGTAAACACTGTGTCTTAACATTTCATACTTGCACAGTATTTATTTTAGACGTTTGTTTAGCCAATATGAATTTTAGTACTGGCTTCACCAGAAACAAGAATAAGCTTGTTACAAAGAAAGGCCCAAAACCATGTTTCCATGATGCCAAAGTGAAAAATGAAGCAAGAAGGATAAGAACAGCACATAAGAGTGGGCTGCAAAGGACAAATGCAGCAGCTAACAGCAGTTACTGCTGTAATCCTACATTGTTTTACTTTCGGAGAAAGATTACTTCTCTACTATGCTTGGCATATCTAAAAAAATTACAATGGCGTGTCCAAGTCACAGCAGAGGTAAAGAAAGCAAACCCAACACATACACGCTTTATTATCGCTTCACTTCATCATCGACTAGAACACAAGAAAATCAATAAGAATCCTATACGAACACATCCACCATAATAAAATATGTGGCTTACATATATCAAATCCTAACAAGTGTGCTTGCATGCTCAGTAGAGAAAATCACTTCATAAAACAAGCCCAGGAGAGATCTAAAAACAAAAAAGGCATCTAAGGAAGCGACAAAACCGAATGATATATCTGAAATACAAAAAAGATAACCAGAACAACGCTTTATTAATATACTGTACTTGACAGGCCAATGTATATATTCATTATTCTGCATCTTAGTTAGCTTCATACATCCTGAGAGCCATGTGCATTTTTGTCTATGCTAGAATCAGTGAATTGAAGTGACTAGTGTCCATTCCTGCCCCTCTAATTCATCTGATTTCTTACAGAAACAGCCATTGTTAAATAAAAAAGACTACCCATCTGGGACTCAATCATCTCCTCTGTAAGGTGAGCGCACTGCATAATGGGTCCTGCTTCAAGAACTGCCTCGGGAAGTGCAGCTCCATGGAGTTGGAAAATTTGAATAAAACCTCACTCTAGCTTTAAAGTCCTGCTAGTCCAATCACTCCTCTAAGACGTGAAAAGAAGTCAGGTTCTATTGTATGATCCAGCTTAAAAAAATATACGGAATAAAACCTAAAGTTGGCCATTAGCCACAATGGTTTTTAGTTGTTCTGATTTGCCACAGTAACAATAATTTGCTCGTTGTCCTGTACATTGTGAATTTCAATTTACCTGATGAAGGATTTCTCTGTTAAAGCCTAGTATTCTAGCTCAGAATCTTTCTCAAGTGGTTATCTATAACCTTCTCAAGATTAAGTTCTGCAAACCTCCAGCAAGTCAGCCAAAACATTAAGAAGAACTGCATCAGTCAGAAGAATCACATTACCCTAGGAAAGTCAAAAATCTGTTCATGTAATCAGCAGTGTTACTGACCAGGAGAGAGTAGACAAGACATACTTTGTTTGCAATTTTAAAATTTATTGTATTGTCTTCTATTTAGTTCACTTCTTCGGCACATTTAGCAACTTCTTCCTGAAGCCACCACCACCATTTTTTTCAGTAGCATGCATCGTTTCCTAGATATGAGAAGGACACTTGATCGAAAACTATTACCAGCAGAAGTGAGACAGAAGATATTTCAGCAAGAAAGAGATAATGAAGAAAAAGAGAAAGAATGGGCCTGAGCATAGTCATGCTATCAGGGCTTGCAGACTTTTCCAAGAGACCTACCACGAAAAACAAAATAATAAAAATCTAATACTCAAAAAAATGTCCTACCATTAATCTGCTCTCTACTGTTGGGTTGTTTTCCTAACCAGTTAAAACACAAATTCAAAGTGAGAGTGCCCCTTGAATGTTCACCTGTTCCAATTTCCTTGATTTTGGCTACTGCCTATTACTCACATTGCTTTTACAACATCCTTTTATTGAGCTTTCTTTTCACCACTGTCCCGTAAGGCCAGAGACAAATCAATTATCAGTGCACCTGAATCAATTTCTGAAGCTCACCATGTCAAGGGAGCAACTTTTTTGTTGTTGCTGAGATCAGAGCTGGTCATGTGTGTCTTTAATGCATGGCATTAAATTTCTTCTGTAATTCAGTAGCAGGCTTTAAACCTAGCACAGACACTAGCCGTAACACATCCTTGTAAAAACAGTGAGCAGGATATGAACTCACTTTACAGGTATTACAGCAGCATACATTTAACACAACAGTCCCCTTCTATTGTGAAAACAACCATGGGGAGTCCCGGTTTCTCACAGCTAGATCCTGACATTTGGGCATAACTCCTCACAAAGCACAGGCCTATGGATTAGTGTTGCATCACAGAAATAGGACCCGAACCCTTAATAATGGTATTTCAAGATAAAGAACAAAACCAAGTGATTTCTTGGGTTCACAGTAAGATTTTAGGTCAGTTTCTAGCAGAATAGCTAGTGTACCCAGGAAGACGAGCTTCTTTCTCTCACCTAAGAAGGGAGAATGACATATAATTTATTAACAAATGAAGTCTAGGGAAATTCAGAAAGTGCTGCATCTCTGTGAGGATCCTCCAGGACCTGTACTGGGGACCCTCACACCTCAATTCAGGATCTCTGTCCCAAGAGGAGCAAGCCGGCAGAGGCTCAGTCCTACCCTCACAAATCTGATGCCCCTAGGAGGGGCAGCCAGTGGTGATGATGATTTCCTCCCCAAAATATACTAACTTCTAGTTCTTTGTGGACAGTCCTGAATATGCTATTATTCATCCTCTACTTTTCCCCACCAGATGTTTTTTTTTTTTTTCTTTTTTTCTGTATTTGCTACAACACCCTCATGAGATCAGAAGAAGTATCATTTGCCACCGTGCCATTCCTCCATTCAGTTAAGACAGAAGATGCTCTGAACTTATAAACGGAAACTTGAAACACAGCAGCTTTGAAGCGTCTCTCCACAGATTCAGCCCTCTTAAGTGAGGGCTACTCAGCAGTAATTTCTTGTGGTCAAACCAGCACCTTTTATTATATGACATGGTATTTACACAGTAAGTTGAGGGCTTGTAAACACGGCAAATGACTCCTGGTTGGTGCTTACATTTTGGATGTTATTTATCAGTTACATGCCTCAAAACAGTATTTCCTTAAGAACACTTGGGAACAGAATGGAAAAAGTTTGGGAAAGTAGAAAAACACGGTATCGCATTCACCTATTGCTATTATTCGCAGGTCAGTTTAGTGCAAGTAGAGTAGCTCTTCATCTTCAAGAGCTCCAAATTATCTTTCACCATTAACAAAGAAATGAACAGTTACCAAATTACAAGCTTTCTTTCAGCTTTATATTTAGGTGAACGCTTTTAATTATATACCTGTTATATATATGTGTGTGTGTACATTTTGATATACAAATATGTGCTTATCCTGAAGCCCTCATCTACACAAAAAGAGAGAGAGAAATAGGCAAAGATGTAGATGGATAAAGACTTACTTCTTTTTTATGCCTTTCTAGCACAAGGCTCAAATGCAATGGAAGCCGAGCTTCTAGAAGAAATGGCTGGGATGAACATCAGTGTAACAACTGTGCCTGCACAGCAGAGCCAAGGAGAAGAGAACCGACCAGAAAGGAGCCAGTTGAGCCACTCCTCAACCTAGAAAAGCTTTTGCCTACTGTAGGAGTTTCCAGTGACATTCAGTCACCTTTTGTGGGGATTTTTCCCTCCTTTTTTTTTTAAAAGGAGCTTTCAATGCTCGTCAGTCTGACCAGAGGCTTCTGCTTTGGAATAAGATCAAGAGGACACCCTCTCTGTTTCATTTTGTTCAACAGCACAGCTGGAGTCACGTTGCAGTGGTTTGTAATCCCATCACGGCACAGCACTGAAACTGACAAACAGAACCCAGAGACATGGGGCAAGTTTTGCAGATACAAATCTGGCACTATATGAAACGCATCTTAAAACACACCTTTGAATCAGTTTTGAACTAATGCCTTGTTTTAATGGTATGGGAGAACATATTGATCTACCTCAAACTCAGGAAATCATAAAAGCCCACTTCTAGTCAAATCTAAGGACGCATCATTGTATCTCCGCTGCTGAGCACACTAATCACTACTTCCTAACCTTCACATTTCCTTGAAGAGACATCATTAGAACAGTCTCTACTTCCCACTTCAAAAAATGTCTCAGTTTGCAAGCAGCCAGAGAGACTACATTTTATAATTCAACTCCTGAGTTTTTGTAACATGTTTATTTTGGTACTTTTTACACAAATAAGATTATTACCTCCTGCTAAGCACACTTCACTCTGCTTTCAGTAGATTAAGTCCTTTGAAGTAGGCTTATATGCACAGGGGAACTTGTGATTCTCTCCATACAGGAGAGCAGTTACATTGGTTTGTTAGACACCTCCCTAATGCCCTGAGTTTGTTTTCTAAGCTGCAGTAAGGAGGGAATCAGTCACCATGAAGTAAGGGGACACCTTCTTGCTCTTAAGAAGGCCCACACTGCCACCAGTCACTGCCTACAGCTGTTTCCTTCCTCTGTGCTGCTGAGCTCGGCACCCAAGCAGGGTGGGAGGCTATCTGCAGCGAACAGGCAGAGACAGAGGGTAATATTGGAGCTGAGGGAGTCTGACAGCCCATGAAGGCAGGGAGAGAAATTCAGAGGATGGTTTTGGCCAGAAGTGACATAGATCCAGTGAAGAACAAAAACATCTGTTTCTTCATTCACATTCCAAGGCGCTAATTCAGCAAAGCAGACAGACACTTCAGAATCTTGCTAGTTAGCAGCATCAGTCCTTGAAGAAATCTTTGGACAAACTCAAGTTAACTTGGAAGATTTTATTTACAGGACCAGTTTTAGCTTCCACCCCTTAGACCTCACTCCTGTTTTTAATGGCACAAAGAAGTGATGATGCTTAAAGGAGCATGTCCAGAAAAGCATTTGCAGTGCTGTTGGCTCATCTTTCTACTAGTCTATGACACAATACCACAAATGTGAGGCGACACAAATAGCAGTAAAACCAGTGGCTAAGAAGGGGACTTCAGGAAGGAGAGTCCTGCACTCCTCACTGCAGTCATGCAGCACTAACTCCACTGCAATACATACTAGCTGATTTCACTGCAGAACTCCCACCTGCTTCCAAATGATGCCATATCCACCTCCCTGAATGTCTCATGCTGTTTCAATACGTATCAATACACTAGGATTTTAACTCACGCATTCACTCAAACATTTCTGCAAGCACTACGGTGTCGGGCAGCGTCAACATGTACAGCACTGCAATTCTGCTAACATAGAGGAACAGGAGAGTCAAAGACGAAGAACATTACACTGCTCTAGTTCTTAGAAAAAAGCACCAGTTCCCGAGACACCTCCTAGAAAGAAATCCGGTGGATTTTATCATAGTTCAATATTTGTTATGCACAAAATCCTGAAGAATTCATGCTTAAAACACCACACAGCACTCCAAGGATCCGAGAAACAGAAGAGGAAGGATATGCAAAACATTGCAACTTTTTTCCCCCACTCACATCCAATTACAACTAAAATAAGCAACCACAGCACAAAGATTTTTTTAGTATGTAAAAAAAAAGTACAGAGGAAAATATGCAATCCTTATCTACATCTACTGAAGATCTACAGGATTATTTATGAATATTTTAGTGAGCAAACATTATTCAAAGCAACATAGATGTAAGAGAATTTCACTGAAGGCCAACCCTGCAGTGCGTTTCTTGCTGTGGTCTTACAAGCACACAGAAATCCATTAAACTTAATGGGGTCTGGACATAACAGCATTCTCCCATACCAAAAGGGAGGTGTGCAATTCAGGAATAATTTTGGAAGAAGTTGCATAAAACAAAGTATGGAGGGGCTGAAAATATACATCACAAAATGTAACTTTCATTTATGCAAGTGCTTTACACCTACAGTTCCATAAATGTACTTAGTGCTTTACAGAAAGTTAGTTAATTCCCCTGACTCTAGGAGCTTATGTTCCAGGTTCAATACTTCTAATACATCTTAGAAATATTAAATTTACCACAGGTCTTTTAAGAAGTAAAGAAGCCTTAGAAAGCAAGACTATAGAGCAGAACCTTGCTCTATAGCAATGATTCAAACTATAATATCCCTCTGATCTAATGCTTCTTGGCATAGCTGAAGGCACTTATATTCCAGGAAAAATACGAACTAGTTAGCACTTCACCAAGTATCTAAAAGCTCTTTAAAAATTCAGTGCTGCATATGCAATAGTCCTTCTGAATGTCACCCACAACAGAAGTGTTATTGTATATGAAACAGTACATGACAACTATTTAACAACACATGACATTATACAAATTATATTTTTATTTAGGAACAGGATACAGACAGGCCATTTGACAGAAATTCTGGTCAGAATTAAAAAAACCAAACTAATGGTTTGAGCCAAAATCCTCTGAAGGCTTTTCCCCACTGTCACCAATAAATCATGGTGTTTTCAAGGGGAAAACAATGCACCAATAACTGACAAATGGGAAGTAATTTAGACGAAAAGGAGGAGGGAAAAGTAGAAATCTACTGTGGAGATAATCTAGCACTCAGATACTCAGATACTCGTGCCAAAGTGGCCAGGACTGAGGAAAAAATGAGGAAGAGAAGAAAAGTTTGGAGCACATCGCCTGTGAACACAGGGCAGCAAGTGCATCAGGCAGCAGCTCTCTGCACGGCCTCCAGCCTTTGCTGTGCTGCTTTTGCAGCTGTTGGTAGCAGCTGGTGTGCCTGCCTGCTCGCTCCCTGCAGGTGTTTCCTCAGACCCCACAGCCAGGCAGGGAGGGGAGAAGGCACAGCCACTGTCCTAGTGCTACCTATGTGGTGGGTGTCATGGGGCTGCACGTCCCACAAAGAGGGGAGAAGCTGGCGTCCAGTCCAGCCAAGCCAGTGTTTGACTCTGCTGGGAGCCCTTCATCTGGTTCCAGGCACTCCGGTCCCAAAAGAGATACTGGCACAACTTGAAGGTTATCAAAGACAGAAAACAGTACCTGCTTGGAAGGACTATTTTGCTGGTATTTACAACTAAACAAATAAGAAAGTCCACGCATGCACCTAGATATGCAGAGCTTGCCTAATAAAGAGTGCATTATAAAACAGAAATACAGGAAAAGCATATGCAGCAATAACAGAAAGGAATTACTACACTAAACGCAATTATGAATGAGATAAGGGAGAAAATTGTGTGACAAACAGAAACATCTAGGAAAGAAATAGCAACTCCGTAACACTCTCCACCTTAAGAGAGTAAAGTTCCAATATTCAAAGTTAATAAAACCAAGTGTAGACCAAAAAATACACTTAAATAACAAAAAGTGTCTCAAAAAGTGTGCAATATACAACAATCCTCCAATGACAGTGTTGCCTGGATGATCTAAGGTAGCTAACACCTATTTGCTGATTGCAGTTAGACTGAAGACGAGCACTGCAGACTATACAAATGTAATCGAATGCTGGCATTCTTAGCTTAATCTCCCCTCCCTCTTACAAACAATGCTATTGAGTAATAACCTCAGAACTTCAAGACACCTACATGCAGTAAACAGGAGCACTCAGAAATGAAAATATACTTACATTCCTTACTTCACAATTCGGATTGTAAGTCTAGAAGAGGGAACTTGGTACTACTACTATGACGTTACTTCCAGTTCATAATTTGATGTTTCCCACATAACAAACAAAAAAAAGTTGGTAACGTTCCTTTAAGCAGGGCAGATTTACAAAGACAATTTATGGCATATACCCTGTAATTTACTTCAGCATCATTATATATTTTTTATAGCACAGCTTGATTAAATATATGGATGATTAAAAAAAGAAAATTAAATCAAGCTCTACAGTATAAAGGGAAATGCTAGGGAAAATTTCTCCTACCGTAACAAGATCATACCATTAATGCTCCACTGCCTGCAACTTACAAGTCATTTTCTTGCTTTATGGGATATTGTCCTTCATTCATACACAGACTCCATTATGCATTATAGATAATGTATATAGTAGACTAAATGGAAGAAATTGCAATAAGTATTTCATACAAGATAATGGAATGGATGTGTGATATAAGGGAGACTCGGCATGGACGAAGAAATCCCCTTAACGGGCCCTCCACAGCATTCCAGCTATTTATGTAAAGTTTAACCATTGTTATCTGGAGAAGGGGGGCAAAGGGAAGAACTCAGAGGAACAAGGTTATTCACTCGCTCTAGTAAGCCTGTGTGATAAACCGTTACTCACATTCCCCACAACCGTAGTTTTCAAAGACTTACCTTTCTCCGAGACTCCAGGCTCTCTCCTGAAGTTATCCTGACAGTAAGAATGATGTGGTTGATGCCATTACTATATACTTGTGTGGAGGTGCAGAGCAGGAACTGGCAACGGCAGTGTAGAATTTAACAGATACATTTACACGATGGCAAAGACATTTTATCACTACAAAATCCCCAATCCTGTTAAAGTTCCCTTCAGTGTCAGCCAAGCACAATTAGGAATCCAAGTTCTACTGGGTCATAAATGAAAAAACCTTCTCTCTGGAATACATACTATTCAACTTTTCTCATCATTGGTAAGGTTTGATCTAAATTAAACCACACTGGCTCTCCAGTCCACCAACTGATTTTAATAAGAACCAGACCAGACTTTTGGAATTTAGCCCAATCTCACATGTTTAGCTAAAACAAGAATCACTACAATTTGAAGACTGAACCTGTGTTTTTGCTCGAGTTGTTAGTCAACGGATGTTTCCCAGGCTTCTGGGCCAGGTCTCTCTCTCTTCCATCACATATTCAGTCATTCCCACTATCTTTCCGAACTCAGTCTGTGAACTATGAAGGTCTGCAGTCCCGAAACAATCTGGGGGCATGAAGGGCACACCCACCTGAAGATGACAATCCTAAAGCTCTAGGCTGTTTTACCTGGCCAGAACCACTTCACCAGCAGACATCACAAGACACAGATATTCCCACTTTTCACACTTCTTCTCAGCAACATCCTGCTCCATAAACTTTCAAAGCAGTGGCAGAAATGTGGTGGATTGCTTGGAAACTAAATTTAGCATATTGTTGTCAACAGGGCTTTACAACTTACAGAAGAATGTTCCTGAAACACTGGCTGCCAGGGTCTCTACTTTTAATCCCTGTTTTATGACCTTCACAGTCAGTAAGTCAGACACACAGCACGTTACCTTATTACCTCATCCAGTGTCCATGCCACGGGCATATCTTCTACGTAGGACTTGTTCTTGCATTCACTGAGAAGTTTTGCTACTAACAGCACTGACACACAGGCCTCTTTAATTACCAGGAGCCACCCTTAGTTCTCTTTATAAACGCTGCTTAATACAGACAAGTTTAAAAAAACCACTGATGTCTGCAGTCCCTCTCTGCTCAGGTTTTCATACTCAGGTTTTCCATACTCAGGTTTTCAGTGGCAATGCACTAACACAATAGACCCCAATACACCATAATAAAAAAGTAATTTAAAAGATATTTTCATTAATAGAATACTCATCTGTTATTAGACGCTCAACCTCTCAAACAAGTGACAAGGGTGTCACTTAAAATCTTGTGGTAAGTGAGGAATTCAAAAAGGACAACAAAGTTTATAGCTCATATAAGAGGAAAGCTTCAAAACAAATGGCTCCTGCACTTGAAAAAAAAAAAAAAAAAAGAAACAACCCTCTACTGGCTTGACTGTCAGCGTGGGCTCAAGTGACCATGAGTGGTGTGGTGGCAGAGAGGACCCTCAGGGAGCTACAGGGAATTCACATACATAGTAAGAAGTAACACTCAAACATCAGAAACTCACAAAAAATGATTCCAGCTTCAAATTATATACAACCTCATTTACAAACATAGACACACAGGGGAATAGATATGCATAGATGCAGAACACAGGTGTACACCTATAATTGAAAGTTAAGGAGGGATACACAGAACAAGCAAACAACCTTGAAAAATACAGGGGTAATACCACACTGATAAATACTCCTTCTGGAATAACCAGATGCTGCATTTCACGAAAAGAAATTGCCTTAAAATTACACGCCATTAATTTTGAGTGCACCCTATACTATACTGTTTTGGTCTCAGGGTCAGAAAACCCTAACAAAGGTAGGTAAAAGAGACAGGAACCAACTGGTAAAACCTTTTTCATTTTCTAGCGTGTGTGACTGCCCCTCTTAGAATGCCATAGCCCTTGTGCTGGCAGCAAACCAACAATGTGAAGCAGGTTAACTAAATCCCTAGGGATTATTTTGCTTTTAATCTCATTTGGAATTGTTTCAAAAAAAAAAAAAAAAAGAAAACACTTAAGTACTGATACAATGAGAACTACAGGCACTGGTAAGCAGAATAGGTGCAGATACTTCCATTAACTAAAACCCACCTCTCTGAAATCTGGGTTCAGGTTCACCCCATGGTACAAGGATACAATCTTCAAAAGCACTTAAGTCATGTTTCAGCCCCCTAGACAGGGCCTCCTTTCAAAACCTGAGCCTTTCAGAAGGCTCTTAAGCATGGGTGTAAAATGCTCCTTTGTGGATCAGTGACAAAACCAATCTCCGACACTTGTGCATGCCCCAAAGCCACACTGGAGCTTTATTTTAAGGAGTCAGCATACTTGGAGATAATGGCCTGTAAATGTTAAGCCTAAAGGAAGGTCACAGTGTTGCACATCCAGGCTTCCTCAACTTACTAACTGGAAACAATTTTGCTTCCCCCCCCCACCCGGGTACAGAGCTACTTGTAGTTCAATGCTCTGAGAGGAAGTAAGGGATATGAGGATATCAGTTAGCACAACCAGGTGCCTTTCAGGATTTCCTACATGACTTCGCATTTCTGAGCTGAGGAAATGTAAAAAAAAAAAAAAAAAAAAGAGAGACTGTTAAGCAACCCTAAAGAACATTGATCTTCTCTCTCTTATTTAAAGGATGACAGATTTGGGGGCAAACAATTTTTCAGTTGTCCTGACTCAAATGCAGAAAAAGTTTAATGAGATCAAGTCATTTGGAAGGGGTGTGCTCAACTGATGACTCCTCAGAAATAATCAGCATACATATAGCCACCCACAGCATGCACTGGAGCTGTAGGAGCAGAGTGGAGATTACCTGCACACACACACCCACACTTACCCCTCCACTCCTTCCCCTCTCTCCACTCCAAGGTGATGAGAAGCCACTCTGAGTTTGGCATGTGAAATCTCAAGCTCCTGGTCTTACTCTAACAGGTAAGGCGCTACCTAATAGCAAAGAGGGAAAAGCGACCTGATCAGAGACGTAAAGAAACTGCCACAAACAGCCTGTGCATTTCTGATGCTATGCCAGAGCTGTGAACAGGCCAACTTCTGTCACAAGGAAAGGAAATCGTGCCCTACAGATTTGCATCTCTCAGGAAACCGCTGCCTCGTCAGTGACAGAACACAGCACTAGCAAGAACGATCTTATTTTGGAAGAAAGAACACTTTTAGCTAACATGGCCACACAGGCCACCAAAAATAAAAGCCACAAGCAAATCAAGTACCAAAATTTCTGCTTCCTCACCAGCTGACCCGTAGTGGACCATGCTTACACCCCCGTGTCGGCACCAACTTCTCCTCTTTTGTTCACTTCACATTTGCCTTTTCTCAAGTAATTTCTTCCCCAGTCTCTGGTTTTCTCTTAGACATAGTGAAAAGCAAACTAAAATACCTATTAATGCAGCACTAATAATTCTGAAATCCTGGTTAAAACTCCTCCATACTTTAAAAAAGGACCTGTTTACCAGGCCTTTCAAAGACTGAACAGCACAGGGTGTTACACAGTCTGTGAAAGGTGTGATGATTTAAAACGTATTTACTAGTACAGGAGAAAAAAACAAGACAACATAAGATTGCCAAGCCTTCGTCTTTGTATCAGAAGCCTCAGAATATATAAAGAACTTATTTTCCCCACTGCCAAGCACTAAAAGCTTAGGTCAGACATATTTTATTCAAGACATCTCACCTTAGTTTAAATAAACAAACATACTGCTACACCAACAGGGCTGAAATCAAAATAGAAGGTTTTTGTGTTTATTGAGGAACAGGGGGGTGGAAGCACAAAGAAAACCACTTCAGCACACTACTAAAAATGCAGCAAGACAGCAAAAGCAATTGAGAACAATCCCAAAAGGCTGCAGCAAAGTTGTACCTTCTCCTACTATCTCAATTCAAAATAGCTACAACTCAGAGAAGGACAGCAACTCACAGACTTCCTTATTACATATTTACCTGCTATCACTCCCTCATCAGCCCCCATAAACCCACAAATCCCACTCAAAGCTATTTTGCATTGCATTTCCTGAATAATTACCAACTAGTTAGTGCTCCCATGTATTTCTGCAGTTCACACAGACCGCGGTCCACGCCAGGTCATGCCTTCTGACCACTCCCCTTCCCAAAGTGCTGGTACGTTCTTCCTCCACATCTGAAGACGTTCCGATCTGACAGTCTACCTTGGCTTGCTGCACAAAAACACAGCATGCTGCAACAGCTAACCCGCTTGCCAGTAATGCTACCGTACTGTCCCTTCCTTAAGGAGAAAGGAAAAACATTCTAAATAAATACAGATACATTACAGACCGCTGTTACGGTGGCGACATATATCACAGAGAGATAAAAGAATTTTAGGAGGTTTAAAATATCCCCAAAATTGCATACAGCAGTTATCTGAAATAATACAGCAGAAGATTATTCTTGCCTAAATATCATAAATACTCTCCCGTTTCCTGCTATCCAGATAAACAGCTCTGGGGACGCTTTCCAAAACAATTCTTTTTAATACAGCATTTGGTTTTAGTAATTCAGATTAAAAGAAATAGGGATATTTTGAGACTAGTGAAATATAACTTCTGTGGGGACTTGCAGCCATTGTTTCAAAGACAGCTCTTGCAGAGCTCAGTATTGACTGAGATACATTGCAAAAATACCACCAAATCTCATTATTGCTAGTAATTCATTTCTACTGGTAAGGCATCAGCAAAAAAGCACCATTTCTACGGCATACATTACAGACTTAAGGGACTCAATGGCTTTTCACAGTCACCTATAACTGCTGTAAGCAAGCTTTTATGCAAAGGGCTGCACCTCTTGAGTCCTTCTCTAAAGCAAATCAAAGATTTTCCTCCGTCCCTCCTCCACTTTCTTCAATAAAAAAAAGTTTAAATAATCCCCCCTGCAGTCTCCTAAACATGACAGTGCAGATTACATTACACATCCCAACTCTGCTCCCCAGGGAATTGTTTTAGTAATAAATATACAATACAGAGAGTACCTGACTCCAGCAGATTTAGTCTTGATAGCAAGCCTCGAATAAAGAAGAATATAAACTTGGACAAAATAGCAAACACAGCCAAATCCTTCAGAGCAGTACTCGGTCACAGAAAACTCAGCTTTATTTGTGTGAAATGCAATTACCAGAAACTCACATGAAACCAGTTGTACTAGATAAATGCATCAGATTTCAATTTAGTCATTGAAGTCTGCATGTGTGACTGACACAGAAGTCTCACTTAGCATACGAACAGGAAGACCACAGCCAGAATTCACGCGTTGCTGGAGGAGAAGCCAAGACCAGAAGAGTGGGCAGATGCAAGCAGCAGCGGCTGCACGGCCCCATCTGCCACAGCCACCCTGCATGATGGAGCTCAGATCAGGCTATACTTACGTTGGGAAGTAAATTGATGCAACAGGAATAGGCCACCAGCCTGAAGTAGGTAGTGCTACACCCAGTCAGGCATTTAGTTTCACCATCAATTAGCCGGCACCCAGAAACAACTGTTACCAGCACAGGAGTGGCTTGCAGCTCTCTGCAGGATCAGGCATTGGCTCAGCCCCTTCAGGATCCCATTAAAAGTTGCAAAAGGGCTTAGTAGCACCTTATTTATGCCTAAATATTTTACATTTAGGAAGGAAAAGCAGTAATCTCTCCTGTAGTCACACCTATATGGTTATGTTTAATATTATTCTAGCTTCTAGTAATGAGCAGTGGGTAGGAACCAATATGAACATTTACACTAAGATCATGACTTTAAACATGCACACCCTCAAGGAAAGTCAGCATGTATGACATACATGTTTGGACCTCTTACGTACACAAATTACACCAAAAGGTCAGTCGGCTTTCTACTTCAGAGAAAGCCTTCAGCACAGAAAATCTTTAGCAACCTGTGCACACACGCAGACCCAAACAAATCACTCCCAAACAAAATTTCCATGCCAGGCAAAGCTTACGGTTCCAGAGCCTGATCTTATAATTGGGGCCTTCGGTAAACTAAAAAGAGTAATGCCCAATTTCACAGATTGGTCATGGTGAAATACAAGAAATTTCACAGTTTTAGTCTGAAAATGAGAAGAGAAGGGGTGAGAGGTTTGGTAGGTTATTTTATTTTTTAAAAATTATTCCTACACATAGTGCTGGATCTTTTTTCTGCAGATGTTTTAAGATGCAGCTGAATAGAGAAGAGAATAAAATAATCTTACGAACGCAGAAAGCACGTAACAAGGTGACTTCTCCAGGGACATAAGAATTGCCACACTAACTTAGGCCAGTGGTCCAAGTCTGACAACAGCCAGCTGGTTTGCTGACCAAACCAAGTAGCTAGAAACGCGTATCCACTGTGTTCTTCTCCATCCCTCCTGTTTTTGGCTTTGTCCTGTCACCTATTATTTCAGCATCTGAACATGTTCCATCTCTTCTCTACATGTCAGCAACACAGATCTCTCTGAGACTTCAGGGATGCAACAGATGAAAGTTGCGTGTGTTTCCATTAAGAGGACAGAGGGCTAACTGATGCTGTGAACACTGCTGGTAGAAAAGCTTTAGCAAAATAGAAAGGTTTTGCAACATTTCCTAAGAATAGTTACAGGGATTTGTATAATCTTCTCTCTGAATCTGTCCACAGCCATACACATATGTCCAGAGCCACATACACAGATCTAAAGTTTTTTTTATGTTATTCTAAGTTTTGTTATTTACAATTTGCCAGAGAACAGTAGCCACAGGCTGCCCTGTAAACCCTGCTATAACAGAGTAAGGGATCTGACCCATTAATGACTGTGGCAGGGGAAAGAAGACCTCAGAGGTGATCCATAATCCTGATAAAGCACTGGAACATATCCACAAAGTAAGAAAAACAACACTGCTTTGCTTCAGCAAAATTTTCAATACAAATTCACCTTCCTCAAACACAGCACATATTTCTGAGATGGAAGGTAAAGGAGGCTCTCACTAACAGTGGAAGTTCTTGGGCCAAAATCACACCTTCAGCCAGAAGGCAGCCCCCTCACTCTCCTTAAAATACATCACATAAGCGGACTGCTCCGCTTGATTCCAGTACAAGCTTCTTTCCACGTGATCCAGAACCTCCCTTTGTCATACTGCTTTACGGTGTCAGTATTCTGCACTAAGAGAAGAGGCATTGATTTGAAAGCAACTGTTTTGGTAGGGCTGTTTTCATTCTGTTTGACTTTTTAGTCTTGCTTTTGAAGAGGAACAATCCCAACCTCCATAGGGAGTTCTAGCATTGAAGATGCCAAGAAATAGATTTCATTTGTTTCCTGCCAAAGCATATTTGCACACCAGGCCTTCCACAGCTGACTCGAAGCTGCAAAGACCTTTTTTCTTTGCGCTCCCTTCAAAGCTTGATTGCAACTTGTAAGAGCTCAGCAGGAAGCCAGGCTCCTCCAGGCAGCTCTCAGAGACACTAGGAGAGCTGCCCACCACAACTCCACATCAGTGGGAAACTCCTACAGTTACAGTAGCAGCAGTCACCTTTGGAGAGATCTTCATAGACAGGTTTTTTTTTTTTAATTATTGTATGGGTTTTTATCTTTTTTTTCCTCCTATAACCAGCCAAGAACAGAAACTGTAACTCCAAAGCCTCAACAGATAAGTCAGAAACATACAAATGGGAAGAGAATTTTTAGAAACCCTCCCTGCTTGTCTCCAAATACACAAGCTACACCTTGGAAGTCTCCAGTGGACAGCCAAATGTTTTAATACAATAATGTATGTCACAGCCAAGAGCAACTGCTGATCTTCAACAAAAATCATCAACTGTATTTGGATACTTCCCAAAAGTCACAACTCCCACACTTTATTTGGACGAAGCTTGTGTATGGAATTTCTTCTTATGTTAGAGGTAGTGGGCATTCCTACTTAAGTGCAGCATCTTTCTTAATTACTTTATTCTTCCTAGATACCCCAAGATGCCATCAGGTGAACTAAGCACTTACCACCTTGGGAAACTCAGACTGAATAGTTGTAGAGACAGGTGAGATGCTCAGTCGGAATACACCAAGCAGCCAGCGTTTACCTGCTTTTAGGTAAAAATAAGTTATGTGAGCAGCACCATTTCCTGCAGATATGGATTTAATGGCAGATTCTCCTGTTTCTAGAAGGAATAAGGTCACATCAGACTTTTCTGCAGCTGAGCCACGTGAAATCTCTCTCACTTACAGATTCTCTGTTATCTAAAAAAAGTTCAGCTTCCACCACAGGATTTCCCTCAAATGGAGAACTAATCTGTTTTCCTTCCTCTATCCAAGATGATATTTTCAACAAAATTTTAGAAATTTAGTATTTGTGACTCTTACCTCTGTCCTCCCCATGCGACTAGCCAACATGATTGTAGCTTTAAAAGGCATGTGGAAAGCTGCATTCCTTATACTGAATCACGGGACAGTATTTCAGAGATGTCAGAGAAGTACAGCAAGTCCTGGACCAGGTATTACAACTACACCAACTGACAAACAGATTGCAAATGACAGGAAGGGCAATTTTGAAATCCACCAAGCTATACTGGGAAAAAGCAGCCGAAGCGCTGTTTCTATTAGGGGCGCAATAGGCATTTCCCAGATGTCACCATCACTACAAGTTTTTGCTTACATACCACTAGGAGTCAACAAATAAACTTTATCACAGGCACAATCACCACATGGCGTGATTTCAGCACCACCAGAGATCAGTGTAATCCAACACTAACACAGCTCAACCGTGCTGAGGTGGCAGCGATAATCCTCAGCTGTTCCAGCCAGTGGTGAGTACCAGCTACAGGTGTACACTCAGGTGCAAACCTTCAGCAGGGGCATCCTAAATGTTACGCTGACTGACAGCGCCTGTCTGACACCCGTCCTTACAGCAAACAACATAACCAGATGCTGTGCTGTCAACAGAACGGTACGGCATGGTGTGTAATTAAATAACGCATAAGCACACTAACAGTAAAAGTGTTCCCAAACTGTTCCTTTCAAACATTAATTTCTTCCATTTGTTAATGACACTGCACCATAATCCCTCTGCTCCATAAAACCAGGAAGCTGGCACACAGTCCTGATTTTTGAAATATCTAGGAAAGCTGTGGCTCTGTAAAAGATAGAACAGGTCCATTTGAACATCAGCTTGCAGTTACTAGTGTCCACTTCGCCATCCTCACCCCCTGCCAAACATTCAAGTTTCATCCTATTGATCCCTCCCCCCATTTCTCCAGATACCTATAGACTGCAAAATACAGACACAATTTTTTGAAACTAGATCTCCATACACTGTCAGGAGCTGAAATAACACTCCTAGCATTGAGCTCTGCACCTCAAAGCTGTCCTGGGAACTCTGGACAAAACCCACACAAACTGCCATAAAAATGAAGATGAATTTCAGAATGCTGCCCTCTATTTCTCTGACTGTCAGTAACCTTTCATCTTCAATAAGAAGTGAAGGAACTGGACAAAGGAACTACTAGGAAGGAGGGGGAAAAGGGAGGAAAGAAGCTTTTTTACAGATGAAGAACTTCTGATGGAGCCAAAATTGAAGAAAAAATGCCTTCTTCCTGCAGACAAAAGCAGCAGTGCTGTTCAGCCACAGGTGTGATTTGCTACTTCTCAGTCTCATGACTAGTGCAAGGTGCAAAACGAGAACCAGAAAGGATTTATTACCTTCTTTCTCAGATTCAGTTTCCTCCATTAGTTTCATTATTATTTGGATTATGACACTATAGAAGCTTCAGTCAAAATCATGTATTCTTTCCTCTAGTCACTAAGAAAACAGAAGTGAGAGAAAGGAAGCTTCATTCACTTTCATTTCACAGAATGGGAGCTAAGACCTGCAAAATGGGGGATGAGCCCAAGCAAACACACTTTGTAGAAGAGACAAACTTGAACACGGAACTCAAGAGAACCGAAAGGACCCATTTCCTATCTTGTTTCACTGCAGGAAGTAGACAAAGGTTTGAAGAAACAAGAAACATGTTTGTCTGTACAAGGATAGCTCCTCTGCACTAGAAAGAAATGATTTCTTTGGTTAACTTAGACAGGCCTCTCAAAAAAAAAACTTTTTGTTTGGTTGGTTTCAGTTTGTTGTGTGGCTGTTATGGGTAGGAGGACAAGTAATGAGAACATGATTAAATGCAGATCAGTTTAGAAAATGGGAATTCAGCTCTTCTTAAATGATGATTGAAAATTAAGACTTTTATCCTCCCCCAATCTATGGGTGCTTCTGCAAACCTGAGGAACTGCAGTTCCGTCAGAACTATACTTTTCTTGAGTGCAAAGTTCAAGAAAGCTTTAATTGCAAATAGAGTTCAAATAAAATGATAGAGATGAGAAAGTGCATTAAGAAAAGAGAAAAAAGAGCAACAAAATGCCTCCATTTCCTACCACTTCCTGTACAGCTGTTAGAGATCTCAATCGATGATACTGCACAGAGGACAACAGCTTTAAGCAATCTCCCTGGTTTCTGAGAAGCAGCCTGAAGATGGTCTCAGTTCTGTGGACACTGCTAGAACAAACGCTCAAATTGTTCAGGTGATTACTTATCCTCTTTCCCTCCCCATACGGATATTGTCCAACATCAGACCTTTTTTGAAATATAAGAATGTGTAGCAATAACAAAGGAGTTGTTTCAGAGAACTTGCAAGGTAGGCTAAAGGTTTTGGTAAAATGAAATATAGAAAGCCGATGGGGAAACAAGATTTTTATTCTAGGCTGCCTCGTCAAAAGGATGCTTCATTTTGTGGATACAACACTGCAAAGGACTAGAAACATGACACGACCCCAACATTTTCAATAAGCTTTAGTTCAAATCCCCACATAATGTTCCTAATTCCATCACCAATTTCTGTAGGCCTCACAAATTCAGTTTCCCCGCTTGTGAAATATGAAGTTATGTGTGCTTAATCTGAATGCTATTATGAAACTAAGACTATCATTTCTAAAGTGCTTTGAGATCCTTGAGTAGAAGTTGCTATAGAAACATACCTAGTGTGTTATTAATAGTGATTAAGAAACTGAAAATGCGATGAGAAAGCATTCACACGCAGAGCGTGTGAATCCTTAAGGTAAATCCTTACCTGAAATCAGAAACAGTAGAGAAATAAGCGAATCTCAAATACTCTTGCATGCATGTAAAATGCACAATCTACTGCTGAGGCACTAAAATGTTGGACTGTAATAGTAAAATAAATACAGCAAACCACGCTCCTCAGGTTATATTTATCAAAACTCTAATAACCTGCCTTTTGCTCAGAAGAACCTCGCAACCACCTCACTATCACTTTTTATCAAAGTAGCCAACACTAAGAACTGTTGCAAACCCCAGTTACAGTTGACATTTCTATATAGAAAATGTATCATTGTTAAACAGGGCTATTGTCTCTTTCATTTCAGAAAGTGGACAGACCAAAGAATTCCTAGTGCTATACTGAAGAGCAGAAATAAAAACATCCTTGCTGCCATTAATAGCTGCCAGTATATTCACAGGATGAAAAATCTCAGATTGTAACAGCATATTTGGCAGCAAATTCAAAAGGAAGAGCAAGAGAAGCAAAGAGAAAAACACAGACGAAATTCAAAGTGTATTCCAACTTTTTTTGTAAGGTTAAGTACTAGGCACCTGTGTTGTGATACTTGTGGAGCATTTTTTTTTTTTTTAAATCCTCACATGAGTAATCTAACATGGGTGAGGTAGATGAGTACAACTTTCTCTTCCACCTAAGGAAGGATGAAGCTGAGTCAGCAGGTACAATTTTCAGTGACTATAATTTTAATTTATTAAATTCTAGGTGCGAGTGCCCAAGGGAATCAAATTGAACCTTAACAGCATATGATATGAACTCGGGTGACTGAAGATTTTGTACAATGTCACAGTAGCTTAACAGCAGAGAGAGGTATAGAACCCCAAATCTAACCTGCTTCATCCTCATTCCAGTTGTAACCTCCCTCCCTTCCTTGACTTGGAAGCTGAAGTCCCAATTTAACTTTGAATACTTGAAATGCTAAGCAGTCAACAAACTCAGATGGTAAAATACAGATTTTTCTATTTAGATTCCTCCTAGCAACTCAGACACCAGATCACAACGAAAATCTATAAATACCAAACTAGTAACAGAACATCCAAAACAGCAGAGTTTGAATGGACATGGTCTTGCTGCTAAAGAAAGCAACAAAAGACATCTCTTAATTCCAGAAAAACAGAAAAGGACCAATTAATCACTCCATTTATGCTCAACATGTGGGTTTTATGCATTTTTGGCTAACTTTTTCTGGCTTAAATTACTATTCCATTAAGTTACTATTACTATTTTTGGCCAAAATTATTATTTTGTCCCCTCCCAAGTATGAAACTGTATGCAATACCCCTTAAGCACCTGAAAACTTGCAAAATGACCAGGCAATGCCAGATTTCACATAAATAACAGGTTCATGCTGACGATTATTTTTTTTTTGAAGGAAAAAAGTATATTTCCATGGCTAAATATCAATTTCAGAGGCCCAGACTATAGATATATTTACCCAGCTGGAAACTTGCAGGCTGGTTCCTGCTATCTGAGTAAACATGATACTATTTAATAGTACAGGCATTCATTACATAGCTATTGCTGAACCAAACACGTTACCTTTATCTGTTATATAATAACTGAAGCTCACTGCATTATTTAAATTAGAAACAAAATAGCTTTTAACAGGCCTTCATATTTACAAGAGAAATTCTCTGAATGCAACTGTAGGCATTTTAAAAGTAACGGAAATTTGGAACAGTTTGTTTTATTCTTTCCCTTCATCTGGAAAGAACTTTTAAGTACGTGCATTGAAAAGTTGCACCTAATCAAATGAACTTATACCTAACTTTTTAGTGAGTCTTGACAATGGGGTAGAAGTTTTGTAAAAACAGAAGGTCATAATTATCTGATCAATGAGGCTGACAACAAAAACTTATTACCATCTCTGGTTCAGCCATTATAATCAAAATAAAGATTAAAAAGCTTATTTCTAATACCTACATTGCAGTTACATGTGTTGTATTACTATTAAGCTGTGGAAGGGGCTTCTGCATAGCTAGAGAAGCAATGGTAATTAGCAGAATGCTTTTTTTGGTTCACTAATTAAAATAAGTGTTCTAAAAGCTGGTGCCCCATATGGAACTGCAAAAGGTTTTCCAAAAGTGAATAGAAAACTGGCATACAACACCCAGCATCTTTCCAAAAAGAGTTTAAATGGTGGTTTTTTTTGTGTGGTTTTTGTTGTTTTTTTTTGAGCAGGGGGTGGAATGAAGAGGGGTGTTGTTTTGTTGTTGTTTAAATTCTTTGAAGACTTCATGCATGCATGTGTATCAAAAATTATCTATTTCCTAGCTGCACTTTTTCTGTAGCAAACACCTCCTAAAGTCATTGCATTACTGTGACCGAAACCAGGCAGAATGCAATCTTAGCTAACCCACTCCTCCAGGCAATAGGCTACAGCTATAAATCAGCTCTCTGCCCCCAGCCCTCGCAGATCGATGTCACAAGCAGCTATCTAGGGAACAGCAGGGAAGCCAGGCTGGTGACCGTGTTCAAACACTCCAATGGGTTATTGAGAAGTGGTGTTAGGTGCCGCAGTCCAACAAATCTGTTGTGTTTCTCCCCCTTAACACCAGTGCTCCAGAGTAGTTCATCAGGAAAACAACAGCATGAGGCTGCTTTCATATCACCTTCCTTTAGCAGGAACTACTCAAAGGTCAGCAAGTCAGACAAGCAAAAGTTAAAAAAAAAAAAAAAGGAAAAAAGTTAGCAGCGCACGATGTATAGATGGGACAGAATATCAAAGCCATCTCAAATAAATGCTCTCTAGGGCCTCTTCGCAGTTTTTTTTAGACAGTTGGTCTCTCTCACTGCTATGATCACTGGCACTTTCCTCACATATGAGCAAAATAATGAAGACTGCTTCTTCCCTTTTTGTGTAATACAAGTATCAATTGCTCTACTTAGTCTTTCACTCAAGTCCCACAACAAGAAGAGAAAACAACACAAGAAAATGGGACAAACATTGCATCTTATGCTGCCTGAGAGGACACAAAGTATTTGATAGCCCTATTATCATTAACTGATACAACTGTAATTTGGTTTCATTCATAAGACATAATCCATAGCCAAATACAGTTAAGTGGGAAGGGTTTTTGTTTGTTTGTTTTTACAGATTTCAGCTGGCTCCAGACCAGGCTCAGGGCGATGCAGATCAAGGATGCACTCCCTAATTATGGGGCATGCTGAGCACCACCTGCAAATCACCAGCTGGACTGAACCTCCAGTGACTTCAGGGCAAACAGCAGACACCATAACCCCACAAAGCTATCTTCTATGCACAAGCCTGGTAAAAAAGCCTAGCAGAATGAAGCTATGAATGAACTTTGACTCATAAAGCATAGCTTGCACATCATAAAGATAAGGAGGAAACACTTTTGGCACGTCCCTTACTAAGGGCCCTTCCTTGTTACTAACAAAGCAGGCTGACTTAAGGAACAGTCAGTAAAACCTTACAGCATTTTGCTGCTTGGGGCGCCTCTGCAGAAGCCTGGTGAACCTCCCTGGTCCCGCAGCCGTCTTAAGGTTTATGCTCGTCTTTGCTCTCATTTGGCTCAGTCCAATGCACAGGCAGTGCTGCTTAATGCTCTGCGAGAGGCTTGCAGTTCTTACTTAACAAAGCTTTCCTCCCACATGTCATATGTATTCAGGCTACAGTCTGTTTATCTAATATCTCCCTCTTTCTCTTCCCTTCTCCCCCTCCCCCTGCTTTCCACCCCCTCGTCCCCAGAAGAGAATAACCATAATGTGCCTATCGCTTGCAGAAACAGACAGCTCAGCTCCCCCTTGCCATCTGGTCATACTTTGGTCTCTCAGCTGTCGTCAACATACAAATCCCGTTGTTTTGACTAGTGGGGTCCCAAGGAACAAGCAACAGTGCAGATTGCAGGGAATCAGGATGCCCTTTTCTCTCTTCCTTAAACCAAAAAGCAGCCCACGTAATTAGTGACTGAAAGAGTGTTTGTGAAACGCAATAGAAGGCACAATCCTTCCACCTTTGCTCATGTGATGGGAATTATGCCAGCCACCCCAGGCTATTCTCTAACTCAGCAAATTACAGCATTTACATATTGACTAAACTTGAAGACACATTTTGCTGCCTTCATCACCAGCAGGTGACCATCCCTTCCTGCTTACTCCTCAACCTTTCACCTCTTAAAAAAAAAAAAAAATCAAAATCAAGTTCCCATAAAAGACAAAGGTAAAAATATAAAGCCTTAAACTGTAAGAGTTTGTCTTCCAAAGAACCTGGAAGATTTTCAAAGACACCTCAAAGTTAGCACTGGCTGGTAAAAGTGTGTGGGGGAAGAGGTAAAAAAAAAAAGTGTGGCTACTTAGCTTATGAAATATTGAAGTTTCCACTAAACCAAAATGATTAGCATTATTTCTAGCCTGAACAACATTAGTGATTTGTGTTGATGATATAATTACAATGCCTTTTGTTTTTTTAAAAGCACCAAGAGCCAAAGTTGGTTCTTTGCCCTGTATACTGGCAATGCAGTGGATCTACAGAGTTCCAAACCACTCAGCAGCATTACAGAACAAGCCTGACCCCTGATCTTGGCCAAATGATTGGCTTGTGCCCCCTCTTTTGCCAAAATGGAGTCACTGAAATTCCCAATAAGCATCTCAGTCTTTCCACGCTGATCCTCCAGTGGGTTCATCTGAGGACTGCTGAAAGGAAGCACAACATGAAACTTCACGTTCATATTCAGAAGATGACATAACTTAGAAAAGTGCTTCGAAAGCCCTGCTCAGACTCAGTATCTCCCTACAAAGTTTGAGAGCACGCTTTATTTTTTCATAACATGTTCAGGACAGCTCTGTGAAAACCTCCTAAGATGTGTTTCTGAATCATACTTTTCAAAAGCCAGGGTTTCACGTAAACCAAGTTGCCGCTCTCCCTCTGTATCATTCAAATTATTCACCTTGTGATGTCTTATTCAATCAGGACTGTCTTGTGTCGCAACAGTACAACCTGTGCAGGTTCATTAGTTCAGCAACTGCTGTGTGTTTAAACTTCTGTTTTAAATGTTAGGTATATCACAATATATGCAAATAGAGAAAGAAAACAAAAGATAATTTTAAATTATATTCACATGAAACATTCCATTTCCTCTCATGCAACATGCAGAGAGAAGGGTATCATGAAGCTTTGTCAGAGCAACAGCTGGACAACCCAAGAGATACAGTATTATTCGAGCCCTTTGTCCCTCACACCATGACTACACAACCAAAGGTATTATCACAAGTAGCTCACTATCAGCTTTCAGGATTCAAAGTGTGGTCAAAGTTCACCTTTCAATGAGTAACACTGTAAGGCTTACATCTTGCACCTGTACCGTGGCAGGTACCTGCCCACCTGAGCACAGTTCCAAAAAGCAGCAGAAGCAGCCCAGGCCTCAGCATGGCTTTAGGGGCTTTGTGATTCAAACGCTTGAGGTTCTGGGCAGGTTTATCCTGCCCAGCTCTGCAGTGCCACAGCTTCAGTCTCCAGCTCACTGACCTAGTACGATGAAGGATGGTTTAAGGATGCCTGCAGGTTGCAGTCACAGCTCCTATGGCATGGTAGATGTACTGTATGCTGTAGAACAAACACTAAAATTTCCAGGAGTGAATAGGCCATAGAGACTACAAGTAGGCAAACAACTTCAAAATGGTTCTTTCAGACTGCTGCAATACACAGGCAGGACAACAGACGTTTTCTACCACTGCCCACATGGTACCTGTTTTAAAACTCAGCTCAACCTGCTGAACAACTGTCAAACACTACAAGTTAACATGAAAATTTAAGAACAATATCAAGTATTGTCATCTCCTTCACTAACTGCAAAACACAGAACAAAACTTGCATCCTCTGCGTTCCAAATACCGCCGCCCAGGGCTGCCTGATGGCTGCTGTAGTTTAGAGCAGCCCACAGTTTTGGCTATTTCTGCCACGGATCATCCTGCAACTACAACAAGTCATGTCCTCAAGCATGCTACCCATGCCGGGGCCAGTTCTGCAGCCAAAGGGCATGCCCTACTCAATATTCAGCAAGAGTCACACCTACAGGTATTTCCCCACACAGACATAAAAAAACAACATGTTTTTAAATGTCCTTCCTGGTACAGCAAAAGGACCTTTAATTCACATAAAATACATATTTATTTATACTTATGTCCTTTTATACATGACATAACTCACTATAACATTTTTCAGAGTTTTTTTTTTTTTTTAATCTATGCTGTTTTATGATTAACTGTAAATCCCTTAGGATTTTTTGATCTAAATTAAATAAACCATAAGTCTGAGAGGAGCCCTCCGCCTCCTTACAGATAAACCAGCATGTAACCCCACTTCTTATCTGTCCAGTGCAGCAGCCTCTCCCACCCTCCCATACAATCAGAAAATATATTTCTTATCAGTACGAAGACAAGCCTCCGACAAGGCTCATCCCCTTTCAAACGTCACCATCATTCCAGTCACCTTTCTTTCTCCCTCCCCCTGCCTTGTCATTTACTAGGGCAACGTTCTCCAAGAACTACCAAAGTTGCTGTATTCCAAAATTATACATGTGGGTAGCATTTCCTCTGCTTTTAGTGGTTCCCCATTTTGTTGTCGGCACCAAATGGCAAGGCACAATAAAAAAACCCTCAGTCAGTCTGGCTACTGGGCTAATTTGCGGGTGGCAGAAGTAATGCAGCACAGCTAGCTCTCTTCCCATAATCTACTCAGGCTAATCAAGATATTTAGGTTCACAACTCTTCATTAAGACATCCTTAAATAAGCAGCCAATTTGCCTCTCAGACTGCTTTGGTATAAACCAACATTTTACTGCAGGGAGTAGAAAACACATTTATTTCCAATGGAACTTGTAACATGAAAATTTGATATCAAAGCAATGCATGTAATTCAGAATGACTGGAAGGCTATTCTTAAAATACACCAAGGATCAAAATGTTTAAACCAAGCTACTTTTCAGTCCTAAAAATAAGAGCAGCAAAAATGGGCTCACCCTGCTTGGGAGAATGTGGTGCGTTTGGCAAAGCACTGATGGCAACTTTGCTCCTCCAGCTGGCTGCATGACACCTGGCTCAGATGAAGTAAGTGGGAAGCAGGAGAGGATTCCAGTTCCCAGAACTGCCTTTAACCACTCGGGATGACAACTCACCATAAGTTTGTGAGTACTCAGAAGACAATTTCTCACCCAGCTGTAATTTACTACAAGTAAACATGATGTGTAGGTATTATAAGTTCACTGCAACACAGCTCCCACTTTAAGATCTTATCTTCCATCCCTTAGTTCCTGCAGCAGATATTCAAAAATAGTACTGATGGAAATTTAGACATCGCAATGATGCATAATGGCTAGGCATTTTGGGACACTCAAGGTTAGAAACCCTTGAAAGCTGCTGTTGACAAACAAGTTTTCCCAGAGCACTGTTCTACATTACAGCCTGCATAACCAAAGCCACAAAGCAGACTTGGCACCACATACTATTCTGCAGTGCTGGCGAGGCTTTTTTTTGTTTGTGTTTGTTTTTAAACACACAAAAAGTGATACCATGCATAGAGATCCAATTGTAAAGCTCGTTGGCAGAAAATACAAAGGTGTCAGTAATAAACTTATCACCCCCTCTGCTACACAGGTCAACATGAAGCTCAGACAAATCTCTGAAGAAATATCTCCTCCTGAATTACATTATACAGAGGCCGCTGCTCTAAAGCAAATTGCAGAGAGCGAGGACTTTGCTGCTGCACAACTCAGATTCAGGTTTGATGAAAACCTGATATAATACAGCAACGAGCAGCTTTGAAGACCTTTAGGAGACTATCAGAAATTTGCCAGTAGACCTTTAAGGACGATTCTGCAGAGTCATTCCAAACTAACAGCTAATGGTATGCTCTTTTTTCCTTTGATAGCTCTTTTATAACTAGCTGATGATAACCAACTGCTAAGAGGGAAGACTATTTTATGACTCATTAATTTTGAAATTTTTAAGATGGCTTTTGATAACAAGCAAATTGAATCCATAAACCAAGTACTATACCTCTCTTTCCCTTTCTTTTCATCGTCACTGATTTTGTCAACTATGCCATAGCTTAGAAACAACTCTGTATTATTTAACCTGACTACCCAAATGCATCATAGTTTATCACTGCTTTTAAAATACATTTTGTACCCTTTCACAAACTCAAAAGTTTTCAGAATTTTCATAAGGAAATTCAGAAGTTAAAGCTTTAGTCGCTTTTGCACTGCATCTACTAGAACTAGGCTACAAACAGTATTTGTCTTTGCCAGTATCTGCCTTCTCTCTCAACATATATATCTATAAAGATATATAAACACATGTACTCCGTGTATAGATAAATATTTCAAAGATATGATAGGCTTTTAAGGCACTGAAGGGCAACATTAAAAGCCACTTCAAGTTTATCAGTGTTTTAACACATTCAGCTTGGAAAATGCTGGACAGTTCCTTTTGTTTGCCAGAAGCAAAGCTTTACCACTCCCACATGGTTTTCCTGCAGCTAAAAGAAAAAATTACAGATGGGTTAGTTCCTTACAATCAAGAACATTACTGAAAAACTGAAAGGTGGAGCAAATGCAGTACAATCCATCACAGTGCTAACAATCCATAAATTGCATGTAGTGTTATCTCCCCCTGCGTTTAGGTTGGTTTTCAACAAAAATAAATATACATGTGGTATTAAATGCTAGATATACATATCTATATACATATATTCAACGTGCAATGATAAACAGAAACAAAAGTCTGATTAAAGGATGCAGCATCAGTGGAAAAAGGTGAGAAGTTTTCGTATTCTGCTGGGCACTCAATAGCTGTTGCAGTTCAGAAAATTACTGGAAAATGTCAGTAACACAAAAACAGTGTTATCAAACCACAAAAAACTGTCTTAAGCAGCACAAATTTATGGCAATACATGTAGTTAGACAAAGAAACAGAAAAGAACTTAGCACAAATATGAAATTCGCTAGTGAATTTTTGAATACTGGAAGCTCCTGTTTAAAAATATGTGAAATAGTCCAGTCATGATGAAAGATGGTTTAAAATTGTCAGTTACTCATATTATGGAAGAATTTAGTAGAGCAGGGCATCAATATGCAAGGGTTTTTGTATGTTTTGCAAGAATGAAAATACATTTATTTTTAAATGAGTCTTTTTGGCCTCTGGCAGTACTTAATATCCATGAAGTTTAATATTCAGAGTGCATGTTTCTCAGGGTAGCAACTGCTCAGCCAGGATGAGGCTCCCCAAGAGGGTGGGTCCCAAGATGTTTATATAATATGAAAACAGTAACAATTATCATCAGATGTTTATCTCAGCTTCAGCTTAGTGCATTGATTCTAGATCTCTGATGGCTGAACAGTTGAGAATATGGGAAGTGTTCAAGAATAAGGTGGAAAATAAAGCAATGATTTACATTACCAGCCCGTGCCAGAAATCACCCTTTACTGTGATAATCAGGTGTCCATGTTATCATTTTTCTGTGACCTTTCTATACATTGCACGAAGTTAATAGGAATTTTATTATAACCACATTACAGAGCTATGCTCTAGCCATGTTAAAAAACAGGTGTCCGAACTCTCAGTTTGTGGTATTCCCAGAACAGTGTGCAACTCCTACCTCCGGAAGAGCTATCCACATCCTGCAAAGGGGAGAATTGGCCCCAGGGCTGTAATACATTTCAGTACTATCATTTCAACATGGCATGGGCCCAACTAGAGAGGCAAAAAAAACAGCTAGAATGGCAAAAACATAAGCAAGTCTAACTACCACTGGAAGCATGGCTTGGCCTCACGTAATTTTTGTCTACGCATTTTCTTTTTCAAAACAGCTATTGCTCCTGATCCACGACATATAAAGAAAAGCAGAATCTCCCTCCTGTCTCTCCAGACTAGATAGGAGCACGGTTTGATTTCAGGAGTCTTAATGGTCTTCCTCCCTCCATCATTTAAACTGAAGTCAAAGAGGAAGTCCATCCGCCTTCCCCCAACCCTTGCCGGGGTAAGAAACAACCATCACTGCCACTGGATGATGTGGTAAGGGATTTGATTCATGACCCAGATGTAACGACACCTTTCCCAGTTCGTCTGAAGTCCACAGAAGCATGGCCAACATGAGCAGGAAGGTTTTATTTTGCCCTATAGTATTTCTAAAGAAAAAAGGTGTAACAACGATGATCCCTCCTAGAGGTGTAAGTGTCAGATTGGAAGGGGTGTTCTGATCACCCCATCAGATTCCCAATGCCATGAAGTAAGAAGGAGGACTTCACAGGAATCTAAGTGGAATTTATGCAACAAAAGAGAAGGAATGGAAAAAAGAAAAAGTTCCTGTAGTAATATAAAACTGAGAAGAAAGTTTTTAGATATAACTGAAGACTCCAACAGTTATTTAGCAGCCATAACGTGGGATAAGGGAACTGAAGAGCAGAACTATTCTCCTCAGAAAGTTCCTTCTGTATTAACTCTCAGCTGTGAGAGTTTGCAGGAGTTGCAAAACCCTGAAGGTCCTCATGATTCATGGCTTCAGCAAGTCTGAGTGGCTGAAGAGTAGGTTCTGCAATTCTTCCAGAAAAAAAAAAAAGGAAAAAAAGTCTTGGGTGCTTCTTAGATACTTCTTTTTGTGAGCCCATTTGCTGCATGCAGCCCTCTACCCTGGCTTCATGTTTCTAATTCCCCTGCCACTCATCCAGCTCCTGTGTGGCCCGGTGAGCCCAGGAAGAGTTCTCTGGAAGCAGCAGCTTTTGCAGTCCTTGCAATGTCCAGAAGCCAACTCAGACACACAAAGAATTGTGTTTCAGTCAGTGAGGCTACAAGAGATCTGGATCAAGATTCTGATAAGGAGGTCACATTGGTGAGAACTCATTCCCAAGCTGAGGGAGCATAATCAGGAAAAAGGTTCACAATACAAACCTGATAAGTAACTATAATAAGACACACTGCAATCTCATGGCAAGTGAACACATTATTTATAATACCAAGCCCTTTAAGATCTTGGTTTTTTTTCACCTTTATACTCTTAAAAATTTCTAGATAGAAAATAATATTCCTGAGCATTTGCACATAATCCAGATGTTGCTGTTCTCCACTGCCGAGTCTAAATCTTAATCCTCCATCCTGATGACCCAAACATTCCCCTTCAATAATGGACTGCGATGTTAGCATCAATGAGCATGACCAGTATTAGCAAACCAGAAAAACAGTTGTTTTAGGAAACTGAAATGCAACATTAACGAGAACTCATCTAGCACCATAGCACCATAAGTAAAATTAGTATAAAAAGGTGATTATTTGCAAGACAAACCTGGTTTAACTAGAATAGCTTGACTTCACACACAAGTGATTTACCAAGTCCTGAAGTTTGTTTGCAAGGTTCTAAACTTGCTTTATATCTGATTTCTTACAGTTCTTTTTCCATATACTGCCCACGATGGAGTCAAGCACCAGCACAGCCTGCAGTGTATGCTACTTAGAAGAGTCTAACAGTTATTTCCTTTCAGTAACAATTTTCCCTTTTTCTCTAGAAAGATGCATCCATTTTTATTTTCTTTCTAAACTCAACAGGGGGATAAAGAGGCTTCAGGAGCCTCAGACACAGCACTTACTGGTTTTGTGCCGTTTCACCAGAATGTTTAACTCACGGTGACATGCAGGATAGGCAAAGATCTTCTGATATGCAAGGTCATTCCTGAACCACAAATATTATTACCGAGAGCTTCGAAGTCCCTAAAATGTCATGTCAGAAGGCATCTGTCACTAGTTAATAGGAGCTATGGACTGTCATTTAAAGGTCCTATTTGTCTCCTCCCTCCTTGCAATTTCACAAAGATTAAAAAATAAAGACTCATAAATAAATCAAAACAACATACACAATACCCAGGACGGGCAGCAGGCAAACAGACTAAGCCTTGCCTTACATAGATCCTGAAGCCAGCACTTTCAGGGGATGGGGAGCAAAACACATAGGAGGAGAAAGGAGGAGGTTGCTCATTAAATAATCATGGTTTTCAGTCTAAATTGTTAAGTAAAAGAGTCGCTGCATGTTTAGCAGATGCTACTGTGTAAAACTAAATCAACTAACATACCAGTACATTCCTCTCTTTCTCCCTGCTCTACTTCCTAAGCAGGATTTCCACAAGCAGACAGGCAGCCACTGAACAGCTGGGCACAGTTTGCCGATTTTGCAGCAATCAGTGATCACTGAACCCATCAAGTTCTTTCCCCAAACCAGAATAATAATAATGCTTGCAGGGATGAAAAAACTTCCCATCTGTTCACATATTTTTACACCCCTTATACTACAGTTTTCTTTAGTTTGGGTATTTTTTGGAAGTAGAAGAATTATCTTCATAGCTTTGTATTTTCCTCTTCATTTTGCAGATATGGCAAAGGCCTCTTATTTGGTCTGTCAATTTGTTGATATTTTTGTTGAGCAAAAGACAAATCAAACGTCAGCAAATCCTGTTATATATGATGATAGGCTATGCGTCAATAAAAACTCCAGCTTTTATAAGACACCAGGCCTGCAGCTCTCAAAGCAGTTTGTGTAAGGAACATAATAATCTTTTTACAGGCAAAAAAAACACGGAAGTGTCAAAAAACAAGGCTCAGAGATAACTAAAACTTCCTAATCTTGAATCCAACCCTTTGCTAACCTACCTACAAAACTCTGCAGGAAACAGCAAAGAAATTGATTTTCCTTTTAACAAAAGTAAAGAGATAGATGAACAAAACTAAGTAGCATAAAATAGTCACTTCTTCAAAATGCTACTAAATGTTTTAGGCTTTGGGAGAACCATTATTGGCTTTTGAAAAAAGTTATGTTACAAAAAAACAACAGTAAATGGAAAATAAATAAATAAATAAAAGTATGTACGTTTGAAAACCAACAAATCTCTCAGCCCCAGGATATAGTAATTGCAACCTTTTCAAGCTCAGGATACCTCCATAGCCAGCAGATTGCTACTTCTGTGTTTCCCCTATGGTAGTACCAAGCTAGATCACCAGAACTTTTAAACTACAGATCATAATCCATCAGCTTTGTGGTAGACATTCTAGATATGGCATCATCACTTAATTCAGTTCTGAAGGGGTTAATAGGGAAATTTGATCCTTTCTGTTGCCCTAGGAAATGCAGGGTACATCCCTGATTAATGTGACAGGATGCATCAGTTCATAAAGGGTGAAGTTTACCCTTGCACAGCAGGCTAGCACAAGACTAACATATCAGTTAAGTCCCACTAAAGCACTTAAAGAAACATCAAAACTTGGTGGATGGACAGCATGGCTGTAAATGAAATTCAGTTTTGACAAATGCCCAATAGAAAGAATAATGTGAACCTATAACAGATATTGCTGACTCCTAAATTAACCAGAGCCATTAAAAGACTTGCTGTCACTTCAGGCAGCTTAAAAAATATCAACTCAATGTGCAGAGGTAACCAAAAGTGCCAAAGTGTTGAATAAGATCAAAAATTATACCTGAGAATGTGATAATGCCATTGTATAAATCATTGATAAATCCTGTTGGAACACTGTCCTCAAAAAAAAAAAAATGCACTGCAAGAATAGGTGACATTAAGAATCAAGCAGCAAAAACAATAAATGCATAAGGATTGTATCAGGGCAGAATGAAAAGATATGTTGCCAGTTTGGAAGACCTGAGTGCAAAGAGACATTATTTAATGTTAGATGAACAGAGGATGACGATAAGTATAAAGATGACAAATCAAGAATGCCTACTTTTCTGAATACAATGATAGCTAGATAAAGTAAAAGGGAACAAACAGAAAAGGAAGTATTGGAAAATAGGATTTAAGTGTTCTGCATTCTTCATTTGGGGGGTTTACACAATATACAACCACAGTAAGTCGCTGCCACATAATATCAGGAGGAGTTTAAAAGATCTGAAAAACAGATGGATATTGGGAATAGATTCGTATTCCTGTATTACGAATAAAAACCAGCCAAGAGATAAGCTTTGACACATCCAGATGGAAGTCAATTATGAACTAGCAGATAGTGGGGGAAAAAAATCTTACTATTGGTGATTCTAAAGTCAGATGCTGCAACTTTTTAAACTGTCCACGGAACAAGCATCTACTACACCATACTGGAACAAGACGGACCACTGATCTGATACAAACAAGCTGTTTTATCACAACAGTCTCATTGTGCTCATCAAGAACTAAGGTGTCTAAAACTCTGTGATTGCAATGTAGAGTAGGGATAACCAAGACATTTTCAGATTAGGAAATTCAGGTATCAGTCTGAATCACAGCAACCTGAAGCCCTCCTCCTTGCTTGGATAGCAACCGCAGTGCAGGCACGCACAAAGTTGAACTACGAGTGAAAGGCTGACATCTGGGCTTCGCAATGCCAAAGGTCCTTTTACAGTTTTGTATCTTATGCGGATGAAAACTAAGTATGTGGTTCTGTTCAGTTGTGAAACAAAAATCACTTTTCCCCTACAAGGTCCCTCCTGAAGTTCAAAGATTTTGAAAATGCAAATTTAAAGTAACTCTGACAGTACCTCTTTAACTGTGCAAGTTTCAGATTCATGAATGTTAATACCAAATTAACACCTTCCAGGTTTTCTAAAGAAAAGGAAATAAAGTACAGAAATTATGAATCCTGATGTGGATAGAACCAAGTACAGGAAAACAACTGAGTATACCTTAAATGAAGGATAATCCTTTTCTCAGAGATTTAATTCCAGCAAGGAATGGAACAAGTGACCTTCCTTCCCTTACCACCTCCTGCCACCAAAAGTCAGATAAAATAAACCTAGTCATAAAGATTTTTATCAAGATCTCTTGAGAGAGAAAGAAGTCATTTTTGGACTAGAGGCCAAGCATAAGAACCTTAAGCCAAAAGGTCAATTTTCTAAGAGAATTGCAAGCACTTGCGAATATCTTAAAATGGAGGTAATATCCAAGTTGTGGATATTATATTAACATAGAAACACAGCTGTTATAAATTCAGAGATCATTTACTTTTTTAAAAAAAGAAGAGAAATGGGAGGATTACAGAAAGGGTTTTCCAAAGGCAGAAACAATACATGACTATTTGCAGAACAGGTGCAAAATCGAAATCTTCAGGCAGCATAACCTTTCATAGTGTATGTGGTTTTGTTTTTCTCTTAACTAGCAGTGTTTAAGAGAGAATCCAATATCTAGGCCCCTTCCCAAATTTAAAAATCTATACTCTTTGTCCTTATATAGAAGATCAAATCCATAACAAGGGTAAACCAATGCAGTGGTATGGAGCTCAAGGCCCTCACCCAAACGATTCCAGTTGAGGATCTAGGCCATAATGCCACAGAACCTGACCCTTCCTTCGGTTATGCTGGGACCAGGCAACTCCACGGAAGCTGCCAGGATCCAACCTCAGGCTGTTTCCAGTGTAACGCATCATCAATTTGCATTTTCTGGGCAGCTGCCTAAGCGTAGAGTAAAACCCAATAGTCTCAGAACAGTCAGGCCCTTTTTCCAGCAACATAAGGGAAACACCAGTTTGCCTGTGGAGAGAGGACGACTCTGGGCTTCTTCATGAACGCACATATCCCACTTTTACAGCCTGTCATTACACCAACTACCCTTAAGTTTTTGTAATGGTGAGTGAGCTTATAGTCAATCACACTCTGTGGTGCTGAGCATGCAACAGCAGCATGGATCAAGACCTTTCCATTCCCTTTGAAATCCAAGTCTGGATTGCTTCAGCTTGTTTTTCAATAGACCAGTTGCTTTCAAATGCTGCAGTTCGATTTTACAATGCTGTTGGCGAGGTTGGGAATCAAACTAAATCCAGATGCACCCAGCAGAGAAAGTTGCCACAGGGAAAGAGTGAAAAATCAAAGGGTGAGCAGTAAGGTGATCCTACACCACTGACCTGCTGAATGCCAGTCAAAGAATAAAGGTTTAATATAGCATCAGAGGAATTAAAAAACAACAAAAAGTTATTTTCAATATTGTCAATACTTGTTACTATGAGAAGCAGAGATGGGCTTTTTGGAAGCACAAAAACAGGGAAAAAATGCTGCTGCATATGTATTGCCTCTTAGTCACCCACTTACATTTCAATTATTAAGTGCTTCTCTTCAGCAGTATGTCATTTTAAATAAACATCACAGTTGACAATAAGAGAACGTATAAGGTTGAGGTTTTTTTGGTACAGTTTAAATCAAATCTCATTTTACTAGTATTTCCATACATACCCCTTATATCAATGCTCACGTAATAAATTATTTGCTTAAGCTGTTTAGTCTACATATAATGCAGGAGCAGAAGTTACAAAATATTTTCACTTCAAACAGATTTCTGGCAGCACCCCCTTGCAGACTTGCATGTAGTGACTCTGTGGACATTATTGTCTTTCATTAAGGTCCACAGTAAGGCATTGGACTGCTCTGCTGCATCAAACTACTGTAAACCCAAAGAAACGTCAATGAAGCACTGGAGTCGCAACAGGGAATGAAAAAGAAGTGTAGCGTGAACAAAAAAAATGACCCATTATTCTGGAAGAATTTATATATAAAACAAGCTCTTAACAAAAAGACAAATGATGCAAATTGGATGACCAGGGAGAAATTTAGACTCACATAAAAAAGCCTGTTACGCCAAGAAGAAAAAAAAAATATTCCAGGACAGCAATGTGTCAGCTTAAAACCTATGTTTAAGTATTGTTTTGTGTATGAACTGGCTCACATTACAGAACATCCAAAACGTAGTGAAATAGCATGTATATACACTACTTCACAGCAGGATAAATATTAGGATAGCAAAAGCTGCAAAGGTCATGTTACTAAACACATCCAGGAACAAAACCAGAGCCACTAAGAGGGCAGCTCCCTTTCAAATCTCAGTCTTCTGCAGGTTAGGAGATAACAGCAAACCAAAAAAAAAAGTGCTGATCGCAATGTGGAGGGCACATCAGGCTACTGATACTATAATTTTAGCTGCTTCTCTATTAAGGTTAGGGAATAGAGTCTTGGAGATTAAAGTCTTCCTAAAATGCATGTACTGCTACACTGGGATCAAACCAGAAGTCTATTGAGTTCAACACCTTCCCTCCAGCAGCAGACAAACCACTTGAATTCATTTTTAAGCTGGAAATAAACAAAATCTGAGTTTTCTTCTGGTAAAAGCATGTATATAGAATAATCAAGATGGGGCAAGGTGAAGGTGTTTACTATTTGAAATATGACTCATTTTCACTTAAGTTCAATTTTCATAACTTAAGAGTTATTCAGTTATTTCTGAAGTTTTGAACTGGCATACACTTGAAGCAAAACCTTGGTCTTAAAGAAATGCAGAGAGCTGAAAGGGTTCTGAAGCGCCCTAGCACCGGCCACTTGGGTGAATTTCATCCTTGGTTTATTGTACCAGCACACAAGATTAAAAAATAATAATCCTCATTTTAAGCCATTACATTTTAAACATTATTCAATGATTCCATGGCTTGTCAAACTGGAGGACCTAATGTCATGGGTTTTTATTATTTTATTTATTTTTTGAAAACAATGCCCAAGTTGGCAATAACCCTGCCTCCAATAAATGATCAGCAAACCACTACAGCTATGTGTTACAATAGCACATGCTTTTAAACTACAAACAAGAAGCTGAGTAAGCAAAAATAAAATCATGTTTTGGAGACTGGGGGTTATTCACTCAAGAAGAGCTAGTGATGCCTTGGCCTCTACTACCATTCTCCATTTATTAAATGTTTAAAAAAATAGCCCTAAGGTGACAAAAGCTATGAGTCTTACATTGAAAGATGATCCAAAATCCCTCCTTTACCACATCTTTTTAACTTACTAATTATTGTAAATTGGAGGGGGTGGGGATTTACTTCTAGATTTCCCCTTTCATTTCACATTAACTGTAAGAATTAAAAGTCAGAACCTGACCCATCCCAGTAACACAGAATCTACTGTGCAAGTGAAAGTCCACTAACCTGGACTTGCTCCTTACCTGATGCAAACCTGGCATGACAACAGAAAAACAAAAAGCACAAAAAACACACCCACAACCAACTGCATAAACCAACAAATAATTCAGATTTACACCCCCCAGATTAGCACGGCTGGAACAATACTTTCACACGGTGTATCTTATCTATTGAAAGTTGCTAGCAAGTATACCACAGGTGACCCAAAGCATTATCCAGTAGTAAGGCGACAAATTTATACCATCTTCTGTCCACAGAATGAAGTCGAAAGGCTCATTTACTAGAATAATTGCCTAAAACTTAAGGTAATAGAATTTATTTTGTATCTTAAAGTTTTCTATTAGCCCTATTAAAAAAGATACACACGTGCAAACAGATTCATTCAGTACATTGTTTCACTTTGTAGATATACCACAGGTCTCAGATATCACACTCAAAAATCAGTGATTTTAAAACATTTTAAATGAAATTATTTGCCCTAAAACCTGAAAATGCAGAAATTATTTCTGTTCAGCCTCAGCTATATAGAAGCTTGGGTTTTTTCCCCCCTCTGTAAAAGACAACTTCAGGCTTTAACCATAACAGAACCATGTCTTCCTACCAAGACAGGTTATTTACACAGTAATATAGTTGCAGACACAGCATGATTTTGACATTTACTATAGTCCTCAAATGGGAACAAACCAAACGTGTCCCTGTCACAACTTCAGTAATTCCAGAAAAATCTGCACAGAACTCTGGCTTACCATCTCAAAAAAAATTGTAAGGAGTAACATTTACTTCATCTATTCTCTAAACACCCATTTTAGCTTCCCAGTACATTGCTTAGTCCTTCAAAATAGGGCTTCAGTGGGACTCAAATGATAGCTGACTCTCGGGCTAGCAAAAGGATAAATTTCACTTCTAAAGCACTGATGAGAGGATTCTCCTTCCCCGTTAGCTGAAGTATTTTTCCAGGCAGTAACTTGCAATATAACTATCATTAACGTCCATAACACAGACTTGTAAGGTCACCCCTTTAAAAAAAATAATTCTTTGATATTTCAACTTTGAAGTTCATCATCAGCCTCCTCAGAAATGCCTGCATTCCGAACAATTCAGCCAGTCTGCAGAACAACCGATTAGCCTCGCCACCCACTTCGCACCGACCTATACCCTTTTCCAGGCAATAGTTCTGCAAGCTGAAGCTTACTGAAATAGCATTTGGTAAATACCACTTAGCCAAATAAGACTGTTGCTATTATCAAGTGGGTGCATTTATTAACCTTGCTTTGCCTTTTACATTTCACTTTCAAATTTAGATGCGGGTGGCAATGAGGTGAGGACTGGCGATGAGGTGAGGACTGGAAAGGAAAGGAGAGGAGAAGATTAGGAGTGTGCAGCAGCTGAATTTCAGGCATTTTGAAAGGCTTCCCTATCAGTCTGTCAGAATTTCCGAAGATGACTTGGGAGAGAGAAAAAAAAGACACCGCCACCAGAGGGCTGTTGCCTGCAAGAAAATGAAACTGCTGCATTTTAACACTGCAATATAATTCTACTGGCTTCACAGGAGCATAAATAAAAGTGACCAAGTTATAAATCTTTTGTAACTAGAACACATAGCATCATACAAACGTAGTTTTACTCAGTGACATTTTGTTTTAGAGATCAGGGACAAATGTCCCTAAGGAAAGAAGCAACAAAAGTCAGCATAGTTACAAATTGTCAAAATGGGAACATCAAAGCAATTCTTCTATTTTATTGAAGAGTTAAACCAACTTTAGATTTAAACTGCGGCCACAGAAATTTCAGCATTTACATATCAAGATTGCAATAATCAAAAGGAGAAGCTATGGAAAACAAATACAGCATGAAAAGGTATCATCACCTGGAATAAACAGGCTGTATCCTGGCCTCCTTTATCATCAGGAGACGAAAACCAAGAGAGATGCATTAAATGAAAGGAAGCTACATACGAGAATACTAGGCAAAACTAAAAAAAAAAAAAAAAGGAAAAAATCACTGGGCCTAAAAAGGTAGGGTTATCCTAGGCCCTTCCATGCTGCTTTCTATTTCTTAAAAAGGTATCAATACTATCTGGCTAATCCTGTCAGTCCCCAAAGGGAAGTCAAGTATTATCTTAGTTTCACAGCAGGGCATCATGAAAAAAAAAAGAAAGATTAACTTGCCAGACACTCCACCCCGAGTCAATGGCAGAGCCTGTTAGGGCCAGTGACGACTACACAGTTATTGCTTTTGAGTAATCTGCATTATACTGCACAAGGACATGAACAGAGCCTGTTTTGTACAAGTGCCTCTACTGCTCTTCCCCAAGAAATCACCCAGATAGGACTTGATAGCATTTTAGAGAGCACAGGAGTACAAATCGGGATGCAATCCTTTGAGAAGTTGAGTACCTTTAATCCAATAGGAGTTGAGAGCACAGAATAATCTTTCACAGCAGATTTAGAACTCCACAGAATCAAGCACAAGGTTGGTATTTTGCACACACACAAGAAAACAACCCTGAAATGAAATCATACAGAAAGTGCACAGTCCATTATGTATACAAACAACTCATCCACTTCCGACACAGCCACACCACGGTGATTTCTAGCTGATGCAGGGTTTGGCAGGAGAGCAAAACAAAGGCACAAATGGTACAAATGCAATTTCAGGTAGAGATCGGGAAGCCTGGATTTCTGCACAGGGCAAGGGTCTTAGGTAGACTCATCCAACGCTCACACAGCCTTCCTTGCCCCATTTTCAGGGCTGTTTGTTCAAGGAGAAAGAGTTATTTAGTGGTGTTACTGTCGGTCCTCCCATCGTAAGGTAGACGCGCCCTCTGATGAAGATAATTTGCTTTGCCACGTTTTCATATCCCACCAGTTCAACAAGGAGAACAATGCCTATAGTCCTCTGGTGGACTCTTCAGAAACATCCAGTAGAGAAGCAGACAGTTGAGCAGCAAATATGAGGTTAACTTTGCTATTCTAACCAATCTTATCATGAATGCCCAAAAAGCAGTCCATGAACCACCTGGTTCCCCCGGTACTAAAGCACCAACAAGTAAGTATGGGTGAAGCTGAAAAGGTTCTCAACTGCCACTCACCTGAATCAATGGTGATAAGGGCAATGGTGATGACAGTGTTACAGCTCAGATCTTGAAAGAATGCCTGTATCTGCAGCATTCCCTCTGAGCAGGAAGAGCCACCTGGCAACAAGATGGTGACTGTCCCAGCCACACCAGTAGTTCAGCCGTGTCTGTCCCTAGCAAAGGCGCAGCAATGCTAAATATAAGGACATCTTCTACGTCCTGACATATAGACTGGTCAGGTGATTTCAGTACATGTAAGTGAGAGAATATTAAAGAATTACTGCTGGAAGTATTCAAACATTCGCCTACCTTTATTTGTCTTTGCTGAGCAGACAGACTTCTGCTTTAAGGATAAAGGACAGTAATGTGTAAAACGTGCCTGTATTTTCAGTTTGAATTGAATTCACTTACAGCATCATTCCACTTTGTGCTCTAATTTGTTTGAATATTCACTGCAGAGGAGATGCATTCCTAGGCTGTTCTTAACTAGAACACTGCCAGAGGTCTGCCTCTGCTATCATCAATGAGCAGCTTGCTCACGGGTCAAACTCCCCTCTCAGACAAACTTGAGTAGGGCCTTGAAGTCACTGGGGCTGCACAGATGAAACAGAGTGGGGAATTTGACTAAGTAATGTCTTCAGCACAATCAGCAAACAACCAGAAGCAAAAGAGATGCAATTTCACAAATACGAGCAATGAACTAAACCACAGACCCAGAAGAAAAGCAGCACCAGACAAAACCTAGAAACACTAGGACAGATCTTCTTTCTTGTTGACAATTGCTAAGTTTAAACAAGCTTTACAGATTTATAGGAGTGGGAAGTTTGGGAGAAAAGGAGAAGTGTAGATTTAACTAATTTCAAAAGCTAACGAAAAACTATTTAAGGCTGCTGCTCACAAAGCAGAAGGATCCTTAAAAGCTGTGCCACTCATGGCCATGCCTTTTCAACAACACAAATGCCCGCGTTTAATAGGGCTATGGCACTTGTGTCATTGCCAAGTTTTAATATAATACTTGGCTTTGTCTTTGGTGACCATTTTTGTACAGACAGGCATTGCAAACACACAAACAGCTCTCAGTCTTCCTCTCAGCTTTCTGCAGGAAAGGACTACTTCAAATACTGCCACTGTACCAACATGGATACACAGAGGAAATACAGCGAGGGCTCCCTTCTTCCCACCTTCCCCAGTCATCCAACTCAGCTTGCAAACAGAAAGGAGTTCGAGCCTCCTCCCTTCCCGCTTTGCAGTGCTCCAGCAGCAGCAAGTAGGCAGAAGTCCATCTTATCAAGATAACTGGGGATTCCCCCAGCATTAGGGGATCACAATGAGCCACTTTAGAACCACTTTTTTCCCCCAGCTTCGGTGTAAGAGTTTTAACCAAGGTGAGGGGCAGTATCTGAAGAGTAGCTGTACTCCAGCAATCCCAATCTGCTATAGCAGCATCTCATGACTTTCAAAATGCAATTTAGACAAACAGCACTGTTTATGACAGCTTTGCTTCAGTCTGCTTTCTTAAGGAAACAAAATTTAGATGTTCAGGCTGTTTGTCTGTAACTCCTCCCATCACATCAAAATCTATTAGCCGATTTCATTGAAGTTTGAAGTCTCAGATTTCCTAAGTTTCGTGCTGAATGCCTGGAGAAAAAAAGATACAAACGATTGCTCCTACAAAGGAAAGACTGACTAGGATTTAATCCTTAATCTAGTCCAAGAGAAAGCAAAAAGATGGACAGCTAGCAGAGCAAGATCCAAATCAGCCACAAACGCAGTTCTCATCTAGCCCAAGAGAGAGGAGACTTGAGAGAGATCAGGAGGATGAGGGAACACAAGGTACAAAACTGCAGGAAACAGCTTTCCTTAGTTTCACAGTGTACTAAAAATGTTACAGTTCAGCTGTACAGGATAACACAGAATCGCAGAATAGCTGAGGTTGGGAGGAATCTCTGGAGATCATCAAATCCAACCCGCTTGGTCACAGCAGAAACAGCTGGAGCAGGCTGTGCCCAGTAAGGGTTTTAATATCTCCAAGGATGGAGATTCTACAACCTCTCTGGACAACCTGTGACAGGTTCAACCACCCTCCCAGTTTCTTCTCTGAAAAAAGAGAAGTTTCTTATAGTGTTGAGATGGAATTTCTAAACACAAAAAGACCCATCTGAGATCAGTGCCTTACCATGAAAGGGATTATATGCACGTAACGTAACACAAGTTATTCTTCCTATCAGTTCACAACCTAGAAAAGACGCATGAAAGGTAGAAATCGTACATAACAAAAATTTTCCAAGGGCACACCATGTATTAGTATTAATTTTCCAAAGATGATACAACTGTACATAATATGGGAGAAAAATCCAGAATTCACTTATTTTTTCATTCCACCATGACTATATAATTTGAAAAGACTTCAAAAAGAATCTATGTTTCTTTAGAGATAGGCTACGTGTCTGCTTTTGAGTATCTCTAGCAGCTCTTCTAGCAGTAATCATCAACCTACTTAAATAGGACTGAAATGATTAAGGAACTCAGTCTTGGAACACCAAAATTTTTCTCAGAATTCCCTCCTAAGGCCTTCATTAATTTGCTCGAGGAGACTGCAGCTGTAGAAAAACCTAATACCCATCCAGCATCCTCTAGATTAGGAACTAGTTTCTAGTTTGAAGAGGCAAGGCAACTGAAGTAAAAACAGAGATGACCAGAACTGTAAGAGGAGAACTGAGCTCAATCCTTTACCTGCTGGCAGCAAATCATCTGGATGTGACAGCCGAACTACCCATCGCTTACAACCTGAAGTTGAGAGCTTCAGAATAGAACACTGGGAGAGATGAAGAGATTCCAGGAAGGTAAAAATCTGAGTCAAATCCATTCCTTAAACGTAGGGACAAGTCACAGGTATTAAAAGAAATCCACACAGTCACTCAATGAAACTTACCCTGGGCAAGTGGCAGGTAAGATGAGTAACTCAACTCCCAGCTGACACTGAGTCAGCACAAGGCGTGAGAAATTTTGAAACATGCCACACAGTGCATATCACTCCACAAGGACCTGGAACTTGAAGTCTTCTTTTCCTACTAGTGCTTTAATTCAAATGCAATAAAATGGTGGTCTTAGAATAGTCATGATAGCCTAGCTTAACCTTTAGTAGAGCAGGATGTTGTTTAAAAAAAAAAGGAAATTGTATATCAGCCTATGTTTAGCTGCAAGTATGTTATGGCTCTTTCTCACCAACTATATTGTCATAGGGCTGACAAACCAACATCATGAAGCAGGGCTACAGGTACCTCATCTAGTACCAACACAGATAAACACTCACTTTTCCAATGAGAGCATTTGAGCAGAAATTCAGCGTCTACATTGCCAGCCACACAGAAGAAAGAAAGAGAGTCAAAGAAGAGAAAAAGCTAAGTAATTCCACCACCAACCTCTGCTGGGTCGGTATGAAGACCCGGCACACTCACATGCAGTGAAAGACCAGGGCTCAACCTTCGGCAGACAAATTTGCAGGTCCAAGGGCAGCCTTCAGAGAGAAAACTAATACATTTTTGGTCCAGACCAGTTTACTTCTCCCAGAAACCAGCTCCATTATTTTGTTCCAGTCAATAGTGCTTTTAATATCTAAATGACAGGGCACTCAGCTTATGCTACATAAGGCTGAATACACAGATGAATGATGCTGCAAAAGCAGGGCTTGTTAATACATCTGTAATGCAGACATTATTTAAAAAATATATACCAGGTATCACAATTTCTTTTCCTCCCACATTAAACATATACTGCAAAAGACAGCAAATCAAAATTGCAATAGCCTGAGGATATAAAGAGAGTATGTTGTTTGCTAAGCAGACGAAGGCAGCCAGAATAGCACTTACTAAATGAATGCCTGAAAACAGTTTTCCATCAACCTTTTTTTCAAAACAAAAATAAAAAAAAGTACTTCACTGGAAATATTATCATGTCTATACCATGCCCACATAGTATTGCAACATTTTAAGTGTATATATATATACACACACACACACGCATTTGCACACCCTAAGCCACTTGATTCTCATTTCCCTCGACACCCTCCAACCCCAGCATGAACCCATTTACTCTCAGTTGATGTTACAAATCTTGAGCACAGTTTTTACCAGCAATAACCTCCTTTAGCCAGTTACCAGAAAGCTATACTTTTTTTCCCCCAAAATTCCTTAATTGCCAAATCACTCATTATCAATAGATAAATGTTAGATAAAACCTAGAAGAGCCTTTTAGCAGTGGTAAGCTACAAAAGCAAATGTCCCTTCCAGTCTAACCTCATCCCTTGTATCACTGCAAATGAAAAATATTTCTTTAAACAAGAAATTGAAAAATATTTCTTTTCTTCTTATGTATGCAGTAATATTTATGCAAGGAAGCCAACAGAACAAACAGCAAAAGTTAAACACAGAAACAGACTGGCACAGAAAATTCAGCTATTAGGACTCTTTGAAAGAGTAATTTAGGGCAGCTTTAGGGCTACTTCAATTTATGCCAGTTGACTATGATCTCTGTGCCCTTCAGGAAATAAATAAATAAATTTCTCAAAATATAACTGTAAGAGCTGACAAACCAAGATAAATATTCTGCTCTACCCAATCCAGTGCTGAGTACATCAGCTGCTTCCATCTGCCTGAAGGTTACTCTGAACTACTACAAAGACTGTCCCATTTGCAAGAGAATCTATCTGGATTTATTTATTTTTTTTTAAACACCAACATTTACCATTCTGATCCATCTTGCTCTTTATTCTCAAAGCCTTCCAATCAGAACTTTAATATTAACATTTCAGCCAAACCCTTTCTAAATATATCTTGCTTCCTCTGTCCATGTCCTTGGCAATATTTTCAGTTGTTGATGCACACTTCCATTTATTAGCCTGTAAAAACTGTATCCCAAGGTCACTGTGAAATAAACAGTATATTCCCACTTGTACAGTTCATAGGACAACAGCAATCTCCTAGGCATCTGTGTCACAAATCATGACTATGAAAAACACGCTTGCAGCAACATCAGTGTGTAACACACTTATGAAATGAACCAACATAATTTCCTCTGTTCCACCTAAATTCCATTTAAACCTAATTTCTAAAAACTCTGACTTAACAAAGAAATCTTAGGGGTAGACTGTTTGCTTGAATTTTATCAGAATTTTATTAGCAATAGTTCTAATGTGTAAACATAGGCACCTTTGCCTATTTATCAGGGGTTTGATGAACTTCCTAATGAAGTCAGCTCAGCTTGGCCAACTGACTTCACAGGGGCAGTTCACAGTACCTCAGCATGTGAAAAAGAGCATTCCTTGAGCATCCATTTGTGTGCCTGCCTTGACTCCACTGCTCTGGAAATCTACATCCAGGCTTCCATCTCTTCTTACTCTGACTGTTCTCCTAAGGTCATAATAGGTAGTCCATGCAATATCTCTTACCTCAGAGGGCATTAATTCCAAATCTCTCATCTCTTTTCAAATTCTGTTTGACAGCTAGATTTCTTTCACCACCTACATTTGTTCTGTATTACCCACCTCTTAATTTTGAGGGCAACATCAATATTCATTACCACCATTGCAATTATTGTTTAACTCTATAAAGCATATAACATTAAAATTTACTCCATATGTTGTATTTTATGGAGTTTTATGGTATACTGAAAAATATTGTAGTGTTGGAGAATCCAAAACATTCACTGGCTGTTCCGCTGCAATTTATAAAAACTACTGTAAAGACCTTTTTAAGAATACCATGTTTGCTCTTGTTATGGAGTCACACGCTTTCTCAAGATCAGAAAGAATTCCCCTCTCAACAAAGTTTACCTCTGAACATTTTTGATTTCTCCAGCCTTTCTTACCATTCCAATATAGCCCTTCCCACTGTAGTGGTGCTGACAGCGAGTAGAAAGTAAAACATTAGAACAGGGCAAAAACTCTGAGAAATCACTGCTTCCGTAGCTCCTGCTGACGTCTGGAATGTAGGTATATAAATAGTCATAAAATCCTACTCATTTGACAGCGTATCTGAATTCTAACAACTCTTCAGTGAGAAAGCTTACTGTGTTTTACAAAGAAAAACAAACCACTAGAGCCTACTCCCGTTTCATCAAGTCCATAATGGTTTTGCTACTTAAACTGGGATAAAGACTGATGGCATGCCTCCACAAAGTTCATAGAAGGATGAAGGGTAAAAGTCCATTTTCACTGTAGTTGGCAAAAAGGAGTTTGCAGATAAAAAAGTGAAAGTCTTAAAAGGGAAGCCTGGACTTGTAAGTCCAGACAGAAGGCACAATGCTCAAGGTAATACTAGTTTACTTCAGTCACAAATGCAGGCACATGATACTTTTGAACAATCAGACCAAAGGTAACTCAAATTAAGAGCAACTACATCTCCCAAAACCCATAACCATTCCTGGAAGGCCCATTAAGTCTAAGTCACTATGATCTAATCTTCCTGGCAAAATTTCACTAGAAGTTTTTTCTTAAGACCTCTAATGCCCATAGTATTGCTTGCAATACTGGATTTCTATTATTACTATTATTAATTAACCGTTTAAGTCCTCACAGATTATCACTGCAAAGGATGCAGACTCACTGTTTTGAAAGCAACTCTCATAAGGAAAACAAATACATGAAAACATATATAGAATATATATTTTTTAAAAAGGTGATGATTTATGATTTACACCTCTATAACTATATATTCATCTAGACAGCTAAACTGAATAAAGCTGTACCCATTCAGAATCGTCTCTAGATCCAACACAGTGGCACAAAAAATACTATAGCACTGTGGATAAAAAAGACAGACTTTGTTTAGCCCACTTACCTAAAGGAACCGGGCTTCTGAGATCTCATTGTCTACCCAACGCTCCTCCAATAGATTTGAAGCTTTCAATTTCAACCAAGTATGACACACAAAAAATTAACAAATTTCAGTTTCTGACGGTGTCATGGAAACAGGTGGTTAAGGCTGTAAAGAAACATCCTGTTCAAGCCCTTGCTGAATCAAAGGCTATTAAATTTGCTAAGACTCAAATGTAATGATCTCTCTTATATAACCGAATAGCAGATTGCTCAACGCTTTACTGATGGCTCATGCAGATAACACATTATATAAAGAAATAGCTGAAAGTTACATGGTATACAAGTCAGAAAGGTGATCCCTACACTTTTTGCAAAGGTCGAAGTGCCATGAGTTTCCAGCAGCATTCTTTGTATTGAATGCAGGACTGAGCTTAAAATGGAATGAAAGGAACAAGACAAAATGGATCAGCAACACCGAGATTATCTTGGTAAAAAAACTACAGTGAATAGGGTAACAACCACTTCGAGCCGGTCTCTTATTACTTGTAGACAGCACAGTGTTTTGGAAATCTCAACCAGACATTGATTTGGTGCCATAGCAAACAATGATGGTGAAGTCCATAAAGCAATTATCAAATGAAAATACAAGAAAACCCTCTGAAATGCTGCAGCCTTCACGTGAAATAGTACTTCAGTTCCTCATCTTTGACTCTAGTGAATATTTATTAATGACTGCAATCTGAGTTACTATTAAGAATTTCAAGGGTGAAATAGGGGTTAATGAGGCCAGGAGAAACACATGAGCAAAAATATTTGTGGAATAAAAAATAATTAAATAAGGAGAGAGGAATACAAAAGAAGCTGATTTCACACAAAATTAGCGGCAAATGGAAAACTGTCTGAGCTAAGAAAACTAGAACAGTATTTCATGTTTAGGTATGATTGGGGTTTCTTAAGGCACACTGTTTCCACGTGTGTTATCGTAACATGACACACATCCTTTTCCTCATTACTGTTAATTACAATGGAAACCTCCTACAATTAACTGTAGTAGAATGTAATTCAATGAAACTTACATAAACCAACCTTTCCCCACACACTCATATATATAGTAATAATCTTTTGCACTGAGATTTCTATAAAATAAAATGTTTTGAGTATAATAATTCAAATTATGCTGCTGCTTCTATTCCTGTAAAACCATACAAATAGAGATTCCATGACCTATTTGTCAAGCTGCAACTAAATAAGGGAAATGCTCAGAATTCATGCTATTACAAAAGCAAACAGGCAACAGAAAACCACCTCACTAGAACACGCAAATAATGTTAAATTCTTATGCTACATTAATGAAAATAATTCTCTATCATTCCCACTCTCAGAAAAGGTGTAAGCACGCGCATCTTTCAGATCTGCCCCATGCAGCCCTTTTGGGACTTCTCTGACTAAGAGGCCCTAATCCTCTATTTGTGGCATCAGTCACCCTCAGCAAGCTCGAAACACCAGCCAAGAAGGCCGCTGAGGACAAATTTTGCATACCCTATTTTGAATCCTACTCAACGCTTTCAGCACCGTCTGCTACCATCAATCTGAATTAAAGGCTTTTCCATGTGGGTTTTGCCCACCCACAGACAGATGTGACCAGGTTCCACTGACAGCACAGTCACAGCATCTGGACCCTTCTGCAGGACCCAGTAGGCTGCTGGTGGTGAATGTTTTTTTCAGCTGTTAAGAAGGTAATCCGTGAGAACGTCATGGAGAGAGAGCTAAGGGAGAGTTCTACTTACCATCTAGTTCCCCTTCCACGGTGCCCTTTCTAAGGCTGCCCTGAACTGTGAACCCAGGCTTTTCCCCAAGACCCTCTTCTTTGGATCTCAGCAAAAGCAGGTTAGAGTGATTAACAGATTTGTGCATCAGTGTATCTGGGAGCAAAGCTACAGCTGCATAACTGAAATAGTCAGAATTTTACTCAAAATAAAAATGACGACTATGAAGATCACTGTAAAATGAATAGGACATTGCAACACAACTTAAGCTTTCTTTCCATTCATCATTACATTTTGCAGGATTTTTCTCTCTTTCCTATCTCCCTAGAAATATATACATACATATGCCAAGCTATTACCTCCTAATCTTCCAGGCTTAAAATTCAAGCTCTAAAGGAATAATTACAGCCACTATTTTCAGACTTAGGCCACTGCAACACAAATTCAAAGTTACCCACCATGACAACACAGTATGGCGAATCAGGCCCTCACACTGCGCTTGTTGTCCTCCCCCTAAAACACTGCAGGTTGCCTGCTCACCCTCCAAAACAAGCTGGAAGAAGACTAGCTACTACCACACACTGTTCATACCATTCTGCATGCTCCCAAATGTGATTAGCACAGAAAATGCGAGAAGACCAGAAGGCTTCTTTCCATATTTAGCCACGTATGTTTAACACCAAGCTAGATTTCACCTCAGTGCATTACTCTGTTGATGAAGGGCGGGTATAGCAAGGAAGACATAGGCTGACATCAGCTACTTTTAAGCTTTCTCTCCCCCCCAAGCTTCTATGACATCATGCATTGTACATTTATGTGCTCTCATGTGTGCAGGCAGCACAGACTTATCTATAAAGATCAGTTATATGGTAAAACTGCAAAAGGAAACTTTCACCCTTGTCCAGCTGGTTGAATAACTGCAGAGGCTGACAGCAGGCTCTAAATACATGCTCTCCTTCTCTCTCCACCCCCACGTCTCTAATCACTTAGGAGGAAGATAGGAAGATTAGCAGAGAGGAAAAGAATAACCAAAGCTGCAGATAACCCTTTAGGACCACAACGTCAGGCTGTAAGATTTGGAGCAAAAGGTTAATGCAGTTGTATTTTCAGGAATCTTAGACAATTGTATTTTATAGGAAAGGGAGGGGTGCTGAGAAGGTGAGAGAAAAGGAAATGGTGATGAAGACAAAAATGAATTTGTCATCCACAGCTGGCTCTTTGATCACCTGGAGTATCCAGGAAAAAGATTACCAGCAGAAATAGGTCAGTTTTATTATCAATACACTGCAATTTTTTGGTGGAGTATTTTCATTACCATCATCAGAGCAGATTTCAGTAAGAATATAGCTGCCCAAGTAAGGGCTTATTGAGCTGTGCAAAGAATAAAGGTTGTAACCAAAACACTGTCAGAAAGCTACCTTTAGCAGCTGATACACTGAAAAGATTTGAAAAAACAAAAAACAAAAATATAAATAAAAGTCACTTTCACTGGAAGACAATGTCATCTTCATCCCTGTCTCTGAACGGTTGCTATGGGGTTGTGAAGAGGAGGGGAAGGATGGGGGGAGTTATAATCAATCATCTCAGAAGAGCATTGCTTCTTACAGAGAAAGATCTGGATTTTGACTGTGTCCCTAAGAAAATTGCGGACTGCAGAGCTGCTGCCACGCAGGGCAATGAGGAAGCAGGCAGAGCAGAGGCAGCAGCTGGGGATGGAAACGCCTATTAAATCCTTTAGACAACAGATGGGCAAAGCTCGGCTGGGTTTAAAAAAAAAAAAAGAAAAGAAAAGAAAAACCACCACACCACAATGCATCATGTTTTATTGTCCCACCATAATGAACAACACTTAATACCCACATGCCCAAAGAAGCCCCCCTATGGCTGATTTCCCCTTTCCCTAAATTATCATCTGAAGTCTCAATCCACTTTTGGGGGTCTCCCAACGCAATGAAATTGCCAGATCCCATCGCTTATTGCACCTGTTACTAGAAAAAAGAACAACACCAAAACCAACAAAAAAAAAAACAGGAAAGACATTTTGGCATTTTTTAAAGGTTTTCCTTTCAATTAAAGCTCCCCTGCCCTTGAAGTGAATATGCTATCTAAGCAAGCAACAGCAAGTCCAGATCTTGAACGCATTTAGGGGATCTAATTATGTCATGTAGGGCAGAAGCACCTGCTCTCTGTTAATTCCCTCCACTCTGTTTCCTCTTTTTAATATTTCTTACCATTGTTCCATTCAGGAAAATCTGCTGGGGGCGAGTTTCATAAACAAGCTTTAAGAGAAATAATTAAATAAACTCCCCTCCCCCCCATCCCTCCCACAAAAACACAGGGTATCCAGAATGAATCCTGCTACCGATCCTCTATTTTTCCTTTTATTTCAGATGCTCCCCACAAAAAACACCAGCTCATCCATCCATATTTGCTTAATGCCCATAGCAGTCAGTGCCACAGACATACTGTACATATTTCCCACCATCACCACCAACTGCACCTTAAGGACTACACCCTTTTCAATCATGATGTCATGAAATACTGCTGGTGACTCCCCCACTACCACCACCACCACCTCCTTGGTACTACAGGCTGTGAACCTTTCATTTCAATATAATTTGATTAAAAAGAAAAGACTCCTAAGTAGGGCAGCGAAGAAATTGATGTGAAATCCAGCAACAGCAGACCATCTATTTTTTCCTCTGCATGCACTCTTGCTGTCATCAGAACAACACCCATTAGCAGGAGTAATGGGCATAAAGCATCCTGGGCTTTTCTTTGGTTTTTCAAAAATAAATAGGAAAAAAATAAAATGAAAACTAAAAAATTAATATTCATAAAGGATTTTTGCCTCTATTTTCTCCACTAAAACACCAAATGGGAAAACCTAAACCCTCATATAACCCATCCCCAACATCTCACTGGCTGCTACAGCACCTTCCCCCTAGTGCGGGTGCTGCTGCAAAAGAACCAACCTGTCTGTCCTTTTCCTAGGGTTTTCTCCAAACGATAGGGTCCAACATATTGTGCATGTTGAGCTCCGCTGCCTTCTTTCCCTGTTGATGTCATTTCTACCTGGATCTGTAATTCTGCAATGTGTATGTGCTGATGAGCTGGAATTTCTCTCTCTGCAGTTCTTTAAATTCCCACTTTGCAGCTGTGCAAGCAAAGCACTCTCTTTGCTTTAGTCCACTTGGTCGCAGATTTTTCTCTTCCTCCTCTTTCTTTTCTTTCTCTCTCACGTGTGCGTTCTCTCGCAGGGTCTGTCTGGGACGCTGATGGACGAAGGAGTTATTTTACCGTTCAAAGAGGGGGATCTATGATCCAAGCCCAAGGAGCATGATGCTGGTGATCTGAGCTCCACACGCCTTGTTCTCTCTAGGAGCTGTTCAAGGGAGAGCCAGAGCTAGAGCAGCGGAAGAGCCGGGGCCCGCAGCTCTGACTGACATTAAAAGCAGCCAATCTCTCGTCTCTCAGCTCCTTCTCCCCTCCTCCTTCCACTATCTTTTCTTTTCCATCAGCAGCAGTTACTGCTTCTGCCTGCTACAGAGCATCATAATCAATGCTAACAGCAAACACCTAAGTTTATCAGGCTATTGATAAGGCACAATTAAATATAATTAAGGAGTTTTTATTATTTTAAATCACAGGCATACACATTTTTTTGAATTATACTCCACCATACAGCTGTACTTCCACAGTACTGAATAAAGGCTGAGACTGTGTCAGGAAATAGGAAAGAAAAAAAATCTAGTTTGGAAAATGAGCTTGAGAAATTCATTAATTCTGTTTGATCCTGCATCTTCCATAGGTTTTACCCTTTAAAGAAAGCATTTGGGGGAAAACAAAAAGAAAAAATGATGGGGAAAAACAGGGCCAAACCTGTAGCTACTGAACTCTGTGACAGACTCGCTTTTGAATTTGATGAGAGCAAATAGACTTTAGGTCCTTAGGTGAAGAGACCAAAAATGGCATGGCCGCTATCTTCATTAGAAGCGCATCAGAAAATCCAAATATTAAATGAGAATGGGAAATGATTGTCAGATACACAGGTGATGCCTTCACAGACTCTATACTAGCAGCATAAGAAAACCTACATTGTCTTTGTTGAAATACTTACACAGGTCTTTAACCCTGAGAGCTAAAAGCATTTGTTGAAATAAATAAATAAATAAAAAATATATGCTGCAAGATAGGCACAAGCCTACTTTGTGGACTCAGGGCCATACAATTTCAGACTCCACGGCTACTAAACTGAAACCTATACCACACAGAAGTTCCATTTGTACCTTCTCTGCTCCGCTCCAGGCAGACAACTGGTCAAGATATCCTTACTGAATCACAACTGAGACACAACAAACAGCAAGGATTCTTCAGTCAGAGCAGAAAGCCATGACAAGCCTGTAAAAGAAAGGAAAAGTAGTGATGGAAAAAAAAAAAAAGGGGGGGGGGGGGTATCCTTTACCTGAAATAGTCATTTCTTTCAATAAGCAACATATAATGATTTTTTTTTTTGAAAGAGGGAAAAATATTCTGTTAATACTTAAATCTACATATAACACCTGCTAATGGAAATTGGAAGAACACTAGAAATTGGCTCTGGAGCAGTAACACAGGCAGCACAACTCCACACAACAGGTTGCAGAGTAACAAGAAGAGAATATGTGAGGAAACCAGGCCAGCAGACTGAAACCTTAAACCAGTTCCAAGGTGTCCTCCTGTTTCCGTGAAGAAATAACCCCCTCCAGTTTTGACCTTCCTCTGCTTTGTGGTTTATGGTTCATCTTTAGTTACTTCCAAAGCATGCTGTTACAGCTACCTGCTGGTAAAACCACAGGGGGGTGCACCCCAAGCTGCCCCTATTTCTCCACGCCCCCCAGCCCTCACCTGTATGTCTGTCAGCTAATGGCTGCTGCTCTGCTGAGAGGCCTGGCTTTACCGTTCACCTACAGCAACCTCCAGCCCCCGCGGGGGGCTTACCTCCCCTACGACCTCACTTTTGCTAAACTAGAAATTGTCATTTCTCCAGTCTTTAATTAAATATTGCTCGTTCTCCACTTAATGCAACCCCAGCAGCTGCTCCGGCCTCACCCCCCCAAAACCCATCACACTCCTGCCCTCTCTCTCCCCTCAGAGTCATGGCACGACACCTCACCCACCTGAGCCGTCCATCCCTCACTGAGAATGGAAGAAAAAGCACTCGGGGAAAACCCCACTGACACTGGGGTGACATTTCCCCTCACCCTGCTCACCTTCCCTCTACCCTAAACCCTAGGGAGGAGGAAAGAGGGTGCAGCAGCCCTGCTGGCAGCCATGGCAACATGGCGGTGGCTTGGCCTCGCTCTTCCCGCCAAAAGTGCTGAGGTGATGGTGGCAGCATGGCGGCCCTCATCGGGGCAGTGTGGGGCTGGCTGTCAGGGCTGACAGCTAACCAGGCTCAAAACCCCCAAAATACGAAGCTTGGGCTCAAAATCCTCAAAGTATGAGGCCTGGGCTCAAAACCCCCAAAGTATGAGGCTTGAAGACATCAGGAGGGCTTCACAACAGAGCAATCAAAAGGACTGGGCTCCTGGAAGCACTGTCAGCCACAGAAATTGAGTGTTGGAGAAAATGGAAATGCGCTGATTTTCAGACTTTTAACACTAAAAATGGTGAGTCTTTCTCCTGCTGCCCCCACTGTTAAAGGACACTACACACACAGAAAGGGGGGACTGAACATGAACGTTACATTACATGAAATATTCAATTAGAGGAACACAAGCATAAATTTCAGAAAGTGGAAAAGTCAGTTTATTTGTCTGAATTAGTAAATTATCCACGCTACCGTATTAGCAATGCAGGGGGTGAATATCAGTGTGGATCTTTACACTTAACAGCTTTTTAAAATTATATTTTGAAGGGCATTTAATTGGAGATTATGATGTTTGTATGTAGATAAAACGTGCCTGGGTCATGATATTAATAGAAAGATGAATAATCAAACAATGTTGTCTGTAAAAGACCCAACTTGCGTATTTTACAGTTTGCTTACATTGTGCTTTGGGGAAAATGAATTACAGTTCCCTGAATATTGCAAATCCCTACATTCTGACACAAAATATGTGCCAGTGTCATGGCTGGAATAATAATAAAAACATTCAGATGACCCTGACAAAAAGATCAGTGAGCTCAAAAAACAAACCAAAAAAACTTGTTGGTGTCATTTAGTTATTTGTTATTTTCATTCCATAAGAGTATACTGTTGTATGGCCTATTGCAACAATTTTGACCTTTCAACCTAAACTCTTTTCAAAAAAAATATTTGGACACCTCTTGATTCCTGAATAACCAAATGCTGGTTATTTCATTTGTTCGTATAGAGTAAAATCCAATTTATCTGTACCCCTTTGATCTGAAACTCACTCCTTTGAATCTAGGTTATGTCCCCCTGGTGTGAATTACTTATACAATAACTCCCTCAATTATTTGAAGCCCTGTTTATCCAAATGTTTTGATGTTCCAAAAGTATTTTGAATAAACAGGGCTTTGCTGTCATTGGATATATCAGATATCTTTGGGGATGCATACAGGATGATTTCCCCTGACCTTGTTTTGTATCATCTTGGGCTTAAATGAACAGGCAATGTAAACTTAAGTGTACAGTTAGCATATCATCACCATCTTTAGTACTTTTACTCCTGTCACCATTAATGATTTCACTTTTATTCTCATTAAAGGCCTAAAACTGAGAAATTTCACTCAGGAAGGACTTAACACAGATGCCAGTGAAGGTGTTGCTTGAGTAAGGAGTGAATAAAAGAAAAAAATGATCTAGAATTTTCCTCAGTTTTATCATACTTCTGAAAGAAAGTAGAGCAAAATTATTCTACCATTTCTTCATTTTTAGTCACTCCCATTAACACTAGCTTGTGTCTTCTGAAAGTCCTCGTGTTCATTTATTTTCTTAGGTACTTGCCATTACCTTTCTTCTTATTCCTATGAGAATCTTACGGGTAAAGGTGGATCATGAAACGATGCAAGAAACTAGAGGAAACACGGGCCCATGAGGCTATTATATACAATATTTTACACTTGTTCAGTTGAATGTATTCATGGAGTTACTAAAAAGGGAAGTGTCAGGCTTCCAAGAAAAGGCATCAATAAACTTGTGTAATTAGCATAGAATGAGTCAATAGTCTTCTCCTGGTAAGAATAATTTAACAAAAACTAGGGGTTTGTTTACAATCAGGAGAGCCTAATAGCTAATACCAATGATAAAGGCACATTAACAATAAATGGTGCAATGATATTCAGCATTTGCAATGTCAACATCCATTATCACATCGTCGATGTTCCATCCACAAACCTATGGATGCATGACATCTTTGATAAGTGGTATTGGGAATAAAATGTTTTGCATATTAAGTTGATTACATAGGTACATCATAAGAAACTAAGCAAGGTGTTTGCAGGACCTTTAGGCATCAGTTCTGTTGACAAACTGAAAACCTATGTTGAGAATAATGATATACAGCTGCCACATCTCCAAACAGATGCTGTCTAAAATTGAGAATCTGTCCCCTTTATACTAGATATCTACCATCTTTCTAAGAAGTCTGGATAGACCCTAAGAAAAGAAAGGGATTTCAGTAATGTAAGTGTGTGGTGTTTCACATTGTTAGAATACCCTCACAAGTCAGGTTCTTTCTACTATCCAGGATTTGCTGCGGAAATTAAACTAGTTAACACTGGTTACTGGAAGGTAGTGCTTCCGTAAAGAAACTGGTCCACATTGCTCAATAGAGGTATATACCATGATAGGATTTAGACAGACACTTTGGAGAGTTGTTTCTTCTTGTTATTATGTATTTGGCTACTGTTATGGGGATTTTCAGCATTCTGTATATTCTAGTACCTCATTTTAAGGTTCCCCCAAAAGAACTGTTAGCTTGCCATCTACATATCATCTTTATTTCAAGCCAGATTAAGGTAAAAGTATGTAAAATGTTTAATAACAAAATAGATAGTAGTGTTACAAAGACTTAAAAGGATGCTGGAGAGAGAAAGAAGAGATGTTTATATTTAAGCTAAATACTAAATCCAAATGACTTTTTTTTGCCATTTCTTTATCTAAATGACAACCTATTAACACTTACCTAGCATACCTAACAGTTATTTAATACTTCTGCACCTTCCATTGTCCGCAGGTTGCTTTCTCGAGAGAATCCCACAGTCTGGGGAAGCATCCTCTGTATGCTCCCACTCTATAGTCTCTTCTGGGAGATTTCAATTCAAATTCACTTGTTCTTGAGACAATCGGGAATCGTTGATAAATGTTCAAGAATCTTAAAAAGTTTTCTTTTTCTTTTTCTTTTTTTTTTTTTAATTAAAAAAAACGAGTGAGGCAATCTTCTTGAAATCTTGCAGCTGTATGGAGCAGTTCCAGCTGCAAGGTGACTGCTCAGAAGGAAACGTAGAAACGGTAGAGCTCAGGAACCAGAGAATTTGGTGATTAAGACATAGAAAATTGGTATGTTGAAACAAAAACAATTTTTGCTGTTCTTTACTGTTTTGGATCAATTCAGTTTCTACTACAGAGTGTGTGCAGCCTGATCACAACCTGATGGACTCTGCTGAGTGACTGTTGAGCATGTATTAGCAGCTATCATGAATGTTTTATTGGCACTCTAACAATATGCAGTGAACTTGTTTGATGTCAGATAACTGAATAAAATAAATTTTCAAGAGTTTAACACAGATGATTCAGTGGAGTAGTCAGTCACCATCCTAGAATATCTGCATTTCTCTGCAGAGATTTCAAGTAGCCTAAGAAGTTTTGACCAGGATGAACAAGTGAAAATATTAATTCTCTAGACCACAGGGGAGTTTTTAGCAGAGAAAGTAAGAGGTACAGTTTGAGTTAGACACGCACAGTGGTTTTAGCTATATGTGCGATGTAAGATTTTGATGAAAAAGGAATCAGCAGTAACTGTACAACTTCTCAGAACTGGTATGGATGTTTCATTTGTGCACATAGGGGTATTCATGAGACAATCCAGGGAATGTATCTGTTGGGCTGACAGGAATGCGCAAATGACCTGGAGCAATTCAAGATACGGGTCTTACAGGAAAATGTATCATGCCAGATCTACCAGTCTGAGAGAGGTGAGGCTGCTGCAGCTCTACATGCACAGGTCCAGCCATTAGCAAAGCTAAAAATGTGTTTCAAGCAGACATGCACACACAAAACACACATTTACATTACACATAGATGTGCTACATATCTAAATGGCTAGCCACACAGTTCACATAGATCCCTGCCCAGTATCCGGCCTCTAGATCCCAAATGCCCATGTACTGGCACCTGGATATGCAAGCCTCCATGGCTGCAGCCCTCCTCCAGCTGTATGCGTGTACAATAATAAAATGAAACTGTTTTTTAAAAAGGAACTGTGATGCCCAAGATGTCAGCATTGTTTGCCTCTAGGACAGATACAAATAGGAGTGTAAGCTTTGTATTTGTCCTGGTGTTTCTGGAACTCTACATTAGGAAGTTTTTCTTGCAATATTCCCTAATTCCACACTTATGTAATGAAGGAATACTTTTAATGTCAAATTTAAGACAGCAATCTTGAATATCCAGTACATTTGTATGCAGTCCTCCTTAATTTTTCTCTAAAATTATAAACTATGGAACTGAAAGTTTAATACATGCGTAGTTATCAAAGGCTCACATCCAAACAAAAATAAAATCAGATAATCTCAAAGGGAATTTCATGAGACTGAATTTTAACCTCCAGCTTTGGAGGTGGAGTGGTTTGTTAGATATTCTGTACATATGCACCCTACAGTTCTACATTACAAATTTATTACATATGTAAAACATTCCAAAGCAACATGGCTGATACAGACATGCACACAGAATAGGGAGCCCTCGCACAGGACAGCATTAGGAAGGAATTTAGTGATAGAACAGGCTGCACTGATCACGGGCAGGGGATAGCCACACAGGTGTTCAGACTAGCCAACAACAGTTTATATGCAACTGGCCCTTTTTATCTACTTACACCTTTATTTTCCCACTCTTGCTCTTACCTAAACACCTTTCTTTCCGTATCTTTGATTCTTTAAACATCCCATAACAAGTCCCCATGGCTGTAAACCCCCACTGCAACCACTTAAGTCCACAAGGTGATTGGAGAGCCCCCAGTTTGGGTTTCTGCCTTCCCTTCCTTTTATCACATAACATTTTAAATGTCATTCTGTTGGGTAATTAGTGTTTTAATTACAAGAGGCACTTGGTTTCTTGGTTCCAATAGCCTGCCATTCCTACTGCAGGGAGAATTATAGAAATGACCCTTAGGCAGGAATTGTGATCCTGAGGCATGCCATACCTCTTGGAAGATATTGCATAGCTGGCATTTGACACAGAGTGGGAAATAGCAAAGCACACAGATTTTAGCAATTTTGCACCCCTGGGGACTGAGAAGAATACATTCAACCCTATGTTCTCACAAAACGTTGAAAGGAAGAGTTAGAGGGAAATACAGGCCAGAGACTGATGGCTATGGCAAGATGATAAAAGGGTCCCTTGCTCCAGAAACACACGTTCCCAAGTATTTGGTAAAAGATGAGCAAAGAGATTGATGAGATGAAGAAGTGGGTCTTTGCTTTTTGTATTCACAGCAGTCTCTCAGAAAACAAAAGGCATTACTCAAAAAAGAGTGCCAAGTTAAGCAGTAGGCAAATAGAACAAAGGAGCCAAGAACCCGAGGCCACTATGCACCAGTGGGCAGATCTATATCTATTCATCAAATTGCCACACACAGCAGTGGCAAACGCAAAAGACAAGCTTTTAAGGAAAATAGATCACAGGAGGTAGTTCCTGACTTAGGACGATAGTTGGGATGAAAACTGCAAGGCAGATGTAGGTTGGCAGTAGCCAGCACACCTGACAGCTGAGTTGAGCATAAAGCAAAAGGAAGAGTTTCGTCTAGTGAAGGAAAGTAAAGAAATGAAGAACATCTGAAGGGTAAGCAGGAAATTGCTCATCAAAAGGAAAGGAACTCCAGGATTCTTGTTCCACCAATTGCACAGGCAAGACATGAGAGGTTGCTTTGAAGATTTGCATACCGAGGCTTACTCATTGGCACGAGTAGTTTCTTAGGTTGGTCAAACCATTGGTTTTATATCACAAAAGAAGAACAACATCCTTAAAATGTATGTCCTAACTATACCAGTAATTTGTTCAGTTGGAAAAACACAAAACTAACAGCACTCACTGAAATGCTAACACCTTCCTGAGCAACTGATTTTTCTTTGGAGCCTTTCTCCTCAGTAACAAAGAAGTCCCCACACATTCATAGGGGGAGCACCATCAGTGGGATACCAGAACAATATTTAGAAGACTGGGCTATGATAATGCTGCTAACATAAAAGTATAATTAGCATTTATCAAAAACTGAAAAATCCAGCTCCAAAATCCATGAGGTTATTGAACAGAGCAGTCCAGAATACCAAATGCTGAAAGACTTTCTCTGCCTGCCCAAAGAGCAAGGAATTGTAGGAAGGGATTTCAAACTCTATAAATCTGAGCTTTAATAACTTTTTGAGAAAATAAAAAAGGAGAAAGGAAAGGAGAAGGGAAAGCAAAGGGAAAAGGAAGGGAGAAAAGAAAAAAAGAAAAAAAAAAAAAGGAAATGAAGTTCTGAAATTTCTGTAGAACCATTCAAGCACCAGAAGGTCACATTTCATAGCTCCACAGGTGATGCAGCTTTTCAGAGAAAAAGCCAGCCTGTTGGGAAAGCCTCTAGCAAAATAAAACAATACACAGATGAAAGTTATGAGGATGACCAAAAGGTGAACAGCAAAGTGCTTTTTAAATCCCCACCTGCTGGCGATATAAAATGCTGAAACAAAGTATAGTATTGTAGTGATTAAATGATTCAGCTGGAACAGGAAGAAAGTGTTACAAACTGGTTGACTAAACAAACTTTAGAAAGCAGGACTCTGTCCTGTTGTACAGGTTTCACTTTTGATTTACTGTATGAGCTTGGGCAAGTCACTTTGACCAGGAATTCCCAAACCGACTAGTAAGTTTATGTGTCACAGACATTTGCCACTCTGCTGCCAGAGTCCCAGTTACCAAAAACTGCAAAGCCCCTGCCCTCTGAAACATTGGACCTATTTAAATTGGCTAAAGCTAGGCAGCCCAAAATTGAGATATCTAAAATCCCATTATTGCCCTTAGTTTCCCTTGCTTTATTTCCTTCATTTTCAGAAAATGTTTCTAACTTACCTACCCTATGATTTACATTGAGATCTTTGAAAGGATCAATTAAAATATAGAGACCTTGAAAAGTTTTATCGGAAATGCTTTCTCGGCATATTACTTACTCTTTTTCACCTGCCCAGAAATGGGAACAGCAAACACTCCAACAGCTGGACTGAACAGTCTTCTGAATATGGTCAGTTCTGTGCTGACCTTTTCAACAATTTTGCTGAAAAACTGGTGGGAAACTGCTCTGAAGAATGGTCCATGAAACCCTTGGGAGTAGCAGCACACGCATTAGAATGAGCGCTGCCTTCAAATTTATCCTGCCAAGGCAAAAGTTATTCTCTCAGAAAAGCAGTAAATCAGATCACCTGCTCTTTTTTCATTGTGGTTAGTAGGTCACATACACTTAAGGATAGATTGTGCCCTCTAGGCATGGGCTCGCCGCAGATACAGTACAGCATGTACTATAACAGGAGAGTCCCAGAAGGCTTTTTTTTTTTCCTTGCCTTTCCTACCATGATCTTCTTACATCCCCCTTTTATGTCATCCCTTTTTAAGTGTCCAGAATGTCAGAAAATGCTAGGAAAATGGCCTGGATTGATATAACGTTGTTTCTTTGAGAGCTTCTTAGAAGCAAAATTACAAATGTCATCCTTACTCTTTTTACACCTAAATAAGAGTAAAAAAGGGTCTAGCTAGTGATTCACTATTAAAACCTCCAATAAGACCCTACAGGATTTCCACATTGTTCATCATCACCTGGGAGACTTTCCTCAGCCTTTTTTTAACACAGCCCTTGAGATGGAGCTAGTTGATTTCAGAATGGCAAATATCTAAATACAAAATGAAAAAAATATATGTCCTGGAGAAGTCCTGAAATTTTTGGTAAATCTACAGTGTTTGTTAAGGCAGGATAGGGTAGAAAAAAAAAGTCTCCAGGGCTTCCCTCATGGCAACGCTTGCATGACACTTGTTAATAAAGAAAAAGAGAATTTTGAATTCAATGTGTGTCCTCATCAGCTCATACACATAGATCCCAGTAATGTTAATGAAAATTACGTAGATGTTCCAATGGGACGCGAGACCCCTGGTTGAGTTAAAAGCATCTGCAGAAAGAGGAGCACAATAATAGTGTCTGTACAATGTGTCTTCTCCCAGCGCTCCAAAAGATGTTTTTAAATACCCTAACTCAACTGTAGTTTTGTGCTTTTTCAGTGATAGGAATTTTCAACCCGCAAGTTATTTCATTAGGTAACACCACCTGTATTTAAAATGTCAGACTCAACTGCATTTCCCAGTGTGGAAGCTGAATACCAGTGCCTGAAGGAAAGTTTTATAGCATCGATTAACTGCAACCATTTGTAGAACTGACAAAGAGCTGCGTAAAAGGTTTATTCTGACTTTTAGATGTGAGTATTGTGCATCATTTTTATAACATGCAAGCCAACAATGATGTACTTTGTTACTGCAGGTCAGAACAACTTCACCCCAGCAAATAAATCACAGAGATTGGCATTAGCAGTGCCAGAACATACAAGGCACAGGATAAGAGAAGACATAGAAGAGGTATTTCATTGGTTTTTCCATTTATCCCACTTGTAATATGAAAAACAAAATATTCCTAAAATGAAGAACACAGAACTCACATGGAAAGAACGAATAGTGAAAGAGGCCTGAGGTGGAATGGAGGAAGAGTGTAAAATACCTGCAGTGAACTTGGATGGAAATACTGTCCTATGTCTAAGGACCAGGTCCTGAGCAGGTATAAACAGGTTTTTAAAAAATATGTCAGGTAAACTAACATCAGTGGTGGTAAAGTCAAGACCTAGACTTAAAACTCTTCTCATGCTGGCTGACATTTTTAGTAAAAAGAACAATCTTTTTTTTTTTTTTTAAAAAAAAAAAAAGTGGAATTCCCACTGCGTGTATGTTGTTCATGTCAGCATTTTCCAGATTATTAAATTTTATGTTATACTTTAACATAGACCTCCAAACCCAAGTAAGAGCTGTGTTTTAAGATGTGCTGGACAGACATAAGACAATCCCTCTCCCAGCAATGACTCTCCCCAGTTTACAAGATGATACAGAGAGAGAAAATGATTTACCCATCATCACTTGAGAGGTCTACAACTGAAGCAAGATTGAAAACAGGTTTGGAGTCCCAGTTCAGCAGCCACAAGGAAGCTTTTTTTTCTTTTTTTTTTTTTTTCTTTTTTTTCCCCTGTATTTCATGCCAAAAGCCGTGAAATCCTGGGACACACACAAAAAAAAACACAACATAATACTTTCTGCTAAAACTTAGTGACTTAGTATGTGTTATAAAGTCAGTCTGATTATCAGTGATGTGAAATCAAGTTGTCTCAAAGGAGGCAAGTAGAAACAAATACACTTCTAAATCAGAGGAAATCAGGAGGAAGAGTTGAAAACCAAAAGGGTCAAGATACTGTTTTTATTCTCACTATAACAAAAATATGCTAACAATAACAACAGTGGAAGATTCTTCTTACTCGTAAGCACTGTGGAGAGAGCCCTAGGTGACACAAACAGGAACAGGGACACACACAGTAAGACAAATGAGAAAAAGACATACAGAGATAGGGAAATATTTATGTCTGTAGACAAACTATACTGAATCATACTGTTTAAGAGGTCCTTCTGCAAAATGTACCTGCTTATATAAATATAGCAGACTTCTGGCTACTTTTTGACAGCAGCGCAGCTGTGTGTATAAACCTAAGTCAGATGTTTGAGTACCAAGATCACTTAAAAAATTTCCATCCCACCTGTAAAGATTTGTGTAATTACATGTCAGAAATTTCTTGCCTTCTCATGCAGAAATCATGCTGGTAGCTCTGCCTGCATTAGTGACAGTACAGTGCATTTAAGCTATTCCTAGCTACCCATAGAACTGTGGAAAATAATGTGGCATGTTACCTTTGTGTTCTGCATTGTCTAAACCATGGACTTGAAAACAAATATGCACATGACTAACTTCAAACATGGAATTTCATAGCTGGTTCTCTTAACTGGCCAATAATTTTGGATCTCACAGGTACACAGTAGCAAATAATTGCCTATACATTGATGCATGGTTTAAGTTCTGGAAAGCACAACACACGTTTGTGAGGTCTGTTACCTTCTCCATGTACACCAGAGGTCTTTTTTATCTTCTTACACATCTTACTCCATTTCCCCATCCATAAAGCACCTAGTGCAAATGTATGTGACTTCCCTCTAGTGGTCAACGTGGCAAAGTCAAGTCTTTCTGCTAAACACAGCTGAGGCACAGGGGTCCTCATCTCAGATTGCAGACAAGTTTTGCAGCTAATAACGTTGGGATTCACCCCCAAAATGCATTTGTCTGACAGCACTGAAGCCTGTAAGCATGTGACAAGTTCTATTACATACATGTGAGTTCTTCTAGCCTGCAGGGGTAGGATGGATGCAGTGGAGATACAGGTAATAAATAACTCTATTAAAATCCATAGAGGCCATAAGGTCCTCTTTGCTTACACCTGTGGAGCCCCCTCTAATGGCATCTTCAAAATTCTTCTGGGTCTTTTCTGTTGCTTGCTAAGGTGTTTGCACACCAGATCCCTGTGGCTGCATCTAATCATAGCTCACTGTCAATCACTGTTCAGCATTGGCAGCAGTCATTTTCTATTGTCAATTCCAACTCCTTTAAGTATTTGTGTAATATACAGCATGGCATGAATACTGTAGGGGTCTGGAAATATACACAGACAAGCTCGGTTCTTTAGCTGGTGTAAATTAGTATCAGTACCACAGACCTCACAGCCATATTATTTGAAGTGAAAGCTTACTAAGCTTACTGTGCCTTTTCACCAAAAGAAAATCCTCTGTCCAATGAATATTTAGGCTTTTTTTAGAGCATAGCCACTGGTAAATTCACACATACTTGTTTTATTCTTTATTACTATTATTATTATTATTATTATTTATTTTATTTTAACAGCACTTACCTACAGTTCCCTGAAATACTTAAATATTTAAGCATCCTCTGACCATGAATTGGTTAACCATGAGAAAACAACACTACAAAAGACCTGAGCAGGGCCAGTTCAGCTTCCTTGACTGGACTAATGCCAAAGCTATAAACCACTGTCTTGGTGCCGAAGCTATAAACAGCTACCTGAGTGGCTTAGGACTGCATCTTAAGAACAATTTGTATGCATTATTCTGCATAACTATACATCTGGTGACAATAGAAAACATGGTGCATAAACAGGCGCAGCCAGGGTTTCAGACAATAAATTTGGGTAATTGCTGCCCTTCTCTGCATTGAAGATTTTGTGGTTCCCTGTAAGAGCCGAACTGCACTGGTACAAAACGAGCACTAACAACCTTCTAGGGCAGACAGCAAGTGAAAAGCCACTAACAAATTGGCTGTACTGTTTTGGGGAGGAATGGGTCAAGGCCATGGGACAGAACAGCATCTGTGGGCTTTCTCACTTCCCTTCAACTTCCATTAGCTGCAAGCAACAAGATTTTAGCTTTCTCTCTCTGTCACCGTGGAGACCATGGTTCTTTCAACTGTGCAATGCACAGGACAGTACTCGCCTCTGTGAAATGGGGGGAAATATCCCTTTCAGCCTGCCAGAGGCACGGTGAGGTTGGCAACATGGGACAAAGAACCAAAATGAGAAATAATCACTGGGAAATTACTGCAGTAAAACTGTGTTTTATGCTGTGGTATCCATTTACAGTAGGAGGAAAAGAAGGCTCTCTCCATGACATTCAGCTCATGAGTTCCAATTGCTGACGTAGGTATTTTTTATCCATAGAAATACAAATTTCTGAAGAACTTGGATTGCTCTGGAACTAGAAAGTTCTGCTTACAAGACACGCAGACATTTCCTGGAGAGTACAGTACTGCAGAAGTCAGAGTGCAGGGGGAAGACATAAAGAAGAATCTTTCTTTAAAAGCATCGTGTGGAGGTGCTGCCTTTTTTGTTTGTTTTTGTTTTCCCAAACCAAGCTCTTACTGTGGATAATGAAAATTAAAGTGATACTGCATATTTCCAAAAGAAGAAATCTGTTTCTCTTAGGTGTAATGACATCTTTAGGTCAGGACAGGCAGAGGTGCAGTTAGCATATGGTGGAGAGTCTGGTGTTTGAGCTGTAGGTGGTGGTGTTGCTTTATGGGAGTTCAGGTTCGGTGAGGATGGACTACTTAAAGGCATGTAAACAGAGGCCAGTTGGGGTAGCCAATGGATCAATTTCCTTTGGTTGCCTGAAAATAGTCACCTTCCCTCCATGCCCAGTGCACTTGCTTGCACAATGTATATGAAAAATGTGAATACATTGAAAGTCTTACTTTTTAACAAGTCTTACTTTTTAACATGATTTACAGACAGCAGAATAGCATTTATAGCATGAGTGGAAAGATCCCAGTCAAATAACGCAAGAGGTTCTCTTTATCAATACGGTGCCTAATGACAATTCTTTTTTATTATTTTGCCTTTTTTATGCAAACTGTTGTTCTTCAGTTAGGAGGTGGCTTAGTCTTCAAGGCACCTTTCACAGAAGTCTTGGTTTTGGTTACAGTCAACATATAGCAATTTGTCTTGCAGACAGAGTCTAATCTAATTCCCAGGACAGACAATTGATTTGGCTGAGTTTTGCATACTCAGGAATCCCATTGATTTAGTGTCTGTATACAAATTGAAGAATTAAACCTTACATCTCTAATCTCTCCATGAACATATACAGCCACGGTTCCCACTTAAATGAGTTTTGACTTACTGTGTGGATTAGAACCTGTCTGTAAATACATGTCTCACCTCATTTGTAACTTATTCCTGCTTATTTACCATGGCAGAAAGGAGGCAAGCACTGAGGCCTCTGTTTTTGCTAGATGACAAAAAAAAGAAAAAAAAAAAAAAAAGGTATTTTCAGCTCCAATCCATAAACTGGTAATGAAGTGGCTTCCTTGTAGGCCGTCAAACTGACAGAGCATAGGAATATTATCATTCTCTTCAACATAGCTGCTGCCAGTTGCCTGTCAGTAAAACTCTCCCATCCCACCATCGCTTGTGGGCAGACCCGTGGCCAACAAGTCGGTGATGAATGGGAAGAACAGCCCTACTTCTGCCCTGCGGCTGTTGATATGAAGCCTTACATGAGTTCACTTTATCCAAAATAAAACCTTTCCCAAACCAGAAACAACAAAAAAATGCAAATATACCCTGTGTGGTAGCTGAGTTCTGTTAACAGGCTGGTCACCCAGAGCACCTACTATGGATATTAAAGTGATCGTGTTTAATGTAATTCATGCAGATCAGCATTACATTACCTCAGATCAAAGTCTATTTCTTTATTACTCCTGATTAACAGGAGTTGGACACCTGGCATGCAGAGGACTTTTTCTTCAGCCTCTGAGACTTGGCATGGGGATACTGTCTCCCTGCAGCATTACAGACAATGGCATGGTCCATCTCTTTGCTCAACACAATAGCTTGGCCACAGGGGCATTGAGACACAGTGGGTGGAGTGTTTCCAAAGATCTGCAGATGGAGGATGTACTATGGAAAAAAAGAAGAGAAAACAAGGAATATATAGGGTATGCTAGAGTCCCTTTGTCTTTCTAGAAAGGTTGTCATGTTCACCATGCTTTTGTCTGAAGGCACCTTAAAGAGCAGCAGCATGAGAACAGACACTACTTAGACATCACTCTTGGGACAATGATTTCAGACATGATGTTTAACCTAGGTTTTTCCTACAGCAGCATGCTCTGAGGAAGCCTGCATCGCTCCCATCTCTTCTGGGCAAACAGAAAAGAGAATATGAGGATATTGGTAGCTGCCAGTCTCTTAGGCTGTGGTTTTGTTTTTCTTCCCTCATGACAGTGTCCTCCTGGCAGCCACTATTCAGCTAAATCAGCATTTAAACTGCCAGTTTCTTACCCTTGTGAGTCCTCATGCCAGCTAACAGTTTTATAGGTGCTTTTGCCTGAGCGGACTGAGACATTCAGACCCCTCCTTCACTCCTTCACTTGATCTCCCCAGATGCTGACACATGCTAACTTCACTCAAGCTTGTCACTGGCCTAAATAATCATAACAATTGCTAACTTCCATTTAATGTCTTCAAAGAGGGGATTTTGGTAATTTTTTGCTATCTGAAATGTTGAAAGTAACTATGTTATTTGTAAGGAAGGTCATTCAAGTCCAAATCAAAAGAGTCACAGATGATAGATCTCTGGTAGGACCCTATTTTTAATTAATTTCACCTAATCTACTTATAGGATTTACTTGTAAGTTATAAGAAAATTCATTCAGAGCTTATGAGCTGTAAGTTCTGGGATGATACATGCAGTCTTTTTACATACTGCATAGAGGCTGAGTCCTTATTTTTTAAAATTACAATGTTTTGGAATTGTACTCAGCAGCGTATTTGCAGTTTTTCATGCAAATAGGCACTAGTTTCATCACTAAGGCTGCAAAGCCAGACAGCTTGAAGTTGGGAAGTTCCTGAGTTTAAGATGATCATAGTGCAACACAATCTCAGTTCCGAATTTTATTTTCAGGTGACTGTACCTCTTTTAGTCCAAGAGTGTTTACTTTTAGCTAACAAACGTTAATTTTATTCTCATTGCTCACTGGTTAGCAGGTCAGGTATTTACTGAATATTAAACAAATTCTTATAAAAATACAATTATTAATTTCCCTCTTGGTTTTCCTGTCCATGGCACTCATCACTGTACCACGCCAGTACTTCATATGTTTTCTCCCGCAGCATTCTTGTTATTTTTATTCATTCTCCAGATGGAAATTGAGACAGAGTGATTTAGATGCAAATTGTTTATTCACTTTGTGTTGGGCATTATAAATTAAATAGTTCTCATTTATGCTAATTTTAGCTGCAAGTTCCTAGCACATCTGATCAGATACTTAAGGAGTAGGAAGTAATTAATGAACCCATGTCAAATATGTGACTTCTTATCTTGCAGCATGCTATCTGAGGTCTGTCACAGGGGCAGGGAAAGAATATGGTTTCTCAAGGTATCATTGATTACCTTAAGCATGAGGCCATCCTCTCCTCCTCTTAACATCCACTACTTACCCTCCAGCATAGGCAGCAAACAGGGGATTGTCCTCTGGAACCAAGCCGTGAAATTCAAACTGGCCTATATAAAAAGAATAGAAGAGTTGGTATTTAGTTGTAAAGAACTCAGAGGGATTATTTATTAAAGCCACCAAAACCAGATAGGCTCCTTAACTCCCCAGTTATTACATTTGGGGCTTCTGGTCAGCAGCAAGTTGAATACGAGCCAGCCTTGGCAGGCAACAAGGGTGTGCATCAGGCACAGCACTGCTCGCCAGTCGAGGGAAGGGGTTGTCCTGCTCTGCTCTGTGCTGGAGCAGCTTTACCTTGAGCACTGTGTGCAGGTTTGGGCACCACAAGATCAGGAGATAAAACTGCCTCTGGACTCACTCTAATATGTCCTCGTCCACGTCCTCCTTGTGCAGGGGGCCACAGAGCTGAACGCAGGGCTCCAGGTGGGGCCTCATGAGCGCAGAGCAGAGAAGGACAATCCCCTCCCTTGCCCTGCTGTCCATGCTGCTTTTGGTGCAGCCCAGGGGACAGGAGGCTTTCTGGGCTGCAAGTGCACATTGCCAGCTCATATTGAGCTTCACATCAAGCAGCACCTCCAAGTCCTTTTCATCAGGGCTGTTCTCAATCAAATCTTCACCCAGCATGTATTTGTGCTTGGGATTGCCCCGGCTCAGCTGCAGGATCTTGCACTTGGCCTTGTCAAACTTCACTGTTTGGACAAACACTCTCAGACATACAGTTTGGTTTTTGGGTGGTCCTTTGTGGAGCCAGGAGTTGGACTTGATGATCCTTGCAGATCCTTCCAACTCAGGATGTTCTATGATTCATGTGCTGTCCAGCAGCTAGCTGTATTGCCAAAAAAGGGCCAAATGTCTGCTTGAATTTGTAGACAATAATCTCTGAAGCAAATGCATTGATTTATGCTTCGTTTAGGTTTGTGCTGCCAGTGAGAACCCAGCCCAGGAATACTCAGCTCCTGACTAGCACGACAGTTAAAGGACTACCGAATGCCCAGGGTGGCAACGGCTCATATTAAGGCTAACTGAGAAGAAAGGTGGAGCAGAGTTTCTGTGTTGCCATGACAATAGGAATCATAAATCAATGAAAAGTAGGAAAGATCTAAGTAAACTAAACTTAAATAAAACAAAGAAAACAAAATACCCAAGCCCTAAATTAAAGAACCACGTGCAAAATACTGTAATATTGGGGGGTGGGCGCTGCTTGTTTTCTTTTCCATTTTGCCTCTGAATTCACCAAGAAAGAGTTGATGAAGAAAACAACCGTGGCAAAAGCAATTGGGCATAAAATAAATGGCACTGTGCATACTCATCTGATTGATAATGGCTTATATCAAAACCTAATATTGTTTATACTCAACTGAGATGTGGTTTAATATTCCATGCAATTTTAGTATGACTGTCTTTGTATTTACTTGTTTAATGAAATGTGGATCTTGAGACCTTTTGCAATGCTCCTTCTTCTGAAGAAACTCTGTGAAGTGGAAGGTGAATATGCTCAGCCATGTAATAAGATCATTTATTTATGTTTTTAATTAATTTTTTTAGTTTTTCAGAATTAGAAGTGTATTACATACCAAACATTATATGAAAGACAACATGTGGAGGTGCAAGTAGTCGTAATAAAAAGCTCTTTAGATGAAAGTAATAGAAAAATATTGAGCAATTATGCAAAGCATTCAAGATCTATATAATTCATTGCATGGAGATAATACCTCTGTAGCTCTGTTTGCTTTATCAAAATACTATTATTCTGTACAGCAGTTGTCAACATTTAACTAGCTTGGATTTCTTGTAAGAGTTTTGCCATGGCTGTTCTTTTCAGGAGAAGTGATCTAGAGCCACAGAAGCTAAATGGGGATTTTTCAGGTGAAAGTGGATTGGACCCAATATTATACATAGATTGCACATTTCAATCTAAACAAGGCAAAGAAAGTGTTCTGATTGCACACCCCATTCCATTTGCCCTGTTTATTATCCTCAAGGATGGTTCCTCACTGTAGCAAGATTCAAAACTCCCTAGCGTAGGTGAAAGGAATAAAGCGAGGTTTTGATGCTCCACCATAGCTGGGCCAGTTTGGCCACCCTGCCACGAGCAACGGCTGCAGAATGCCCCCAGCACCGCAGCCAATGCCCAGAAATTTTAGCAGGGCAAGCCACGAAGTTTTCTCTGGGGAGAGGGACTTAAGGGGGAGCTGAGGCAGTTGTGCCAGCCAAGGATTCATGTATATTGGGGTAGGAAACCTAAGTGCAACTGCTTTGCACCAGAAAATCAGTACTCTGCTTCTTGCCTCAAAGCCCTAAACACGTAGCAGAAATTAAATGCATATAAATTCATAAAAGCTGCTGCGTAGACTCATGCTTTCCAGTTCATTCCTATCCTATGGACTACAGATATTTATAGTTTGTAGTAAAACTGCTCTAAACAATTCCTTTTTCTTTTACGAAATATAGACTCTGTCCAGGTATCTCTAGCACTTAGCCCATCCCCGTGAAAGGCATTCTGTCTGTGACCTCCTTTATTTATACTCAGAGAATTCCCACTGAAACATCCCTGGAAATCTCCGTCAGGACAGTTGCAAAGGAATCAAGAGGCAGTCCCTCTGGTAATCATATCCCATAAATTTAGGGATTTACAGATTGATCCTAGTATTTTAAACCCCATCTAGAAACCTACTGGCAGGTGCTGCAGACCCAGGAATATTGGTATAATATTTTTGTCATGATGCTGCTTTGAAAACTGGTTGTAGACGTGTTCCTCAGATGGAGTTTCCCAGGGGCATTAAGGTAAAGCCCCATGCAAAGGGTAAAGCAGCTAAGTAATCTTGAAGTGATAGAAATAGGGATTACTCTGGCAGGGATTACCTCTGAAAGAAAGAGTCACACACTGCTCACCTGATACAGATGAAAATATGTATAAGAAATCTGATTGAGAAAAGTTTTAGCATCCTTCTGTTTTACCTAAGCAGTAGAACTGAGCTGACATCTTTCCAAGCTAATGAGGCCATCGTGTAGGACGCTTTCATGACGGCTGTGCTGCACTAGAGAATCTGGCTCAGTCCTTAGCTGGCATAAATCAGCTCTGTTATCTTCTCACTAAATTGGCAAGTACTGTCATTCCCAAAGCCTCCAATAGCTTCAAGAATCAAGCTGCCATCCCTAACTTTATATGTCTGCTTCAGGACAAAATGAAAGTGCTTCTCTTAATGCCTACAAATCCCCTGTCCTCACTCTGCTCATTATTACAATGTCTTGAAATTCAGACAGAATGCTTAAGTAACTGAAGAATAATCTCCAGAGATTAAGAGATCTGCAGCAAAAACAATAGGCAAGTGATCCCTAGAGTAAGGGGCTTTGTGACTCTTCCTGTGCTTATGTAAGTCCACAGCAGCTTCACAGAAGTTACAACAGAAGAATCAAATGTGAAGAGCATCCAGCCCTGCAATTACTGCTATTTACATCTTGAAAAATGAGGACTTTCAAACGTAGAAGGGGAATTTGAAGGTGGATGGAAAGACTTGTATGAGTTTTCTCACATAAGGCTCTTGTTTTTCTCGTTACCTGTTGATCTGCTCTCGCATTGTTGTTTGTTTTTTTTTTGGTTTTTGTTTTGTTTTTTCCTCAGTGATGGGGAAGAGATTTGGGCATTAGCCTTTTTACCAGACCACTGTAAAAGCTAGAAATGATGGGCACAAGCTTATAAATCTGCACAGTGGGCATAGACTCTTCTTCCCTATAAACTGAGAGCTAAACACCTGTTCAAGTTTTCATCAAGTGTTTAACATACAGCTCCAGAGATATTTGCACTATCTCTATAGACAGACAAGGTTGCCCCTTTCTTGGCAGGCAGTTGTTTCCCTCTCGTGCCAGGCTGAGCAGAGACATAGGTCTCAGATTTGCTCAGGCCAGAGGTTAAATCGCATTTAAACAGCTCTGCAATTATAACATTTTCTTCTCTTCCCCCTGCTCACCTTTCAGGTATGCTTCCTACAGAACCTCCTTTAGTTTCAGAATTCTGCTAATTTCTTGCTTCTGTTTTAAGCAGACCAGCCCCAAGCATCCTCCTTTCCATGACCCATTTCTTTTCGAAGCAGACAGATTTTTTATTTTTTTCCCCTGGATCTTTTCCAGTCTTCATTTGCTGTCTAGCATGGCTTTCAGTCAGTCTTCATGACAAATCCACTCTCACTGTGCTCCCAAAACCTGGCTTTTGATCCCGTGCTAAGCCATTTCACCTCCAGGCTTCCAGTCCTGTAACTTGGAAGATATGGCAATACAGCAAGCACAACTAAGAATAATCCCTGAAATGGACTAGATTATTCTCCCTCCTATTCTCCCCAAGGCAAACACATTGACATTTTGAGTTAAGTTATATTCTGACTGTATATAAAAAAACCCAAAGCTCACCTATAAAGTTTGCAGTGGCTAGCATTATGAGTCTCTCAGAGGGCAAAAACTGGGGCTGAACTTGGTCCTATTGCTGAAAATTCATAGTCAATTTTTCTGGGTAATGTCAGGGAAATCATTCTTCCACTACATAACCAAATTTTAACTGCACTCGGGCATTCTGAGGAAAGCTATTAATCTTGGACCTGATCCATCTTGTGCTAGTGTAAATCAGAAAGAAGTCCTCTGAAGTCAGAGGAGTTACAAAAACGCACTAAAAAAAAAAAAAAAGTTTTATTATTACTGAGGCCAGGAGCCCTGTTATGAAAATAAGGTCTAAGTGCCTCCACACATTTGGTATTTCTAAACTTGTTAACATGAGGAGTGATGAGATCTAGCAGGCAAAGCCCAGAAATAAGAGCTGGGAGGCCTTGACTCTGTTCCTGGCTCTGACAGTGACTTATTAGGTGACAATGAGGAGATCATTTCACTTCCATAAGCCAACACTTCCCCTTTCACCTTTGGTCTTGTTGGTCTGTAAATTCTTTGGTCTCAATGGGACTTTGTAAGTATTCTCATAATGTACATAATAACAAACTCATCCTTGCAAAGAAAATTAAATGGAGCTTACATGCACTGGAGTTACTTAAGAGAAATAACGTATCAAGGCATTGTTTATTAGGACTGGGATTACATAACTCTGTAGAAATAAGGCTGGTTTGTTACCCCAAGACTCATTTGTCACCACCAGTCACAATGGTTTCTTAAAATGACAAGAGATCAGTCTATCTAACTTGCAATTAGGGATAAAAAAAATGCTTGACAAAAAGATTTGACCTTAATTTAAAAAATTAACACCGTGGCAAAAAGCAAACGAAGTGCATTTTCAGTTTAATTAAAATGCCACAATTACAACGTAAATAATTATGTTTTATTAATCATCAGCATTCAAGCTTGAGACTGCAGTGATACTAAAGATAATTAAGTTGCTGGTGCTGAGTATGGTGCCTTAATAATTACATAGTAGTTAATACAGAATGCTAACTAAAACTGGGAAGTTCTGCATAGCAATTATGTTATCTAAGGCTGCTAATTACTCATATTAATTTAGAATTACTTTAGTTTCCTGTGTAGACTAGGCTCGCTAAGCTGCAAGTCCCCATTGTCACTTCTGTCAGATGCAACAGAACTGGGGCTCTCTCGCTTCTCTCGTTGAAGTGTTCACACCATGTTTCACATCATCGAAGTGTGTACAGGAGACAGAACCTTGCGTTGTGCCTGTTGTTAGTTGTCTGGGATGGGATGGGGACTTACCAGCAGGTTCGTAGCTTGGGATGCTAAATTGTTGTGAGGACCTTCTGATTGTTCATGTCAAGGCAGAGTCCACTTTTTAAAGTTGTTCTCATTAGTTCTAATTTCCAGATGGAAAAAGAAGGTTATTTTAAGGAGCATGACGAGAATGATGACATGAAACTAAGCTGAGCCAGGGATAGACCAGAGACAATATAAAATCATAGTTAATTCCTGCATAAACTCATAATATTGAGGACTGTGTTTTAAGGTCTGGCCTCCTGAGTCAGGATATGGGAAGGAGCTGTGAAGCCTGAAATGCTGAATCAGTTGAGCTGAGTGTAGTATAAAGTAGACATTGCAAATAGCTCGAGTGCACAAGGTCTCAAAGGTAAAAAGGAACTGAGAAAATATACTGCAAAGGAAAGTGAACTGGTCAAAAGGCCCCATTTGTCAATTTAAAATTCTCCAGAAATGTGGAAATGCAATGGAGGAAGATTAATGAGTGCTCTTCCTGTTTCTGAGAAGGAAGAAGAGAACTAGGGAGAAGTTTTAATCAGGCAGTTAAAAAATATATGTAAAGGAAGGACACTGAATTGGGTTTTAATTGGTCTCTGGCAAGTAAGCCAACTTCTAATTTTGCAAGCTCAGTCCCTGGGAAAGAATCAGATTATGGTGGGGAACTAGAATTAAAAAAATAAAATAAAATCCAGGAGAAGCTGGTAGAGGTGCAAAAGCAAAGCCTAGATAGAGAGCTTGGGATGCGGCTGGGAGAAGCGGCTGGGGCAGTGGAGGAACGGGACTTCAGTCCATGCTGGATGAGGGGACAGAGCTGGGTTGCACAGGAGGAGGAGCAGAGCAAACCCATGGTTGCTGGGACATCTGTTGGCACATGCCAGCACAGGGAGCAATCGCAGCAGAAAGTGGCTGGGAGTCAGTAAGCTGATGTGCCCGTCTCCTGTTACCACCCCGTGACAGGGTGGCCCTCCCCCAGTTAGGGGACAGGAATCCCAGAACAGGGGATAGGAATCAAGATTTTACAGTAACGCAATGGCAGCGTCAAAAGTTTTAAACCTTGATCTTCTGTTTTTTTAAAAACAAATTTATATTCCATGTTGACTGCCTCCTTCTAGTGTGAGAATAAGTTTCTAACATGTTACTCTGAGCTTGTTTGAAAAGGCACTGTGGCTGTGGGGAATCTCCAGAGACGATGGAACAAAAGAATGCGTCTCTCTCTTCACTCAGCCTTCAAGCATGAAGGAGCTATTTTTAATATCACAAATCAATGCATATGGGGAAACAGATCCTCTCGGCAATGGAGTGTCAGCAGCATCTGAGAGAAAGATGCAGAGAAGCAGGGCTAGCGACTCTAAGGGATCTCCAATATGGCATAACCCACAAGTCTTGATTGGACAATTAGCTGTCTCTAATGTTTTGCTGCCCTTGGTAGCCCTATAGACAGGGCTGGCCTCCCAAAGAAGTTAAGTGCAGCAGAAGAGATCAGTGCTGCTCTTTCTCTCAGAACTGGCCCTTCCTTCACAGCTCAGAGTCCTGCTTATCAGCTGTTGAAGGTGTGGCTGCTTTAACTTACCTTTATTCCTTGGTGACTTTATTAGATTTTGATCTAGATCAGAAGTTCATAATTTGTGTTTTCATAAAACATCTGAGTGAGGACCAAAGTCTGCTCTGATCACTTCTATGTGATATAATTCAAAAGCATTGCATCCGAATGTATGAAATTAGTTCCATGTGGGGCATATTAACTTTAGTTTAGGACCTCATAATCATTATGAACTTTGGAGTCCATGTCAGAAATCATCAGCACTGCAAAAACATATTTTTTGTCTTCCTCAGAAAGCTACCTGAGTGGAGACATGAAACTTAATCCTGCCATTATGTTTGCAGATTTGTCTCTGGACTTGTTTTTTCACAGAAGCAAAATTATTTTTTCAAGGAGCAAACACTACTCACAGAGGCTGACTTCTGTTTGCTGTGGACCATCCCAGATCTGTGTAACTTTTCCTGAGTACCCATAACCCCAGAGGCATTGAGACCACTCTTTCAAGCTGCTCATTAATTATTAAGGCCCCAGTTTTACCAAACATGCAGATAAAAAGCCTGAAAAATTCACTTACGTTGTCCTCTTGATCTGGTTTCACTCCAGTGTTCTGTCAAAACTAGGGTGAAGTAAAGCACCCTACATTCTCATAGATATAGAAAGCACTCCTTGTACTCATTAATTTCCCTTGCAGTATCACAAAGCATTTTGTAAACATAAGCTAATTACGTCACCCCGGGAAGATGGATATCTCAACTGCAGATTCACAAACAAGGAAACCAAGGCCCAGAAGAGTTAAGTAAATCAATTATGAGGAAGTTTCTGGTTAAAACAAAGACTAGAAATCTTTACCAAGTTCCTCATGCTCTAACTGCTGGGCTACACTTGTAAAGGGATTCTCCCCCACAGCACTGCTGCTTTACAACAGCTCTCCTAACTATCTGCCGCAGCCCATCAGGTCCCTGTCTGAGTTTGGTTATTTTCATTGTCTGGTGCAGTGTCAGCAGATGTAGTTCATGTCTGTGTTCTGCATGTACAAGCAGGAGGGTCTGCTTTAGGAAATGCACCCATCCATTGCTAGCTGCATGTGTACCACCATGGATATCAGCACTTCGGTCCAGGAAATTTTGAAGTAAGTGACTTAGAAAGCAGCCCCTGCATGGGAGCTCTGTCTAGAAATTTAGAATGCAAAACATTCCAAGGGCTGAACTGCCCTCATAGATAAACCATTTCCAAGTGCCTTTACTCATGCATTTCATACCCATGCAAGTGCATTTCCTCAGTGCCTTTACCACAGAGTAAGAGCAATTAGCACGCTTCCGCTGACGTGCAGCAAGGTCATGCCCAGCTTGTTTCTGTATCTTCGGCTCAGAGCACACATCGGGCCATTTTGGAAATTTGGGCTTTTGTCTGAAGACAGGTCAGCCTGCATCTGCTTCCCCCTCAAATCTCCCCCAAAGTACAGACATCTGGACTTTTTCAAAGGCATGGAAGGAAAATTTGGCATCCAGCTCCAAATGTTTCTCAAAATCTTCCCCACAAACCCTTAGAAACACGGACCCTTGTGCTCACGCTGTTCTCCATGTGCTGAAATCAGTGGAATTACACCACTGTAAGACAGAAGTAAGGGAAGGAAATGGCCCCGTGAGAGGCCCTTCTGGATAGCAATGGTGAAAATGAAGCCGTTAATCATCATATTGCATGGTGATGAGACTTGGCTGTCAGGCTAATAAATACTCTGATCCAGTGTGGTATGGATGCGCAGCCAGATGTGTTCTTGTCTGCAGAGGCAGCAGAGGGATTTCAAGGTCTACAGTGGGTCTGCTGGAGACAGAGGAATTATTAACACTGCTAGCAATTTGAAGTCAAATTGATGAGGGGCTCAGGGAAAATGTCAGTAAATTAGAAATCATTAGAGGCATTTTGAAAAGCACTAAGGTTGAGAATTTTGTTAAAGGACGTGTTTGTTACAAAGATGACTGAACCCTGTTAGAAATGAAAAGACATTTTATAATATCACTTGACTGAAAGAACAAGGGCATACATGTGTCTGTAAGTGCACGCACACACACACACACAGGCAAGGTTTTAAAAGAGCGAAGTTTCAGAAAACAAAATGAGGGCAAGAATTTGAACAGGATGGGGAGTTGAAACAGAAGCTTTTAATTGCTTCCTGATTGCTTGGGTCAAGTGTTGAATATGATAAAAGGGAAAGCAGAACAACATGATTTTCTGTTTGATTCTCTCTCCTGCTGTTCTCTGAATGGATATGGTGACGCACCAGGGAGGGGGAAGAGATGGGAGAGAGAAGAGAAGGAAATGGCTTCTCCAGACTTTCTACTTCTGTGCATGAAAAGTTGAAATATTGTAATTTTTATTTTTTTTTTTACCATAATCAGCAGTAATCATCCATCTCTATAATGTTTTGTAACCTCTTGATTAGCACAAAGTTTATTTGGTGCTTATCAGTCCAAAGCAAAGGGAACATGAAATTAACTTAGGGTCAAATCTTGGTTTCCCTCCTTCACCAGCTTCCTTTTGACATATGTAGTAATATTGTTGAATAAGGAATGAGTTTAAACTATGCATTTCCATGTTATTCAACACAACATTTTTCTTTTGAGCATTTTACTTTAGCCAACCCAAACCTTCTGAATACTCCCGTAAATACAGGAGGCTCTGGGCTCTGGTGTAACTGTCTGGCCTTTCAACTTTCTTTCAAATAGAAAATTAGAATTTCAGACTTCTGATCGTGTAATTCCAGTAGATGAACTGATGTTGAATGTAGATATTTCTTTTCCAGTTTTATGACAAGCCACGCTGGTCCAAGGAGCATTTCCCTTCCATTTTGAAAGCTGAACCTTTTTATTCTCCTCAAATGGGAATATTCCCACATTGTTGTCTACAGGAGTTTGTCTTTCTCTCCTGCATCTGTATACAACACAGGCAGGGAGGCTGCACATCTGAAACAGCTACAGGGAGTCCTCAGGAGGCATCCTGAAGCCGTGTGAGGAGTCATCAGCAGGGATTTTCAGTGATGATCACTTGCCAAAATCTCCCTTGGGTTTTATGAAGCCGGTGGAGTGCTGCTTTAGTGAGCCTTAGCTGTGATGAACAAATCCTGTATGGGTTAAAATAAGTTGGGACATCGCCTCCTGTCCTCCCAACTAGGCTTTCCTTCCATAGAATTTCACTGCACATCTCTGAATCCCCTTCTCTCTCCCCACACTCTTTTTTGTGAGGCATGTATAAAGGGATGTTGTTCAAAGATATTTTAATAAAAGTGACTCAGAGCTGCTGTATGTTCCAAACTTATTAAAAACAATAATGATTTTGCACACTGAAAATGAGGCTGACAAGTTCAAACTTTACAATGCAAAACTTGACAATCTTCCTTGCCCCTATTGCCTTCTCTCCCCTGCGAGGTTAGTGGACAGTCCCATTCAAGAGGGCAGTTTCTGAGGCATTTAAAAAGGTCAGTTTTTTGAGGCCAGCTGGAGTTGGGTTATTGATACATATGATATCCCTACAGGGATCTAATTTGCAACATGGGGCTTTGTAATTTCATGCTAGAACAGCATAAAATGGAAGAATAACTCATCCAGAAGGAGGGGATTATGTAACAGTAGTGAAGGAGAATTTGCACAGACAGTAAAGATCCTTTGGAAAGTTATGTTGCTGGTTCTGCAGTGCCATACACCCGCTAATTGGTTTCTAACAACGGGGAGATACATTACCAGCAAGCAGAAAAAAAGAAGGGAAGAAAATAGCTTGGTATTAATACAGCTCACCTTTGAAACTCGCTCAGACAAAACTATATTGCAGCTGAATAAAATCCTCCGGTATTGCCCAGGCTCCAACTAATGAATGCCTGCATTTCCTTCTCCTTTCCTTTTCTTTCCCATGGTGTTACTGACTGCGACAAAAACAGGATCTTTGGTGTCACTGGAGTGCTTCAGCCACCGAGAATGCAGAATGAGACGTTTGGCGCAGGGATGCACACAGCCTGTTACAGGTCATGTCAGATAGAAGCAGTACGTGCGCTGAGAGGCACAACACGCTGCATCGAGGATTTGGTGTGGAAGTATGCCGAGTTAATGGAAGCTGCAGGCTCTGCCCTGGAAATGACACTTGATAGCAACAGCAGAAGAACTGCTGACATGCAGAAAAAACTTTGAAGGTTGATGAGCTGGATTCAGAAACCTCATTAATTATTCCAACACACAGATGCTCTAAAGGTGCTGCAGATCTTCACTGGAGAGTAGGGTAGACAGCATTACACAGCCCGCTTTGCTTGCCCTGGAACTGGAGCACCAGAGGATGGGGATGATGTGAAAGTAGCAATGACAGTGCTGTATACAGCTAGTCTAGGCTGCTCCTAATTTTAAAATAGCCGCAGTAGAGGTACAAATAAAATAGTGTAGGTGTGGGGCAGCTTTAGTTTATTTGGGGGTTGCTGTAGGCCATGGATCAGTCCAGAATCTGAGTGGAATCTAACTGAAAGACAGAGAAAACAAGATCAAACAGGTAGAACTGCAGAGTAGAGATCTGGATAAAAATCAATGAACAACTGAAGGCAGAGATCATGGGAATGTCCTGCTGGATTTCTGCATGCTGGGATAGTAACTAGTATAAAGGGAAAGATATAGTAGGAATGAGGAATATGCTTGAAAATGAGAGGCATTTGGAACACCTGCAAATCAAACTGGCATTGAAGGAGAAGATGTATAAGCAAGAAAAACTCCGAGTCCACCAGTTAAGGAATGTATTAGAAGAATTTGACAAGCTCAGGAAAGTTCAGAGAAATTGCATTGTGCAGATGAAAGTCAGACTAGAAGAATATGCTGAGAAAGCTGCACTTTTGGTGGTAGCGAATGAAAACAGATCCCAGGCATGCTTTTTTTTACTGCAAGAGTCTGCTGGAGCCAAACTTCTGGAGGACTTGCTCCCTTTGGTTAAAAAAAAACAAAAATTCTTCTGTTGCATTTGGAGCATCATAATGCTCCTGCTGTTAGTAGCAGCTTGCTTTGGAGTTCTCAGTTACTGTTTTATCATGAGCAACATTCCAGTATTGTTTAGTGGCCATACATTTGATACACTGATGGAAGTGTTGTACCCGTACTTAAGTTTTGAATGTGCAGGACTATTACTATTTTAAGAATAGTTACAAAGGCACTGCAGAGTTGTCCACATTGATTTAATAATCTCCTCTTCCATGCCTTCATGCATAAGTTCACTCGTTTTTTTTTAGAATTTAAGGAAAATTTAGGTTCTGACCATAGCTATTTTTGAATGAAATCGTTACTGTGAATATATTTTACAGTATCTAGCTGCATGCAGTAAAACTCAACAGAGGATTCTCTGCCTCAGGCAAAGGAGACAAAAAAATTGCACTTTGTGCTAATTTGACTGAAAGTAGGAATGTGCAATACTTGATCCTGGAATTTGCTTCCCTACTAGAGTGCCATCTTCCAAGTTTTTTCAGCAGTGGGTCACATTGCAGAATATATCTTTTCTCCGGACTTTGGGGAAGAGCATGGAAGAATGTCAAGATGTAGGAGAGCTTCGTGTGTTAGTTTAGGTTGGTTATGAAGGGCTTTCATCAGTGGGCATTAATTCAGACAGTGCATATTTATGTTTAGCTAAAACCTTTTGTTTGTACATCTAGAGACAATAGGCAGAGGAACTTTTTAAATACAAATAAATAAATAAATGCCACTTTGTGGATGGAAAATTAAATCCTAAAGACCAACATGGCAGCTGGCCAACTGGTAATCATGCTGAGCCTTCAGAATTATCCCTGACATTTATGCACAAAGCAAGTAGACGAAGCTTGCCAGGCAGGAGCTAGCAAACAAACAGTACGCTGAACAAATATGATACTGGGAAAAAACAAACAACAACAACAACAACAAAACACCTTTGTCAGCGAAGCGAAAGCTGTGATTCCAGGACATCATTTTTGCTAGTGATATATGCAGCAGCTTGCAGCAGTAGCAGTGAAGAAAAGTTCCAGAGATGAAAAGGCTAGAACAACCTCTTAATCTCCTTCGTGCCTGTCTTGTGTGACAAGAAAGTCTCCCTTTGAAATGAGAAGAGATACAGCCTAGAATTGGAAAGTTTGAGCATAAAGAGATTGGGCAACACTCAGAGCTAAGGTGAAGTCAGAACAAAGAGGGTTTCTATTTAAGATGCTGAACTGTGACTCAGAGGAACTAAATTTTCTTCCTGCATCCTTCCTCCTTTTCCTCTGGCAACTCACTTAATCTCTCTGTATCTCAGTTCCCCAACTGAATAATGAGGGAGTAATATTAAAGAGTGTCTCTTTTGATACTTGAGAGCATTTTTTTTTTGTTGTTATTATTTTTTTGAAACTTGAATCATTTTACAGAACCGAGGGAGGGGATGATAGGGTGTACAGTTAAAAGAGCAGAGCAGAGGCAGGGAATATCCCCTTGCAAAAAAGGAGCAGTAACAAAAGGCTGAGGGTAGGAATCTGTTAGCCTGGATCAACGTCATCAGTCAGAACAGTTTATGTACACACAAAAAGGCCAGCTTTAGTCAGAGAAAAAGCCTGGTGCAATTAGGACCCAATCTAGAGACCTTGAAGTAATAATGTAATTGCATAATACTAATAGTAAGACTATTACTGCCTCTGTGGCAGTACTACTGCCTCTATTACTATTATAACTGCCTCTGTGGGGGCACCTGCGCCGAGGTAGTCTGAACTGGCATTTCACTGACAACTGCAGCAATGCAAAGCTAGACTGATATTATTTAATTTTTCTTGTCCACTTCCACAGGGAAAGCCATGAGGAAAACAAATGTTTGGTGGGGACAAAGGGAAAAACGAAACATGGCCACCAAGAAAGGGTTCCAGAACTGGGTAGGGTTACTGGAGGTAACTGCAACGGGGTGGATAGCTGTGTTGCTGTAAATTTTCAAGAGATCTTCTCAACCAGCTTCAGCTGCTGTCCTGTATGCGTAACACACCCAAAATCTGATGGTGGCATATATAAAACTTAAGAGGCTTCTGTAGGAGCTGATGGCAGCATTACAGTTTGCATATGTATTTTCAGTATGAAACCGTTGCTTCACATAACACATAAATATGTGATGAATTCTGCAGAGAGGAAACATCTCCCTGTTTTTGATAAACTGTTTCAATAACAGTATTTACAGGTGACACAAAAATAAGGTTTATCTGTTAAACTAGGGTTAAAGAACCAGAATGAGCCAAAAAATAACATATGCAGTACTGTCCTTTCTACACTTGGCAGTCTTTATGAATGATATGTAGAAGGCTCAGATAATCCTATGATGTTTCTGTCTTTCCTGTCTTTATTTTAGGGGGAAAAAAATATATGCTTGGTTATAACAAAAAAAGCAAAGTTGTATTTTTAATTCACACATTTTTTATGCTTTGAATGTAGTTATACGGCTGAATTCCTGCAGGGGAAATCTGTGCAATTACAGTAGGTGACAACACCTTTCCATTGAAGATAACATATGTACCAGAAGGCGCTACACAATGCTATAAGCAGCAAAGAAGCTGAGCAGGAAATGACTTGAAACAGGTATGTAAGCATGTGTTACACAGATATATTTGTGTGTTATACAGACTCCTTTATTTACAATTCATTATACGTTTAGTTAAATCTATATTTAAAGCAGCAACACATTGATTTTAAACATTAATTTTCTTTGTCTGAAAATTTTATGTACAATGGTGAAAACTAGCTTTTCTTGCCCGCCTTATTTCATTTGCACTCTGATTGCATTTGTTACTTTTCTGGCATTTGTTCTTTCCAGGTGCGTTCTTCCATACAATTTGAGGTGTACATGAGGTCTCATGAGGGTTCACATGCATACCCACTTTTACAGAGATTCTAACTGGAAGAGCACTGTATGTTAAGGAGTTAGTGATCTGTCATAGCTAACCTGAGAAGGTGCAGGCCTGTGCTGTCCTGTCCTGTCCATACACATTGGTATTTGGGTCTGTGTTGCGCTGCATGTGCGCTTTGGCAGCAGGAAAAACTTAGCCTGCTAATTGTACTGAAGAAGCCCTTTGGCAGTTCCCACTTGGCACCAGTGATTACACCACCTGCATGTCCTGTATTTATCTTTTAGTGAAGCAATGTGTTTACATACGAATGTCCTTTTATTTGACAGTAGAAATGATGAAAATAGCTATTTTATTCTAAGAAAATTCTGGAAAAGCTCAGGAAAATCATACCAAAATGCCAGTGACCTTCTTCATGGATGGGGTCTGCAACATATACCAAGTCCTGACTGGAGATCTATCCAATGGTGCACAATTCAGAGTTTCCTGGCCTTTGAAGGCATATACTGTTATCTATAGTATCTTCTTTTTCCTTATAGTGTTGTCAGCTGCAATAAATTGAATTCTAGTTAATACCTCTCAGAGAATCACTCACTGAGTGACTTTCTTACTGGGGTCTTAAGAAAATACTTCCATTGCTCTAACTTTCTCCCATCTGCTAAATGATGGAAAGAATGAAGTACACTCTCTAAATATATGGTCCGTAATTTCTCCCTGTAAATTGCACTATGTATATTATATCCTGCAGTAAATGCTCGAGACCTTGAGCACACTCTCACCTTTTGTGCATGTTTATTGACACAGAGTCCTTCCCCTAAGGGTGCCAAATTGTAACATACGGCAGGTGTGGTAATATCCCCATCTTTGGGAGTGAAGAGGATGTGTGATGAGATCCAACTTACTTTCCAAGATCACATAGCCTACGGAAACTGAACTTAGATCTTCAGCAAGTCTAATAAGATGAGTATTGCTTTTGTGTTTAAAGCAATTAGCTCTAAACAAAAGACCAGTACCTCATTAGAAGTCTCCCTTGTACAAAGAAAATAAGTTCCTTCTTTCAGATAGTTGCGTGACTGAACACTGAGGTGACACCTCATATGATGACACCTAATGATCAGTGAACAGAAATAGGAATCCAGAACTTCTTGACATATTTAGCTACAGATGTAGGCTCATCCAGTCCAGATGTTTGAGAGCAGCGAAGCTTTGGCTGACCCAGATTCTTCTTTTCCTCAGGCCTGCCTCTTGTACCATAACAGCTTTGAGGCTGTTGGAAGAAACTTGCTAAAAAGTTGCAAAATATGCATTTTTAGCAGTGTTGCACTCCCGCAGCTCCTACTGATTTCCCATGAGGCTGAGGTAAGGCAGTTTTGCAGAGAGGTTCCAGACCCTCTGTATATATTGGTGCTGACTTCAAAGGAGGCTGAGGATCTGACACTAGAGAAACAAGAACAAATACATACAAGAATCCTTCCACTGCAGGCACCAAGTGTATTTCTGTGCAACTTACCTGTCTCCCATAAATTGTCACATTCAGCAAGAAAGAACCTGGAGGAAAGATGGAAATAGTACATCAAGCCATTGTATCATTTGAAAATAATCTTTTCCAAAGGGAATATTGGCTAGGGACTTTTTTAAGAAGATGGAACTTCACAGGTGACAAATGTACCTAATATGTCAATGTAGTAATGAAGTTAGTTCTGCACCGTTTGGAAAACAGCAAATTTCCTTGCAAGGTTTGTGATTAAACATCTAACAGAAAATAATGATTTCTTTGCAGGCACTTAGGCACAAAATATAAAGACAAAAAAGGAGAGACAACCAGAGAAAGAACCTGCTAAATATCACTATTGAAAGCCACCATTAGAGTCTTCTTAATATTCACTGTTCATTATAAAAACTAGTATCTATAAAACTGAAGTACCCAGTGGGAGAAAGTATGACTTTTAACTTGCAGAATGCCTTCTCCCTTCAATTCTTTTTCTCACACAAAACTGACGCTTATTTTGTAAAGAACAGTTCAGGAGAGGAGAAAGGTAGCATATTGATTTGGATGTGTATCTTGTTATTGAGGAGGAGCAACAGACTAGCTGAATTACAAAAGAGAAAAACTGTATTTTGCTGCATGTAAGCAAAGATTTCTATAATGAGCTTGAGTAAGTACGAGAGCAATATTGACTTGCATGGGGATGGAGTGGGAGAGAAAGGATTTCTGCCCACTGTGATGAGCATGGGGAACTAGCTGTACCTTTCAGAAGCCCTTGCCTGAACCTGCTGGAAAGGTTTGTTATGTTGAACAGAGATTCACATTTGCACTGCTTGAATGTACACAAAATATTAGAACAAATGGGAAACAGAGAACAAATCGAGTATGAAATATTTTGAAGAAATCTGAACAAACAATGTTTTGAAGGAAGTTGTTGCTTCTTCCTGCATCATTTCACTCTTATTTTTCATTGTTTCTCTCTGTCCTTCTCCTAATTTATATTCTGATGAGGAAAAAACAAAAAACAATACCTTCACTTTTCTACATATATATTTTATTTTCTGAGAAACCCTTTCAAAAAGAGAAAAAAGGAAACAAACGCATGGAAAATGGTGCAACATGTAGACAGGATTTCTACTGTAATGTCTACTTACTGACTGGCATGGTGGTAGATACAAACTTGGGTATAAGAACCCAAAAGGCTGTATGCCCTTCTGAGATTCTAGAATGCAAAAATCTAAGTGCCTTAGCCTGTATTTTCAAATAAAGGCTTCCAAAGTCTGTCTTTTTAAAAATGAGGCAGTGGGAATTCCCTTATCTGAGAAATAAACTAGATAAAAATGATAATCTGCATCGATAAAAAAAAAAAGAAGATTTCATTTGGTAGACTTCTCCTTAGAGAAGAGACCAGCTTCTTTTTAAATAAACAAGCATGTTGATTTATTCATAATTACTGTGGATAGATATTTTTGCCAATCAAACATAACAATATAATAATAATAAGTAGAACAACTCCATAAGGAGTTGAGAGGATGCAACTCATTAAAAGCAAACAGGTCACTGCATTCAGGCAAGAATAATGAAATGCAAAAACAAAAGGTGAGGAAGGACAAGCTAAGTAACAGCATGGCAGAAAAAGATTTGGATGTTAACATACATCATAGGCTGAATGGGAGTAAACAATGTCATGCAGCTGTGAAAAAAAAAAGCAAACACTTACTGCAATTTTTAGCCAGTGGTATCACCTACAAAACATCTAGCAATTCTTCAGCTCTCCTTCAAGATGCTTATGCCCCAGCTGGGATGCTGTGTCCAATCTGGGGTACTTTAAGGAAGGTATGATCCTATTGGGGAAAAACAAACAAACAATCAAACAAACAAAAACAACAGAGGAAGACACCAGTGATTACCAAGCTTCATGGAAGTATAATTGTAAGTAAAGGCTAAAGGAATCGTCTTAAGTTTAGACTAAGCTTAGTCTGAACGGCTGAACATCAGAGAAAAGAAAACTAAGAGGTAAAACAATAGCAGCCTTCAAATACATAAAAAGTAATTTCAGTGAGAGGAACAAACTGCCTTCTGTGTCCTCTTCATTTTGCTTTCATAACTGTTTGCTCATCACTTTTGAAGTACTGCTTGGAAATCAACGTTACCCAAATAATACTAAGTACAGTCTTTGCACTACTACCATTTTCCTGGTGCATTATAAATACACTTAAGAAATACAATTTGGGAAAGGCAAGGCAGAATGGGAAAAAAATCTTTTCCATGATTGCAGATTGCTCTCCTCCTCTAAAGCAGCTGCTGTCAGAAATTGTTTTCAACGAACCTTCGCCTCACCTCTATGCTGACTGAGCTTACAGGAAAAGCTGGCATGAGCTTGATTTGAAATGAAATAACTCCCATTTTGGAGTGGACTGTGTGATGAAGATGTAGTTATAAAATAAATAATGATTCAGCTCTAACTTTCAATTTTGTCCTTATTAAGTTGCTCAACCAGGTGTTGAAGCCAATAGAATTTGCTTTTTCCCCTGTTGGAAAGCTATTTTGAGTGCAGCATGACTGAAGAACAGCCACTTATTAGCTGCTCGGCAGTGCTTTCGGCTTTTCTGCTAGAATCCCCCGCAATTGCTCAAACAACACTTTTGCCAATACTCATCTAGCTCAATCAGTACCTATAACACTGGGGTATGAAATTATGTGGTGGTTGCGGTGGTGGTAAATTGCCTGCTGTTTAACATCTCTGTTTCATGGCCTGGTGCTGGGAGGGATGCAATGCTGATTTTGAGCTCCAGTTTGTATTTAATTCTTTCTCTCTTCACTCTATCCACTTGAATTCCCCTGTAGTTTCAGTGCAGTATGCATCCTGGCAGAAATTCCTGAATAATGTTGCAGAGTTGCCATGGTTTGTTCTGGAGCTATCTTTCCTTCAGTGACGAGGGATGTAATCCTTCTGCATTCCAACTGGACTGTGAGGATTAATTAAAGTTTGCAATGCGCTGTGAGTTCCTTGCATGCTACTGAAGTGGAAATTATTGTTTGTTACAGCCAGTTTGAATGCCATCTGGGATTTCCACGTTAGTGTTGCAGCTCTGTTGTGCGTCACCAGGCTGGAGCTGGTACCATGAACGAAAGATTAGCACTGCACTCTGTTGCTGTGTATTTGGTGCTGTGTTCAGAGCCTACTTAAGGACAAATACTTCCTGAGAAGCTGAACTCAGGACACTGGCACTCCATGGGCTTTTCTATAGATTGAAGCCTGCAACATCCCTTTCCTTTTGCTGTGCGCCCACTCTGCTATGGGCTGGATCCACACAACAGCAGATCCCTTCGACCTTCTCCACCACCACCCTTGCCAGCTTTGAGAGACTGTGCAAGAAATGACGGAGGAACTGGGCTCTGCACTTTGCAATAGATGCTTTCTCCCATGCAACAGAATTGTACCTTTCTGTTGCATCTAAACCTGTCAGGGACATGGCAGAAGGGACTGATCTTAGCCGAAACCCAAGCACAGCGATTCCGCAATATTCTTGTATGCTTTTAACACCTACAGAAATGAACCTAAAACTTGCTTTGCTAATTTGCAGGGCCAAATGAATGTCTGTGTACTAAACAGCACAGCCATGATTTGTTACTCTGCTTTTATTATCCAGCTTTAGTTCAGCTCAGAGAGCGTTTTAAAACACACCCGTGTGCCTTCAGTCTTTGCAAGCCCCAACAAACAAACCAGGTTTAAATGAATGCGGGAACTCCCCCGGTATCCTGACACATGCTCATTATTGACAGAGAAAATGACATAAAATGTAACCACCCAGTTTGCTTCTGAGGATTCCCTGCAAAAGATAAGCTAACAGTTTGAAATTCACTTCCTAGATGAAGGAGTCTCTTTTGTTTCTTACACTGGGATATAAATAAACTGGGAGGATTGGCTTTCCAAAAAGGGTGCTATTAAAGAGGTACAAATATAGAACTGTCACCACGTTATTGTTGTTAATATTATCATATATGTTAATATTATCATATAACTTAGCATAACTTGGCAGATTTCAATCTTACAGTTAAGACCCCAGTGCTGAACGCTAAATAAACACTTGCCAAAAGTTAGATGCTGTCCCAATGAGCTTCCTGTGCCCTCCCTCCCCCATAGCATCAGACTCTTCAGCCTTTGCAGTGTCCCCTCTGGTTTTGTGAACAAGCACCAAATGGAATTGGCAGGAATTTTGCAGCAGTGGTTCTTCATTGAGGACATTACAACAAATTTGTCAAAAGCAAAGTTAAATAGAAATATTTAAATATAGTTAAATAGAAAAATGTAGGAGACAAAACAGAGGGACAAAGCAAAAGAGGGGATGGAGAGGAGCAAAAGCGGTAGATGAATGTAGGAAAGAACAGACAGGACGAAGGAAAAAAAAGGCAGATTTGGGGAGAAGAAATTAGAGGAGAGACATGAGAAGAACTGAGAAGGACAGAGAAGGAACTGGGAATGAAAATGAAAGAATGACACAGGAGAAACTGGCATTAAAATTTTTATTATAAGTGTAATTTATTGTCATTAGAGCTCCTTTAATTACCTTTCAACCTTTTTTTAATGATGCCCATATGTTGCTTGTAACAGGGTTTTATGACTTTTGTTCTCCCACCTTTCCCATGGCTTACATTCCTACTTTAATTACTAGATTGACATCAGATGCCTCGCCTAATGTTTTCGCACCAGTGCTTCTATTCGTGGTGATGCTGTATTTGGGGAAGAAAAAACACCTGCCTCTCCTGGTCGAAGGCTACTTGCTGTTCTTGAGGATCTCCACCAGATGGCAAAGCCGATATTTTTGTGGAGTTTCCAGGCCACCTTTAGATAATAATTCACCCTAGGAGGAGTAGTAACAACAGATCCTTTACTGCATGGATTAAACATGGTGATTAAAAATCACTGAGTAGATTCTATGTGGAAAAACTTGTATTTCCTGGGAATAATAACAAAACAGGAAAATAAAAGATTCAGTTACAAAATGGTAATGCTATTGGGAAAGCACAATGTTCACTCTTTTCTCTGCAAATCTCTATACGAGCAATGCAAATCTCAAGATTCTTTGAGATAGTATTACTACTTTTTCAGTTGAAATAAAATTTTATGGAGAAAATAATGTTTTCTCATGTTTAATCTCTGAAATTTTTGTGGCTAGCCCAGGCCTCCTCAGTCTGAATGTAATCCAAGGTAAGTAGGTAAGCAAGAGGCAGTTACAATAAGATATAATTTCTTAGTCTGTGTAATTACAAACATAAGAAGTACAATGAGGTTTGCTGTCATTTTTTTCCCTCCAACATGCCCTTATGACAAAGATTGTAATTGTGAAGACAATCACTGATTTTCTTCCCTTACCTCTGTGGGGTTTACATACCATTTTAACCACACTGCTTCAAGAAACTGATTTCATCACTGAAACTTGGTTGCACATACATAATTATACAGTATGAAGAAATGCAAAGAAGCAAATCAACCAAAAGAGGCTATATCTAGATGGCATTTGTAATAAATTAATGTATCAGTACACAGGCTTTGTACACACAGGCCACATACCTGACATTATAAGACACTCAATGTTCTTTATCGCTCAATTTTACATTGTACCGCTCCTTCATGTAGTGCACTATATCTGCTGAAAGACCTACAGGAGGAAAAAGGCAATAAAACATTGCCTTTAGCTTCCTCCAAGAAATTGGCCTCTTGTCTGTGCCCAAAATAAGCCTGTATCAAGAAATTTTTTAGCAACTATTAAAAAAAAAAAAAAAAAGGTGAATTTACCCTTCTTTTTTAAGAACAAAATCATTTATTTTTTAGGAACAAAATGATTTCTTTCAGATTTGGCTTCTTTTCTATCAGCAGGAGGAAGGGAAGGATTATTTACTTCTTCAATAGTTCTGTAGGTTGACCCAAATTTTACTTCCAACTGTTGACAGTGATGACAAGGAATATTAGAGCCTCTCTCTACTGCTGCCTGGTTGAGTTACATCTGGCATCAACTATATTTGTTCAATGGCTCCCGATCAATTACATCCTGTAGTACTCATTTTTCTGAGTATCAAGACAAGTAAAAAGATGAGGCTGTTCCCACTCCATGTGGATGAGATGGTAGCGTGAAAAAAGTCAGCGCTATATTTGGAGTGTTCCTAATTGCACTGTTCTATTTCCAGCTGCCGAAATCTGCACTAGAATTTTAATTAAGGGCTAAATTCATGCAGCAGATCCTGACAACAGGAAACAGTTATGTTATTTAAATAGGCTTTGCAACGATCAGATTTTATCTCCCAAAGCAGCACTCAGATGAATATTAAAGCCACTTTTGTTCTTCTGGAAAGAACCGCGATCACACGCAGAGAGCCAAAGGAGGTCAAATCCTCGGCTGAGGAAAAGCCATTAAAGCTGGGGCAGCTCTCCAGACGATGACTGAGGTTTAAAACAAAATAATAATAAAAAAAAAAATAAAGCTGCCTTCTTGCACACAAACGGCCGGGAGTACTCCGACAGAAGTCAGAGGCACGCCGTGGGAGCGGATATCTTCCCTCAGGGCGCCCCGACAGCCACAAAGCCGGTGGCCGCGGCGCCTGCGCCCACAAAATGGCGGCCGCGAGGCCCCGTCCCCAGCTCCGCGGCGCCCCCAAATGGCGGCCGGCGGCGCGCCGCGCTGCGGAGGCCGCAGCGCCGAAGTGCGCATGCGCGCGGCCGGCTCCTCTTCCCCCTCCCTTCCCTGCCGCTGAGCGAGCGCATGCGTACACGAGGCTGGGGCGTTGCGTTCCTTCCAACCCGGCCGGTGGCTTTGTTTTGTGCGCATGCGCGCGGGGCTGCTCTGGAAAGGGCCAGAAGGGGCGGGGCTCGGTCAGGTGACGCGGGCGCCTCGCGCTGGGGCCGTTGGAGCCGTAACGGCCGGGCCCGGGCCTGGGGGAGGTGCTATGGCCACCACCGTCAGCACCCAGCGGGGCCCGGTGAGTGCCGCCCGGGGCCTGCCCCGGCGCCTTACCTTCCCGAGCCCCCGGCGGAGGGCAGAGAGGAGCCCCCCGGCCTTCTCCCGGCCGCCGCCGTGCGCCCTGCCCGGCGGAGAGGCTGCGGGAGCGGGGGGGGTTCGGGGGGGCTCTCTGCTTTCGGGCTGGGCAGGCTCAGGCAGCCGTCTGTGAAAGCTGTGGGGTGAAACGTGCTGAAAGGGGCGCCCGGTGGTGGTGTGCAGTCGCGGGGGGAAAGCAACTGAACAGTCCGGTCTAACAGTCTTAACAGTCTTGGGAGCTCGTGCTCAGGGTTAATGGGGAATGTTTAATTGCATGGCGGCGCTCTGGAATCATCTTCCCTTATGCTAGGATGTTTTGTGGTGTGGTGTGTAAGTTTGGTGGTATAACATCTTTCTACATATGCGTTGTTTCTCTCTGGAAGGGTCTGGTAGTAATGGGCAGTATGATGTTGCTCTGCAGGTGAAGTAAGATTTTTTTTTCTTAATTAATTTACATTTCTGGTCTTCATTTCTTTCAAACAGCTGCTTTCTTTGCTTTGCTTTCCTGAGAGACCAGAGGACTGAATTATTAAATTACTAATCTTGAAAAGCTGAATTTCTGTATGTTATTATCTTATGGTAGTAATGCTATTTGATCCTCAATTTAATTCATTAAAATGCCTTACTTGTCAGATCTTTAAGAAAGGATTCCTTTTTCAATTGTTTTTAATCATAGTTCTGTTGTTGGGATAAAAGTTTTCAATGAGGAATTACGGTAGAAAGCGTGAATTAAGACTTCTGCTATCTCTTGATGATATTGTGAAAAGATAACAGCTGATAAATTAGGTAGTGTCTATCCTCAGAGGCTTGGTGTTTGTGAGTTTATTGCTTGATTAAACCAAATACTATTCTTTCAATATGTGACAGATTTTATTAAATATAGAGACAAGTGACATAACAGAGTTTATTTCTAGGTATCCCTTAGCTGATGTTTGGAAATGGCTGGGGAGATGGAAGGGAACTGGTGCTTGAAGAGGATTCACAGGGACTGGTAACAAACAGTGGTGATGTGGCTGAAGCTGGACAAAGGGCCTGGCTGCAGTCCTGACCTGCTGAGAGGTGATACTGTGCAGGTGCTCGCTGAAATGGAGAGGCATTTCTTTCCAAGAGAAGTTTTACTTGCACGAGGTGCTAAACACCTTGTTGATATTCAGCAGAGTACTTTAATCTCTGCTTGTTTTAGTTTGTTGAAATCCTCTTGGGTTGAGAAGGTTTTAGTGAGAACTTTCTTGGACTTAACTATAATCTCACAGTTTGAAGATCATAATTTCTTTGGTTTTATTAAGTGTTTTAAAGGAACCGCATCTCAACATCTAGGATGTTATACTGGATGTCGTGTCTTACAATTACGCAGGTAGTCCTATAGAATCTCTTGGCAGTATTTTGTTACTTAGAATTGATTTAGACCTGACAGGTAGAAAGGTGTATGTGGGTTTATCTTGTACAGCGTTGGCTTTCTCTTTTTTTTTCTCATGTACTCCACACATTGTGCATGCTTTTCTTCTTTGTCTTAAGCACTTCAGAGATTTGAATGATTTCAAATGAACGATTATATTATACAGTATTGAAAAACTCCCATTCACAGATGAGAATGCTGATCCAGTACGTAACACACCTTTCTTAATTTTCTCTAGAGCAGAAGATAGAATTCTGCTTGTTTCTATGTATACAACTGCATTACAGATGAATAGCCACTAAATGGTGCTAAAGGATAGAGAAACACTTTTTCTTCAGTGCTGCAGAGAGCAGTTCTCATGTCTCTTTCAGTTTGAACAGGCAAGAAAATATTCAAGGTTGTTCTAGTTCCATGCAGATAAGAAAACAAAGTATGCTGCTATACCATTGCCAATCTTGTTTTTATACCTATGCTTTCTAGTTTGTGTGACTATGCCTCTTTGATGAGGAATTAAAAATTCTGATTGACCTTGAGTTTTTTAGATGAAAGAGAACTGGAATTCTGTCTGCTAATGGTAGATACTCTGCTAGAATATAGATTTATGGTCACAGTGATAGGAGATTAGTATGAATTCATGTTGTGTGGTATTCTTGAGAACAAAACAGCTTTTGAAATCTAAACTACAGCTGAATACAGAACGGCTGCTAAATGATACCTTTTCCAGGTGAGGGATATTGCTAAACAGTCTGGTCAGGCTTTAGGTTGAGTCTCAGGTCTGAGACATCAAGACCTCGTATTTGTGATATGTCAGCTAGCCTAGCACAGCCAAAATGGATGACTCTGATTATTCATAATGCTGGCAAGTGCCAGATCCTCCAAAATTTAGATCAAGTGCCAAGCTAGGATACGTAGATTTCTGCTCCTACGGTTTCCCTAATAATCACTGCTTTCATGATTGGAAATTTTCTAATGAGCAGCTTGTATGTGCGATTACCTCTTTTCTTGTTCTAATACTGCAATTTAACTACATAAGCCTTGTCATCTCTAATTTTACTTGGTTTTGTTTTGAAATATAGCTCAAGAATGCAGTAAACACTTCTTGAATTTGAGATGTCTGTAGACGTTAATTTTATCTTCGCTTTGTAACTCTCGTTTGAATATGACAGTTCCTGCCATACTTAGCCTTCAAATCACAAAAGATTCCCATTTTGCAAATTTCTTCTTCCCTGAAACCGCATCAGTCTTTTTCTTTGTTAATGGCAGTACTTTTGCTCTGTGGAATGTATTTTGCAGATCTTTCAATGTTAATGTCCTGGACAAATTTAGATGCGCTGGGAAAAGCCAGTAGCAATAGCTTGTGGCAAAATGCTCAGTCAGGACTAAATATAGTTGGTATACTTGGCAGAAAGGGAAAAATACTGTCAAGGTGATGACTGTAGACTCGTAAAGTGCTTACAGGTAAACATATGGAAGCAAAGGAAGTAAGTAAGTAGATGAGTCTTTCAGTTAAAAAGAAAGGATCGTGATAATGAGGTAAGAAATGTCTGGTAATTTTGTTGAAAAAAATAGAAAGTGAAATTTGCTCCTACCTGTGGCTGTCCCTGCATCTCCCCCTCACCCCCAAAACTTCCCCTGTTCCAGTTGGACAACTGAATTCTCTCTTCTTGCCCTGTATCTACAAAGAGAACCTGGCTCCGTTTTCTCAGCTCCTCATAGTTACTGGAAAGCTCCTAAGAGGTAGATCTGAAGATTCCTCTGCTCTAGACAAATGGTCTGCCTTTCCTCACAAGTCCTGTGCTACAGCCCTTTCTGTGGGCCCAAACTGGATGCACTATTCCAGATGTGCTCTAACCAGTTGTGAATAAAGGGAAACAACTGCTTTTCACAGTTTACTGGCTAGACTTCTGTTGATGCAGTGTAGTATGCTGCTTGGTTTTGTTCTGGGAATGCACTGCTCATTCACCTTTCACTTTGCACTTCCATGGATTTCCCCCTGCTGCCCTGCCAGTTGTTCTTTAGGCTGTACCAGTGCCAGGGATTTTCCTGTCCAAAGTACAGGACTTTATGCTTGTTGTTGAATTTCATGAGTTTCCGGCCAGTGTATCTCTCAGACACTGTGGTTGTTGGCTATGTCTTCAAACATACCACCATTCTCCTCCAAATTTAACATCATCCTCAAAGACTGATGAACGTATACCCTGTCCTCATCTCTGGTCACTGAAAAGAAAAAATAAAAACATGAGGCACACGTGTTAGGTCTCAGACCCATGCCTGTTAGGTACACACCTCTGAGAAACTTTGCTTTTAACCCACTTCCAGTGTCATTGACCACTGAACTTCAACTCCTGAGCTCTGTAATCTGGGCAGTTTTTCCTCTGTCCAGTGGTCAACCCACATGTGGATTGTAATAACTGAGCTTTGATACTGAGATGTGGTCGGTGACCTTTTTGAAAGCCTTTTGTGAAAATCAAGGTAAACAAACCTACTGTTCTCTACTTATTCACAGGTCTACTAATTTTATCATAGAAAGCGGTCAGTTTCAATTAGGCATTTTGTACCCCTGGTAAATGTTGACTATTCCTTGTACCCTCTTTCATGAGCCTGGACATAGCTCTCAGAAGGACTCCTTGCTCTGTGAATTTCCTGGCAACTGGAGTGAAACTGACTTGCATGTTGTTTCACACATCATCCTTTCTGCCCTTTTCAAAGATGGGTGCGACATTTGTCTTTCTACGGTTATGGGGGACAACTTCTAATCTCCATGACCTTTCAAAAATGATAGAGAGCAGCCTTGAAAAATAGCATCAGCTAGCTCTTTCAGCACCTTTGGATGCATCCAATCTGGTCCCAGTTTTTTTCTTCAGCATGCAAAACGTAGAATAGTTCAAAATTCTCTTATTCAGTCGGTGGTTCTTCTTTCTTAAAAACAGTGAAACCATTTAAAGATAAACGTGTAGAACTTTTTTGAGTAGTTAAGGTGTTTTATAGCTCTTTAGCATGAAACTTCTCTGAAACCTACTATCAGAACTTCTGGTGTTATTTGCAAGTGTAGAAACCTTAATTACATTTCTCCAAAGGTATCGTGGTTCCCAAAGTCAGAGCATTTGTGCTTGTCCTTGGGCCATGTTGCCTTTCCCTCCATTATGGAGGAAATTGCATCATCAGTTAGAGAGTCAGGTAAGGTGCCTGATGACTTCCCCTCCTCTTTCCTTTACCTCCAACCCTTATTGCATTTTCTTTTGTTCAGCCCTATGTGGTAGCTTACTTAACAGTGGCATTGGCACCACCTAATCTTGCATGAGAAATGAGAGTGAGAAGGAACAGGAGGATGAAACTGACTGCCCAGTCCTGTGTTAGGCTGGACAGCTGTGGAGCACCACGCTGCATTCGGTTTGAAGGAGTGGGTTGAGATGGGTTTTTTCACCTGCAACATTTCACTCTAAAGATCCTCAAAACAAGAGGTTACATGGCTTTAGTGGACAGAAGGGGCAATATTTTTGTCTAGATAACTCATTTTTGATAGTAATGCTGTCAGTGAAGCTTATTAAGAAGTGATTACTAGGTAGGCTTATTTTTATGAAGGCCTGCTAAATGTCTGTCTTCAGAATTGTAGTTTTGTCATGATGCTGTCATATTTGTCTTGATTCACTTTTCAAGCTAGTACAATTCAGATTGGAACGTTTTGTTCTGCAATTGATGGTAGCGTGGAGTTGAATTTCACATTCTTCTTTAAATGTTACAATAGTAGAGGGAAGTGTGTGTGTTTTTAAATGGGATATCGAGCAGGATACAAGCTTGTCTCTGATGTCTGCCTTGCTTTAAAAATAAACTGTGGTCGAATTCAGGTTATACAACTATTTTTGATTGGGATTTGGAGGTGGCAATTACTTCTAAATACTTTGAAGGGGAAAAATTTCTGTTTTCTCTACAGATAAAGATTGTACACTATTGGTTTGTCTCCATCTATATGGAATCAACTGATAACCAGCATGAGAACTTACTGATTAATGTATTTTCCTCCATGAGCATCTCTGCTGGGTGCTTATGGAATGTAGCACTGGGACTTCTGTACCAGATCTCACTCAGAGCTGAGAATTTAAGATGGGAGTGTATACATCTCCTGTTCCCCACTATTTCTCTTGAGGGGTTTGCCATTCAGATCTTTTAAGAATTTAATTACACTATTGGTTTTCAGTTTCTGGCTATGTCTGTTCTACAGTTTTAGGGTAAGAGTGTAGCTTTGTGTGAGATAGCTGAATGGCCTAACAGCAGCTTAGATGCTGTGAGAAAGCTTTGGTCTCCCTTACAGATTTTGTCTTGTCTCTTTTGGACCTCAGTGCGGAGACTGGTTTATATGTTTAACTTTGGAGCAGTATCTGGGTGACCTTAATAATAAAAAGTTATAGTGTTTTTCACTTGTCTGACCATCATGAATGAATGAAGTTTTCCAATGTCCACGTTAAGACAGTTGTACCAAATAAAATATGCTATCCTGTTTTCTGAGAAGCTGGCAGAGGCAGCCAGAACATATGGCAGTGTAGTTCCAGAGCTGCAGCCACCACTTCTGGCTAGAGGAAATCTTTATGATGCATGTTTTTAAAGATGCTAAAAATTCCAGATTTGAAACTTTCTGGATGTTGTTGAGGATTGGAGGGGACCTGCTATGTTGCAAATGCCATTCACTGCCTTTCTAATTCTGGTACTGTTTCAAATCTTTCCTAAATGGACTATGTTTTCCTTTAAAATAGTGGTGTTTTTTTTTTAAATAATGTATATTCTAATAAGAAGGCTGCTACAGGACCTGTCATATTTCCAACCTAACTTAAATAAGCTTTCTTTCAAGATTAGCATGGTATTTTAGCTCAGTCTTCTCCCTCTTTCTACCCGTTTCCCCCCACACTTCTTAAAATTTAAGCTACTGGTTGCTGTCTTGGTAGAAGTAACTTATGCTCTTCTGGCTTGATTTCTTAAAGCATTCAATTTATTTGGCTATCCGGGAAGGATTGTTTGTGTGCCCGATTCAGTCCAAATTATTGTCTTCCAGGTCGGCTACCAGAATTTTAGACTATGTAGCAAATGAGGCCTCATATATATACTGTGGCATTCATTTGTATCCTGTTTAATGATGGTGGAATGTCCTAGAAATCAGTGTTAGCCTGTTTTTATCATGATAGTCATTACTCAAGCATCAATAAAGCAAATGTTTGATTGGTGAATAAAAATATTTTATGGGTAAACATATTAAAGACTGGAAAGGCTGATGAAAGCTCAGCTATCAGCTGAGGATCATTAGTTTACATACTGGTTGATAATACTATTAGAGTGCTACTAAATAACCAATAAAGTCTTCTGCAAATAGCTTATTTAATAGCTTTTAATTTATTTATGGAGTTATTTTCTTCAGGAAGCAAGCTATTATGAGGAATCCAAATGTCAAACTTGCGTGGTTGTGACAAGATAACGTATGAGGTGCATACTCTCTGTAAGGAATATTTTTTGTAGTTCTCTGTTCTCTCCTTTGAGAGCTATTTTCAGCACTGCCACAATGCCTAGGTAATGCCTTCAGCGAAGTGGTGCTCCATGAAAAAGGAATTTGTTGTTTTAACAAAGTAGGAGTCTAATAAACATGAGCAAAGCATTCACTTCTAAATCAGTGTTCTTAATGTATACTGTCAATTAACTATTTTTAAAGTTCCCTTTAAAATGTACACCTTCTGTAACAATTGCTTTTCATTGTAAGATTTTAAGACATGGGTAAGCAAAACTGATTCTCTTCCCTCCCTCGTTAATAGCCTGGCAGCAGGCATTCAGTATTCTTCCTTGGCTGCTTTGATAACTTTCTTTCTGGCATGTAACACCTACTGTTGCCAGGATCCCTGAGGCTCTTGAGCAGAAATGGTGTCTCTTGCCAAATTGCATTTCATATGACTGTTGCTATCTCAAAGATGCAATCCCGGCATGCAAGCGCTGTCTAATCTTCAGAAGCTATGTCCTCAGGGCCTTTTAACTTCCTAAAGTATGTTGTTCTGTGGGCATGCGTTTGCCAGATACGCAATTGAGTAATCTTGTCTGGGATAGTAACATAAGAGATTACACTTTCTTTTGTCTTGATGCAGTGGACAGTTATGTATTAAATATATAAACATCTCTAGAGACAACAGAAGTGAGCTTAATTATGAGTTTTCTATGCTGCTTATTACATTATACTCTCTATTTTAGTGTGGTGATCCATCTGAGTGTATTGGTGGCAGTGTTCACTGAGCATTTAAAACCTAGAAACAAGCAGAGTTGTTGAATTGACAAGTAACAGGTAGAAACTTATCTTTCTTATACCATAAACATTACATAAATTAAATGGTGACTGTTGATTCACATTACCACGTGTGACAGAGTTCCCCTCAAACTCTTCTACTTAAGATTTTTCATCATTGTGCATTTCTGTGGTAAGCCAAATTTGGAATTCCTGCGTTATTTTGAGTATGGTGGGATTCTATCCCCAAAATTGACAAAGTTAGTTGCAGGCTGCGTGTAACGTTTGAAGAGGATTAGGACATCTTTCTGTTAAAGGATTTGATTTATAGGAAATGTTGTCTTTGTGATCTGTCTTGAGGATGAGTGTGAAGATGACCCTTTCAAATAGTGCGTTGCGCCATGTATTTTGGAAAGATTTATGCAGCAATTGCATCTGCTGTGGGTGTGTGTAAAAATACTGGAAACTTCATTGAGCAGTAGCTTGCATTAATGGTAATGAAAGCATATTGGACTTTATCACCTCTATTTCAGTGCTCTTTCATACTGAAGGAGTGTCAAGTACCATCTTGTCACAGGACTGATCAGCTAGAGCAAGCGATGGATAAGTGAAAGAACTGGGTGGCATCGGATGTAATTTGTGAATGGGATGTAAGACTTGGTAGATCTGACCTTTGTGTGGACTAGTTAAATGGCTAGCTGTAGAGCAGCCTGGGTTCTGTATATTCAACTCTTTTTTTTCCAGAGGCTTATATTGGAAATTAGTATTTTTGAAAGAGAGCATGAGTACATTTGTCATGTGAGTTGGCAGTTCTGTCATTTAACTAGTTCTTTGTTTATGCTGTCAAAACAGAGTAAAATGCTGCTGAATGTTTTTGCTCTGCTTTTGATATTTTTTTCGTTCTTTCCCATTGTTCATTATGAAAGTGGAAGACAAGTTTAAAGATGTTTTTTTTCTTTTTTAAGGTATATGTTGGTGAGCTTCCTCAAGACTTTCTTCGCATTACTCCAACCCAGCAGCAACAGCAAATCCAACTGGATGCCCAAGCAGCTCAACAGCTACAGTATGGAGGACCAATGGGTACAGTAGGCAGACTCAGCATTACTGTGGTACAGGTAAAAATCATACCATCTTTGTGAAACAAACTTTAATCCTTTTCTGTCAGTGGCCATAAAAGACTGTTGGAATTTGAGTTACTAAATTACTTTTGTATAGGAAGTGAGTTCTTACCATTTTTTCTATCTTCATGTTTCTGTATGTCAGTGCTTTTTCAATTTTTTTCTTATCTGTGTCATGCATGGCACAGCAATTTCCTATAAAGCTTGTTATTATAGCAGATAATAAAATTAATGTTTTTCTTACAGTGAACAGATTTTTTTCTAAGAACTTCACTTAAGAAGACTTCCTGTAGAAACACTGAGTGTTGGAAGACATTAGCAATTTTGAGTCTATTGTAGGAAATTGCAGTTGGCTTACGTATTTTTCCTTAAGTGGCGGCATTGTTCCATCCCTGCTTTCTTTAAGATCTTTTGCTGCTTTTTTTCCAGTACTTCATGCAGGTTTCCTTATTAATTATGAGTATAGTCCTGGCTTTTTATTTTCTGCTTCCTCTTTTCCGTAGTTATCCCTCTTCTGATCTCTTGGCAGTACTTTATTGCTGCCTTCATTATAAGATTTCAGTTTTTACAAATGTTCCATCTTAATACAATTCTGTAATATCTACATTAGCATACCAGATGTCCCTCACGTGAACTTAACACGCCTCATCTATTTACAAGTGCTGTTTTCATGTCATTTTTGAAAAGTATACCAAAGATATGTTTAGCCTCAAATTTTAGCATGAAGACTGGTATAGTGGGTATGGTTAGAGCTTTAATGGTGAGGTGAGGTCCTTACTGGGGAGGAAAACCACAGGATCTCACAGGAAAAGAGGTATCATTCCTTCCTTTCTATCTGTATCTTTCAGTGGTCAGTTTCTTCCGTCACAACCTATGCAAGAAAAACCCAAGCAGCCAACAGCTAGTCAGTCTCACCTCTGTGTCTGGAGAGATCATGGAGTAGATCCTCCTGGAAACTATGCTAAGGCATGTGGAAAGTAAGGAGGTGATTGGTGACAGCCAACATGGCTTCACTAATGGCAGATTGTATGGTGTCCCAAAACTGTCTGTGCCTGCCTGGGAATTTATGCAAGATTGCTGCAGCAATCTTGGCTGCATATTAAGGCATGTGGTACTCTGGATAGGAGACTCACCATGGCATAGTTAACCTGTGGAGCACGAAAAGCTGGCTGAAGTATTTTGTATTTATTTAAATACCTGTTGATTAAGTACATGCACTGATTCTGCTACTAATAAACTGGAGAGAGATCAGAAAATGTTTTTTTGGAAGGTATGTACAGCTTTTTTTCTTGAAGATACACAGAAATAGTGATGAGTTTATTTAAGCACAATTGATTATATACTCGTAATCTGTCAGTCTAGTAATTTAAATACTCTGTTTTCTTTTGGTAACACTTTATGGTAATCTTTTTAATCTCTGGACTTCGGAGTCGAGAGAGAAGAATGATTTGGGTGCTAACTTTCCTACTTTAATTGCAAAACCCAGACTTACAAGAAACAGTGTGAGATATTTCTCACCAGTGCTAGTATGTGAATTACTGAACTAGTGTGTACCCTGAAGGAGTAAAGGGCCTTCCAGGATGGAGCTACACCTGTTGTGACTAAATCTGTTGCAAGTCTCAACTGTTTGAACTCCTTAAATCTCCTGCCGGTGGGAGACATAGGCACCACTTTGTCACTTCTCTTTCTGTAAAAAAGAAAAAAAGAAAGGCTACTTCATACAAGCCAGAAACGTGTCAAATTTTGATTTCTACTTTGGTGCACTTACGCAGCAGTACTCAGTGTTGTCTTTAGGACTGTTATCAACTTGTTTTTTTTCTGTTCCTCTGTTACAGCAAAAGTAAGTTGGCTATCTTATGATTATATACTGCATCTGTCTTTATAGTAGCGTAGAACTTAATTTGTCCACTGAACTAAGTAATATCAATTGCACACATCAGATTATTTTGTATTTCTGAAAAGAATAAATAACTAGATTTTACCTGAATTGAATTGATTTTGTGAAGAAAACCTTGTGATATTCTCAAAGCTATTGTATTTCTGTATTTCATCCTTTAAAAGTACTTCAGGTGAAGAGGATAGGTTACCTATCACATGAAGCTTGTAACTGCATATTGGATGGCAGAAACCAAGGCAAAAATTGAACTTTTCTTTCCTTATAATTGTGCATCTGTTGTTTTTTATTAAGTAACTTAAACATCTTCACCACAAGTGTTTTCTACAGCAGACAGTTTGAAAGGAGAATCTCTTTTTAAAGATTCTCTTAAAGATTCTCCCCCGTTGGCATTACAATTCATTATTGTCCTTTTTGTCCTCTGATTCTCTTTGTGAAGTAATAATAATTACTTCACTAGTTAATGTAAACATTATGCACTTAAAGGTTCTTTTCTCTTTCAGGCAAAATTGGCAAAGAACTATGGAATGACCCGCATGGATCCATATTGTCGAATACGTCTGGGGTATGCTGTGTATGAAACCCCCACAGCACATAATGGAGCCAAGAACCCCCGCTGGAACAAAGTTATTCAGTGCACTGTTCCCCCGGGTGTGGATTCTTTTTACCTAGAGATATTTGATGAGGTCAGAATGAGTATATTTTCTCTTCTTCATCCCCTGTTTGGGCTGAGGTTTGGGTAGATCTTGGAAGGTAGGATTGAGTTAGCAAAGGTTCTTAGCTGTGCTCTCTGGGAAATGATGCAGATTTCTCAGAATCCCAAGATCAGCAATGCATAAGGCTTTGCTCTGCCCCAAGAATGTCACAGCTTGGTAGCTGAATATTAGCAGGGCTTCCTGCAAAGAAGGAGAAGCAAAAGAGTCTGAGGAGTGTCTTTAAGTTCCTTTTCACTATCAAAATGCTCTGTAGCCTTATATTCTGTAATGTTCCGATTAAATAGCATGTTTATACAATGCTGGTTTAGACAAAAATTTCTCATTTTTGTTCTAACCCAGGAAGAGCTTATATGCAAGCTCATAAATGCTAATAAAGCAGTCATATATATAATGCGTAGTCACTGGAATTTATTAGCAGAAACGTAACTTAGATCTGGGAATGAAATTCAGGCCAGTATGGTAGGCATATAGGCTCTTGCATGTGTTTTACTTAACACAGTGTTAATAAATTCCTACCTTGTACAAAGGTTACCTAGAAGAGTAGTACTACCTTGAATTCTAGTATGTTCTTCTGCTAGATGTTGTTATTGGTAGCAGGGAATATGTGCCGCCTCCGCAGTTGTTCCAGTTCAGGGTATTGACTTTGACTTAGCACAGATGTGCTTTCTCAGATAATCTAAGAGGCTATGACTTGGTTGAAGTTTGTTTCATTGCTGCAACAGGGGTGGCACATCAGTCCTTGTATCTGCTCTTGAATCACTGGAGTTCACAGCCTATTTTAACAGTGTAAGCAGGAGCTGATTCTTACTTAGTAGTGTATTGACTGCTCACCAGTGATTGTCGTTTACAGATACAGGCCTGTTTACATACCTTCTGCCTTACAGGTAGAACCTTCTGCATTCTGGCTGATTAATCAGATGGAGACTTGAAATACTATGTAAAATATTTCTGTATCTGTTGTTTGTTTTACGTCAATTCAGGCAAGGAAAAAAAAAAGGTTTTGATGCTGTTTCTCACGGTATCCTTCTGGACAAAATGTCCAGCGTAGAGCTAGACAAATACATAATACAATGGGCAAACAATTGGCTGACGGGTCAGACTAAAAGGGTTCTAGTAAATGGGGTTACATCAGGCTGGTGGCCAGTCGCTAGTGGGATTCTCCAGGGCTCCATTTTGGGGCCAGTTCTCTTCAGTGTTTTTAGAAATGATCTGGACACCTGACTTAAATGCATACTAAGTAAGTTTGCAAATGATACTAAATTAGGGGGAACTACTGACTCCCTCAAGGGTAGAGAGGCCTTGCAGAGAGATCTTGACAGACTAGAGCACTGGGCAATCACCAACCATAGGAAGTTCAACAAGAGTAAATGCCAGATTCTGCACCTGGGACAGGGCAACCCTAGCTATATGTACAGATGGGGTATGGGAGGCTGGAGGGCAGCCCCACAGAAAGGGATCTGGGGGTTCTGGTCAGCAGCAAGTAGAATACAAGCCAGCAGAGTGCCTTGGCAGCCAACAAGGCCAACCGCACCCTGGGGTGTATCAGGCACAGCACTGCTCGCTGATTGAGGGAAGGGATTGTCCCGCTCCGCTCTGGGGTGGCCCTCACCTCGAGCACGGTGTGTGGGTTTGGGCACCACAATATCAGAAGGAGATAAAATCATTAGAGTGTACAGAGGAGCACCACAAAGATAGTGGTAGATCTAGAGGAGGGGAAGACACATGAGGAGCAGTTGAGGTCAATTGGTTTGTTCAGCCTAGAGAAGAAGAGACTGAGAGGAGACCTCACGGTGGTCTGTGCTGCGACATTCTATATATAACATGTACAGATATATAGCAGTAAGGTAACATGGAGTGACACGATGTGACTAAATTCCCACAGACTATGCTGATGTTAGTAAGTTGTACTTCTAAAAGTGTTGTGCTGTAGATTTTCAATTTTTACATGTTAAATACCTGCTATTGATCTGTCATCCATAAGAAAGCAATCCATCATTCATAAGAACACAAAGCTCCCTTCATCCCAACTGGAAAGGAGATGGTTAAAACACCTACTCTTTAGTAATTTCCTACTCTTACTCTTTTAGTAACTTACCTACTCTTTCAATAGGTATTTATAGAATAATAGAATAATTTCAAAAGTAGTAATTATAAAACTGCCAAAATATAATAGCATAAAACTGAAGAATCAAGAATCAGTAGTCAAGAATCAACTTCAGATTTATTTTTTTTTCCTTTCAGCGAGCCTTTTCAATGGATGACCGCATTGCTTGGACACACATTACAATTCCCGAGTCTCTGAAACAAGGAAATGTGGAGGATGAATGGTATAGCCTGAGTGGAAGGCAGGGTGATGACAAAGAAGGAATGATTAATCTGGTGATGTCGTACACGGTAAGATAAGTTAGGGGTGAGAAGAAGAGGGGTTACAGAAGGGGGTATTTGAGGTTAAAGTAGAAGTATTTCCATTGTATCTTACTATATTTTTGTGTGTGCATGTGTTAGTGTTTAAAATAATTATACTTACCTTTGGGAAGAGCAGACAAAAATACTAGTTAAGGCAGTACTTCGTTGGTGAGGTGGTAGATGAATACTTATTTGGTTTTGTAATTATTAAAACATTCAGATAACTTCTGTGTTCCTGCCCTTAAATACTTAGAAAGACATGTCAATTTAAAAGGAGAACTAAGGACAACTCTTCTGTCTTAAGTCTTTCTGGAAAGTTTGAATGGTCTTTCTGGTGACTGCAATTTTTACTTCCATTCTTGTTCATTTGGTCTTGAACTATTAACTTACTGTTATCCATTTAGTAGCTTCTGGGCTGTTCTCTAGCCTGTCATCTTTGGCATAAGTAGTTGTTGGATAGCATGGTCACCCCTGAATACTTCCTACTGTGCTTGCACATGATCAGAAGTTCCAGGTTGCTGCTGAGTGCAGAAGAGCAAACAGGTGCTGTTCAAGATTCACATTTGGCCCCAGAGCTAAACAGTTTTTCCCTTCACCCGTAGGATAAAGGATTTTTTTATGAACCTTTAAAACTGTCTGCAAGTGAATGTGCTACACAGAGAATCTGACCTGCTAATATCGTCCAGGATCAAAGTGAACAGGAATTGTGGTAGTAAAAGGGGATATACTTGAACTGATGCTTTATTTGAAGTACTGGTTTACCTCAAAAATTGATTTGAACTAGTATTTGCTTCTAGAAGCAGTATATCACTCTTAATAAAATTCAGTTTTGCTTTAAGTTTTCATTTGATGAATATAGAATATGCTTTATTCTTGTGAAATAAGAAAACTAATAAAGCCATTTTTAAAACTTGCTTCAGGAATGAATTTTCAGTGGCCGGTTTTATCAAGCTGCTGTGAAAGGATAGTTTGATATGATGTGATTATGCTGATTTACACTCAAATCAGTTGTAAATTAAAATGACTGTAGTTGAGTTAATTTGCTAGAGAATTTGCTTTCTATAGATTAGGTAGGCCTTATTACAGTCATATTGAAAGTCTGTATTTCATAGTCAGTATCACAGTATAGCTTTTAACAAATGCCATTTTAATTGCTGTTCTGGTCATGTTGCCCCCCCCCCTTCCCCCTGGAGTTGTTCTATTATCTGTTGTGCTTTTTTTTGTCAAGTCTTTGCCAGCAGCCATGATGATGCAGCCCCAGCCAGTGGTCCTGATGCCTACTGTATACCAGCAAGGAGTGGGATATGTGCCTATAGCAGGTATGTTTTTTTCCTTGAAGACTCTTAAAACTTCCAGATAAAGGGTTTTACAGAGATAAGTACCAAACTTTTATTGTTTTTCAGGATGTAAGGGGAAGCTATAAATGACTTTGCCCATTTTTCCGTGGTATTTTTTTTTGAGAGAAAAGCAAGTGAATTAAGTGTAGGTCTGATTTCAGTCTTGTACCTTGTTTAAGAGAGCTGCATAAGTTTGGCTAAATGGGTTAAAATAGCAATAAAGTCAGAACAAGTAGTTTGAAGGCTACTCTTTCTGCATATGTAATTTAGATTTATTGGTCATTGCATATCTAAGTATCTGGCAGGCCACACTGTAATACATTGTGTGCTTTTAAATGCTGGCAATTCAGGTGAGAAACTGCTCAGGCTTCAGAAAGTGTGTCAAATGATTTCTGCTGTCAGAACTGCAGCTTAAATAGACTATGAAGGTATGGTCCTTTCTGTGGTCCTTGAAGTTACTCTGTTGGAAACTTGCTACACAGCACATGAGCTCTGTAGCATTCTGAATGAGAAATGTTAGGGAGCTCTGAGATGTGGAAATATGTCAAGGCAAGCTAAAGCAGATGTCAGTTGTCTTAGTCTGTGCAAATTAAGTTGTGGACTTGTATAGAAAAATGTTAACTTCAGGTTTTGTAATTTTGCTGTCAGAGATGAGAAGCTTAAAGTATATAAATAACCATGTGGTTGCCTTACCTAGGTAACAGGTAAGTAAAGTTCGTTTTTTTCTATTTTACTTAGAGCCCTTAAAAGATCCAGTTTGTACATGAATTCAGCAGGATACATACTTCTTAGGGAAAACAATCTTGTAATCAACATATTTAGTTTCTTTTCATACATTTATATGAATGAGTGAGTGTATGGGACACAGATCTGACACAACAGATTTTTCTCTTCTAGAGTCAATCCCTGATTAGGGAGAATGAAGTTTAAATTCAAAAGCAAACTTCCACAATAGAAGATGTGTAACTTAAGGAATAATACTTCCTGTTTCATTTTCAGAGTTAAATTAAAGCAAAACATGGAAAGGTTTTGCTATATGCTTTACTCCCTGATGTAAAACATGCAATATGCTTCATTTAATGTGTTTTCATTGCTATAGTTTAATTCTCAGGAGTTAAGAATTTCTTGGCCAATAGTATAAATTAGTGTGTGTATCCTGTAGTATGCTTCTGTTGTGGTAAGCCAAACTTCTGCGTAGCATTTCTGTGTTTGAATTAGATGATGCATCTTTTTACTTTTAGCTTCATCCCATCCCTATACACTGAAACAGTTAGTGAACTTCAAACTTAGTATCTTGTGTGTGGTTAAATGAAAATTAATTGCTGGGGTGGTACCTATAGTAATATAATAGAACTATAGAATTTCTTTGACAGATCATACCAACAATGTTAACATAGCAAAATTACTGGGCTAGTCAGACTGTGATCAGTGAAAATGAAGCAGAGACCAGTTTCAGATATAACTGAAACTGGACATCCAGTTGAAGAGGTAGAACTGAAACTCAACCCACAGAGTTGAAAAACAAGTACAGTGGTGTATCTTGGTGTTCTGTAAATTTGTGTTGACCTTGACTGTTTTCAGGTATACTTTATTAAATTGTCTTGGACAAGTGAACAAGCAACTTATGTTTAGTGCATGTGATTGATAAAAGGTCAGGTGTTACATATGAATGTTACCTTTATGTAGCAGTCTTATTGATGTGTATGTTGGAGTATTTCCCATCTTCAAAGATGCAGCATATTTGTTTCAGTTACTGTTATGATAACCTTTATTAAAAATTCTTCCTGATTCTGTAACTTATATTTTTAAAACATTGTGAAGTCCCATCGCTCCGTTAGAACTTTTCTCAGAACAAAGAAAACTTGAATGTACTTCCTTAATTTCATAAATGTCAAACTAACTTATTATAATCCACCCTTGGTCTAGTTAGATTTTCTGTATTTTTGATGAAAAAATTTGAATATTACTGTGCTTTGTGTTTGCTGTTCCAGAATTTCTGTGGGCACCATGAAAATTTCTCAAAGCACTGAGTTTTTAAAGCTTCTGCCTGTTCGCTAATCCAATGACCCAGTCATAATTATAAAATTTAATATAAATACAAAAATTAATAAAGGTAATTTTGAATGATAAATGGAACTGACAGCACATCTTGGAAGACATGAAGTATTGTCACAGTGTTTTCTGTGTACTAAACTAGATGTTCCCCCTGGGTTCTGTAAACTCTTTCAGGAAGATGTTTGTATCCGTGTAAACAACTGGCCTATGACAAGCTGAATTGACTGTATCTTCTGGGGAAACTCATGATATACTTTCTTTGGAATATTGTACAGGGATTTCTCTCTTTTTAAGACTGATTACTTAAAGAAGGGCAGTGGTAAGACATCAGTATATTCCACAGGAATATATTTACCTTCCCATCTTTTCAGTTCCGTTTTTCAGCCTGTCCACTTAAATGAGCATAGTCAATAAGCAAGTTCTATTTGTTTCCTTGAGAAAAGTGGAAGAGCAGTGCTGAAGGTAGCCTATTGCATCTGAAATGGAGAGGATTCTGTTGGTGGGCAAGACAGAATATAAATCTTGTCTAAGATGAAAAATAGATTCAGTGGGTGGACTGGAATGCTTATCCAGAACAGTATAACACTGATTTGTGGAAATTGTCCAAAATTATTGAGCTTTACAGTGAGATGGTGTTAAGTCAAATTTAGCTGTGTCATGAAGGCCAAACTGTTTTTTTTTCTGCAGGTAACAGAATATTCTGTTCAGAACTTAGCATATGTGATAACTAATCTTCTAATTAAAGTGAAAGCAACTGATTTTACTTACACTCCCCTCTATCATACAAACGGAGGTGAATAGTAGCAGCAAGCAGTTAAACACTGTGGTAAGCAGATGAGGCTTGAAATGCTAGCACAAGTAATGTGTTGGTCTTTTCCCCACATTTTATGGTAGGGATGAGATTGTGGTGAAAGCAGAAATGACCTTGGAATATTTTTGTACGGTGTTAATTCATTTTTAAAATTTTCAAAATGAAAAACTCTGATGCTAGTTGCTATAAGCTATAGTTGTCACGGATGTTATCTCTGGGATGGGTTTGGGAAAACCTGAACTTCTGTTTTAATCTTCTAAAAGTTGGCTTTCTCTATACTCTTCCAGTTGCCTTTTCTAAAGTTTAGTGGATTTAGCATTGGTTGCTTACAGTCCAAGCTGATCTGTGATAGGATGTGAAAGGCAGTAAGCTGAGCGCAGTTGGTTCAGTGAACCTGTATTTCCAATCTCTTCTTTTTTCCCATGGGATACATAGGAAATGTCTGCACATGACTTAAAAACACCTGCATAAGAAGTAGGTTTAAAAAAAGTTCAGAGTCCAGCATATCAGTTCCATTGAGGTAAACTTGTACCTTTATGTAAATTACACCTTTAGGTGTCAGTATTGGGTTTCATGTGTTAGCTTATGATGGTGTTGATATGTTAGAATGCCATGGATGTATGTTGTCCTTTTTGGACTACAAAATATAAACCTTGCTAAAACACCTATTAGCTTATTTTGATTTTCTGTTCCCTCTAATTGCTATTTCTATAAAAATAGCACACTGAGAAGCTTGCTCAGAGTGCTGAAGCAAATTAGTTGTGGGACTTGAATCCCTAGCAGCATTTTGTTTTTGATATTAGGTAATTTAGTTTTTACGCAGTTACCGCAGTTTATCCAACTTTCACATTTAGAAACTGAATGGTTCATTTTCTTTTAAAAATAGATTAATATTTCTTTCCCGTGTCTTATTCCTTTTCCCTCGTCCCTTCATTTCCACCTATCTATAGGGCTTGAGTACTTTGCTTTGGGTAAGTTTCCAAGCTCTTTTTTCACTCCCATCCTCATTGACCTGAGTCTTTGCATGAATTCATGTAGACAGCTTTATTTACGTTACAGCAGACTGTATCACAAGGTACTGCCACTTGGATGTCACAATAGAATAACTTAATGCATCTCGAAATTGTTAAAGCCCTTCTAATCTGTGGGAAATTCCTTAAAGTCTTCTACTCAGCATCAAGCTATAAAGCTTAAAGCAGGTGGTGATGGTGTTGATGGATAAGATGTGATGATTCTTCTGAAATTGTTTGATGCCAGTGAGCTATTTTAAGTGACAGTACTGGTTTCCTGGAAGACAAACTTTAATCTTGCGGTTGTTCTGCGACTGAGAGATCTGGGAGAAGGAGGTAATGTCATGACTTCTTGTAAACTTGAAAATGAAGAACTCAGCTCTGCAATAACATTCTGACAAGACAGCCTGTCAATTACCTTCTGTTACTCTTCAAATGAGCTTTTATTCCCAAAAAACAGTAACACTTTTTCATCAGTATGCATCTTTCATACACATCTATTTTAGATTCATGTGAAATTAAGCATTTGATATGATTTTGAATGAACTCTAAAGGTGAATTATGTTACAGAAAATCAAATTTTCTTCAGTTAGGCTTGCTTTACTATGACACATTTGACTTTGAATTGTGCAAAGATATTGTGACATCCTTCAATACAGGCACTGGTGTTCAATCAAGTATGTTCAGAAAATTCTAGAACTATGTCTTGTGAAATATAACGTCATTTCTTGATGCTCTGAATTTCAGAAGAATGCTGTAAACATAACTGGTGTGGCTATTGCCGTGTATTTAGTTTCATCAGAGCAGTGGAATTGTAAAAATTCTGTGGGTCCATACTGTTCATTTTACGTGGCAGTTTGTGAACAAGAAACACTTTATGGATGCCATCATCTTTTTTTTAGTTTTAGAACTGTTTTTTCTGAAGCAAGTATCATTAAGTCATGTTTGAATATGATTTAAAAAAAGTGGTGCTGATTTCTTTAAATTAAAGAACTTGTTCTGAGGAGGTTCCTGAGAGTTTATTTTGGAAGGATCTGTGCATGGGGCAGTAATAATGAATTATTACATGGAGTACTTGACTGAACAACAAAATAAGTGTGTAATGCCTTGTGTGCAGGTGGAAAAAGTTTACCTTGTTAAGGCTTTGATGCTTCATCGCTGCTTGTAGCAACTGACTTGCTGCTGTACATACTCATTTCATTTATTGGAATGCCATTGCTTATGCCAGCATGTTTGCCATTGCCATTTCACTGAACTAGAAAACAGCTCTCCATTCTTCTGATTTATAAAACTTAGTCCCTGAGAGCAATGCAGGAGCATTGGGTTCCATTTATAGAGGATGCTAATGTGGGTTAGTTTGTCTTCCACTGTTAGTGGAATGAGCTGTTTAATATGTAAGGCAGCTTTTTACTGAACATTGAAAAATCTGAAGTTTATTTTAACTGTTGTCTGATAATTGTGTATGTATGTTAAATTATGTAGTGTCTAAGTTTAAGTCTTGCTTACTATTTTGTAAATCAGTAATGATGGATGCTTTTAGTCAGTGGTAGGGAAAACAATAGAGAAAGGGGGGGGAAAAAGGCAAGCTACTGTTCAAATTGGTAATTACATAGCTTGAATGTTGAGCTTCATGAAAAGTAAACACTTACCATGGTAAATATTTATTAAGTATCACTGTGGTTCTTACATTTTTGTATAGTGTGAATGTAGAGAACATTAAATAATTATATTAATATATAAGAGCTGAGGAAAATGGAGTTTTAAAATTGTTAATGTAGATCAATACTGAGGAGACATCTTGTCTCTAAATTCAAGTGTTCAGACTGAAAATAGTTGGTTGCCTGTGCAGATGTTTGGCCTCACAATTATTTTTTTGATAAAAGCAGTAAGAAAATCGTGTGACCTTCATGTTTTTTGACAAGACGCTGAAACTTTATTTGTAAGCTATAGGATGCTGTGGTAGTTGAGAATTGAACTTGATGTTTCATTTGGGTTAATGCTTTAAACGGGCCTTTTTTATGGACAGTTCTTACGCAAGCTGATAGTTGGATAATCTTTGCGTGCTGATGACTTACTGAAGAAAATTAGGAAGCTCAGGTTAAAAGTAAAGCATAACTTGTATTGCTCTGTTCTTTCAGGCACTTTTCAACTTTATTTTTGAGGCCACACATCTTTGTTCACATTTTGTATATGTCTAGATTGTTTGTAGGAAGAGTGAGGAGAGAGTTGAGTGTTGAAGCTACAGAAGAGGAAACCCGAAATGCTGTTGGATGTGGTTGAGTAAAGAGTTGTATTCATAGTTTTGGTGAGGACTACTTTGTGGATTGCCTCTGAGGTACTACCACGGTCTGATTTGCCAGATGTTCAGACAATCTCATAGTGCTAAGCAGAATCCCAGGGACCATGGCTGAAACGACATATGAAGCTCCAGAGCCAAAGCATAGGTTGTTGTGGAAGAAAGTATAGATATCCTTTGTAGGGGTGTGATGCATATGGCTGGGCAAAGATGTGGTTCCAGTGTATGGGTAATAAAATTAGAATGAGAGGGGGCTTGTACTTAGTTGCCAGTGTGAATCTTTTCAAATAGATGCAGCCTGTACCCTAGACTTAAAGCATCTAGGTTCCTTTTTTTACTTCTAATAAAGCTTGAGAAGATTACAAGAGGAATTTTTAAGTCAGAGAAGACTGATTAGTATGGAGACACTTTACAATTCAGTAATGCACCCCTGTATCGAGTTGGATAGGAAGGAAGTCCAAACTGAAGAAAGTACGTTGAATAAAATCACAATTGCAATACACAGTCAAACTATATTCAATTACAGTGTATTGTCAACCAGAGTTGATTCAGATGTGTTTAGCTGATCCAACCTAGAGTTTACAAGTAATTAATAAGATGATCAGTAAGAAAATGCAGGTAAGATAACATTTACCAGGTATTGTTTTTTATGTTTTTTGGGGGGGAACCAAATGTCATATGTGATCTATTACTTGATGTAGTTTTGCTTCTAGACGAGTGGAGGATAGCAAACTGAAATTTATTGAGAAACAGTTCTGGGGTAAATGTTTTCATGATAAACCATGAGCTAATTAAAACCTATGAAGATTAGAAGTCTTTGATTTAGAAACAACAACAAAAACCACTCAGGTAAACTCTAGGAGGAGTTGACATGGTTGCGTAGGAAAAGCACATAGCTTGCAAATTGTGAGTCTGTGTGTGTGTAGGTCAGGATGATGTGGTCGCTGTATGTCATGTTGTCAGCAGCATTGTTGACAATGTCATTTGCTAAAGATTCTTATACTAAGATATCATATGGTAGGAGTAAAGGTTCTTTTCTGGTTTAGTATCTGTTTTGAAAATCTGCTGAACAAATGAAAATGAGCAGCAAGCGATCGTGTAATGGAGGGAGGCTGTTAGTGGGGTGTATCGTATTTTTAAAGATGTAATCAAGAGAAGGGGACTAATAGATAACTTGTCAAAACAAAAACTCTTAGTTTTCTAAGTCTCTTTGACTGCAGTAGGTTGCTGAAAAATCTCATGTTACTAAGTAAATGGGACATAGTGACATACTTTAACATTATAATATTATGTGTAAAGATTAAAAATAGGTGGTAAAAATAAAATACTTGGTGCTTTTTTGTTTGACTATTGCTACACATACAGATCTTTGAATTACTGTGGACTACTCCATGAAAATATCAGGTGAATAGCGGTCAAAAAAAGTGGATAAAATGTTTGAAAGGGAGTAGAGAGCAAATGTGAAGACTTTATTGTGCTGAGTTATGAATTGGTGCCATGTTTGCATCTAGATGCAGGTAGTTCTTCTTGCCCTATTTTAAAAACAATATGGCAGAACTGAAGTAGTGCATAAAAATGTGGGACTAAGATAATCAGGGCTGGCTTTTAGTGAAATAGAGGATTTTATAATTTCTGAAAATAACCTAAATGTACTACTATTACTTGGTTTCAGTTCTATAAAAACAAGTGGTAGTTTTTCAGCAACAGATCTAGTCTGAATTAGTGGTAGAACTTGTCAAGTGATGAAAAGGGCCTTTTGTCTAGTAATTCTTTTTAATCAGAATTCAAAACCCCATTTTCTAAAACTGTCTTTTTAAACCAACAGTGCTTTAATTTCACACAGCAATAAAGTCCATTAAAAACGTCACATGAATTTTGCACTCTGGCAGAGGTACAGCGAAAACAGTGTGTACCCCTATGGGCATAAGAGGGATTTCTTTTTTGCTACTTTGTGACTTTGCAGGCTGGACTAGATGGAACTTTAACCAGGAAAAAACATTTGCTTAAGATTTGTTTCCGAATATGGTCCAGTCTCTTAGTGGACCTAACTTCCTTTTTAATGCAACAGAGATTGCATTCATTGAATGTCTACTTACCAGTCATGTATAATGCTGAAGTAAAAATACCTTGTTCATCACACCATAGGACCTAAATATGTTTAGGGTTTGGTTAGTGATTCATGTATAAACCTGCTTAATACAGGTTATATCTAATTCTGAGCTGTACCTGTTGTCATATTGCTTTTGGAACATAACTTGGACAGAGGTCCAGTTCTAGAAAAATGTGTTCTGATTGCAACAGTCTTTGCAATCTCTTTTCCAGAGTAGATTAAAAAAAATAAATGCTGAAGTTGGTGGGTTAGTGGGGAGGGATGAGCCACTTTCTTCTTCAGAATCATTAATTTTCCTCACATGCTTGCGTTGTGTTTTTTTCTGTGTGCAGGGATGCCTGCAGTCTGCAATCCAGACATGATACCTGTGGCAATACCACCTCCTGCAGTCAACCCTCAGCACCTGTGTAACGAAGAGGACCTGAAGTCTATCCAGGACATGTTTCCCAACATGGACAGAGAAGTTATCCGCTCTGTGTTAGAAGCTCAGAGGGGGAACAAGAATGCAGCTATCAACTCCTTGCTTCAGATGGCTGAAGAATCATAGATCCCCACTTCCTGCATTCTCCCTGCCCTCAATGCCACTTATTTTTACTTGCCAAGCCAGGGATTTAGCTAGAGGAAGAATTTCCTAACAGTTTTGTTAGTGCATCCTATGTGAAAGATTATACCCACTTTCCTCTTTGGACATTTGGATCTTTTCACCTTCTTTCTCTACCTGTATATACTCAGTTTAGTGCATGTCCTACAGTACAGCATTGAAGCATCTTCACTATCAGCTGTGCCCTGTGTGGCTGTATTCTAATGGGGGATAGGAAGTAATGCTGCTTTTTTTCCTTTCTCTCCCCCTTTTCAAAAACTTGTTCTTAAAAAGTAACTCTATGCAGTACAGGATTTACTACTGTTCGTTAGATTGAAAAAAAAATTGCTTTTCCATTGAAGGGTTTGCTTTTTAAACATAATTTGTTAAAGTATTTAGGTTTAATCAAGCAACCTGTTTCTGCCAGAAATTAAAAGAAAGGCTTTTTCCTTGTCCTATGGTGGTTAGTTATTGCTGTGATACATTCAACTGTTTCTGATTGATAGAAGCTTTTTGCTTTTAATAAGCTAAATGTTTAGGTTACACTGTTGGTATATGTAATGAGCATCTTTGATATAGCCATCAAGCACCAAAGCAGTATGTTATCTGGTGTGTATTTTGGGGCTTTATCCTGCGATATAGTATGGTCATGTATCTGTAAAATCTTAACAGGTAACTTTTCAACTTAGTCTGTACTGCTGTAGCAGAGAACAGGACAGAACCCTAATGTACTCCCACTGCGAATTGCACTCTTACTACTACTACTTCTGTGTTCCTGTGGCTATTCAAAAGGATGAGTGCAGAAGGAAAGATTTTGTACCTGGGAAATTAATGAAGCCGTAAAGAACTACTTAAGGTATTGTCATTTATTTAAAAAAAAAAAAAAAAAAAAAAAACACTATGATCTGATCATAAGGCTTCTTTCTTTATGTTTCAGCAAAGTTATATATTGTATTAGGAAAAACTATTACGTTTTTTCATGTAATTTGAAATCAGAAGCATGAAAAATAGCTTCAGAATCTTTGAATGGCATTATGAGTTGCCCAGTGACTTACTAATTATGGTTGCTCTAATCACAGAATGGCTGAGGTTGGAAGGGACCTCTGGAGGTCATCTGGTCCAACCCAGTTTATTATGATTTGATGCAGATGAAAATAAATTCTTTGTGGGAGACAATGTAACATATCTGAATTAGTCTGATCCTCTGAGGAGGTTAGAGGTCGCTTGTATTTATTATTAGTGTTAATTTTTCAGATAACAGTTCATCTTGGAACTGCAGAATCTTACAGAACTCACCAGTTAGACTTGTTGGTTAAATTTCTGCAGTGTCTGTGTAGATGGTAAAATAATGCACTTTAAGTAGAATGCACCAGTTTATTTTTTCCAGTGATGTGCAATGTTGCTGTTTTATCTTTTTAATGTTTGTGTTCAAATACTTTCTATGATAGCCATACTCTTACATTTTCAAGAGTTGGAATGAATGTACATTTGAAATCCAGGCTCTTGAGTGATTCATGAGAACTTTAAAGCCAGGTTTGGAATAGGGAAAAGGGACCCTTATTCTCTTCTTCCCCATACTTTGTTGGGTGTCCCACACTTAAAATATTCTTTTTCATATCTGCTGAAAAGCTGATTTTTCCCAACTTACATTTAAGAAGTCTTTTGGTAGCACTGATGGTAGAGTATGAATATTTATTTTTTTATGATTAAAAATGATACTGAAACTTTTAAAATATAGTACCAAAAATCATCCCAGTTCCTGATCTTTTAAAGCTGTCTTTTCATAATGTACAATTTTACGTTTTGTTACAAATCCCTTATGGTCTTAAATTTACCTTTGAGAGCCTAAATGTCTTTATACATCCTACCATTGTCTTTCCAGTAATGAGATTCAAGGCTGCAGTTTCTTTGTGCTTTAGTAGTAGAGTCACCACATCTTGTTTTTCTAAACTAAAACGGGTGTTCATCAAGAAACTAGTCTTGTACCTTCTCTGCAATCAATGTAAATTTTGTGGTTGAATAGGTGTGGAGGCGTTTGGCCTTTATCTTCATAGCACAGAGACTTGTGACATCATTAATCAAGAGGGTAAATCTTGGTAAAGATATAATGCTTAGCTGTCTCCAGGAAGAGTCCCTTGCTCTAACTTACTCAGCGTGAATTGATAGGAATGGAACAATTCAGGGAAAATGTATATATTTAAATTTTTATATTAAAATGTTGGGATCTGCTATAACAGCTTTTTATAAAAGCAAGCAGTCATGGTTCAACTTAATGGCTAGTAAATTGTACTGCGTCCTATAGCTCTATTTCAAGCAGAGAATAAACACCTTTCAGTTCTAACAATCAGGAGAGATAAGTGAGAATGTTAGCTGGACTTACTCATGTACAACGTTCCAGGCCTCTGAGCGAGCTGTAGCTCCTGTTCTTAGTTCTTTTTGTTGGTATTGGTGGCTTGTTTTATGCAACTGTTACGCAAAACGAAGTTGGTATGAGTTGAAGATGGGGCACGTAGGAGCAGTATGGCCAGTAGAGGGATTTCTGCATGTTAAACTACACTTAAATATTCTGGGGATTTGTCTTGATTTAATTGAGCATTATAGCTGAAATTCTGATTTCAAGATGTTTTACTCTTTAAAAACAGAACAAAACACTGTTCGTGAGCCTGCTTGGCTTTTTCACATACATATCCTCTCAGTCAAACTGCTCGTCATCAGGTTTGAATTGGAGAGAGATCAAAAAAGGCAGGGAGTAGTTGGTTTTTCTGGGGTCTGTGAAGTGAAGGCATTGGAACCAAAAGTCTGTTTCTTGATGTAGATAAATTGTCACTCATTATGACTGTAGCTTTTGATGAAATGCGAGTGGGATAATACTGTTTGACACTGCTCTTCTGCTCAACAGCTTCAAGCAGCTTGGAGCCAAAGCCAGATGTGAGACTGGCATCTGCTAAAAGTTAACGCTTTTAGTACTAGTTTGAGTACTGCCAAGAGCCTGAACTTGCTGAAGATAGGAACATTTTTTGTCTAGCTAGATCCTTGCTGCTTTCTTCTCTACTGCTGTTTGCATCTGCTGATGGTACTGAATGTTTTTTCCCCTTACAAATGTTATTGCTTGTTTGGTTGATCTGTAATACTGTACAGAGGATGTTTTTTTGCTGTAATAATTCTGAAGACATTGTTTCTCTCTGTATCGAGGTCCAGTGTCCGAATGTTTCTTGCACTCTAGAATACAATAACTTTTTCATTCTAATTTAATAAATGTATCATCTAAATGAAACTGTATTACATCTCTCTTTGGAGAACGCCAGAAGTTGGGTATCTGTAGACTGATACAGAATTCACTAAGTACTAATTACTCTTTGATATGGTGTCGAATGTTTGTTAAGAAGCTACACTTACATTCTTAATGTGATCATCAGGTGGGACTAGCACTGTAAATGCTCAGAAGTATTTTAAGCACTTCCAGGTATATACCTGTTTCTAACTCCTCTAGGTGCTATTCCAGAAAATGTTATGATATTGCAGGTGTAGAGGGCAGAATGAGGGTGTAGTGGGGTTGCAGTGTTCAAAGGATGGAGTTGGGGGAGTAAGGGAGGACCGTTGTGTGTGGGGTTGGAGGAAGTACTGCGCAGTGTGAAGGGAATGAGAATTCTCTAGGAAAGAGTGGCGTCCTGGTGAAGAGGTACAAAACAAACCTTGTTATGTGCTATTTTAGGTACAACATGAACTGGCTTTGTGCTAGTATTTAAATTAATGAATTTCAAAGATGTTTTCTTAGTAACTAATTTGAAATGAAATCGAGTTCAAATTGTGCTTTCTTGTAACCATTGAGTGGCAGTGCCTATCCTGATTTGTGTTCTGAAACTTACCGTTTGCTCTCACATTTCTCCAGCATGCTGTGAGAGATGAGGAAAGTGTGAATTAATTTATGTAAGCAAATGTTGGCTTTCCTGTGATTGCTAAAACATCTATTTAACATGTTAGTATTTATTAGCATTTTAATTTCAATGCTAATCAACCAGTGATGGTATTTGGGGGTGTAAGGAGAAATCAGTGTATTTTGAATTCTTAAAACATGTAAGTATATCAGTGAAAGCAAGGCCTCTAGGAAGAAATGCAAATACGAGTTTTTTTTGTTTGCTTTTTTTTTTTTTGGAGTAAGCAGGAGAAATAAGCCTTATTAGCAGTCTTCTCTGCTGCAGTTTTTAAGTTGTAGCCTGCTGGAGATTTCAGCCTTCTTTCCCAGGTCTTCAGGAAGCTTGTTCAGAAACCCAAGTTGAACTATTTCCATACTACTGTTTGTATCCATCAGAAGTTTTTTTTTTTTTTTTACTGTTTGCCAAAATGCAGAATTAATTTTGTAAGGAAAAGAGGCTGTACTTGATAGTACACCTTAACTTTTGAAGAAAAAGCTGCATATAAATTTCAATAGTGAAGTTATAGAAGCAAGTAGATTGAAATAGATCTTCGCTACATCTGTATTTGCATGTGTGGGAGAACCGTGAAAATACTGCTGTTTGAAATATTTGAAGAATTCATTTAGAACATATTTTTGAAGTATTCAGTGTAATAATCTGGAATATGAAGCAGACTGAGGAACCTTTTTAATTGTAATGCATTCTTCATTGGAAGTGAATGAGGGATGATTGAATTTACTTTAAATATATTTCCAATTATAAAATAAGTTTATTGTATTTTTTAACTCACTGTGCTGTTTAGCTTCCATGTCTGTGCTGTCCATGTTTCTTTTTGGATTAGTTTCAGTAGTTTGGCTCTTGGTCATGGCTTTCCCCCCTACAATGTACAATTTCTGTAATAGTACTCAGCTTAATGTGAGGGATTCAGGTTAATATGAAATGCTTAATTCACTTTTTATTTTAAAACACAAAAAGAAATGAATCACTAAGTAATTTTTAAAGAGGTGCTACAACACATGCTTTAGAGCCAGCTCACAAAATGGAATTCCCTTTATAAACACTATTTATTCTGTTCTTTATCAAAACAGTGTGAAATAAGCTTGCTTATTATCACTAGATTCTTTTTTAAATTTAATCTTGTGCAAGTAAGCTGGCAACAATTTCAGTTTAATTTAGGGCTTGATTACTTCATTTAATAAAAATTTACAGAATGAAAATACTGGTCTGCTGTAGGTGTGTTCAAACTCAAACAACAGACCAATTACAAAAGTTTTTATCAGTCTGCCTCATGTTTTTTGATCATCACACAATGGTTGCTTTTTTGCAGATAGTGAGAGGCATTGAAGAACAGAAAGAAGAATCAGATATGCAGTTCCAGCAATGCAGTATCACTACTGAAGAAAATATAAAACTTAAAAGGCTATGACAGCATGGTTTTAATGGCATGGAATTTTGTAGTAAGTTCTAAATTCCTTCTAACTTAAATGGTGCCAGAAAATATGGAGAAACTTGTAAACAAGTGCGGTGGGGGTATTGCTGTTTTTCATCTTTTTACTTCAAGAGTTACAGTGAAGTGTTGAAAAACGTTCATTTTTTACTAGTACTTCTAACTATTCTTAACGTTATGAAGAAAATTACTACTTGAGTTATTTTTACAAAGTGTAAATTCGGATTTAATTGAATACCATTAAAATCTCTAATTGGTTAGAAAGGGCACGTTTGTGTACAGTTTAGATACTGTAAGAACTTAAAATAGGTGAGACTGAGAAATTCTATGCAGATGATAATCTGATTGCAAGGGATTTCTCATGTCCTGTTTCACGTCGCTTTTGAGGTATGGTACCAAGAGTAGGCTGTGTCAGCTCTCCATGAATATACTTGCATCTTCAAGTATATATCAGTATATTTTCTTGGAAAAACACAGTCTAATTAGAGAAGGAAAATGGATTTCAGTATTGTGTGCTGGAACCGTCTTTTGTAATGAGATGTATATGCAGCCAAGAAATAGTAATGCTTCCAACAAGTCTGAGAAGTATTTAAGAAGCAGCTTTCTTATGGCAATTGAGTAGCAAATCTACTCAGTTTAGTCATGAGAATAAGGCTGCAGTACCTAAGCTTGTTAGTATTACTAGAACTGAATCAGCACTTTCAGGGGTGAGGTACTTAATGTAAACAACATTGCCTTTTTCCTTAAATGCGGGGTTTGATTCAAAGCAGCCTGGTATCAAAGGGATATTTTCACAAAACTTACTGTTTCGGATCAGGCCCTTTTTCAATGCAGATCACGTGGTAAGCACTGCTGCATGAGAAACTTTTGGTTATTGGTAGATTTTTCAAGTGTTTAACCATCAACTACGTATTCTTAATTGGTAATTAACCACATATAGAAAGCTGTAATATATATCCTTTTGGATATTTCATTTTCATTTGAGCCCTAACAGGAATAAGGCTGGCAGTCAGTCCAGCCTATGTACTGGTGCTGGCAGAAACTGATACTGAGATCACTGCATAGAAAATAACCCTGTGAGGTACGTGCCTTGTGTCTTTTTTTATAATACTGGTAAGAGAAAGTTGCAAAATGAGATTTTTTTTCACAGCTCTAATTAAAAATCAGCATATGGCCTGTAGCATGAGGTTTAAAAATTTGTGTGGGGTTATCAAAATAACCTGAAACTGAAACAGACTTTTCATCCTATATTTACCATAATGAAGTATACTGATGTTTCATGTAAACTTAGCAGAGAAAAGCATTTGCCTATGTTAGGAAATAAGTAATTTCTCTAGTTAACTAACTATGGTGGACTTGTGCATTAGGGAAGGTCATGTGGTAATATGCATATATGGTGAAACTACCAAGTTAGTACAATTTACTGATGTGGCAATGTTCTGACATTTAAACAAATCTGTGGAGTGTATTGAGAATTTAAGTGTGTCCCATTAGCAACTAATTCAAAGGTTTTATTGTCTGATCTCACGTTAGAACTGGGCAAATATAAGTGCTTGGTAAAAGTCAGTGTATTTGTGGAACTGTAGTACTTACACATAAGACACTTGCAAGTTTCAAAGGAGCATCCATAATATACAGCCAGAGTTCATAACTGGGAGAACAGAACTTAGTTATCACCGAATTGAACTGGATGAGGTATTTGCAGAGCATTCATTTACAAGGCCCTTTGCCTTCCACATTGATTTACTTACACTTGCTCTAGGCTTTCCAAAAGAGAAACTACCGACAACGTTCAGTCAGATGGAGGACTAGAAAATAGCCAAATAGATTAAAAGTAATTTAAAAGATTCAATGAAATTGAATTGATGCTGTAAACTGGGAACAGCTCCCAGTTATTACGGTGAATTTTCCTATTTCTCAATTCTTCTCCAAGTCCCAAGAAAACTTTGAAGAAAGAGCATAATCTGGTAATATCAAGAGGAGAAATTTCCCTTAAAAAATATGCGAAACTGTGTTTTAAGGACATCAGAGAAAATTCAGTGGTTTCTAGCATTTTCCAAAGGACTGGTTTTAAAGTACAAAAAAAAAAAAAACCACAACACCACACCTGAACTACAATCATATTTTCTGACCTGTCAATTATGGTGTTACTTCTTTTCTATGAATGTGGTACATGCCCATTGAGGACCCCAGTGAGATCTCATTTGGTATCTAGCTTTGAGGAATAACCTCTTCATCTTCCATAGTTTACATTGAATTGAAATATTTTTAACTGCTACTATTATTGATCTCTGATGGATGAAGATGCTCTATGAAGCTTAATATCTCCAGTAGAATTAAGGAAATAGGTCCTGTGTTAGTTCTCCTTAAAGTAAATGACCATTAGAGGGCAGTTTAAGACTCAAACGTCCTATTAATGTGCTAACACAGTACTTCAGTTCAGGAAAACCAGCAGCCCAGGAAAAGTTAGGGAAGCTTTGTAAATTGTGAACATGGTACTAAACACTTGGAGTATAGGGATTAGGGAGGTGGAGAGGAAGGGGAAATGCACCCAAATTTCACTGGTTTGTCTGAACTCAAAGGCAACTTCAGAAGTGTTTAGATTTTGTTTTTATGTTACTGTCACTGGGATTTTGAGTTCTGCACCCAGTGACCTGTGAACTCTGCAGGCATTGATTTGCTCAACCCAAATTTTGATTGCTAGCTCAGCATTATAATGCCAGGTTTCACATGGCCAGTGTATGTGAATGCCTCTTACACAGCAAGCCCTCCCATGGCAGGTGTGCTGGTTATGCATGCCACCACAGTTCTAGATCCCAGCAGGCTCACTCTGTTCCTGTCATGGTATGCCCAAAGCTCTAAACACTGCGGAAGCCAGAGATATGGGAAGCTGCACTGAAGCTGTCAAACTGCTTGACCCACCAGTCACTCTTCTGATGTCTCCTCACAGTGATACCTGGGGTTTAGGGTCTGAGAATGCAGTGGTGAAATTGTGGAACAGACAGAGCATGGCTGGTCTGGCTCCAGCCCGTGTTCCCAATGACAAGCGCCTTTATCAGAGATCGGAGAAGGCGCAGCAAGTACTGTTTGCTCTGCTGTCATAGGTAGTAACCTTGCTTGAAGCCTGCTTTCCCACTGTGGGTCTGGCAAACTCTGTACTTGTGATATGGAGTTCAATGCTAAAATGTAAAGCCTCCCTCTGGATAATCCCACTATGAGATCAGGTCCTGCCTGTGAAGGCCAATAGAGAGAGTGCTACTGATTTCATTCAGGGATTGAATTTAACTTCTAAATAAACATGTATAAGATGTGTAATTATTTGATCAATCAGTTCCTCCTTTGTTTTTCAGCCAAGCCTTCAGGTCAGATATCAGGCTTTGTGTTATAACAGATACTGATAGGGTAAGTGCTCCAAACAGTTCAGGTAAACATGATGAACTACTGTGGGAAAATGCAACCACATTTCTCTCTAGTGTAAATCCATTCAAAAACTTTTAGATAATACAGGAAACTGAGATTACACTCATCTGATCTTATAAAACCAACAAAAAACCCAACACAGAAGTCTGATGTCATTAACTTCCCATCATTTAGATAGTGAGCACAAGTATCAAAGTCACCACTCATGCATTTGAAAAATGCTGAAAGTTTTATTGATTAAATAAGAGACAAAATGAACAGCAAAACAGTCTTTCCTCTGTCACTGTGTGATGTCTGTCAAGAGCATTACATCCATGAAAATGCTATCCAATAAAACTTTCTCTAGTCACAAGAGTTAAGTGCAATGTAGCTACACTGTTCTCTGGTTTTGTTTTCAGAGCCCTTTTAGTCTTTTTGTAGAATGTCAGTTTTGTGATCTGTGATGGCACTGATGCATACTGGCCTATTTGCATAATGTACAGCAAGATATTTTACATGGTCATTTATTTTTCACTTTCAAAACGGTATCACTTAAATAAAAAAAATTAACTCTTTGTTTTTACAAAAAAAGGTAAGATAAAAGAAAAGAAACTGAAATAGTATCAGTTAAAGAAGGAGTGCAGGTTATTTTCAGGAAGATGTGATTCTAGCTTCCCTAGGCTCTCTCTGTTTTCTTTTTGCAATGATCATGTCAGTTTTTCACTGATTTTTGATTGGTAACCATCTATTTGAGAGATCTGTGAAGTGCACGCGTTCATACACTGGCACTGTTCCACATAGACATAGTTATAATTTATGCTTGTTCCATTTTGGCAAGTCAGGGTCACCTCTCTTGTTTGGCTGCTGAACTCCTGGCAGCAACTACACTCATGTTGCATCTGGTTTGCTTCAAGAGAATACCTGCATTTTGCCAGAAAAAGAAAGCATATATTCTCATTAAAAATCAACACCCAGGAACCCCGTAGTGACTTTTTTTTCACACATACCCCCCTCCCTCACCATCCTATGACTGTGATTTTAATAACTTATATTTTCAATAGTGAAACTGTTCTTTGAGTCTGATTCTACTCAATGGAATTGTGAACATGTGAACTTTGTTGCTATTCTGTGATGAAGTTAACAGAAACCACGCTATAAATGAAGCTAAAGAGATGCTAAATTATTTTTTTGGAACTTACACAGAGGAGCCAGGACAAGTCCCTTCACAATAGGCCAGCTCAACAGGTTCAGAAGATTCACAGTCTTCGTGTCGGATCACAGTTTTCGTGCTGTAAGCTTTGCAGTTTGTAGCTTCAGAAGAACAGGAAAAAATAAACAGATGCTTCAAACCTCCAGTTTAGAACTACATGCTTAAACAACTTCACTGTGCATGAGGTCTTATTATTGAGAATATATGTACAGTATGCAACAGTAGGGGATACTGTGTAATGTGTTTAGGGATTTCAAGTTATTCTTTGATCTCAGCTGTACAGTGTATTTGGAAGATAGTGCTGAGGCTTGAGCATCGGTGGCTTGAGTTGTGGTATTCAATATCAGCAAGCATTTGTTTTTTCCTTTTGAAGAAACTGAAACAAAGGGTCTTGATAAATAGAATAAGTGAAAACTGGAGGAGTGATGAATCCTTCCACCCGAATATAGACAGAAGTTGAACAATAGCTGTTTAGAAGTGGAAAACATGAACACAGTATTACTTACGTTTACATGTCTTGCAGCAGCCATCAGGAGTAGTCTCTGCTTCATCCTTTGCAGAAGTAAAGAAAGGATTTGTGTTAAAGCATGGATGACAATCAGGAGTATGAATACAAGTTAGCATTACTAATACTGGGAAGAAGGCTCCTCTGTGATGAACAAAATGAAACCATGGGTGTCTTACTGGCTGAGTCCCCACCACAAAAGTCTTGAATCCTTGTAGGCTCATGTAAAAATACTAAGCTTCTCTCAATAGTATTGTTACAGCAAGATTAATTTCATTCTGCAACTTTAATGAAAGTGATTTGTTGCCTTCTTTCTTGCTTCCCTGCCCCCCTTGAGCTTTTAAGCTGCATTTGATAGATGAAGAATTGATTAAAACTTACAGTATCACACTCTGTTGGATCGAATTCAGGGCACACTTTTTTAGTTTGGACTGTAACATATTGATCTTCAATTTTTTCACATTTGTAGTAGCTGCAGAGATCAAGTGGCAGAATCTCATCAACCTATGATTTTAAGAGAAAAAAATCCATTGAGATCAAGTATAGTGTGGTTACTTCAAAAATGTCTGGCTAATTAAGGTCTCACACTTCAATGATTCTGAGATGCATCTGAAGATCTTTCAAGCGGCAAATGGGAAAAGCCAAATTTTGCAAACTGGCTTGCTTGAAAGCCAAAATCCTAGATCTGAATGGTTACCATTACCCAGTTAATCGCAAATATCAAGAATTTCTTTTTTCAAGTGAGTCTTCAGAAAACTCTGTAGTTCTCAGAGTGATTTCAATGTTAAATGGATTCTTACTAGGAAGGGATACATTGATTGAGATATGAAATTGAATAGAATACTTACACTGAGCACCTGAATAGTGTTGTTACTTAGTTTGATTTTGCAAGCTACTTCAACACACTTCCCACAGCAGTCTCCGTCCTCAATCTTATATTCATGACCCTACTCGCATAGAGATGAAAGAGAAAGTATGTTGAGTTGGTGGTGGCTAATTCTAGTCTTACTGTAATTGAGGGCTGATGAGACATCCTAGAGAATCAGAACTCACCAGTGGGCAAGATGTTTCACATTGCACTGGTTCACACTGCACAATATTTTTACTAGTCACTGGATCTTTCTCAGAACTGCAGGCACATTTCTTACATGAATCAATTGCTATGGTCATTCCAGGCTGGAAGAGAGAGGGGATGGGAACAACATTAAAATCTAAACAGTGTCCTTATAGTTTACCAGCAGGGTTGAAAGCATTGTTGTGTACTATTAATGGTTGCTGAAATGGAAATGTGAGTTTCTCAATTCTCTTTGAATATAGAATTGTTTGACTTTATGCTTTACGAGAAAACATTAGGAGGAATCTAAACAAAGTGATATAAAAAAGTAACTAATAAAATGCAGGTATGACCAGTTTGTACAACCTCAGTATTTTACCAGCTTTTCAATGCTCTGTTTAAGATTTTTTTCTCATGTAAGATATTTTCAGAGGTTATAAAACAATTATAACTTACAAAGGGAGATTAAAATAAATAGAGATATATAAGCAGTGATACAAATTCACAGGTGGATTTTAGTCTTTTTAAAATGTGTCCCCACAAGGCTGTGGTGCTGCTGTTTAAATTTTGAAAAAGACTTAGGTATCAATTTCAGCAAAATGTTTATGTATCAGTTAAAGCAAAAATCCTGGCTTTATTTTTGAAGGTTTTCAGTGCTTATTTCAAATAACAGCTGAGCTCAGGTGATGCATTAGATCTTCTGAAAAAAAAAATAATAATTCCACAACTAGGGGAATGCTTTTTTTAAAAAAGTAGGTCACTAAAAATGACACACTCTTGTTTTACACTCCCTCTCGAGGAGCTCTTCTGGGACAGTTTTGGTTTTGACATTAGAAAAAGAAAAAAAACACATTCAGTTTAGGGTTAGAGATGGAATGACATGAATTGGGAAAAGAATTTTCTCAAGGGCTTTTGTGGTGAAAAGGGTGTACATTTCAGTTCTGTTAATAGGGCATTGTAAGTATCATTCTCACCATATACATTGTGCCATTAACCACACAGATGTCGGGTATTTGTTCTGAAAAACAACAAAAAATCCAAAGTAAACTTAAGTTGTGAGATTTTCAGAGAAGTCAAGATGTTATCAAGGTTTGTTAAAAACGCAGAGATTATGGAAAACTTGAATTCAAGCCCTGTGTGGTTAGACCTCATTTTTACAGTATAGCTAGATATCAAAATAATAACCACATCTGTTAATTAGATAGAAGAATTGAGCAGAAATAGCATCAAACTGGAGCTATATGTGAAAAATCCCCTTCTTTCCCTGGGTTTACTTCAAATTAAAGTAGTTTCCTCTTTGAACCCTCTAAGTCCAGTAGTCTTCAAAGATGCCTTTGTTATTGATACTACTCAGAGTGAAGCTTGGATGGAAAATCAAGTGGAAAAGTGGTATTTCTTACTATAGTAATATAGTAACATGGCAAATTCCATTCATAGCTTTCACAGAATTACTTCAAGCCTTGCAGTTCCTTTCTGATCTCCCTACTTCAGGCTTAATTTATGGTTATCTTTTGGTTTTGATTCATTTATAAAAAAATATATATACATTGAATTGTTAAATTTTCATCAGTGTTCTACAATAGCATGTATAATTGTTTTTTTGTACTTCAGTTACTGATTGTGATTCACTTTGTTGCTTCGTGTTACCTACTTTAGCAGTTAAATATAAAGCTGTCTGCTGGCTCATCCTTATGTTTATTCATCTTTGTTTAGATGTAGTTAGGCCAATATTAATGTGCTTCAATATTACACTAATAACATAAAATACGTTAATAACCTTAATAGCCAGATACAGAGAGACTTGAGGTACATCAAATACTTGAAGGGTCAGAGTGTTATCCTGCTCTTCCACCTGCTCCAATTCTCAGCAGACTTCATTGAAAATAACGTTTTGTTTTAAGACGAACTTCTAATGCATATTTAGCAAAAAATTGATGTGTGTTCACTGAGTGAGAGCAATTTAAGGAAGGTTTTGCTGTTACTGTGATATATGTAGAACCTGCTTAGATATTAACAGCAGCGCAAGTGTTGTTTCCCACAGTGTGTAGCTTGGTGTGTGCATATGTATTTTTAATACTCACTGCATTCAAATTCAGGACAACATGGGTCTTTTGATGGTAATACAGGTGTGGAAACAAATCCTATTTCACAAATTGGTGTCTGAGCTGTTTGGCATGGGAGTGGCTGACATTGCACAGTAGAAGTGAGTGGGTCACAGACACAGTCCTGGCATTCACTTGTCCATTTCTCTCCAGGCTGAAAATACATAAATCATTTATTCTTAAGTGCTCTTTCACTCTAATTATTCTGGGTCAACCTGCGTTAGACTCTCAAGATTGGTAAGGATTTCAGATTAGAAATTTGTTAGGATATGATTTCAGGCCTTAAGAGCAGGCAAGCTGAGAACAATCACAGAATTCTCTGTAGAAGGAAGGCCATTCTAACATTTTCATAGCAGGTCTACTTATTGCCATGACACTTGAATCTTTTAAATAAAAAAGTCTCTGCCATGATATTAATGAGCTTTTCCATCTCCAGGGGATTTAAAAGCCTAATGGTACCAGTTTTAAGTGCTATAAGGCCATTTATAACATGACCACCTTTGTTACTGAAATACATGCAGATGATTTGAATTGGCTAATAGAAGACAGACACTGGGCAGTTTTTGCAAAGGTCATATATTAGAAAAAATAACAGTAACCACCTTTCGTGGAGGACTGACATTAGTACAGTTTCTTTCTGCTGCAGTTGTGAGGGATGTTGCTGTGGTTGGTGAGACAGAAGAAAATATGTGTTCTGTGGATGAGGAGGCCTGTGTTGTTTCTGAGGACTCTGAAGTTAAAGGAGTTGTTGGAGGACATGGCCCTTGAAATGGGGCAATTTCGCATTCGTTGCTGCAAAGCGCATAAAAATTACATCCAGCCCTATCTGTTCTGTTGTATACAACTTCCCCTGTAGAGAAAAGATGAAGGAGAAATTAAGAGACTAATGAAAAGACTTTGGAAAAAAAAAAAAGTGAGAATATGAAGTAAATAGTGAATAATATATCTATTAAAAGATCTATGTTTGGATGATTTTGAGTAGTTGTCTGTAATTGAATACACTATTAAGGATTCATATTGCTTTAGAAAATTTTTACAACCACAAAGTAGGAAACTCACCAGGAGAAAACAAATCACCAAAGACGTGACAAAAACATGGAGTTGGTCTGCTTAATGTAACAATTGTACTTGCTTCTGTTGTGAAAGCTGTGGTGAGGGAAGAACTGAAGATCGCAGAAGTGCTTGTTGTTATGTGGCTTGACTGTGAGGTACCAGATGTAGATACTGTTAAGCACAAAACATAGTTTAGTTCACAGCACAGGTTTTGGTTCAAATAATTCCAACATAGTGCAGGGGACTGTTCAACATTCAGGCAACTAAAGGCAACATTTGGTTGCATTCCACTATTTGACCCACTTTTGTTAAATGGAGATTGGGGATATTTTACAACTCTACACCAAGTATCATCTGGATTTTGTAAATGTTAAAATCTTTGGCTCTAATATTTTCAGAAGTTTCAGACTCACCACTGTCACAACTGTGAGAAAAATCTCAATAATTTTTTCAGACATGTTTTTCTGTGAAGCTATTGTATTTGCAATTGCAATGGCGAGCCTCCTACAAGGAGGAGCACACAGTAAAAGTATACCATAACCTTATATTCCCTATTATCCAATGCTTGATTCCTCATGTTTCCCCTGACTCAGGATAAGTATTATCAAACCATGGAATCCACTCAAAGATTTAACACAGCTACAAGTAGCAAAGGGACTAATGGAATAAAAAATGGTTTGTGTTAAAAGAAGCATGGATGACTGTGGAAAAAGTCACAGAAGATCATAGAATCATAGAATGGCTCAGGTTGGAAGGGACCATAAAGATCATCTAACTCCAAACCCCTGCCATAGGCAGGGATGCCACCCACTAGATCAGGCTGGCTATCCAGCCTGGCCTTGAGCACCTCCAGGGATGGAGCATCCACAGTTTCTCTGTGCAGCCTGTGCCAGTGCCTCACCATCCTTACAGTGAAGAATTTCCTCCTAATGTCTAATTTAAATCTATCCTCTTTAGTTTAAAACTATTCCCCCTTGTCCTATCATTATCTACCTGAGTGAAGAGTCCTTCTCCATCCTTTTTATAAGACCCCTTTTAAGTACTCAAAGGCTGTGATGAGGTCTCCCCAGAGCCTTCTCTTCTCCAGGCTGAACATCCCCAGCTCTCTCATCATCTCTTTATAGGAGAGGTATCCCAGCCCTCTGATCATCTTTGTGGCCCTCCTCCGGACTCAGTCTAAGAGGTCTCATCTTTCTTGTGCTGGGGCTCCAAACCTGGATGCAGTATTCCAGGCAGGGCCTCATGAGGGCAGAGTACAGGGGAACAATCATCTTCCTGGACCTGCTGGTCACAACTCTTTTGATGTAGCCCAGGACTCAGTTGGGCTTCTGGACTCCAAACACAAACTGCTGGTTCATGGCGAGCCTTTTGACCACTAGAACCCTCAAGTCCCTGTCTGGATTCTGCTCTCAATGAGTTCGTCCCCCAGTCTGTAATCCTCTCTGGGATAGACCCAACCCAGAAGCAGCACCTTGAACTTGGTGATAAACTTGGTGATAATGATAGCAATGCTCTTATAACAGTGTACTTGCTTCCAAACATAAGAGAGATTGACAATGACATACCTGGGCTACCAGTGGTGGTAAACCTAGTGGGAAATACAGAGGTGGTGGTACTTTGGCTGGTAGAAGAAACAGAAGTTGGAAGAATAACTGTAGTCCCTGTCTTCCATGGAATCGTTGCATTGGGGAGGGTAGAGGCAGTAGTGCCTGATGATGGAGTCTGGGTAGCCACAGTGGATGTTTCCACCAGAATGGATGTTGTGGAGGACGTTGGTGTGGTGATGATGGTGGTTGTGGGCTCTGTCACAGGGGGAGAGGTCTTGATGGTGGTGGCACTGCTTGTAGGCGCGATGGGCTGTGTTGGTGTGGTTATGATGATGGTGGTTGTGGGCTCTGTCACAGGGGTGGAGGCCTTGGCGGTGCGGGCACTGCTTGGGGCTGTGAATGTGGTTGTGCTCTGTGCCGGAGAGGTGGAGGTCCTGCTGGTCACCGTGGTGCTGGTGGTGGTCGTCATCGTTGACTGGGGAAGGGTAGAGGCAGTAGTGGGTGATGCTGGAGTAGGTGTTGCCGCAGTGGACGTTTCGACCGGAATGGATGTTGTGGAGGACGTTGTGGTCGTTTCTGCAGTGGTCGTGGGTCTGCTTTTACTGCTGGTGGGTGAGGTGGGCGCTGTGGATGTGCTGATGATGGTCGTGCCCCGTGTTGCAGGGACGCTGGTCTTGAGCACAACCGTGGTGCCAGCACTGGTTGGTGTTGTCGGCTCGGGTAGAGTAGAGGAAGGAGTGGGTGGTGCGGGAGTCTGGGTTGTCTCAGTGGACGTTTCTGCAGGAGTGGGTGTAGCTGAGGAGCTTGGTGTGGTGCTTGGTGTTGTCTCGCAGTGTTTGCGGTCACAGCACAGCGCACTGACCTGGTAGTTGTAGCACATGGGGTACTTGCTGATCTGATCCTTGTTTCTGCACACAAGGCCTTTTTCGACGCTGCACTCCAGTACCTGGCCCAGGCTCTCCAGGCTCCTGTTGGGGTAGTTTTCAGCACGGCAGTTGATGTCCTGTGGCTTCACGCACACTTCAAACCCAGCAGCTCGGATACTTGCAAACGTCTCTATGTCTCCATCGTCGCTACCAGAGGCTGGGTAGTCCACGTCAAACCACTGTGTCCAGGCACAGCGCTCGTGGCAGCTGCCCGTGGTGGCGGAGGTGCTGGCGGTACTGGTACTGGTGGGTGAGGTGGGCGCTGTTGGTGTGATGGTGGTGGTGCCTTCTGTCACAGGGGGGGAGGTCTTGATGGTGCTGGCACTGCTGGTAGGTGTGGTGACGGTGGTGGTCGTGCCTTCTGTCAGAGGGGTGGAGGCCTTGGCGGTGCTGGCACTGCTGGTAGATGCAATGGGCTCTGTTGGTGTGGTGATGATGGTGGTTGTGGGCTCTGTCACAGGGGGAGAGGTCTTGATGGTGGTGGCACTGCTTGTAGGCGCGATGGGCTGTGTTGGTGTGGTTATGATGATGGTGGTTGTGGGCTCTGTCACAGGGGTGGAGGCCTTGGCGGTGCGGGCACTGCTTGGGGCTGTGAATGTGGTTGTGCTCTGTGCCGGAGAGGTGGAGGTCCTGCTGATCACCGTGGTGCTGGTGGTGGTCGTCATCGTTGACTGGGGAAGGGTAGAGGCAGTAGTGGGTGATGCTGGAGTAGGTGTTGCCGCAGTGGACGTTTCGACCGGAATGGATGTTGTGGAGGACGTTGTGGTCGTTTCTGCAGTGGTCGTGGGTCTGCTTTTACTGCTGGTGGGTGAGGTGGGCGCTGTGGATGTGCTGATGATGGTCGTGCCCCGTGTTGCAGGGACGCTGGTCTTGAGCACAACCGTGGTGCCAGCACTGGTTGGCGTTGTCGGCTCGGGTAGAGTAGAGGAAGGAGTGGGTGGTGCGGGAGTCTGGGTTGTCTCAGTGGACGTTTCTGCAGGAGTGGGCGTAGCTGAGGAGCTTGGTGTGGTGCTTGGTGTTGTCTCGCAGTGTTTGCGGTCACAGCACAGCGCACTGACCTGGTAGTTGTAGCACATGGGGTACTTGCTGATCTGATCCTTGTTTCTGCACACAAGGCCTTTTTCGACGCTGCACTCCAGTACCTGGCCCAGGCTCTCCAGGCTCCTGTTGGGGTAGTTTTCAGCACGGCAGTTGATGTCCTGTGGCTTCACGCACACTTCAAACCCAGCAGCTCGGATACTTGCAAACGTCTCTATGTCTCCATCGTCGCTACCAGAGGCTGGGTAGTCCACGTCAAACCACTGTGTCCAGGCACAGCGCTCGTGGCAGCTGCCCGTGGTGGCGGAGGTGCTGGCGGTACTGGTACTGGTGGGTGAGGTGGGCGCTGTTGGTGTGATGGTGGTGGTGCCTTCTGTCACAGGGGGGGAGGTCTTGATGGTGCTGGCACTGCTGGTAGGTGTGGTGACGGTGGTGGTCGTGCCTTCTGTCAGAGGGGTGGAGGCCTTGGCAGTGCTGGCACTGCTGGTAGATGCAATGGGCTCTGTTGGTGTGGTGATGATGGTGGTTGTGGGCTCTGTCACAGGGGGAGAGGTCTTGATGGTGGTGGCACTGCTTGTAGGCGCGATGGGCTGTGTTGGTGTGGTTATGATGATGGTGGTTGTGGGCTCTGTCACAGGGGTGGAGGCCTCGGCGGTGCGGGCACTGCTTGGGGCTGTGAATGTGGTTGTGCTCTGTGCCGGAGAGGTGGAGGTCCTGCTGATCACCGTGGTGCTGGTGGTGGTCGTCATCGTTGACTGGGGAAGGGTAGAGGCAGTAGTGGGTGATGCTGGAGTAGGTGTTGCCGCAGTGGACGTTTCGACCGGAATGGATGTTGTGGAGGACGTTGTGGTCGTTTCTGCAGTGGTCGTGGGTCTGCTTTTACTGCTGGTGGGTGAGGTGGGCGCTGTGGATGTGCTGATGATGGTCGTGCCCCGTGTTGCAGGGACGCTGGTCTTGAGCACAACCGTGGTGCCAGCACTGGTTGGTGTTGTCGGCTCGGGTAGAGCAGAGGAAGGAGTGGGTGGTGCGGGAGTCTGGGTTGTCTCAGTGGACGTTTCTGCAGGAGTGGGCGTAGCTGAGGAGCTTGGTGTGGTGCTTGGTGTTGTCTCGCAGTGTTTGCGGTCACAGCACAGCGCACTGACCTGGTAGTTGTAGCACATGGGGTACTTGCTGATCTGATCCTTGTTTCTGCACACAAGGCCTTTTTCGACGCTGCACTCCAGTACCTGGCCCAGGCTCTCCAGGCTCCTGTTGGGGTAGTTTTCAGCACGGCAGTTGATGTCCTGTGGCTTCACGCACACTTCAAACCCAGCAGCTCGGATACTTGCAAACGTCTCTATGTCTCCATCGTCGCTACCAGAGGCTGGGTAGTCCACGTCAAACCACTGTGTCCAGGCACAGCGCTCGTGGCAGCTGCCCGTGGTGGCGGAGGTGCTGGCGGTACTGGTACTGGTGGGTGAGGTGGGCGCTGTTGGTGTGATGGTGGTGGTGCCTTCTGTCACAGGGGGGGAGGTCTTGATGGTGCTGGCACTGCTGGTAGGTGTGGTGACGGTGGTGGTCGTGCCTTCTGTCAGAGGGGTGGAGGCCTTGGCGGTGCTGGCACTGCTGGTAGATGCAATGGGCTCTGTTGGTGTGGTGATGATGGTGGTTGTGGGCTCTGTCACAGGGGGAGAGGTCTTGATGGTGGTGGCACTGCTTGTAGGCGCGATGGGCTGTGTTGGTGTGGTTATGATGATGGTGGTTGTGGGCTCTGTCACAGGGGTGGAGGCCTCGGCGGTGCGGGCACTGCTTGGGGCTGTGAATGTGGTTGTGCTCTGTGCCGGAGAGGTGGAGGTCCTGCTGATCACCGTGGTGCTGGTGGTGGTCGTCATCGTTGACTGGGGAAGGGTAGAGGCAGTAGTGGGTGATGCTGGAGTAGGTGTTGCCGCAGTGGACGTTTCGACCGGAATGGATGTTGTGGAGGACGTTGTGGTCGTTTCTGCAGTGGTCGTGGGTCTGCTTTTACTGCTGGTGGGTGAGGTGGGCGCTGTGGATGTGCTGATGATGGTCGTGCCCCGTGTTGCAGGGACGCTGGTCTTGAGCACAACCGTGGTGCCAGCACTGGTTGGCGTTGTCGGCTCGGGTAGAGTAGAGGAAGGAGTGGGTGGTGCGGGAGTCTGGGTTGTCTCAGTGGACGTTTCTGCAGGAGTGGGCGTAGCTGAGGAGCTTGGTGTGGTGCTTGGTGTTGTCTCGCAGTGTTTGCGGTCACAGCACAGCGCACTGACCTGGTAGTTGTAGCACATGGGGTACTTGCTGATCTGATCCTTGTTTCTGCACACAAGGCCTTTTTCGACGCTGCACTCCAGTACCTGGCCCAGGCTCTCCAGGCTCCTGTTGGGGTAGTTTTCAGCACGGCAGTTGATGTCCTGTGGCTTCACGCACACTTCAAACCCAGCAGCTCGGATACTTGCAAACGTCTCTATGTCTCCATCGTCGCTACCAGAGGCTGGGTAGTCCACGTCAAACCACTGTGTCCAGGCACAGCGCTCGTGGCAGCTGCCCGTGGTGGCGGAGGTGCTGGCGGTACTGGTACTGGTGGGTGAGGTGGGCGCTGTTGGTGTGATGGTGGTGGTGCCTTCTGTCACAGGGGGGGAGGTCTTGATGGTGCTGGCACTGCTGGTAGGTGTGGTGACGGTGGTGGTCGTGCCTTCTGTCAGAGGGGTGGAGGCCTTGGCAGTGCTGACACTGCTGGTAGATGCAATGGGCTCTGTTGGTGTGGTGATGATGGTGGTTGTGGGCTCTGTCACAGGGGGAGAGGTCTTGATGGTGGTGGCACTGCTTGTAGGCGCGATGGGCTGTGTTGGTGTGGTTATGATGATGGTGGTTGTGGGCTCTGTCACAGGGGTGGAGGCCTTGGCGGTGCGGGCACTGCTTGGGGCTGTGAATGTGGTTGTGCTCTGTGCCGGAGAGGTGGAGGTCCTGCTGATCACCGTGGTGCTGGTGGTGGTCGTCATCGTTGACTGGGGAAGGGTAGAGGCAGTAGTGGGTGATGCTGGAGTAGGTGTTGCCGCAGTGGACGTTTCGACCGGAATGGATGTTGTGGAGGACGTTGTGGTCGTTTCTGCAGTGGTCGTGGGTCTGCTTTTACTGCTGGTGGGTGAGGTGGGCGCTGTGGATGTGCTGATGATGGTCGTGCCCCGTGTTGCAGGGACGCTGGTCTTGAGCACAACCGTGGTGCCAGCACTGGTTGGCGTTGTCGGCTCGGGTAGAGTAGAGGAAGGAGTGGGTGGTGCGGGAGTCTGGGTTGTCTCAGTGGACGTTTCTGCAGGAGTGGGCGTAGCTGAGGAGCTTGGTGTGGTGCTTGGTGTTGTCTCGCAGTGTTTGCGGTCACAGCACAGCGCACTGACCTGGTAGTTGAAGCACATGGGGTACTTGCTGATCTGATCCTTGTTTCTGCACACAAGGCCTTTTTCGACGCTGCACTCCAGTACCTGGCCCAGGCTCTCCAGGCTCCTGTTGGGGTAGTTTTCAGCACGGCAGTTGATGTCCTGTGGCTTCACGCACACTTCAAACCCAGCAGCTCGGATACTTGCAAACGTCTCTATGTCTCCATCGTCGCTACCAGAGGCTGGGTAGTCCACGTCAAACCACTGTGTCCAGGCACAGCGCTCGTGGCAGCTGCCCGTGGTGGCGGAGGTGCTGGCGGTACTGGTACTGGTGGGTGAGGTGGGCGCTGTTGGTGTGATGGTGGTGGTGCCTTTTGTCACAGGGGGAGAGGTCTTGATGGTGCTGGCCATGCTGGTAGGTGTGGTGACGGTGGTGGTCGTGCCTTCTGTCAGAGGGGTGGAGGCCTTGGCGGTGCTGGCACTGCTGGTAGATGCAATGGGCTCTGTTGGTGTGGTGATGATGGTGGTTGTGGGCTCTGTCACAGGGGGAGAGGTCTTGATGGTGGTGGCACTGCTTGTAGGCGCGATGGGCTGTGTTGGTGTGGTTATGATGATGGTGGTTGTGGGCTCTGTCACAGGGGTGGAGGCCTTGGCGGTGCGGGCACTGCTTGGGGCTGTGAATGTGGTTGTGCTCTGTGCCGGAGAGGTGGAGGTCCTGCTGATCACCGTGGTGCTGGTGGTGGTCGTCATCGTTGACTGGGGAAGGGTAGAGGCAGTAGTGGGTGATGCTGGAGTAGGTGTTGCCGCAGTGGACGTTTCGACCGGAATGGATGTTGTGGAGGACGTTGTGGTCGTTTCTGCAGTGGTCGTGGGTCTGCTTTTACTGCTGGTGGGTGAGGTGGGCGCTGTGGATGTGCTGATGATGGTCGTGCCCCGTGTTGCAGGGACGCTGGTCTTGAGCACAACCGTGGTGCCAGCACTGGTTGGCGTTGTCGGCTCGGGTAGAGTAGAGGAAGGAGTGGGTGGTGCGGGAGTCTGGGTTGTCTCAGTGGACGTTTCTGCAGGAGTGGGCGTAGCTGAGGAGCTTGGTGTGGTGCTTGGTGTTGTCTCGCAGTGTTTGCGGTCACAGCACAGCGCACTGACCTGGTAGTTGTAGCACATGGGGTACTTGCTGATCTGATCCTTGTTTCTGCACACAAGGCCTTTTTCGACGCTGCACTCCAGTACCTGGCCCAGGCTCTCCAGGCTCCTGTTGGGGTAGTTTTCAGCACGGCAGTTGATGTCCTGTGGCTTCACGCACACTTCAAACCCAGCAGCTCGGATACTTGCAAACGTCTCTATGTCTCCATCGTCGCTACCAGAGGCTGGGTAGTCCACATCAAACCACTGTGTCCAGGCACAGCGCTCGTGGCAGCTGCCCGTGGTGGCAGAGGTGCTGGCGGTACTGGTACTGGTGGGTGAGGTGGGCGCTGTTGGTGTGATGGTGGTGGTGCTTTTTGTCACAGGGGGAGAGGTCTTGATGGTGCTGGCACTGCTGGTAGGTGTGGTGACGGTGGTGGTCGTGCCTTCTGTCAGAGGGGTGGAGGCCTTGGCGGTGCTGGCACTGCTGGTAGATGCAATGGGCTCTGTTGGTGTGGTGATGATGGTGGTTGTGGGCTCTGTCACAGGGGGAGAGGTCTTGATGGTGGTGGCACTGCTTGTAGGCGCGATGGGCTGTGTTGGTGTGGTTATGATGATGGTGGTTGTGGGCTCTGTCACAGGGGTGGAGGCCTTGGCGGTGCGGGCACTGCTTGGGGCTGTGAATGTGGTTGTGCTCTGTGCCGGAGAGGTGGAGGTCCTGCTGATCACCGTGGTGCTGGTGGTGGTCGTCATCGTTGACTGGGGAAGGGTAGAGGCAGTAGTGGGTGATGCTGGAGTAGGTGTTGCCGCAGTGGACGTTTCGACCGGAATGGATGTTGTGGAGGACGTTGTGGTCGTTTCTGCAGTGGTCGTGGGTCTGCTTTTACTGCTGGTGGGTGAGGTGGGCGCTGTGGATGTGCTGATGATGGTCGTGCCCCGTGTTGCAGGGACGCTGGTCTTGAGCACAACCGTGGTGCCAGCACTGGTTGGCGTTGTCGGCTCGGGTAGAGTAGAGGAAGGAGTGGGTGGTGCGGGAGTCTGGGTTGTCTCAGTGGACGTTTCTGCAGGAGTGGGCGTAGCTGAGGAGCTTGGTGTGGTGCTTGGTGTTGTCTCGCAGTGTTTGCGGTCACAGCACAGCGCGCTGACCTGGTAGTTGAAGCACATGGGGTACTTGCTGATCTGATCCTTGTTTCTGCACACAAGGCCTTTTTCGACGCTGCACTCCAGTACCTGGCCCAGGCTCTCCAGGCTCCTGTTGGGGTAGTTTTCAGCACGGCAGTTGATGTCCTGTGGCTTCACGCACACTTCAAACCCAGCAGCTCGGATACTTGCAAACGTCTCTATGTCTCCATCGTCGCTACCAGAGGCTGGGTAGTCCACGTCAAACCACTGTGTCCAGGCACAGCGCTCGTGGCAGCTGCCCGTGGTGGCGGAGGTGCTGGCGGTACTGGTACTGGTGGGTGAGGTGGGCGCTGTTGGTGTGATGGTGGTGGTGCCTTTTGTCACAGGGGGAGAGGTCTTGATGGTGCTGGCCATGCTGGTAGGTGTGGTGACGGTGGTGGTCGTGCCTTCTGTCAGAGGGGTGGAGGCCTTGGCGGTGCTGGCACTGCTGGTAGATGCAATGGGCTCTGTTGGTGTGGTGATGATGGTGGTTGTGGGCTCTGTCACAGGGGGAGAGGTCTTGATGGTGGTGGCACTGCTTGTAGGCGCGATGGGCTGTGTTGGTGTGGTTATGATGATGGTGGTTGTGGGCTCTGTCACAGGGGTGGAGGCCTTGGCGGTGCGGGCACTGCTTGGGGCTGTGAATGTGGTTGTGCTCTGTGCCGGAGAGGTGGAGGTCCTGCTGATCACCGTGGTGCTGGTGGTGGTCGTCATTGTTGACTGGGGAAGGGTAGAGGCAGTAGTGGGTGATGCTGGAGTAGGTGTTGCCGCAGTGGACGTTTCGACCGGAATGGATGTTGTGGAGGACGTTGTGGTCGTTTCTGCAGTGGTCGTGGGTCTGCTTTTACTGCTGGTGGGTGAGGTGGGCGCTGTGGATGTGCTGATGATGGTCGTGCCCCGTGTTGCAGGGACGCTGGTCTTGAGCACAACCGTGGTGCCAGCACTGGTTGGCGTTGTCGGCTCGGGTAGAGTAGAGGAAGGAGTGGGTGGTGCGGGAGTCTGGGTTGTCTCAGTGGACGTTTCTGCAGGAGTGGGCGTAGCTGAGGAGCTTGGTGTGGTGCTTGGTGTTGTCTCGCAGTGTTTGCGGTCACAGCACAGCGCACTGACCTGGTAGTTGTAGCACATGGGGTACTTGCTGATCTGATCCTTGTTTCTGCACACAAGGCCTTTTTCGACGCTGCACTCCAGTACCTGGCCCAGGCTCTCCAGGCTCCTGTTGGGGTAGTTTTCAGCACGGCAGTTGATGTCCTGTGGCTTCACGCACACTTCAAACCCAGCAGCTCGGATACTTGCAAACGTCTCTATGTCTCCATCGTCGCTACCAGAGGCTGGGTAGTCCACGTCAAACCACTGTGTCCAGGCACAGCGCTCGTGGCAGCTGCCCGTGGTGGCGGAGGTGCTGGCGGTACTGGTACTGGTGGGTGAGGTGGGCGCTGTTGGTGTGATGGTGGTGGTGCCTTCTGTCACAGGGGGGGAGGTCTTGATGGTGCTGGCACTGCTGGTAGGTGTGGTGACGGTGGTGGTCGTGCCTTCCGTCAGAGGGGTGGAGGCCTTGGCAGTGCTGGCACTGCTGGTAGATGCAATGGGCTCTGTTGGTGTGGTGATGATGGTGGTTGTGGGCTCTGTCACAGGGGGAGAGGTCTTGATGGTGGTGGCACTGCTTGTAGGCGCGATGGGCTGTGTTGGTGTGGTTATGATGATGGTGGTTGTGGGCTCTGTCACAGGGGTGGAGGCCTTGGCGGTGCGGGCACTGCTTGGGGCTGTGAATGTGGTTGTGCTCTGTGCCGGAGAGGTGGAGGTCCTGCTGATCACCGTGGTGCTGGTGGTTGTCGTCATCGTTGACTGGGGAAGGGTAGAGGCAGTAGTGGGTGATGCTGGAGTAGGTGTTGCCGCAGTGGACGTTTCGACCGGAATGGATGTTGTGGAGGACGTTGTGGTCGTTTCTGCAGTGGTCGTGGGTCTGCTTTTACTGCTGGTGGGTGAGGTGGGCGCTGTGGATGTGCTGATGATGGTCGTGCCCCGTGTTGCAGGGACGCTGGTCTTGAGCACAACCGTGGTGCCAGCACTGGTTGGCGTTGTCGGCTCGGGTAGAGTAGAGGAAGGAGTGGGTGGTGCGGGAGTCTGGGTTGTCTCAGTGGATGTTTCTGCAGGAGTGGGCGTAGCTGAGGAGCTTGGTGTGGTGCTTGGTGTTGTCTCGCAGTGTTTGCGGTCACAGCACAGCGCACTGACCTGGTAGTTGTAGCACATGGGGTACTTGCTGATCTGATCCTTGTTTCTGCACACAAGGCCTTTTTCGACGCTGCACTCCAGTACCTGGCCCAGGCTCTCCAGGCTCCTGTTGGGGTAGTTTTCAGCACGGCAGTTGATGTCCTGTGGCTTCACGCACACTTCAAACCCAGCAGCTCGGATACTTGCAAACGTCTCTATGTCTCCATCGTCGCTACCAGAGGCTGGGTAGTCCACGTCAAACCACTGTGTCCAGGCACAGCGCTCGTGGCAGCTGCCCGTGGTGGCGGAGGTGCTGGCGGTACTGGTACTGGTGGGTGAGGTGGGCGCTGTTGGTGTGATGGTGGTGGTGCCTTCTGTCACAGGGGGGGAGGTCTTGATGGTGCTGGCACTGCTGGTAGGTGTGGTGACGGTGGTGGTCGTGCCTTCTGTCAGAGGGGTGGAGGCCTTGGCGGTGCTGGCACTGCTGGTAGATGCAATGGGCTCTGTTGGTGTGGTGATGATGGTGGTTGTGGGCTCTGTCACAGGGGGAGAGGTCTTGATGGTGGTGGCACTGCTTGTAGGCGCGATGGGCTGTGTTGGTGTGGTTATGATGATGGTGGTTGTGGGCTCTGTCACAGGGGTGGAGGCCTTGGCGGTGCGGGCACTGCTTGGGGCTGTGAATGTGGTTGTGCTCTGTGCCGGAGAGGTGGAGGTCCTGCTGATCACCGTGGTGCTGGTGGTGGTCGTCATTGTTGACTGGGGAAGGGTAGAGGCAGTAGTGGGTGATGCTGGAGTAGGTGTTGCCGCAGTGGACGTTTCGACCGGAATGGATGTTGTGGAGGACGTTGTGGTCGTTTCTGCAGTGGTCGTGGGTCTGCTTTTACTGCTGGTGGGTGAGGTGGGCGCTGTGGATGTGCTGATGATGGTCGTGCCCCGTGTTGCAGGGACGCTGGTCTTGAGCACAACCGTGGTGCCAGCACTGGTTGGCGTTGTCGGCTCGGGTAGAGTAGAGGAAGGAGTGGGTGGTGCGGGAGTCTGGGTTGTCTCAGTGGACGTTTCTGCAGGAGTGGGCGTAGCTGAGGAGCTTGGTGTGGTGCTTGGTGTTGTCTCGCAGTGTTTGCGGTCACAGCACAGCGCACTGACCTGGTAGTTGTAGCACATGGGGTACTTGCTGATCTGATCCTTGTTTCTGCACACAAGGCCTTTTTCGACGCTGCACTCCAGTACCTGGCCCAGGCTCTCCAGGCTCCTGTTGGGGTAGTTTTCAGCACGGCAGTTGATGTCCTGTGGCTTCACGCACACTTCAAACCCAGCAGCTCGGATACTTGCAAACGTCTCTATGTCTCCATCGTCGCTACCAGAGGCTGGGTAGTCCACGTCAAACCACTGTGTCCAGGCACAGCGCTCGTGGCAGCTGCCCGTGGTGGCGGAGGTGCTGGCGGTACTGGTACTGGTGGGTGAGGTGGGCGCTGTTGGTGTGATGGTGGTGGTGCCTTCTGTCACAGGGGGGGAGGTCTTGATGGTGCTGGCACTGCTGGTAGGTGTGGTGACGGTGGTGGTCGTGCCTTCTGTCAGAGGGGTGGAGGCCTTGGCGGTGCTGGCACTGCTGGTAGATGCAATGGGCTCTGTTGGTGTGGTGATGATGGTGGTTGTGGGCTCTGTCACAGGGGGAGAGGTCTTGATGGTGGTGGCACTGCTTGTAGGCGCGATGGGCTGTGTTGGTGTGGTTATGATGATGGTGGTTGTGGGCTCTGTCACAGGGGTGGAGGCCTTGGCGGTGCGGGCACTGCTTGGGGCTGTGAATGTGGTTGTGCTCTGTGCCGGAGAGGTGGAGGTCCTGCTGATCACCGTGGTGCTGGTGGTTGTCGTCATCGTTGACTGGGGAAGGGTAGAGGCAGTAGTGGGTGATGCTGGAGTAGGTGTTGCCGCAGTGGACGTTTCGACCGGAATGGATGTTGTGGAGGACGTTGTGGTCGTTTCTGCAGTGGTCGTGGGTCTGCTTTTACTGCTGGTGGGTGAGGTGGGCGCTGTGGATGTGCTGATGATGGTCGTGCCCCGTGTTGCAGGGACGCTGGTCTTGAGCACAACCGTGGTGCCAGCACTGGTTGGCGTTGTCGGCTCGGGTAGAGTAGAGGAAGGAGTGGGTGGTGCGGGAGTCTGGGTTGTCTCAGTGGATGTTTCTGCAGGAGTGGGCGTAGCTGAGGAGCTTGGTGTGGTGCTTGGTGTTGTCTCGCAGTGTTTGCGGTCACAGCACAGCGCACTGACCTGGTAGTTGTAGCACATGGGGTACTTGCTGATCTGATCCTTGTTTCTGCACACAAGGCCTTTTTCGACGCTGCACTCCAGTACCTGGCCCAGGCTCTCCAGGCTCCTGTTGGGGTAGTTTTCAGCACGGCAGTTGATGTCCTGTGGCTTCACGCACACTTCAAACCCAGCAGCTCGGATACTTGCAAACGTCTCTATGTCTCCATCGTCGCTACCAGAGGCTGGGTAGTCCACGTCAAACCACTGTGTCCAGGCACAGCGCTCGTGGCAGCTGCCCGTGGTGGCGGAGGTGCTGGCGGTACTGGTACTGGTGGGTGAGGTGGGCGCTGTTGGTGTGATGGTGGTGGTGCCTTCTGTCACAGGGGGGGAGGTCTTGATGGTGCTGGCACTGCTGGTAGGTGTGGTGACGGTGGTGGTCGTGCCTTCTGTCAGAGGGGTGGAGGCCTTGGCGGTGCTGACACTGCTGGTAGATGCAATGGGCTCTGTTGGTGTGGTGATGATGGTGGTTGTGGGCTCTGTCACAGGGGGAGAGGTCTTGATGGTGGTGGCACTGCTTGTAGGCGCGATGGGCTGTGTTGGTGTGGTTATGATGATGGTGGTTGTGGGCTCTGTCACAGGGGTGGAGGCCTTGGCGGTGCGGGCACTGCTTGGGGCTGTGAATGTGGTTGTGCTCTGTGCCGGAGAGGTGGAGGTCCTGCTGATCACCGTGGTGCTGGTGGTGGTCGTCATCGTTGACTGGGGAAGGGTAGAGGCAGTAGTGGGTGATGCTGGAGTAGGTGTTGCCGCAGTGGACGTTTCGACCGGAATGGATGTTGTGGAGGACGTTGTGGTCGTTTCTGCAGTGGTCGTGGGTCTGCTTTTACTGCTGGTGGGTGAGGTGGGCGCTGTGGATGTGCTGATGATGGTCGTGCCCCGTGTTGCAGGGACGCTGGTCTTGAGCACAACCGTGGTGCCAGCACTGGTTGGCGTTGTCGGCTCGGGTAGAGTAGAGGAAGGAGTGGGTGGTGCGGGAGTCTGGGTTGTCTCAGTGGACGTTTCTGCAGGAGTGGGTGTAGCTGAGGAGCTTGGTGTGGTGCTTGGTGTTGTCTCGCAGTGTTTGCGGTCACAGCACAGCGCACTGACCTGGTAGTTGTAGCACATGGGGTACTTGCTGATCTGATCCTTGTTTCTGCACACAAGGCCTTTTTCGACGCTGCACTCCAGTACCTGGCCCAGGCTCTCCAGGCTCCTGTTGGGGTAGTTTTCAGCACGGCAGTTGATGTCCTGTGGCTTCACGCACACTTCAAACCCAGCAGCTCGGATACTTGCAAACGTCTCTATGTCTCCATCGTCGCTACCAGAGGCTGGGTAGTCCACGTCAAACCACTGTGTCCAGGCACAGCGCTCGTGGCAGCTGCCCGTGGTGGCGGAGGTGCTGGCGGTACTGGTACTGGTGGGTGAGGTGGGCGCTGTTGGTGTGATGGTGGTGGTGCCTTCTGTCACAGGGGGGGAGGTCTTGATGGTGCTGGCACTGCTGGTAGGTGTGGTGACGGTGGTGGTCGTGCCTTCTGTCAGAGGGGTGGAGGCCTTGGTGGTGCTGGCACTGCTGGTAGATGCAATGGGCTCTGTTGGTGTGGTGATGATGGTGGTTGTGCCTTTTGTGACAGGGGGAGAGGTTTTGATGGTACTGGCACTACTGCTAGTTGTGGTGGGTTGCTTTGGTGTGGTTGTGCTTTCTGTTATCTCTGTGACGTTTGGTGTTAATGTTGTTATAGCTGTTTTTCGAGCTTCTGTTTGTTTTCCTGTAGTTGGTGGTTGTGTCTTTGTCTGTATTGTAAATGGTGTTTCTATAGCAGTAGTTGTTTTTATTTCTGAACATGGTTTATAACTACAGCATAGTATTCTGATGTTGTAGTTATAGCATTGCTTAGATTCTTGGTCTTTGTTATTGCATATCAATCCTCTGGTTTGACTGCATTCTACTATTTGATCAAGATATTCTGTTTCTATATCTGGGTGTTCTTCTGCTCTGCATTGAACTCCGCTTGGGTTTTTACAAACACTGTATCCGTTCTTTTTTAGATTTTCAAAATTTTCGTAGTCTCCACTGTCCTCTCCGGTTTTAGGCCGTGTGCTATCATACCATTCTGACCATTCACATACGTTCTTCACACATACAGTTGTCACTGGTGTTGTGGTTGTGATTTCTGTAATTAAAAGGAAGAAATATAAGTCTTGTTTTCTGTTACTGAAGTGACAGTAATTATTTATTTTCATATATTTTAATGTTTTACGTAATAGTATATATGTTCATATAGTATTTTAATTTTAATAAACTTTCTTTGACAGCCTTTAGTTTCATTTCTAAGGTAGGTTTCTATCTCATCTCTGTATTTTTTTCTAGTTGTATTTAATCTGACATTAAAAAATTGTATTTAAATATAGTTAATGTAACATGCGTTATGTGGAATGTTGATAGATAAGATAATGTGATCTCATGCCTGTTACAATAGAAGAGGATTTTTTATTTTTCATACTATTATCTCTAGTTATTTATGCTTAGCTACGTAACTACACATAGTGTAAAATATTTTTACAGGTTAATGACTTTTCTACTTAGTATTATAACATGTCACATATTTGTAAACTGCTAATATAAACTAATAGTTTAGCTTCATATAATAGTTTATAGTAGTTTATACAGTTGAAATAATAAACATATGAAAAATATTTAGGATATAATTTAATATATACATAGTTTCTTCTTATTTAATAACATTTCTTGGCATATTCTTAACATTATGAAAATACGCATATGGAATATGTACCACTTTCTCCATATCAATGTTACATCTGCTTAATAGAAGACTTACATTTAATTGTACAGTTCTTGTTGTAGTATTGTATAATTTTCTTGAAATATTTCTCAATTTTTCACAATTAGATGGCCAGTACAATGAGTTAACTACAGGAATAATGTAGAAGTGCATTGCAGGAATACGATATTGTTAAAGATTAACAATTAGGAATGGTTTCAAAGAATGGTTTTAAGTAATTTGAGTATACGTTCAAACTGAATTTGTTATTTTCATTTTGCGCTAATATGGTCAGTAATTTTTAAAATGGTTCTAACTGTCTTTTGTGTGTTCAGACTTTGGTTTAGAATTGCTCTTTTTTATTTGCAGGGAAGTGAGGAGATTGTCCAGATTGCAATAACTAATAAGCTCTGTTGTTTTTCCACTGGAAAAAACACGGTGAAACAGTGGAGACTGACTTTGTAAGAAATGCTATGCATTTCTACATCCTTGATTATGGTCTAAAAAGCATCTGATGCTGGTCAGCTGAATCGGTTGAATTGGAAATTCTTCCAGAAGAAGTCATAGAATCACAGAATCGTCTAGGTTGGAAGAGACCTCTAAGATCATCTAGTCCAACCTCTGTCCTAACACTAACAAGTCCACCACTAAACCATATCACTAAGGACTACATCTAAACGTCTTTTAAAGACCTCCAGGGATGGCGACTCAACCACTTCCCTGGGCAGCCCATTCCAATGCCTCACAACCCTTTCAGTAAAGAAGTTCTTCCTAATATCCAACCTAAACCTCCCCTGGCACAACTTTAGCCCATTCCCCCTCGTCCTGTCACCAGGCACGTGGGAGAATAGACCAACCCCCACCTCTCTACAGCCTCCTTTAAGGTACCTATAGAGAGCGATGAGGTCTCCCCTGAGCCTCCTCTTCTCCAGGCTAAACAACCCCAGCTCCCTCAGCTGCTCCTCGTAAGACTTGTTCTCCAGACCCCACACCAGCCTCATTGCCCTTTTCTGGACTCTCTCAAGCACCTCCATGCCCTTCTTGTAGCGAGGGGCCCAAAACTGAACACAGTACTCGAGGTGCGGCCTCACCAGAGCCGAGTACAGGGGGACAATCACCTCCCTAGACCTGCTGGCCACACTGCTTCTTATACAAGCCAGGATGCTGTTGGCCTTCTTGGCCACCTGAGCACACTGCTGGCTCATATTCAGCTGCCTATCAACCAGTATTCCCAGGTCCTTCTCGGCCAGGCAGCTTTCCAACCACTCATCTCCCAGCCTGTAGCGCTGCTTGGGGTTGTTGCGCCCCAGGTGCAGGACCTGGCACTTGGCCTTGTTGAACTTCATACAGTTGACCTCAGCCCATCGGTCCAGCCTATCCAGATCCTCCTGCAGAGCCTTCCTTCCCTCGAGCAGATTGACACATGCACCTAACTTGGTGTCATCTGCAAACTTACTGAGGGTGCACTCGATCCCCTCGTCCAGGTCATCGATAAAGATATTAAAGAGGACCGGCCCCAGCACTGAGCCCTGGGGGACTCCACTAGTAACCGGCCTCCAACTGGATTTGACTCCATTCACCACAACTCTTTGGGCCCGGCCATCCAGCCAGTTTTTAACCCAACGAAGCGTACGCCAGTCCAAGCCACGAGCAGCCAGTTTCTTGAGGAGAATGTTGTGGGAAACAGTGTCAAAAGCCTTACTGAAGTCAAGGTAGATCACATCCACAGTCTTCCCCTCATCCACCAGGCGCATCACTTGGTCATAGAAGGAGATCAGGTTCGTCAAGCAGGACCTACCTTTCATAAACCCATGCTGACTGGGCCTGATCGCCTGCTTGCCCTTCAAGTGCCGCGTGACGACATTCAAGATAATCTGCTCCATGAGCTTCCCTGGCACTGAGGTCAAACTAACAGGCCTATAGTTCCCTGGGTCTACCCTCCGGCCCTTCTTGTAGATGGGCGTCACATTTGCTAGCCGCCAGTCAACTGGGACCTCTCCTGATAGCCAGGACTGCCAATAAATGATGGAAAGCGGCTTGGCCAGCTCCTCCGCCAGTTTGCTCAGTACCCTCGGGTGGATCCCATCTGGCCCCATCGACTTGCGTACATCCAAGTCAATAGTTGCGTACATCCAAGTCAATAGTTTCAAGTAAAAGTGTGTGTCATTAACTGATGAAAAGGCTCTGCCTTTCAGGCAAGTTTTAATCCCTTCCAGAGATTTTTCAGTTATTTTAAAGAGTATTGATGCATACCTGAAGCAGTAGTTGTGGGTTGACTTGTAGAAAATGTAAATGGGGTTGTTGTTGAGATGCCACATCTAAAGATACTTCTGTTTATTGTTCCATTGACATCGCACATTGCACTGAAACACCATCCCGTTCCATCTGTGGTGTTGTAGATGAGTTCATTATATTTATATGTGTTCCCTTCATAAATGCAGTTACATGCTGTAATTCAGAAGGTTTTTGTCAGTCATCTATGAAAAGATAATATCTAGTACTTCATTTTCTTATTAATACTTAATAGCTGTCTTACCTTTATCATCAAACTTGCACTGTAAACCTTCTGATGTGCATTCACTGAAATAAAAAATAGAAAAAAAAACACATTTTTTTATTATGACCTGATTTTATTACTGTCATCTTTCTGCCAGATACTAGCATCAAGTGTCAAGGATTGAACAATTGTGAATGAGAACTTGGTTGATTCAGTTACTCGGATTCAAATGGGCATGTTGCCTAAATTCCAGCTAATTAGTAACTGCTTGTTCCAGGCCTTATTTATACACAGGCATCATAAAACTTTCACGACTCCTGTCATGAAACAGAAACATGCAATTTTCCATTACTGGTTTGTTCATTTTTCCTTGTGCATAATTAGGCTGGTATGTTAAGCCTTACCATAATTGACATTCATCACGTCTATATATCTTCCCATCTTCATTATCATAACAGTCACAGAGACTGACGCACTTCATCTGATCCTCATGAAAATATGGCTTGTCTGGTGGGCAGTTAGGGTAGCAGCCTGAAGCAAGGAAAGGGCATACATAAGGTAGAAAACATGCAAATGAGATACAGTCAGGAAAAGTTTTATTTGTTCAGAATGTGTTTGCAGGTCTTGTTTTTAATAGTCACAATTTTTGCTACTTATTTCTTCCAACAATCCTAGAAAGTAATGCAGAGAACTAATATTAGCACAGCCCACAAGGACTTAGCCCCAGAGATGTTTTTAGCTCCATTTTCCAGGCTTGTCTTCCTTCATGTGAATGCAATGTTGTTGAAGAGAATTAAATGGTGGAAAAACAGCTGATAGAGAAAATAGACTCCATTAAAGGCAATTAAAAAATATAATAAAATACACCCACTTAAGAGTACTTGCAGCTCTTTTTACCTTCTAAACCTGGCAAGTTATGGAGGCATTTTCCGCTTGGGTTCCTACAGGTCTTCATACAGGAGGCTCCACAAGGCTTATAGTGCCATTCACATTCCCCTTGTTGATTATAGTAATCACAGAACAGTGCTAAGGAGAAACAGAAATTTGGATGTGTTCAGAAAAGAACAACCTCTTTTGATTCATGTCTGTTCATCAGATCCCTGATATGTTGCTTGAACAGTCTTGAAAACAAACTTGAAAACCACGAATAGGTGAAAGCATGTGAGCATCGTAACAGTGCAAAAAGTCTAAAGTCTACACAGTAAGATTATAAGGCATGTACATGAGATACCCAGAGTGTGTGTTCAAGCATATAAGCAAGGCGTGACTGTGTATTTACACTCTCAGGAACAGTGTATATAAGATAAAACTCACGACAGATTGATGGGGTTCTCCAGGCTATGCAGACACCAACTTCACTACATGCTTGAGCATAGGCAGCTACTGCTGTACAGAAGCAATCACAGTCTCCTCCAGAGTCACAGGCACAAGCATCTGTCACACATGCCTGGTAATATTTTGCTGGTTCAACCTGTTATAAAAAAGAAATGTTATATTATACATCCTGTCTTCTAAATTCTTTCTTAGTTTTGCTAGACTAGTTTTCTTAAAATTGTAGCATCTCAGAAGGAAGACCTACATCAGTAATTTATGTTTATATACACTGTTAAATACCAAAGGTAATGCCAGATAATATATCCAAATCATCTATTGACACAGTTTTAGACATCTAGACTTGTGTTCCAATGAAAGATTAGATTCATGTTCCCAAGCAGTATTAGGCAGCCCCCCTTGAAAATGGTCTCTAGCAGTGGAAAGAACTAAGGTAATACGAAGAGCACAGAGTTATTCTGCATTGTTGATATGTACTAAGTGTCAGTTAAGGCTATGCTGATCATAGAATCACAGAATCATAGAATCATTAAGGTTGGAAAAGACCTCCAAAATCACCTGGTCCAACTGTCCCCCTACCACCAAATATCACCCACTAAACCATGTCCCTAAATACCACGTCCAACCTTTCCTTAAACATCCCCAGGGACGGTGACTCCACCACCTCCCTGGGCAACCTATTCCAATATGCCTGACTACTCTTTCTGAGAAGAAATTTCTCTTAATTTCCAATCTGAACCTCCCCTGATGCAACTTGAGGCCATTCCCTCTAGTCCTATCACTAGTTATCTGCAAGAAGAGGCCGAACCCCATCTCCCCACACCTTCCTTTCAGGTAATTGTAGAGAGCAATAAGGTCTCCCCTGAGCCTCCTCTTCTCCAGACTAAACAACCCCAGTTCCCTCAGCTGCTCCCACAGGACTTGTGTTCCAGACCCTTCACCAGATTTGTAGCCCTTCTCTGGACATGCTCCAGGGCCTCAATGTCCTTCTTGTACTGAGGGGCCCAAAACTGAACAGTACTCGAGGTGCAGCCTCACCAGAGTTGAATACAGGGGGACGATCACCTCTCTGGTCCTGCTGGGTACACTATTCCTGATACAAGCCAGGATGCCATTGGCCTTGTTGGCCACCTGGGCACACTGCTGGCTCATGTTCAGGCAAGCATCGACCGACACCCCGAGATCCTTTTCCTCTGCACAGCTTTCCAGCCACTCTGATGCTTCAATACTACCCCAAAATGTTATTATTGCGTTGAGCTTGTGTTCTGTACATGGTACGTGACTTTTATTCAAGTCACACCACAGGAAATCCATAGTAATTCTGAAATTCTTCTTTCCCAATAACTGAAAGAATAAATATTCTTTTCCAAGTCAATATTATTTCCTATGAACTCAATGGCCTATTACTTTTTACAATTAGGGGCTATAAATCTGTCCTATTGAGCAAGATTCAGACTGAAGTTTTCCTGACGCAATTTGAAATGAAATATGCTGGTTAAGGAATGAGGTATGTTTGGCAGAATTTTTGGGGATAGCCTTCTTTTTAGCTTCAGTAATGCACATACTTAGTCTTCACAGAGTAAACACCTGCCCTGGTAATACCTGAGAGTGACAGGCAGCAAAGACATTGCTGTTGATGAGGCTACACTGCTTTTCTGACCAGGACTTTCGATAAGGGTTGGTAGAACATGGGTCCTTTATGATGTTAGCATCAGGACATGTAGAAGATACTTTCCAGCTGTTTCCAAACTCTAGGACATTCTCTACTACAGACAGACTCCTTGTAGTAAAGTCATTTATGCCGTTGCCATCATAATTTCCACAGAGGCCACAGATCTGGCCCTGCAAAAGGAAATAAAATAATGATGATTGTGAGAAAACTTGAAGCAAAATCTGAAACTGAACGAACACATGAAATTCAGCTCTTAGAGTGGTGCCATTCTATTCTAACTTTCCCGAACCTTCTCATCCTTTGAAGATACAGGTTTAGATATTTTGGAAAAACAGCCGTCTGTTTCCTCAGCAACAGAACATGACCACTAAGACTAGAAACTACTATTGACTTTTCTTCTTTTAAATCTGAACAATACTGGCTTGGTCATTTTCTCCTACCATCTTTGATGTACATGTTTAACAAGGAATTGAGGACTCAACTGACAACACAGCTGACTACACTTTTAATTTATGCCTTGTTTTATCCAATAAATGTATGTATAAAAGACAGTCTTACAGAGCTATCATAAATACTACCAGTCCAGCCATGTAACCTACTAATTGAGTCTGTACTGTTATGACTGCAGACAGGTGGAAAAAGAAATGACATTTTCCTTGCACATCCAGAAGTAGCTCTCATTCCAAATTTATGGGTATGTAACATGGTGATAGGCTACAATGGATGCTATGATTTCTCTATGAATCTAAGGTGCATACTTTCCATATTGCTACTGTTCCTATAATGTGCCAGTGGGCTAGGCAGCAAAAGAACCTGTGGTACTAAAATGAACTTTTGTACCTAGTTCTAAATTGCACTTAGATTTGTGTACACATAATTGAAATGTCACTGTGGTATTCAGTCAGATAGCAAATTCCTAATCTACGACAGTTTTTAGTTCTTACATACCATAAGCTGTAAGAGAGAGCATGACAACAGGAATATACTTTCCTTATCACCAGTTCAGATACATGCTTGAAAAATCCATGACAGAGTTTTACAAGAGGCTTTCACTCATAATATTTTACTTCCTTGTTCTTGAAGTACAATAATTTGATTTGTGTATCACTGTGTACTGGAAACAATGGATTACTTCCAAGATCAAGACTACTCAGTTGATTTCTACACATGTAGCTATGTAATTTTAATTAGGTCTGATAATCTTTACTGAGGTTCACTGGGTAATTTTAATGAAGTCAAGTCTGCAAAAGCAGTTTGCCAGCTCAAGTTCTGTCAGGCCAAATAGGCACTAAACACTGCCTTAGTAGATCCAAACAGCAGCAGGATGCTGCAATGGCTTCCTAAGATACCAGAGGAATGTAAAACAACATATGATGTATGTCCCGTAGGAATGTGAGAGACATCGCCTGTTCTTGGGATCTTGGTTAGGTCTCACCAAAATTCACACCCAGTACAAATCTACACTTAAACTGCCATTGAATTGCTAGTTTCACACCTTAAAATCAGGGCTGAGCTTGATGAAGATGCTGGTTTTCTTGTCCCACATGAGAATCAGTCCGCTGGTGGTCTCAATTACCAAGTACATACCCATATAGCGGACTGTGTATGGCACCTCACCATCTTGTCCTCTCTTTACCACACTGACATGCTCCTCACCAAGTATCAGTTCGTAGCTCTGAAACAGGAGAAAAAGGTGATTAGAAATGAATCCAATAGCTACAGCTGTGCTATTAAGTATGTCTTCCCACTTTTAAGAGTACTAAAAGCAGTTTCAATAATGAAAATTAATAATACAAATGCAATAAATCTAAATGATATGGTTCAAATCTCAGGTTCCGTAAATGGTGGTAAAAATGTATTTTAAATGGTGTAGATTGAAAAGGGTTTCTCGGTAGTCATGGGTGAAATACATTGCACAGAATAAAAGAATATTCTGACATGATAGGCCAAATTTCTGCTAAAGACAGTTTTCCTCTAGAGATGTAGTTTGCACAAGGGTAGTAGTATAAGATAGCTTTGTAAGGGTGGGAAGTGGAAAAGACAGAAAGCTAGGAAGTTCTACCAAATATTTCACCTGATTTTGATTTAAGTTTAATTTACAAGTTGACTTGCTTTTTAAAACATTTTCTCCAACTTCTTTGCAGCGATGGCTATTTGACTTCTCCTAAGTCTTACACAGATACAGAACAAAACTGGTCTGTATGCAGTACCTACTTACCTCTAGGAAAACTTTGATAGATTTTGAGCAAGTTGTCCCAGTGTTACCACAGGGAATATTTTCAGTGACAACCCGGAAGGTCCCATTGACTGTGCCACTCTTCCCACAGTGGTCCTGGGTAGAGAATAAAATTTAAAAATGTATCATTGCTGTAGACAGGATCAAGACTACATTACATTTTGTTATTGCAATTATCAGTACCTGGACTAGTGTATATTCACAGTTTCCATTGAAGCTGAATCTTTTGTCATCAAAGGTGATATAATGCCCATCTCCATAAACAGCACAAGTACCCAGACATTGATCTTCGGTGCATTCCCACATCCTATCCTTGCACATGCTAGGAATGAGAATTAAGCATTTTAATAGTAAAACAGCTCACTGTTCTGTGTAGACATCCTTAAAACTTAGTATTTGTTTGTCACCTGATCCCTGGTAAATGTTATACTGATTCTGCAGTTAAAATAGTCTTTTACATTTCTCATGTGAAGAATTAAAGCAAAGTTCTGTTCTGCTATTCTGAACTCATGATCTGCAGAATAGGATAATACTTAATGACACTGCAGTCCCAAAGATTTCCTTCCATTCTGTGTTTTGGCCATCTGCCTACAACAGAAGAAAACTTGCTAATACTACTGAATCCAAAATTAAATGATCCATCAGTTGATGAAATGCATAGTCCAAATCTTTCCTCACTGCTGAACTACTTAAGATCTTTTAAAAGACAAATGATGGAACCAGGAATGCAACTTCCCAGGAAATACTTACCAGGTATTACAGTCAACGTTGATCTTTTCCCCAGGCTGATACATGGCTTCGTTGTGAATACATGGACATTCCTCTTCAGGAATACAACCACCCTTCCCATCTAACACAAGCCCAGATGGGCACACACAGCCAGATATACACTGTGTGCTATACTGGAAAAGTCAGGAGGAAGATATAATTTCAGAATGAAATAATTACAATAGACAAAAGAAGATTAAATTATTATACAATGTCTTTGTATTGTCTTATTTCTGCCCAGCTTAAATAAGAGAGGACAATGAAGTACTAATAGGCCTCGAGAACAATGAGGAAGTTATTAGCCATTGATTTAATAGAATATAAATCTGTTAAATGTTTTATTTATTCTACTCCTGATTGCTGTGTTGGAGTGTGTGTGAAATTTGAAACATATTCAAATCTTAAGTCTTGCTCTTGTTTGCTGAAGAAGACTTACACTTTGTAAAGGGTGAACTGTGATTGAATGAATGGAGCTTCAGAAAGAAAATAAGTAAATTTTGTTTGTTTGTTTGGGTGAGTTACATTGAAAACTGATTTATCAGATTTGTGGTACTTCTTTACGAAATGTAATATGGCTATCATATACCTCAATGGAGTGATAATTATATATAATTAGGTGTGCAAGAAATTCACAATTGCATCATGGTATGGGAAAGAATGATTGCTCCTGGCCATCTTATAGCAGGTAATTTTCTCCTAAATCAGTAAAACATGTGGCAAAGCCCTTGATATTTTTACTACTAAGTACTGTTATATGCAGTAGCTGAAGAAAGTTTGACACTGATCTTAAAATTTAAATTGGATGTTACTTTATTACATTTTGGTCTAAGGATCCTATTGTTAATGCTTCATAACAAGGTTCGGGGATTTTACTATAAGAACAAAGTATCTGTGTTGTAAATTCACATTAGAAGAGTTAGATCAGCAACGATTGTAGCACCAAGGCCAGGGACAAAACCTGGAAGTGCCATTTCATCCTGCCATGACATACTTACACACTTCATATCCAGAGTCTGGCAACTTTTTTGACATTCTGCACCAGTTGTTCCTGCAGTGGTGTTTGTGCAGTCAAAGTAGACCATGGGAGATTTACAAACTAGAGGAAGGAAAAAAACATAAGAGCAATAAGAAACGGCATGGGGTTTAACCCACAGCAGTAGCTGTAAAAAAAACTTCTAGAAATTCTTGGAATTTTCACATTTCAGTTAGTAGGGACTTCTGTCCCTATTCAATCTGCTAAATAGGAATCCAATTTTAGATTCACTTCAGAGCACTGAATTCTCAGAACTTCCCATGGTATTTCAGAAAAAAAATCTTTTAGAGCAACAGGTTTTACCATGAATCTAGGTTCACTTCTGCCTTTTACAATAACTGCTGCACTATAACTATAAAAGAAAGACTTCTATTATTTAAAAATCCATTAAGAAGTATCAGTTGTATCAATTATTTCTGTCCAAAACCTGGCACAGAAAAAAGACAAGTGGAAGATTTTTTATTTTTATTTTTTACCTGGAATTGGATCAGGTGCTCCAATGCAATCCAGTCTTCCCTGTGTGCAAGTGCTGTAAGAAAGGGAAAAAGATTTTTTTTTTTCCTCTCAACCCTGTATTGAGACTGAGAGCTACTTCTATCTTGACAAATTTCAGTACTTTCTAAGGAATACATTGAATTCAAGAATGCTATTTTGCAATCCTAGGAAAGAATTTCTCTCAACACCACTACCAATGGTGCTTTCATATGATATCCATTACTGCTTAAACGGAAAAAATCATAGCTTAAAATGGGTGTATGTCTCTGCTTGTTGCTTACTTTCTCATTAGATCTCCCGTTGCTGGTTCTGTCATATATTTTATGCTTGAAAAATCATGGAATTAAATAAAAAATACACCTAAATACAATTGCTTTATCAATCTGGATGTATGCAACATTCTTAAAAGTTGAAAAAAAAAAGTTTATGAGAGCACTGTATTGAATCTCAGGCAGGGTGAGGCCAATTTAAATGCAGCATATTTTAATGAGAAAATACTTATACTATTGCTTGAGTGCTTTGCAAAAGCTCCCCTTACCATACAAGCCCATTGTCATGGACAGCTTCTCCAAGTGGTATGGGAGATCCTCTGTAGTAACAGGGGCATTCATTAGAAGGCACACATTTGCCACTTTCATCCATGTACGTTCCATTTATGCAGGTGCAGCCATCAAGCGGGACAAACTTAATGTTGCATGTGACATCAGGCTCACTCAGAGAGCGACAAGTGGGTTGGCAGGAATCGATGTTATAACTGTAACTTAGGGATTTGGGACATGAGGTGGTGTATTTTACTTGAGAGAGTTAGAAAAAAAAATAAAGAATAGGTTTGTTAATTACAGATGGTAATTTTTGGTGGGAAGAAACAAACAGTAGGCAGTAAAAATAACAGGTAAACAATACTGTACACCTCTGCCTATGTTGTATCTTTCATATAAATGTATTTTTGAACACTTCCAGAGTTAGACCTGAAAAGCTACTGTACATGTCGAGTAAGCCAAGTGATGTATGCAATAAAGAAAATATTTTTTTCAAGTGAAGTTTGGAAAGACAGCTCCATTTGACATTGCTGTTCATTGCTGAGACTTTTAAACTTCTGATGTATGAGCCAAGATGTCTCCCTGAATGTCTTCTGGTATGCTGAAAACAGACCTACCGGATCAGTGGAACCTGGCTTGAAGACATCTTTAATTTTCCAGTCTTCTGGTTAGTATTACTAATGCTGTTATTCCAATATATCACGTTTATCTCTACGACAACTTGTGATACATAAAGCTATAGTTAGATTCAAAGTTGTGCAGAAACTGGTGAAGGCACATCATTGACAACAGTCTCTTTCCTAGGAGAGCTGTCTCCCATCTATTTATACTTACTCTTGCTAGTAATGGATTGATTCTAAGGTAACAGCAGAGAATTACTTCCAGGAGTGCATTTAACAAAATCCCTTCCTCAACACTTACCATGTTTGCCTAGAAATCACAATAAAACAATCTTTGATCAACAGTTTTTATTGATAGGTGCTCTTAAGAAAGGGAATAGTGTTAAGTACTTACAACAGACATCAGTCCTCCATCCACTTATCTGGATTCCTCTTGCAGCACAAGCTCTCACATAGGAAGAGAGGGCTGCGCACAGACAATCCTCACTGTTTTGACAGTTACATGTGTCAAACATGCAGTTCTGGGAATGAACAGAAAAATAAAGTCTCATTTGCATGACTGTCAATCTAAAAAAAAAAAAGTTATCTATCTGATTTCATGCACAAATACTTCCTCAGATATGCTCAGTCACACTAACATCCAATTACTTTCCAATCATTATCTAAGTTTCCTGGCTGGAGAGAATGAAGCTAATGGAAATACAATTGATGTTTAAAGTTATTATTGGGAAATAATAGTTTTAAAGTCTGTTACACATTTAACAGCTTCATCTGAACCCATATTTATGAATATGCAGCACAATATCATACAAGCTCTATTTACATTATGCAGTCTAGACACATCATTTCATCAGCATCAATATCTCGATTCATAGTGAGAAGAAGGATTGGCAATACACTGACAACAGAATGGTGATAATTAGGCACTGAGCTTTCTGTGCCAAGTAGTTATTAATGAGATATGAGATTGGTGAGATAATTCACTGTAATATTCAAATAAGCATTTGATATGCCTTTATATAAATTTCCTACTATATGTGTAAGTCCATCCAGGCATAAATAGGCTGCCTTTGCATTTACAAGCAGGTCAGGGTGACAAAGCCAAGACTGACAATTGAAATAAGGTAATGTTACAACATAAAACAGAGACACATTGAAATGAAGAAGAGCAGTGCAGAAATGAAAATGCAGGCATTGCATAAGACCATGAGAGACATGTCTGTGACAGTGTCTTCCTGGTAGCTAGTTGTAATGATCCTATTTCTATAGTTTCTAAGGAGGAAAACAGCCTAACAAACTACCGTGTGGTAAGTAGAAGGATTCACTGCATAGTGACAATCAGCAAAAGGTCCTTCACTGTCAGTTAGTAGTCCACACCAATGCTGAGCATATTTTTCTGTGAAAAGAACAAACAGTGCAAATGCTCATTACTCTTTGTATTTCATCACTGACAAAAACCCACTGCCCAGGTTTGTGAAAACAGTTCTGAAGTTACATCAAAACTCTCCTCCTATTTTTTTTTTCCACTCAGCTTGTGGACTAAGGTTACTAAAACCAAAGGTGCATTGAAATGGAGTTGCTGAAGAACTTGAATTAAGCAATTTCCAAAGATGCTCCTGTGATCCACTCCTCTGACACACTTATGTTTCCAGGACTCTTCCTTTACCTCATTACCTATCCCTTTTGTTTTCACTGTGAATATTCTGATTTCTGATTTTCAACAAATATACAAGTGTTCATTCTCTTATCTTCTCTTTCTAACAGATGTGTTTTCCTTAGTGATGAGGAAAAATAACCTAGAAAAAAATCTAGAATGAAAAAAAAAGAGAAAACAATGTTAAGAAGTATTTACCATTATCAATGCTGAGTGCGCAAGGGTTCTCAAAACTGCTCTGGATATTAGGGCATGAAGCCTGAGTTTTCCATGTATTAGCAAATGCTGCTGCTGTTCCTTCAACTACTCCACTCATAGCCTTGAAGTCATCAGTTTGGACATTATTGAAATTTCCACAGAGACCTGTTGAAAAACAGTGAAAAGTTTATACTGTCTGTACTAGACAAAAGACATTAAGCAAGATGTTCTTAAATTTCATTCTTAAATTTCATTCACTTACCACAGGTTTGGTCTTTGAACTGAGGATCAATTCTAATGAACACTTGCATGATGGGTGTGATTTGGATTTCAAGCTGGAGACCAAAATTTGTCTGCATGATGATGAAGAATGATGAAGGTCTGAAGATGATGACATTGGCTATAAAAGAAAAACAGAATGCTCATTTTCTGGATGAGGCTAAATGAAGGAAACAGTGCATGATTATACAATTCTTATTGAATTTCTATTGCAATTGTTGCAAATTCCTAGCTAAAATAAAGACAATCTTTTCAAAAATTATTCAGAGATATAGATCAAAATGTACAGTTAAGAATTTGCTTGTAGCTACCAAGTTGTTAACTTTATTCACTGTCTCAATATTAAGCATTTGGGGATTACTCTTGAGAGTATAAGAAGGAAAAGCTGTATGGCATGGCATTACCAAAAAAAACAAACGAACAAAAAACCACACACACAAAAAGAAAATGGAACAAACAAACACACACACACACACAAAAATAATCTGTTTTTGTTCCTAAGCATACTTCAGGCCCTCACTCCATTGGACAGGGAAAATAAGCAGGATCTGGAAGTCAGAGATATAAGGTAGTATCATTAGTTTTTGAGACATCAAAAATCAAATTTATATCTGAGTTGTGGGAGTACAGCGTTAAGTTAAAACAAACAAACAAAAAACAACAGTAAGTAATCAGCTGTCTTTCATGTTCTGTTTTGGGCAGTGAGAATGAAGTAAATTTTACAGAGACCAAAATCAGTAGAGTGTAAAAATGGTTTACTTCTATTTGAACTCTTGCCTATGCTTGTACTGTCTCACATTCATTTCTGACACCGAACTTCACACTTCTACTTTAAAAGCACTTGCACAACTCAGAAAATATCCCAAAGGGAACCAAGGTTAGAGCATGCAGGTTCTGAACAACTCCCAGTCCTCTCATGTTCTGTTGTTTAAGACAACAAGCAGGTGTAGAGTTGAAGTTCTGAGCTTATCACTCATAGGCTGTTAGAGGAAAAAAAATACCTGCTGAGATGGGCAGCTGGGTGTAGATCAAGTTCACAAACACGCCACCGTCAGGTTTGACCACAATGAGCTGTTAAGGAAGAGGAATAAGAACCAGCCAGGTGAAGGATTACTATAGTCCAAAGAGTAATAATAATTATGACTCCAGTGATATTAATTAAAGAACTTTTAATTAAAGGGGATAGTTTTTGTGATTTCACCTCCTGTTCTACTTTGTACACTTTACTATTTTCCCTGCCAAAACAGAATTGCTTTTAAAGAGTCTTTCTCAACTCATCAGTGAATTACATCATTTGGTTTCTATGAACACAACTTTGTGATGAATTACACCCCTTACTGTTGTACTTGTAGCTTGTAACCTACAAGCTCATATTTTTTCATCTGATTGGCAGAGAAAAGTGTTTTTTTCCTGCTTTTTAATGAACTTCCAGAAAGGCAGATTTACTACTTATTTCATTTTGATAATAAAATAAATTTATTTTCATTTAATTAAAAAGTAGCATGTACTTATTCCATATGTTGAGAGAGAAATGCAGTTCCCTGACTAAGACCTAGCTTCTTTGCTGTCTACATTTTTAATAGTTGTTTCTCATGCTTATTTTGCATTCTTACAGTTTGTCCTTTATTCATGCTGAGGGCCACTGTCTTTAAGCATGTTTCAGTGTCTGTCAGGCCACACTTGCGTAGTTCTGCCAGGATGGTGAATGTTTCATCTTCACAGTGCTGAGAAAAAGAAGTCAACTGTTATTTAAGGAAAGGCTAAATACAGAAGCTTTCCCTGTCAAATTCTCTCTCAACTCTGAAAAAAATATTTCTGTTTCTGGATTCTCCTGAATACTAAGCCTGCTTTGGCCTAAGATTCAGTTTTGCCTTTTGTAATGTTTAGGAACCAAAAAAGAATTTGAATCTGTTTCTGCATTTAATTGATAATATCCATATTCAGAGTTTTTATTCATAGCTAATTCTAATGTTTGATTCAATTACACTGTATCTTTCATCCTTCTGGAGATGGTATCAAGCTAGACAAAAATTTCAGATAAAACATTTTTCAGGAAAACAGCAATAAATATTGATGTTTTTTGAACTGAATTGTGCAAATAGGGAAAAAAGAAAGCAAAGAAGAAGTACAAGAAGCCCCCAAAGATCAAACCATTTCACTTGCACATTGCTGTAATGAAATGTTTTGGTTATAATTAACTTTTAATTTCTCTATTTCTTTCGATTCATCTTTAGAACAGTTCAAAACCTAAATGAAACGTATCAGTCGACTTGAACTGATTTTTCTGTATTTGAACTCCCTAGAAATGAATGAAAAATGTTAGTCTTATTTATTAAAGATTATTTTCCTTTTATTTCTCTGAACTGTTAGTGTAAGTTTTCAGACTTGGCATACAATTTGGCCCAATGCCATAAAATACAGTTACAGGGTAAAATTATGCAACCCAGTAAGAGAGCTGGATTAATCACACTGAAGAATGTAGATTAACCAATAACTTAAAAATCAGTGCTCTTCAGCAATTGTTATATCACAGAATTGGAAACTCTCTGGAAACTACCATATACTGTTGCATGACATCATAATAGTTAACTAATAATAAAGTAATTTGAATGGCAGCATATGTTCCTGTAAGCATCTGGTTAAGTGAGAAGAAATTCAATGTATATATGCCAAAAGAGGTAAGTTTCCAAAGTGTTGATTGAGATCACCTTTCCTTTCTACAAATGTATAAGGCTTTATCATCAAGTAATATTTCATTCCCACCTTAGAAAGGACATACATGCAGTCTCCATGGACATCATACTGTTTTTGATCGTATGTGGAAATGTGTGAGCCTCCCTCTACTGAACATATTCCTGGGCATGACATGTCTGTGCAACTCCATTGGCCTCCGTTACATGTACTGGAAGAGAAAGGATAAAATTAGCTGAAATCAGTAATAGCAGTCCAGAGTGAAAAAGGAATTACAATGACATTAGGTTCAGCTATTTTAGTACAATTTTTCCTTCAATCTATAGATTAAATACACAGTAAGTCCAGGTTTAAGGACAGTAAGTCCAGGTTTATTCACAAAATATTGTGAATATGTGATGTAAAGCATTAAAAGGAGTAACAGGTGAACTCTATAGCAACAAGTACTGGATGCATAATTGCTTGTCCTTTGCAACTAACTTAAAGCACAATACCAAATTAAAACATTTTCTGTTTTGTTTCATAAATATATCAGAAACAGAAATGTAGCCCCAAATCTACTCCTGATACAGAGTATATGTGTTTTCTGAGGTAACGTGGTACTGAACAGGTACTGGAACAAAAATTGTGAAACTGAGGTTGTTATTATCACCTCTTGTTTTCTGCAGAGAAAATAAATATTTGCAAATACATAAATTACTGCAACTTCATTCCCCTTAGAGAAGCCCAAATGTTTGAACAAAATAAACAAAGAGGAAGCACTTTAATTCACTGGTGAGAAATCTAAACATTGTAAATCCTTACTTTGATCACTTTGAGGTTGAGTGCAAAGATAGTTAAGGTTGTTGCTAAATAAAACAAAGAATGTTCTTTAGGGTTATTTTGGAACTGTAGTGGTCAGTTAAATACACAGATCTATTACCAATGATGTAATTGCAAATAGTAAACCATTAAACTCATTAAATATATTAGAGGAAATAGTAAGTTTAAAAAAAAAAAAGGTTACCAGGAATGGCACTGGTCTGAAAAAGAAGTTCCTGGAGTGTAGGTTTTGTCATTGTAAATACAAGAGCACTGTTGACGGGAGATGCAGCCAGAATTGTTTATGTCATCAAACACAGTTCCTTAAATTAAAAAAAAAAAAAAAAATAGTCAGTTGAAGAGACATTTCCTATGTTTGGGGAAAATATTTTTGTTTGTTTGCTTGTTAGTAATCCTAAATAATGTTTTGGAGACAGAGCTCCAGCTGTTGTGAATGGTCATGCCAATGCTGAGGACAGTAGAACTATGCAGACCGAAGGATTCAACCTTTGTATTCTTAAATTCCACCTGTTTTGAAAGAGGGAGTTACTATAGTACAGGTGGTGTGTTGAGAGATTAGTCATGTTGTGTTTGCTGTTCTGCTTTCCTGCTTTCTAAATATTGCACGTGTACTGGCAATCAATTCAGATGTCTTTCCTCAGTTGATAAATGATAAATGCTTGTCACTTGCAGGTATGAAAAATGTAAATATAGGAGCTCTAAGCTCCATGGAACTTGCCCAAATCCTGTAGGTAGGCTGTTGTTTTTGAGATCAAAGACGTGAGTATATAAGAACTTGCCTGGGGGGCAGAAACAGCCATCCATACAGTGCTCTTCACAAAACTGAGATCGTTCAGGATTGGTGCATGTGTCAGTGCAGGGGGAGCTGCACTCCAAGTACTCCATGTTGTAAGGACACGTCTTGGCTGAAATGTTAAAGAAAGAGAGATTTTTTTCTTTCAGTCAAAAGTGCTTCTTGTTTACTGTATATGAAAAATATATGTGTGTGTGTTCATTTACATTTTTTCAGCTAGATGTAAAACCACACTAAACTGCAGATCCATCCCCACCTCTCAAAATTTGAAAGCTTATTCACCCAGATCCATGTTTTACAGTTGAGATTTGCTTTTCATGAGTGTGTCTAAAGACTTAACTGGTCTGAATTGGGGGCACAATTACTGGATTTCCAGGGACACCAAGATAATGACCCCGGACAGCTAGCGAGGTTTCTGTTGAAGGCACCTTTTTCAAGAACACCTGTATTACTAGGGAAATGTAAGACTCAAGTTCTTAAGGCTTTATTATATTTGGATTTTTAAGATACCATTGGAAGGACAAATAGTACACTAGGGGATTTTATTTTGGAACAAACATTGGTGACAGTATCAACAGCTGCACCCCATAATGATCTGTGTTTAATTCAGTGCAAACAGTGGTGCAAACTACCAAGCAACAAGAGGTAAATAAGTGCTTAACCAGACAAACGCCTGTGAAGACTCAATCATTTAATTAATGAGGGTAAAACACACTGTAGCCACCATGAGAAAAGGAGAGAAACAGGAATGTAAGCAAATGACCTTTCTTCTTTCCCCTTTATTTGCTTCTTTTATTGTTCCAGTTAATTCAATAGCACTTCAACTCTGAGTAAGTGTATCCATTTAAGCGTGTTTAAACCAGTTTGCGTTAAAACCCTTAGTTCCTTTTTCTGAAGTCTTGCTGGAGCTTGTATATCAGAACCCTCTGGAGAATAGTCTTGAATTGCTTGTAATTTCCCGTGCATCTTTAGCATCATTTGAGAACGTATTGTTTTTTATTTGTTGAGCATAAAGTAAGTCTATCTCCAGTGATACTTACGGCACAGTTTTGAGGTTCTCCAGTTCAGAGGTTCCCCACCAGCATGAGCACACTGTCGGGAGTATTCAGCAAAGGTGTCACAGATACACGAAGCATTTTTTGACTCTTCAGAGCGGCACAAATCTTCTTGGCAAGCCATAATGTACTCACTAACATCAACTAGATCATTACATTCTGCAAATGAAGAGCTGGTCAATGTTTTCTGGCATATGTCATCCTTGGGAGGAAAAAAAAAAAAAAAACTTTCAGAAAATAGAAAGGAGCAGATTTTTTTTAGCATTGCTACTCTGGTAAATTATTCTTTAATAGAATTTCGTTTCCCTCTTTACTTTCTATTGTCCTTAAGTCTTTTCCTATTGACCGCTCTGAAGCTGTAGAAGGGTACAGATAAATTTGAAAGAAAAATAAACGAATAATCAAAAAGATCCTTACAAAAATATCTGTGCAATTATCTGGCAGGGAAGTAGTGGGGTCTTCACAGTTTTCTGTTGGCCCATTCATTTTCTGCATATTCCCAAACTGTAAGGCTGTCATTTTCATATCTGTGTGAAAGAAGTTTAATAATGAGGGGGTTTATTATCATTATTATTTGTTTGTTTGTTTAATTATCTTTTTCTCCTGTCAAGAATTTGGTTCAAAACTGGCCAAGGCAGCCAGCCTTAAGTCTTTTTCCTTTGATCATCATCCCTTCCAAAATAAACACTGACATCACTGTCTCAATATACCTTGCACAGCACCCTGGAAAAAAAAAAAAACATTAGAAAACAATTCTCAGCCTATTACATATAGATGCAAACCAAGACTTTTACTGGAAAATAACAAACTATGATTCTATGAAACTATTTTCAGATAATATTGAGACCATGCAGGGAAGAGAGAAAATAATTAAAACAGGGACGTGGACAATGGGAAATGCTGAGGTACAAGGTTTAGGAAAAGACTCAAACTGAGAATGAACAAAATAATAGAGAGAAGATCATATACAGATTATGCATATCAGGAGGCAAACATGGATGTAACTCGTGGAATGGCATTACATATTCAAGATTGTGATGTTGTGCCCAATAGGCTCATTAATTGTAAACCAGAAGCTATTTCCTGGGCTTTTCAAATCAGAATCAATATGTTATTATTAGAAGCATTTCTAATTTTAAGAGAGAAATGAAACAATAAATGTACTGACTAGAAAATATAACCACCTTTTATTTTATTAGACATATTTCTATATTTACTTATGTTATTAGTGAGAATCTGGCTTATCTTTATGGGGTTAGCTGATTAGGTAAATAAAACCATATCATACAAGAAATAAGCAGTCTGTTGTTAGCACAAGTATTATATTTACACTTTAAGTATTAAATGACGTTATCTGATCTCTGTAATATATATTTTGGAACAGAGATTGAATCATAACCTCTGACTAAATCCTTTAACATGATAGGAAAGAGGAATGATCATGATGTTAGAGCTAAAAGAATGCAAAATACATGTTGGAGACCAGAAACCATGTTTTTTTGTTATTTAGAAGACTTACTGTTAGAATAGAACTCATTGTAAATTGGAATGCCATTGAAGTCTCCACAAAGCCCACAGGTCTGATTAGCATATTTCTCATGCAGTTCCAGCTAAAATGATAGGCATTAAGTTGATAGAAGTTAGTATACACATTCTAAAATATATTCAAGATCACTGAAATCACGTGCATCTGCTGCCCTTAAAAATTTTTCATCAGAGCTATGTAAATTTATTTAGCAATCTAATTTAAACCTGGGGGATAGAATGAAGAGCTTGCTTGGACTGGATTTAGAACAGATTCCAAGCTACTGATGCAGACATAAGTTTTCATTGCAATATCTAAGGAGCTCTTAGCCTTTTTCTCTCTATTTATTCTTCAGAAAGAAAATCAAATCCACAATGAAGAGAGAGAAATTCTGCTCAAAATTATATTTGAAGAGGTAAGTAGGACCTGTAATGATGCTAATATGTCAATGATATAATGTAAGTGGTTTTTCACCCCATTTTAAGCAGAAGTCTATCAATGAGAAGTAAATCCACATAATTTTCTTTAGGCCTACCTAGATGCAAATCTGTCTTTATTAAAGAAGAATTGCTCAACAGTATGAGATGAGAAGGCAATAATAAACCCCAAACAGGTAGGGATTAGCTTAATCAAAGGCATGCTCTTTGGGCTTTGAAGGTGTAGACAGGTCCAGGAGCTGTTCTTACCAGAATACTGTCATCTTCATTCCACATAAATACAACACCCATTTTGCTGACAACTTTCACATAAATGCTGCTTCTCTCTATTGTAATTCCAGCCTGGCTGTGTGGCAGTTGAACTCTAGAAACAGGCAGAAGGAATACTAAATATTTTCTGATCCAGATGTTTGATAAAGAGAAAAAGAAATGGCTTGTGTGATCCAGCATCTATAAAAGATTCAACTATAATTCAGCTGCGTTGAAAGAAAAGCAATTAAAAAATAAAATGGTCCAACATCATCAAATGTGGATTTGAATTTTGACCCAGCTTCCCAGGATTTTTCATCCAAATTTTGTTTTTGAGTTAGTCTTTAAAGAAGTGATTGATTTACTATGAGTGGAATTAACAGCAACTTACTCATTATTTCTATGGGTAAAATTGTCAGATTTATTGAAGAATGCATATTTTTTCCCCAGAATACAAGAAAGTACTTGGCCAGTTAGAAAAAAACATATATCTGTGTTACCAAACAAGTGTTATGAATAAACTTACCTGTTGCTATCGACCATGACAACATCCTTTGTTAGCTCAACGGCTACACCTTCAAGTTTCATGGCAATACGGCTGATTGTTGGAGTATTTTCTACCACCGTACGTCTCATCTGGATGTTGAAATCCTCATAGGGAGTGTTGCAATGGGATGCAAAAACATAATTGCAGAGCCCAGGGAAGTAGAAGATGTCTCCATCAAAGGTCTTGAAGTGGAAGTTGCCCCATGTGCTGCACACGTGGCCATTGTGAGCAGGGTTGGAAGCTGTGAATTTAAAATTAGCTGTAAAAAATGACTTAAAATTCCCAGTCTTAATGTGGCGAATCAACTTGTCCAAGGCTTCATTTTGTCATTGAATATTTTTCCCCTGCCCACCTCTTTAGTTATTTTCTGTCCATCTATGCATTATAAAACTAGTCACTATGTGTTCATTCTTATTCATTCTCGGTCTGCTATTCATCATATATACCCCTATAAATGGTCTTAGTTATGTACAGGTATTTAATTGTCCATATTTAATCTGATATAACAGTTCAACATTATACTGTTTCTTAACCATTCTCTTTCTCCTCTTATGACCCCATGACTACCTTTACTAGTGCATTTCCCTGTTTGTATTAAATTCCTCTATTTCCTCTAAAACTGAATACCTACTGGATACATTTAATTTCCTTTACTTACGTGTTATTATTGGATTTGTCAGCATTGTCTGGATGATGTTGACCTTAGATGAAACTGTAGCAGAAACTAGAAAAAAAAATAAGAAAGAAAACCAAAGCTAGTATAACAATACCAAAACTTGCATCTAAAACTGACCTAGAACGAAAAGACTAGCAAGTTAATATGACAGATCCAATGAAATAATGTTAAGCCTGGTGTTGTTTCACATGGGCCTTGGATCATATTAAAATTCAAAATCAGGACAGTTAAATAATAACTTGCTTTCAGCTGTCATGATCTGCATTTTCTACCTCATAGTTTGACCCTTTTATGAAACTCTGTATTGTATTAGGAGAGGCAGAAAGTCACAGCTCTGAATATTGCAGTGTTTCAGACACACTGACCAATACAAAGGGTTAAGCTCTACTAAATTAGCCTGTTGCTAGTACAAAAGCACAGCTGTCTTCTAATTACACCTCCTCTGTCTGAGGAGGAAATAAAATTTTTGATTATAATTCACTCTCTATTATTTTTCTGTTAAGAGAGTGGAAACCCTTAGAAATGACCACAAATCCATTGTACAGGATGATCACTAGTCATTATATAGTAAAAATCAATGAAGCTGGGTTACCATCTTGATTTCTCATCAACCACTGACTGTATATCTTGCCAAAGTAGTCTCAATTCCTGTGTATAAGGAACCAAATATCCTGCATGTATATTCCACTTTGGTTTTATATATACAAATTCATGCACATCTGCATGTGTTACACTCTCTATGAACATACATCTATTTTCTTATTCACCTGTTATTATGCAAATATAGCCATACTGCATGTTTAGTAATAGGTATCTAATGAAGACATTACAGTTCTTCTACACAGTGGCTTCCTAAAACATTTATCTTTAATTTACATCACTAGCAATTTGCTAAAGAGGTTTTTAGGCATTTTTATTGCTTAGTAGAGATGTGCCAAATAAATACAAATACACATGCACACAGTATAAACCAACGTACTGTTTTGTTCCTGCTGAACAACCTCAGTGTAGATACTTCCTGTTTCCTGCTGGATTTCAGTCTGAGCTCCTGTGAAGAAATAGTAAAAAGCATTTTAAGTACAATGTCCTATATCTGAACTTTTTAAGTTAAGCATTTAGATAGGATCAAAGGACCCAGATACATCTCTGTAAGACAAAGGGGAGAGTCCTTTGTAACATGAGAGAAAATGAACCTGACCCAAAGAGGAAGTAAAATGTAATTACAGAAAGAGACTTTCTATTACAAATACATTGAGTTTGAAATCCAAATAACCTTTCATATATATCTGCTTTTTTGTTTCCCTTAAAACTCAGTACAAGGAATTGTAATGACTGGATCACAGCCCTTATTTCACTGCTGCACTAAATCTCACTAATATGTGAAAATTGTAGCAAGAATTCACAAAATACAAGAAAGTCATTTATTAAAATTGCTGTATAGAATTTACATAGTTTTAAGAAAAAGCACAGAACTGGTTAAAAAAAAATAAGGGATTTAGTGCTAGATCAAGTGATGGCTGCAGATACTTCACTAGTTTCTTTAGTGCCTAAGCACAGGGCTTTTGCCTTTGGAGGCAATCCAAAGCCTCAGTCAGTGATCTAGATTTGCATGACAGCAGGATGCAATAAGGCACCCCTGACTGATGTGCATACACACTGAGCAGTAATCCAGGAGAAGTAAGCAGAGCACTAAACCCAGTCTTACTCCACATGTTTTAAGCATCACTGCTTGACTAAAGGCTGCATGAGGACTGCCCATCTGTTCAAGAGCCTGCAGGGTGCCATAGTCAGTGTGTGCAAGAATGAGACACTCTCATACTTCTCTTCTAAAACACAACTGCTAAAGGAGATATTTCCTCACTGTTTTATACAACAGCCTGGCAGTTTAAGCATTCACCCAAAGAGCAGAAAACCTGGTCCTGTCCCTCTTCTCACTCTGAAATGGCTCAAATTTGTGGCTTCTCCGGAGAAAACCTTAAGCATCGGGCTGTAAGTCTATCTGATCAAGGATTCTTGCTAACCAACCTGAAGCTGAGACATGGTGCTGAAAAGCGTGGGATGATGGCAAAGGTGGGAAAAACAGGACATGTGGCCACATGATTAAGGCACTCAGCTACATCTAAACTGTCTTACTCGTGCTCTGCCTCATGGATTATTTTTGTATCTCCAGTTAAATGGGTACTGGCTCAACTACATGAATTGTCCTCCAGATGAGTTCCCCTCTCTATTCTGTCTCCGTGAGTTTTGAATTCCTTGCCATGCATGGCTCAGCTGGAAGAGGATGTACTGGCAAGGAATTTTGGGAGATGACAAATCAACACTTTCATGATTAGAAAACAAAACAAAACCAAACACCTGATCCTGGGCTCTAAGTGGTTTGGTGCTCTAAGCTCTTGGTTTTTATAAGTAAATACGGCAGGCAGTTCCCATTTAAGAACAATGGCTACAACTTTATCTTGCAAAGGAATCGATCCTCCCAGAATGCAAAAACCATGCTAGGAACATGTTGACTAACAGTTACCTATAACATGCCAAGTCTTAATCTTCAGAGGACTTAGGCTATGAAATGACTAATAGCTGAATCCTGATTGGGATTATGTGAATGAGCACTCTTGGTGTCTAGAGAATTTGTCAGTTGAAGAGGAGCTGGCTGTGTAATTTAATTACATCGCCTTTCTGCTCATACAATAGATGGGGAGAGTCCACAGACTCAGAACTGGATTTGTAACACCCATCTTACCAAATAGGGAAGGATTTCTAATGTAAATGGTGTCCCTGCCCACCATGTAAGCAGACAGAGTACTTGATCCCAGAGCCGAAGGATGCCTGCCTGAAGGGATTAAATACCCCACTCCAAAAGAGGACCCCAAGAGACTGTTGGCTTTGGAGGAGAGGTTTCTGGGCAGCCTCACCATCTTTAGAAGCTGTCCTAGTATCTACTAAAGTTTATTCTCAGACCTAAGCTTTTGTTCTTTTCCCATTTATCTTTGTGAGTGACCACTAGTGATGTACAAAGAAGTAACTTTATGCTTTTCCCACTTCCTCTTTGTCTTTCAGTATCACAGATGATATGATTATGTAAATACATTTATATCATTACAATTGTTGAGAAAATCTAAAAAATGCCTCTGTAAGTCTTAATAATAGGCCAGAATTTGCTCTCACGCAACACCTAGGAACTTCAGCGGGTATAAAATCATCCTGACTTCATGTGAGAGCCAACCTATATTGTGAATGTTTTTTTTATTCTACTGTGAGAACCTTTGTAACAGAGCAAAACAGTATATACACATATTTTGGTCTGTTAATTTTTCTCAAGGAAATAACATGGGCTTTTGTTTATTTAGCAGATATAGTTTTCAAGGAAATTCTAGCTGCATTGGTTTATCTAGCAATTGCACAATGCCACATTGTTGACCATTATAAAAATAAGTGCCTCTCACCTCCAAGAATATGAAAGATAATTTAGTCTTTGATTATTTGGAAACTGAGCAAATCATTAGGAATATTTCTGGATGCACCTTGCCAGGCCTATATCCATCTGCCGATTCAAATACACAATTCCCCTTACAATCAATTCATAAAACTTGGAATTTGACCTAGAATATAAAGTCAGGCACAAAATGTTTGTGAAGACAGCATGGAATTAGGCCAATATTCTGTAGTCAGTCAGGACATCTGAAAATATTTTTCACAGAGTGAGATTTGAATGAAGAGGAGTTCACTGGACTTGGTCTAACCACTATTCATTTATCAAAGCAATTTGTCAGGTTAACATTGCACCTTACAAATAACTTGCTTGTTCAGCGAAGGGCTGAGGATGATTTGACTGATGTTGTATAACTCTAAGAGTGTAAGCTTACACTCAAAGTGACTGTTGTATTTTTGCTTAAATCAACTTACCATGTTTATCAACTTATACATGTTTATTTCATAAATATGAAGTAGCCAAAATTATATTTGCACTTGTTAATGTTTTTAAAATGATATGAAATATAAATTCAGAGGCAATCTGAAGATTTTAAAAAGTTAACTGACAGGGCAGAAATTACTGTACACGAATGGAATTGACTGAACAAGCTTGTACTCATGCAAGTAATTTCTATTTGAGTGGTCCGATTAACTGAACAGGACTTAATAAAATCTGACAAGATCAGCCCTGATTAATGTAATATTATCAGGAGAAAAAAAAATCCACACACACAAAATGATGGATTGCATACATCAGATAAACCTCCCAGTCCTGCTCATACTCAAAACCAACAATTTACATAAATGTCACACCTAATGTACTATCAATGTACAATCGTTACTGAAAATCATTGCCACATGAATATACCCTTCCAGTCTCTTTTGCAAAAGGAGATGCAAGAATTCTTGAGGAATCTGATACTAGCTCCTAGTTGGTGGAAAAGAATGACCAGTGGTCTGGTCTAGCAATGGGGAAATGTAGTGTTTTAAATTGCATAAAAAGAACATAACATTCATAATCTCACTACAAAATACAAAAGAAATAAAATGCTTTTGTAAGGCATAGGCAGTACTGAACAACTGGCACTTGAATGAATGGACATGAATAATGGTTCTTTTTGGTTTGCTCTGCAAGACTACCTTCCAAATGTAGTTATATTCAGTGGCTTGAGGGAACATTAAATTAATCAGCCCAGTTAATAGGCAGACACTAAATATTTGATGAAAGTAACATACAAAGAAGTCTCATTTAAGTGCAACCATTTTTTAAGTGAAACAACAAAATGAGTTTAGTTGCTTAAAATATATTAATAGGTCTAAAAAGCAGCAACAAAAAAAAACAAAGAAAACAACTCCTTACCTGTCTGATGGATACAGCAAACTGCTAACAGGAAGGCCCATTCTGTTACCCGTATCCTCCTGCCAAACCCCATCTTGAGTGGAGTCTGGCACAAGGATGCTGGGTCTAAGGTTGGTCAGGAGGAGTAGTTCACCTGTGTTCTCTCAGTCTTATATAGCAGGTGACTTTGGCTTCAGTCCCAGATTGATTCAGAGAATCTAGAAAGGTGGGGTTTGGGGGATTTTAGCAAATGAACGGGTAAACAGAGGATGCTCTTCCTTCCTCTGCAACTGGCCAATGGTATTTGCATTTTGGGAGGAGTATATACATATATGTACGTATATTTTGTTAAGGTTCAGTCTAAGAAAGAAACATAACATGACTGCAAATAAAACACAACTCATCCTCCACAAAAAAACAGGTCCTGGAACAAATAGAGTTTGATGTTGCTTTAGTTATGCAGATGGTATGTAAGTAACTATTCTAAGTTTTTCAATAGTGACAGTCAGCTCCTGGGCAAAACACAACATAACAACAAACTGCTGATTTATGAAGTCAGAGAAAGTGTGGAGTATTTTAAGTTGGGGAACCCAGCATTAGGGAGTCACTGTGTCTTTGGGGGCAGCTAATCTTGTAAAAAGAACAAATAACCTTGAAGGGTCCTGCACGATCTCAGAGTCACAATGCATGTATGCCATGAAAAGCCCTGTGTAGCACTGACAAGCATTAGGCACCTATCTAATGAACAATAAGGCAGCTTTACCTGGACTGTATCCTATATTTGTTAGAGACATGTTCAGACCTTGCCATCTGCTTCTGAATTGTCTGCAGAGTCTAATTTTGCCTTCTTGTAGAAAATAGCAGGAGTAATTTCAGACAGTCAGCCAGCTTCACCACAGCTTCGTAGGACAGAAAAGTTAGACTGATAATGGCCTGCGACCACATTATTTCAGTACCATTCCTGTGCAATTCCATTCATATGCATGGAGTCATGACGCCTACACATTAGAGAAACAAGCAATGAATCAGTCCTATAAGGGTTAAATAAACCCTTAAATATTTAACAGTAAATATTTAACACTTTTTTTTCCCTGATCATTGATTTTTTGCAGTTCTACTGGGTTATCATTTCATAAGCACAAATGAATGTATACTTCACAAAACAGACAGGATTGCTGTTTCATGCCCCCTTCTCTTTTTAGCTTGACATTAAAGATAGGTAGGATAAGTTGCTCAGGGCAGATTTTTCTCTCTTTCCAAAGTCAATAGATCTTACTTTAACTTGGTTAAACGTGGACAAAAAGTTCAAAGTTAGCGATACAATTCTTTTAAAACTGCTGTTTGGTAAAAACAATGCAGAGTCCAGCACTTCGTGTGCGCATAACATTTGCCCTCAGTTCATCTTCAGCCTCCTGCTGGTCTATAAGAATGAAGGTAGCTGCTGCTCAGTGGGGAATTTAGCAACAGGCACCTGGGAGATGTAATAGGGGTGGCTGAGCTACAGGAGAATTAAGCAGCTAACAAAAAACATCATGCATACTAGGATGTAGAGATTGCAGAAAGGACTTTCTTTGAATAAAATGGGGCAGTATTACCTTCTGCATGTCTGGCAAGATTCGGTTCAGCAATCTTTACTGATGTTTGTCATTTCTGCTGAAGAAGAAGACAAAGTTGGGAAGTTTACTAATTGTAAAATGTGATCTCAATTGGATGCCTAATTCCTCTGGGCTCTTACTGAAATCCTAACCCGTGATTATAAATTCATAAACAGTTCCTAAAAGAATAGGGGAATATAATCACATATCCCATTCAGGTGTTACTCAACTGACTTGTGTCAACTTTTTGTCAGTTCATTTACAGTCCATATTTCCACTTTTGTTTCGAACTAAATATAGTGGATCCTCACTCACTCAGTATTATAAAATAAACCAAAAAGAGTACCTTTATAGAGTGTTTTCTGGACTTTTGGATTGAAATCAGTGGTAGCTTATTATGGCAATGTTAGGGTACTTAAGTCAATATATTAGCCTGTTATAGTATGGAACATGTTCCCTATCGAAATATCCAGGATGTTTAATGAAGTTACATCTTCATAATCAGCAGTAAGCTGTTTACACACCCTAGATCTATATCTTCATGCTTCAGCAGACCAGGAGAAAAGAAAAGACTGGATTTCCTGCCCGTACAACATTGTTTTATTCTGTGCCAGTACTCATAATGAAAGTAAATTCATCTGTACATACAGAAGGCAAATGATATCTTATTTACATGACCAGTTAGATGTATTAAATAAATATACACCAGTCTCACTTAAGAAATTAAACAAGCTACCCATCATACGAGGCTTTCAGCAGCTACTGTGCATATACCTGTAGCAATGGGCTACACGTGATGCTCAAAAGTAGCAGAGCTTTTCTTCTGCCAAACTTGATGTCCCATGGATAGCTGAGCAGTGGATCCCCTTCTTTTAAATTTCTGAGAGTTAATTATAAAAATTATTCCAGTAAAGCAGACTCTGCAACTGCTTCAGAAAGCAGAGATTTCCAGCCATTAGACAACTAATCAGAGCCAAGAATGAGAAAAAAAAATTGGAAATAGTTTCTTTCTTCACATGGGGTATAACAGAGCAAGGGATTAGAGATAAAGGGAGGTATTTTCTGAGGGTGGAATTAGTGCTTCTGATACTCATTGGGGGATAGTGAGGAGGGTGTCCATAGCTAGGATGACTTGGTATGTCAGTGGAGTCGAGGCTGGTTTTGTCTTCTGCTCTGTCTCTTTTGCTCAACTCCTTGCTAAGCAGAGAAAGAACAGCTACCCAGTTCTTTCTTCTTCTCAGACAGTTTTTAGTTTTCACTCACTGTAACTCTGTGTGACTAGAACAATGCATGTCAACCTTAAATACACTGCCTGACTAAGCATTTACTGAGCACGTTGTATGGCCGTTGTGAGAATTGTCCCAGTTGTATTTGTAGATGTTCTTCAAAAGATGTTGCTCAAATCTTCTAATGAAAATTTTATGTAGTTTGGAATTGTTATGATTGCTACTGCTCACACTGATTTTTCTGTTCTACAAGGAGTAGTGACTTTCAAATGGTGTTCCCATGTTCAGCTTATCCACCCATATAGGCTCTTTCTCTCCCACCCTCTCTACCACAAGGAGTGGGTGAAATTGATAATAACAAAAGAGGTATAGAAGAAATTTGGGTGACTCCAAGAGATAGCTAATGAAATTCTGAACGTTATCAGGTTATGTGATCGGACTGATTGCTGGGGAAATCTTATCTGGAGATGAACTTGACATTGTTACAAAAAACAGAAGGGTTTAAGTAAAGGTGTTTATTGGTAACGTGGGCAGGTGCTCCAAGTGGTTCCTGTAGATTAAAGAACAAGCAGTTGGAGGACTTTGGAGTCCCCCCAACGGTATGGTGAAAAGAACTTAACCATGCAGGTAGGGTGGAGCAAGTTCACCTCTCCAGTTGTGTAAGGGCAAAGAAACCCCAGAAGCAAGTTTTGAAGTATTTTAATAATAGAAACTTAAGCAGCAGTATTTACTGTTAATGTATACCAGGAATCCATTTAGAGACCACAGTTTTCATGCTGCCTGGCACTAAAACAAAGCACTTTTGTTTGCAGGAAGAAATGTTTAGGGAGGTGTTAAAAGCATTTTTGTTTCTTTCCTGCATTTTTTTTGTCTGTTTTTCTCAGTTTTTAATGCTATGTAAAACCCAGAAACTTGTGACATATCAGTGTCAAATAGCATGGACATTAATGTAGAATAGATCTGTAAAGTTGCTATAGACTAGCTCTTTTTATAGGAGGTTAATGGAGATGAATTACAAGAGCCAAGGATCTGGATGACAAATATACTTATTTTTTATTTTAAATGTCTACGAAAAAACTATACCAGTGGATTGGTCAATGACAGCAGCTTTTGTAACAAGAAATCCAAAATAATGTGTTTTTTGACTCATAATTCTGAAAATGGATATAATTTCCAATTTTACCTTTTCATCTTGGTTTCTTGCATAAAAGTGGGGACAAAAAAAATAAGATATTGATTTTACTAATTTAATGTAAATATTTCAAATGCCAGATAAAATGTGGATATCATATGAACGCTATCACTGCAGCCTGAAAATAGACCATATAATTACAAGAGCGGCAAGCATTCAGAAGTTAGGAAGGGGTAATATTAAGGCAATTACTGAAACCAGAATTCATCTTCCTTCTGTGTTCAAAATAGAACTCCATTAGGTGTTGAGAACTACCTCCTCACAAGCATGACAAACCAGATGAATCAGGGACCTGGGTAACTCTGCATTGTGCCCCAGATCCGTATAGTCCTTGCTTACCATATGAACTGGGAAAATGAGTGAACAGCTGTGCTGGTCAGAAGTTGAGAATATTTATTGTGATGTGGAAAGCAATGTAAAGTAATGACAAACACTCTGAAATTAATGTAAAACAAGTCGGCATTAACTTAAGCGGAGGACCATAACACCCTTCCCACCTATCTCTGTAGAGAGGTTATCTGTTCTCCCTGGCTTGTGCTGCTCATGGTCTTCCCACCTTTCTCTCATTTTCCTTTTTTCCAATACCCTGTTAACTTCCCCCTACTGAATATATGCACTGCCACTGTGGAAGACTACAATGGACTCTGATCATGGGCTCATTTCCCTGGATCTTGGAACAGACGATGCAGTCTGTTGCCAGCTTAGTATAACATGTCACACCACCTGAGAAATCTCAGGGAGGTTTCTCCATGAAAAACAAAGCTGCATGCAGCTTCACAGTGAAAGGCATGTGGAGAGGGTTAAACTCTTATGGTGGATAGCAGATGAGCTGTGTATTGTATATGGTTATTATCATTTCTTAGTTTCATAGTTAAAATAGTTTTAGCAATGATTACAAAGGTACTATGAAAAGTGGAAGAAAATCTCTGGCTGTGGAGATTAGATCATTGAAACAGAAAACCAGTGAGAGAACACTGGTGAAGGTTAGAAGAAATGAAGTAACTTGCCTCATTTCTCAGTGACGGTAGTCATAGTTTCAGAATGATATCTTAAGTGCACAGTTGTGCTCTCTTCCCTCTTTTTTTGCGTGTATTTTAAAGGATTTGGAAGAGAAGCTTGCAATAGGTATCTTGTACTGTTGACAGACAAGGAAGAGCAGCTGAGCTGTCACTTTGCTCATCTTAACTAAGGGGAAAGAAAGATGCAATGAAAGAAATGAAACTCATGACTAATACCTTGGCAACAACAGCTTCTGCGCATATCAGACTGCATTAATATGTGCCCGTTCACCTTGTGGTTTTCACATGTAATAGCTCTTCTTAAGTACATGGTTTGCTTGACGTCTGTGTGGTCAGTATTTAACCCAGGTGAGCTCAACACCTTCTTCAATCCCTTGGGTTTTAATGCTGTGAGTACTCAGCTGTACTGGATGAATCATTTTATTGCCTAATCTCCATCCTCCAAAAACATCTGGATAAGCTTTGAATAGCTTTGCTGCCAGAAAGCTGCTGCACCTTCTCTTATCTCAGTATTTTTGATTGTTGTGTGGTATTTTTTTAAAGCAGAAAAATGTATATATGTATGTGGTGAATCATTCTTACAAGGTTGAATATCTCTAGGCTCTTCATGCACTTAATTCAGCCGAAAGCATAACTTTTCCATTGCACATACCATCTGAAAACTCACCTGGTAGATTTTTTTTCTTCAGTTTGCAGTATACTCGGTTCTCACAGTGTTAGACTGGTGCTGTTTGTAGCTTCCATTTGGTTTGTCTGGATGGATTGCAGTTTTGCTTTTCTCTTCCGCATAGTACTGATGATGCCTTTCTGGACAATATCACTGATGGTTTATTATCTGTTTGGCATTCACTGTCCTGTATCTTATTAAGCTTTTTCCTTGTCTGCACACATTTCCTTCATTTCATAAAATGCTTATTCAGTGGGACAGTAAAGACTCAAATGAGCTAAATCTGATCTTTTGAATCACTGATGGTGACTTAGACAAAGTTTATTTTTCCGTTGTTTTTCTTCACGAGCTTTGGCATTTCTCCTGCCCCGGCAATTGCATGTGGCCCCTCACTTTTTTCACTTTTTTTTTTTTTTTTTTCCAAAGCACTCTCATGCTTTCATTAACATCTCTTTGTCATCTTCAGAATCTGCTGTTGAATACGTTTTGGTGTATTTTTCCTTCTGTCATGAGGCTTTTTCAGTGCTGCCTGATGAGTCATTTCTGCATCTGCTCCACAAAAAGTTGTTCAGATGTGGGTGTGCTCATTAGTGCTGCACATAGCTCAACCCATGATAGACTAAATTTATGCCAATATTGACAGGTTACTCTAAGTTTAGTCTGAAGACTGTATGCACGGACCAGGTTATAATTTCGACTCCTGTCTGCAGTGCTGACTGAGTTTAGTGGCTCAGATGAACTTCTGCTCCCTTATCTCCTCATCTGCCCTATTCTTCAGATTGATGAAAGTTACCTGGTATCCGTCCTAAGCAAACACCAGTGCAACAATTTTGTTTTCAGTTCATGGCTCTTCTGCTCCCTCTTTCCCTCTCTACCACCCATGCAGAGTAGAAGACAAACCTACAAGTCGAGAAAAGTCTTATACACACTAACTCCTGAAAGAGCTTGATTTGCAAATAAAAGCACAATATAGATAGTTGTGGGCTACCAAGTCTGTTTTGGGATGACTGACACTAATGGTCAGCGGAGATGACCACAGGCACTGCTGTCCTTCGTGACATCATGTTCTATACCATTAGTTAAGGTGGGGTTCCCAGGAAGTTCAAACCCACCTAAAGCACAGCTGCTGCTACCTCCTGTTCCTCAGCACTGGCTACACATGTTCACTCCCACCCTCCAAAATTTTGTTGCTCTTTTGTGCAAGGTTATGCATCATGAATTCAAATATTTTCTAAAGTTTTGACAATCATAAGGATCTTTTTTTTTTTTTTTTTTTTTTTTTTTGTGGCTTGCGGCCTATTATTTTTCCAAATTCTGGGTTACATACACTGAAAAACACACCTAACATGACGTATTTGTGGCATGAAGATTTTTGGAGGGAGCTTCTATGATTTCATACAAGCCCTTGTTGTTTTCTCAGAGCACATCTAGATGTTACAGCAGCACTTGTAAGCCTTTTCCCCCATCTAGTAATTCTGTTTCATTCTTCCTTTTTCTTACACATTCCTACCTCAATTTCAGATCTCTTAAATATTAGAAAAATCACCAGGAGATTGTTAAGTGCACTTCTTTCTGCTCAGGGACAGGGAATCAGTGTTCTAGTTTAATTCTTTATGTATATATATATATGTATGTATTTGATCTTTCATCAAATGCTTCCTAAAAGTAGGATTTTCCGAAACTCTAGGCATTGTCCTGTACATAAGTCATCAAAAGGGCTGCTGTATCCTTGGAGGAGAGGGGCTGTGAGCCATGTAGCTGTGGCGATATTATCCTGTGGCAATGCTCTCCATATGCTATCCGTGAAAACAGACTGGTGGTGAGTACAGACCATGCTCTCTAATTATGCTGTAGCCAGCAAGCAGAATAAGAGAAGCAAAGAATGGATGTAAATTTGGTATTATTTCTCTTGCCCCAACCTAACTGCACAAAGGAGCTAGGCAGATATAAGAGTAACCGAGCCTGCGTTCTGTGGACTGCAACAGCATCCTTTATATTAAAACCAAGCAAAGTGCTGCCTGTCAACTCAGGATGTTTCTCTGACTGCACAGTTTGACTGGTCCCTCTTTCAGGGAAAGGTTCCAGAGTAACTGAACTGTATTACTTATTGGATTTTTTTATTATTTTTTTTTTTACTGCTGAGGTGAGTTTTAATTTTTGTTCTTTCCTTGCAAACAGAAAGAACATGCAAAGCAATTTGCACTTGGTTTAAATTAATTGCCATTCTGCATATGGTATTTAAGGGCAGTCAAAGCAGAATGTTGATGGATCTCATGCAATCAGGCTTTGCTTTGGGAGAGGCTGCAAGTCACCCATTCTATTTATTGTTTGCATGTCATAACCTTTCAGTGTATGTTTGTATATGCATGCTGTTTTGCTAGTTTACCATAAGGAATACATTGCAAGTGCTGAGAAGTGCTGTAATAGAGTTTGTTTCTTCACTTCTAGTTTCAAATTCCCAAAGAGAATTTGAATTGAACCAGGCTCCATTTATTCTTATCTCTGTGGCACACATCAGTGAAGAAGAAAGGAGTCTCCAGATCTTTAACAATTACACCTCATCCAAACTTGACTGTATTTTAGGACTACATTCAGTAATGGTGCTGACTGATTTGTATAAACATTGCAATGTAATGCCTACTCTTGAAGATTTTTGCACATAATGAGCAAGATTCTGATCTCACTTACATTCCTGTATGTCACAGCAAAGAGTACACAGGTACCCTGCTTAAAGATAAGAAGCTTGAGAATCAGATTACATGCAGATAGTGTGCTATTAAAGTGGCTTAGTGAAGACAAGATGCTGGTCTGAGATCCTGAAGGTCAGTATCCTAATAAGTGTCCAACACAGGTTCTTTATGAAACGCATGTCGCTGCACATAAGATCTCTTCAAATTTTTTGGTTAAAGTACGAAGTGCTTGGGTCCCATGGAGGAAGGGTAGAATTTAACATGGAAATCATTCATTAGGAATAAAAGTGTTGCTGCTGTTTCATTGCTGAGCTTGCTGGTTCTCTGTCAGGAAACACCAGGCAGTGTTGTGAAGGGCTACACACTGCTATGGATTTTCTCTACCACTTGACTTTTTCTTTGCTGATGCATTTCTATAGAATCATAGAATGATTTGGATTGTAAGGGAACTTAAAGATCACCTATTTCCAACCCCTCTGCCACGGGCAGGGACACCTTCCACTAGATGAGGTTGCTTAAAGCCCCATCCAGCCTGGCCTTGGACACTTCCAGGGTTGGGGCATCCACAGCTTCTCTGTACAGACTGTTCCAATGCCTCACTACTCTCACAGTAAAGAGTTTTTTCTGGATATTTAATCTAAACCTACCCTTTTTCAGTTTAAAACCATTACCCCTTGTCCTATCATTACAAGCTCTTGTAAAATGTCTCTCTCCATCTTTCTTGTAGGCCCCCTTTAAGTACTGGGATCATTGCAGGAATCTGCAGGGTCTGTGGTCTCCTACAGAAGTGGCTGTGGCAATATGCTGAGAGCCAGGAGTCCTTGGATTTCTTTTCACCTTTACGATTTCCTTGCAGAACACCACTGGGTAAGATTCCTCTGTGTCTGATATCCCATTTATCTTCAGCCTGGCTAATATAATTTGATTATAAATACCTCAAGAAGGAACTAACAAATTCTACATCTACATACTAGTGTGACAGGAATGTGAAAATGGTTGCTAATGGATTTTATTTTATTTTATTTTTTAAATAAGGAAATAGCTAGCTAAAAATACTAATCTTTTTCCCCAGATTTTGCTCTGGTGTGTAGGAATGGCCTCTTCCACCTGCAGTGACTTCGTTACATCTTGGCACTAGAAGCAAATTATAGTATCTTTCAGACTGTTCTAATCTGGGCAAAGGAACAAATATCAAAGTAATATTTAATGTTTTAAGCACAAACTTGTCCAACTCTAGTACTTTTTAGGTGTGCTTTATATATTTGAGATAAACTGAACTCTTTTCTGTTCCTGTTCAAGTCAATAAGAAGTTTAACCCTTGTATTCAGTTTGAACATAATCATGTCAACAGTGAGGGAATCTTTTGAGACTTTTGTACGTAATAAAATGTATTGTTGGATTAACATCAGACACCTTAATTGTGAAGACAATGGTGGTCTCAACCATAGAGCATGCTGTACTTACACAATGGACAATCCAGTGGGTTTTTCCATTTTGCGTTATTTTGCTCCTAACAGAAGCAACATCCTGTATAGACAAGTACAAGTAGGGCTTTGGGAAAGAGTTCCAGTTTGACCACTCGTGAAAGAACTGAATGAGCTCATTCTGTACGTCAGAGACATTAGCTGTATCCAAGAAGACATCTGGCTGTAGAATTATTTGCTAGGATATCTGTGGATCAAAACTATATAAAAGTTCTGAATGGAACAAAACATTTGGTGTGTTATATTTTGAAACCAAGGAGAACAGAATGGAGGGTCAGGAAACTCTCATGGTTATTCTTTTGGGCGTATCTGCTAATCCGTCACTATTTTAGCTAATATTTGCTCATAAAGGAATGTAAGTGCATTTATTCAGTTTTAAACAAAAACATATTTTAAAAATCAATGGCTCTTGAATTTTAATATAGGGAAGTTGTTCCTGTAGGCTGAGGCAGGAACATTTTCTAAACTGATTTTGTGAAGAATACTTTGGGAAAAAACTGTGTTCAGGTATTTTTCTTCTGTGGTCCAGAGATCACAAAAATGAAAGTCACGACATAGATATATGAAAATTATTATTTTTAAAAAATTACGATAATTTGCTAAAATATAAGAACTTGCATTTACAGTGATTAACCTTAGAGATCCTCTATTCTTCACAGTCTGGTAAGAATTTGGTCTCTGTAGAACATTATTCACTTCCCACTGAAGAGACTTCTGTGGAAGCTCATACAAATTTTATTAATTCTTTAATAATGTACACTTTGCTGATGATTGCATCCCTTCGCAGACTGGCTTACTATGTGGGCAAAATGCTTCCTATCCCAAGGCAATGTATAATGCAGACTCCTGGAACCTGAATGACTGCATATCTACTGATACGAACTCTTGAACCATTGGTTACCCATTAGCTAGAACATGACCGACTAGTTTTGATTTGTTCCTGAATTTGTCTTATGAAAGCTTTACCTTATAGCACTGCCAGATGTGATTAAAACATTTTCCATTCTAAGACCCTCTTTCCAATTGCTATGGCTTTGTCAATCTTTTAATTGTTTAGTTGATATTTTACAGGCTTTTTATATACTTGCATCAAATATTTTTGGAAGAGGAAGATGGAAATATTTCAGTCAGAATGGTCCAGCTGTTCAGAATGAGACAAGAGAACAAATTGCTTGGTGTATCATTTAACATGTCAAGGTGTTGCAGGATATGGGAGTCTGGGAGGATCTTGCTTCTGTTTAAAAAGTATATCCTGTCAACTACATTTGTAAAGCAAAACACTGCTTCATTGGAATTTATCGGAATTCAAGTTGTTCATACAAGTTTTGATGCCATCCTAAGGTGTTATTTTTTTAGCTCAAAAAGATCCTGATATTTCTATTGTGTGGTAAAGCATTTACTGAATGCCAAATCAAACTCTTAACCTTTCTGTAATTCAGCTGAAAAGTAAACTAGATACTAGGAAACAGAATCAAGCCTTTCTGATAAATACCTGTTTGCTTTGTTAATGTGTAGTTTTTATTTTTCCCAGAACTAATGTAAAGAATGTAGGTAAGTGGTTGCTGGTTTTACCCAACATGAGAACTACTTTCACCCTCTTCCTTTACCATAAGAATAACCACAGCAGATAAGAGGAAGCTTTCATCCAACCCAATACCCTGTCTGTGGCAGTGGCCAACACTGGATGTCAAGGAGAAAGAACTGAGCAAGCACAAAGTGATTAACCCCCATAAATCCCACCCTACTCCACAACTATGTAGGTCAGAGTATCCTGCCTTTGGTTTGAATATCTCTATGGCTTTTTTCTTTTGTAGTTATTTTTTGTTTGTTTTGTTATTACTTTTAAGTCAAAAGGGGATATAGATCATGGTTCCAGTCAATCTGGTAAAGAAGCAAGCTTAAAATTGGAGTTAAAGACCTCGAAGACTGACCAATTTCATTCTCTTCATGACATTTTGTGGCAGATTAGCTGTTGCCAGCAAATGAGCTTCCTCTTCACTGTCTCTTTTCCTTTTGCCTTTTGCTGTTGCTGCTGCCATCAGCACCAGGCTAAAAGAGTGACAGCTTCCTCTTACAGAAGCCAATGGGAGATGAAAAGTGGAGCACTGACTGAAACAGAGGGGAGAGAAAAAATGTGGGACTGGGGGATCATAAAGGGAGAACACCTACGAAGAATGAATGAGGAGACAGAATGCAGAGAGGTGCTAGAGAGAAATGGGTATGTACAAGTGAGGAAGATGAGAATGAGTATAAGTTAGCAAGTGAAAAAATTAATGGGATAATATAGCTATTTGTACCTCTAACTTAAACACAACTAAAGATACTGGCTGGTCTTTGTGACTGAAAGAGTTAAACATCTTGGTATAAGTAATTCCCTTCTGTGCTGTTCTGTGCAAGCCATGGAAAGGACGTCATGCTATTGAATTTTATTTGTCTTGGAGGTGGTGCACGGACATCCTTGTATCTCGGAGTCTCCTTTAAATGACATTGCTTTCTGGAGTTTAAGAAAAGTTTCTGTCCCTAGCCAACTTTGATCTCCCCCTGGCTTGTGGCTAATGTACTAAAACTAGCAGAGCAGGGGCCACATTATTACAGAAATAACTAGCAAATTCTCATTTTCAGGTATTTGTCTGTTTCCTTTAAGCTTCATAAATAGCATATGTAACCTTAGATGCCTATTACTGTTCTTTCTTTCCTCTCTTCCGTGTCTTTATATTACCTTTTATCTCTAAGAATTCTCATATTTTGTGTTTGTACAGCACAGCAGAGCATAATGGTATGCCATTCTACAGCAAGCACTACCATGGCTTAATAAATATCTAGATAAATAATAACAGGACAATGCAGAGAGATGTAAGCAAAATGAAACTCTAATCTAGTTTGGCAAAGCATGTATAGGAATGTTTCAAAGAACTGATTCAGAGCATAGTTTATTATTTTGTCTAGCACAGGAAAATCCTGGTCTGTGTGAGTAGGATTCTTAACTGTTAGGGCAACACGATGCCAAAGCAAGCTTTTAGTTTATTCTGAAACGCGTATGTTCTTACACTACCTTTCTGAATAAGTATGTGGAATTGAATTGGGTATTAGGTGTAATCTGACATTGCAGACACAAGCAATCCCAGTTGTTTTAACAGAGCTATTCATGAGCTTAGAGTTTAACAAACTCTCAAGAAGTTTGCTGAGTTTGCACCTAAGAACCAATACCCCACAGACCCCAAATGGGAATGTTCTTAATGCAAGAGAATCAGAAAACTAGAAAAAGGCAACACCCAGTGGAGGGGAAGGGAGGAAGGAAAAAACGGAGAGAGAAAAGAGTAGACTTACCCTTTCACTGCTACTCATTCCCTTCTATAAAGGAATGTTGCTTAATGTATTGCATGATTTTTACAGAAATATTTCAACCAAAACTTCCAGTCTTTTTACTGTATTCCTGTATCCTTCAAATGGCTATCCAACTGAACGTCTTGATGGCTTATATTCTGATCTCTTCATTAGAAAGTACATTTTTGATGAGGATTTACTTTAGCTACTAGCGATTATTTTACAAGGTTCTAATCTGTCAGCATGTACATTGTTTTGGGGCTGAGCCAAGACCACACCTCATGAACATTTTTAGGCACAAGGCTGAAGGTAACACAACTCATCTACAATGCCAGTCTCTGTCTAACTGTTTGCTCTGTATGGATTCAGTTTGTGTGACGCTTGATAAACATCTAAGCCTTCGTCAAAATGAATAGGAGATTTATTAGCAGGGCTAAAATGACAACTACCCTCAACCTTTGCAGAACTCAAGGGCAAAGCAGTTTTTCCAGTTAGAAGGAGCACTATGTCTGCTACCAGCAGCTAATGATGTCACAAGCATGGGTAGACTCGGAGGATCCTGAACGAACCTATAATCAAATCAGATTCGGTGAAATAAGCAACTACCACTGTCCCAACCACCCCAACGTTAATACCAGAGGGACCAATTCTTTCTGCTGGGAGCAATTCCTCAAGAGGCAGAAGCATTGTAAGAAAGTGTTTACAGATAATACGCTGACTGCTTGTTTACAATTTGTTTGCAAGGTTGTTGCATATATGTGTGTTACATGTTACATGCAATGTACAGACGTGTAAATGTAACACTACAGTATGCCCTACTGGAAACAAAAAGATACCCTTGCATCACTACAGCCTGTGGGAGTGAGTTCTACAAATCCCTTTTTACATCTATCAACATATCTATATCACAGTAGCAATACTAACTGCTTAGAGTGTCTATAGTGACATAGAAGTACGTGGAAGAAGCAAGCATTTAAACACATTGCTAAAATATTGCAAGACTTTTCTTCAAGTGTCAATGATGCAAGTATTTTCATGATGCTGACTTTGGGCCAAATTTTGTCCTGACTGCACAAATCCAGTCCTCTTGGCTTCAGCTAAATTGGCTAGGAGAGTAGGATTTGGCTTTGTTACATCCACTTAGGTAGGCACGTCTAATAACTCTCTGATGGCAAAATAATTAGTCATCTTTTTAGAAGCTGTCTGAAGGCTTTGTGTGCTGAAAATTTTGCCTAATTTTTCTAATTTATACCATCTAAATCAATAAAGCATGTTATTTCCACCTACAAATCTTATGGTACATATGACCTTCACTGGAGAGAGAGAAGGCTGTATAGATGACCAGGAAGGTGAATGTCCCCCTGCACCTGGATCTGGTGAGGCCACGCGTCTGAGTCCTGTGTTCAGTTTTGGGCCTCTCAGTACAAGAAGGACATTGAGGCCCTGGAGCATGTCCAGAGAAGGGCTACAAATCCGGTGAAGGGTCTGGAACACAAGTCCTGTGAGGAGCGACTGAGGGAACTGGGGTTGTTTAGTCTGGAGAAGAGGAGGGTCAGGGGAGACCTTATTGCTCTCTACAACTACCTGAAAGGAAGGTGTGGGGAGATGGGGTTCGGCCTCTTCTTGCAGATAACTAGTGATAGGACTAGAGGGAATGGCCTCAAGTTGCATCAGAGGAGGTTCAAGTTGGAAACTAGGAGAAATTTCTTCTCAGGAAGAGTAGTCAGGCATATTGGAACGGGTTGCCCAGGGAGGTGGTGGAGTCACCGTCCCTGGGGATGTTTAAGGAAAGGTCGGATGTGGTACTTAGGGACTTGGCTTAGTGGGTGATATTGGTGGTAGGGGGACTGTTGGAACGGATGATTTTGGAGGTCTTTTCTATCCTTAATGATCCTATGATTTCAGAGAAGCAATGATAAAAGTAGCTCCAAACTGATTACTGGAAGGAACAGGAAAAAAAATGGTTGAAATAACAAATTTAAAGAGACAACAAATGTACATTCTTTTTGTAGATCCTTTTACCTTTGGCATCCTTATGCACTAATCAAAGAAAGTATTCTTAATGTGCGAGCTTATATATATATATGTATGCATATCAATGCAATTGCCTAAAACAGATGAAGTATCTGAGGTGCATCCTAGATTACACACAAGTATTTGGGAGAAAGGAGCAAAATAATCTGTAGCCTCAAGCAAACAGCCTTTTGCTATTGTATTGTACTGAAGCTTAACTTTGTCAAGGTAGACCACTCATCCTCTGTGTAACTGCTGATAGGTGAATAAATCAAATGCACAGCTGTTAAGCTTCATATGCAGATCCAAAAGCAGACAGCTATATTTACCAGAGACAAAAAATATGGTTTCAGCTTCTTTGAAAAGTGAAAGCTTATGGATTTAAGTATATTTTAAAAAATTATGTGTAAAATATCTATTTGGAAACTTTAAGAAAACAAACGTCATTAAACAGAATGAAACAGTCAATAGCCATGTCATGTAACACAAGAAATGCAATATATAATCATCTCTACAAATACGCATTAAGCTGCCCAACACAATGGATATTAAAAGTAAAACAAAGAATAAATAACAAGAAAATAATAGCCTCAAGAAATATAAGGGTAGAATTTCTATTTTAGTAATGTGGCAAATGTGCTGTCCTCGCATATGTTCTGGTGTTTCCTTGAAAGCTACCTGTTGATCTTGACAGCCATCACTTTTGTAGTCAGGAGGCCTGTGTTCATTTGTATGAGACATGAAATTCTCAGCAGTGCCAGAAAAACAGTTTGGCACACCTTATGGAGAGGAACACGTACAACTCCAATCCTTCCCTATATTGTCTGTTGTCTAAACTGACACAAACCTCAGCCTTGCCTGAAGGCCCTGTCAGCAGAGCAGGAATGGGCACCAGACAGAGGCAGTGGGGGCACCTGTGAAGGCACACAGGTGTCTGTAAAGTGCAATACCAATGAAACTTTCTGCAGGGAGTGTTGGGGGACACTTCGTCACCTGTGCTTTTCTACCTGTCAAATTTAATCTCCCCTGCAGTGCTGGGGTAGCAGGTTACCTTGGCACAGTGAATTAGCTTGTGCTGAGGCATTTTGGGTGGAAAGACTGGGATTTCATTTGTGGTTCCTGCTTGCATGAGGGAACGGGTTTCACCCTGAATTCCTGTCAGGAAAAAAAAAAAAAAAAGAAAAGAAAAAAAAAAGAAAAAAAGAACAATGAAACAACGAATAGAAATAATAATAATAATAATAATAATAATAATAATAGAACAAGGCCCCCTTCAAGCACAATTTTGGTTGCTGCCCCAGAAGCAGAAATACAAGAAATACAGCAGACATACTACACAAGTCCTCTCAGAAGAGGTTTCCCAATAAGGCAGGAGTACCTCTGTACATACCTTGCTGCCTTTCTCCTGAAGAAGCAGGAACAATGTTGAATTGCCATCTCCAGAGCTGAAGGCACCCCGCGTGTGTGACGCAGGGCCCTGCCGCAGGAGTGCCTGTCACCCCTCAGTGCTGTGTGCTGAGGCAAAGTATGCATGCCAGTCCCCAGCAAGGGCTGTGCTGTCCACAGGAGGTCTGGTGATGCTTTGCTTTCAGGCAGACATCATCTCTGAGGTGTCGCTTAAGCTCGATGCTGGCCAGGACGAAGCACGGCCTGCCTCAGCCACTCTGCTCCCAGGTACAGCAGAGCAAAGCCTTCCCTGCAGTCAGGGCCTGTCAGCCTGAGGAGACCCCGCAGCTTTAAGAGGGTGTACCCAAAGGCCACCTGAGGAAGGGGTCCTGTCTCTGCTGTGTTTCTCAGTATTTCCCTTGTCACTGCTACATGAGGTCACTCCCGGAGCTTGGTGAGTTTTGGGTTAGGCCCTGGGAATGACAAAACCTCCTTTTGCCAGGCTCCTCATGGCTCCTGCAGTGCTGCTTATTTCCAGCATTATCTTGAGCTGTTTGTGGCAGCTCTGGTCATGTTTTAAGCACATAAAGCTCTCTGAAGGTAGTGGATTGTTGTTCTCTCTCCTCCCTCCCAAATTGCTCTTACATCATGGACAAACGTGGTGTATTCAACTAAATTGTTTCATCCCCTTCTGTTTCCTCTTAGACCTTGTAAAAATGGTTTTCAAAGAGCTGTGCAGGGCTTGATTCTTTGTTATTTAATAGCATTTGGGACTAAATTATTTGTAAAAAAATATTTTTAGTGCATTACATTAATTCTGCCTTTGATATAAGCTTTTAAAAACAGTCCTCAGATTAAAGCAATTTGTTACCAGACAGCTTTATTATGTGCAGTTTCTAAATGCTTTTCCTGCCAAGGCTGCCAGATCAGATTAATCTCACATTGCTTAAAGTGAATTGTCCGTTTGAATAACTAAACCTGCCTTTAAAAAGATGGTCACTTCTTTATTGTTGCTATTATAAGAAAGATAATAATCCTCATGCTGTATGTAGTTTGATTCCCAGAATGCAAGGTCTGTCCACTGGGGCCCCTGGGGACCCAAAGGGGGTCACCGGGGGTTGTCCGCTGGAGCACCCGGGTCACGCTGGGGGTCACCGGGGGGTGTCCACTGGGGCACCCGTGGGCTCACAGGGCGTCACCGAGGGCAAGAGTCAGGCGCCCGTGGTTTCCAACAGGGGTTGCCGGGGTGGTGTCCACCAGGGCAACCCGTGGTGCCCGCCGGGGGTTGCCCGGGGGTGTCCACCCGTGCACACAGGGGACCCAACAGGGGTCACCGGGGGGTGTCCGCGCGGGGTGCCCGGAGTCCCAAAGGGGGTCACCGGGGGGTGTCCGCTGGGGCCACCCATGGGCTCACAGGCGGTCACCGGGGGCGAGAGTCGGGGCAACCCGGGGGTCCCAACTTGATTCTCCTTTATTGTGTGTTAGCAGACTTGTGGAATAATGCCCATGTGACTATACCAGAATGAGTGAACAAGATAGAAGAAAGTCTCTGTCTGTGTATGGTAGTTGAAGAACTGATGCGCAGCTAAGCACCACCATGCCACTCTCTTTCTCCCCCCTCCTCTAAGGGCAGGGGTTAGAAAATACGATGGAAAACAGCTCATGGGTTGAGATATGGACAGGGAGATCACTCATCAGTTACTGTCACAGTCAAACAGACTCAGCATAAGGGAGATTAATGTAATTATTGCATATTGATTAATAGATTAGAGCAATGAGAACTAAAAGCAAACCTTAAAACACCTTCCCCTCAGCCACTCTCTTCTTCCTCCGCACACCGAGTGGCATAGGGAATGGTGTTGGAGTCAGTCCATAATGATTCATCTCTGCTGCTCCTTCATCCTACTCTCCATCCTTCCTGAACTGATTTTATATGGGCTTTTCCCACAGACTGCAGTTCTTCAAGAACTGCTCCAACATGGGTCTATACCACAGGGTGCAGTCCTTCAAGGACAATGCTGCTCCAGCGTGGGTCCCAAACAGGCAGCAGCTCCTGACGACCTCCTGTTCCATCCTAGGCTCCTCCACAAGCTGCAGGCGTGGAGATCTGCTCTGCTGTGGGACCCATGGGCTGCAGGGGGACAGCCTGCTCCTCCAGGGGCCTCTCCACAGGCCGCAGGGGAACTTCTGCTGCGTGCCTGGAGCACCTCCTGCCCCTTCTTCTTCAATGACCTTGCTGTCTGCAGGGTTGTTTCTCTCACATTTTCCCACCTCTGTCTCCCAGCTGCTGTTTTGCGGCATTTTTTCCCTTTACTCAATATGCTTTCACAGAGGTGCTGTCAATGTCACTCCTTGGCTCAGCTGTGGCAAGCTGCAGGTCTCTTTTCATGTTAGCTGGAACTGGCTCTTATCTAACTCTTCTCACAGAGGCCACCCCTGCAGCCCGCCTGTTACCAAAACCTTGCCCTGTAAGCCCAGTACACTATGGTAGCTATAGTCTATTTATTTCTAATCTTTGTGTCTTGCTCAAATGCATTTCCTCAATTGGGTAAGTGAGTGTACTTACTAATACATTTGGGATGTTCAGTCATTTTTCATTTGGAATGGATGGACTGTAAAAAAGTCTCTGTAGTTTCCTGAAAGTCTCAGAGATTAGTCATAGTGCATATTTGTATTTTACTGTGAGGTAAATTGACATCCTGCTAATATATCCACTGTAGTGCAATGCTGACAGGTTTTTCTGTCTATTGCAGTGCGGGTTAGCTTTGATGACGTTCTGGTTTATGATTGTTGATTTGTATGAATTTCTGTTTCAGGAGTGCAAAAATGTCTTCTTTGATATTGATGCAGAACAGCTTTTGAGCTTTGTGACGTTCGCAGGAGTTCAGCAGACTTCAGCTATTCTTTATTCTATCCCTGCAGTGTACTCTGAGCCTGGAGAGCTGAAAAGAGGCAAATTAGAGTAGTTCATGTAGCCTTTTAATCAGCTGAAGTCTTCCTTGCATTAGGTGAGTCCCTGACTGATGATTTAAATCAATTTTATAGTGTAGTTTTATCTCAGTAAAAGTTACCAGAATTTTATTATAAACAAAGATTAGGTCCCGATTTTATGCAAATAAGTCCGTACATTTAACATAAAAAGGCAATCTATAAGATCAAGTACTCCTGTGAGGTGCACTGTTTAATTATGTTCACCCTGCTACCTGGCTTTTTTTTTTGTGGATCTTCAAAGTAACCACAGAGTATAAGTTTACCCTCTTTTCCAGGATGTGATTCAACAGTGACTATGCAGATTTTACAAGGACATGACTGAGGCTTTAGTCTCCCACTGCTGTGGAAGACCTTCCTTTTACGGCTCACTTCTTCCACTTGTGGAAAGGCACATGTGAACCTGTGCTGTCTGATGACTGACTGAAAAGCCCATGCTTTTTGGTGGCACTCCTCCTTTTCCCTTAAGCCCACTGTTCCTTTCACAAAGATGGAGACATAGATGAATTCTTCAGAAAAGAGTTTAAGAGCAGATCTAATAAATGAATGGTAAACTAATATGGTAAGAGAGTATTCTTTGTTTATGTAAAAAGCCAGATTTTCTGAAGTCTCTGCTAAATGGTTGTATTCTGCTGCGAAGCTTGCTCAGAGATGCATTTTCTCCAGGACCTCTAGCTTGTTAGGTTGGAACAAAATTACAGGCTTTTCTTTTATTTCTGGTTACCAATTGCTCTGAATTAACAGACTGTGTGTATGAAGCCTCTGGTGCCTGCCACACAGCTAAGCATTTCAGACTGAAGATAAAAGATAACTGGGAGTAGGATTGTTGATGAGTTTGTCCTCTAAATCATTTTCCTGGTCTTTATACACACAAATATATAAAAAAAATATAGTATCTATCATAATGTAGTATACATTTACAGTAACAACTTTTTTTTTCTTTTATAAAAGCCTAGAGTATATTAGAGAACTGAGAATGGTTTATGTTGAAAAACTGCTTCTGATGCAATCTCAGCTGAGACTGAAAGACTGTTTGTTGAAATATTATTAGTCATTAAAATCCTGTCTAGGATTATTGAGGGATGGATTATATTGAACCCAGAGCTTCCTTGCTAAAGGGAAAGGTTTTTTACATGTCTTGGTTAAATCAAGTGTACTGTGACAGCTTCTCTATTATGAATGCTAAGTAACACAGCACCTTGCCACAAGGTATGTGGTTCAGTATTTTTTGTTATCTTCAGTCAACACAAATTCTGTGCAATTATAATGCTCATTTCCTGTAAAATAACAGATATGTGAACAATGGACCTAGATTTTTGTTAGAATTAATTCATAAAGCACAAAAGCATTAATAACAGGGCAAGTGATAAAATTGCATCAGGTAGAATAATTCTCCAGAAAACAGAGCAATGACCAACTAATGCAAATAAGAAGGTTAGTTCTGCTATGGCAAGAGATCATTCCATGATGGTGTTTATTACACCTTTTTGGCAGATTCTATATCATCTACTGTCATGTTTTGTATGCCACTTCTCACATTGTGCCTGTGCTGCAATTGGCAGGCATATGACTCAGCAGATGTGACATGGAGCAATGTGATAAAGCCCAGCTTTGGCTGAGCCCACCCCACCGCTAAAGGTTAGCTAAAGTGGAATGAGAGGTGTTAACTGGCTTATTGCTGAGGCAGGGATCCTCTGCGGAGTCCACATCTGATATTCTTCAGAGCTTAAGCCAGGTTCCAAATATGATATGGAATCAGGCTCTTCTCAAATGTCTCATATGTCCTCCCCTCTAGACCTGCCACCATCTTTGTGGCCCTCCTTTGGACACTCTAATAGTTTTATCTTCTTCTGATGCTGTGGTGCCCAAACCTACACGCAGTGTTCAAGGTGAGGCCGCCTCAGCGCAGAGCGGAGCGGGACAATCCCTTCCCTCAATCAGCGAGCAGTGCTGTGCCTGATACACCCCAGGGTGCGGTTGGCCTTGTTGGCTGCCAAGGCACTCTGCTGGCTTGTATTCTACTTGCTGCTGACCAGAACCCCCAGATCCCTTTCTGTGGGGCTGCCCTCCAGCCTCTTGTCCCCCATCTGTACGTACAGCTAGGGTTGCCCTGTCTCAAGTGCAGAATCCAGCACTTGCTCTTGTTAAACTTTATATGGTTGGTGATTGCCCAGTGCTCTAGTCTGCGAAGATCTCTCTGCAAGGCTTCTCTACCCCTGAGGGAGTCAGTAGTTCCCCCTAATTTAGTATCATTTGCAAATATACTTAGTATGCATTTGAGTCATGTGTCCAGATCTCTTGGATTGTGCAATAAACAATGCTAAGTCTTTAGGACTAAGCTGTTTCCAGAATGTAATATGGCTTAAAAGCTGGCTGTCATGTACTTTTACAGTCAAATAAAGTACTTGAAGTGGGATTCCTAGGTGGAAAATATGAGTAGACTCAGAATTTCATATATTACTCATTGTTACAAAGTGTAGTTGAAAAGTGACTCTTAGTGATTAGTTATTTATACTACTGAGTTTTAAAATGGTGTGTAGAAAAGGGGGAAAAAAGCTGGTCATGCCAATAGTTAGGCCATGTAGCAAAAGTCCTGAACAGGGACGAAATTATGAATCCCCAGGGAAGGACCTCTGATGGCCAGTATTGAACTTAGACACAAAGCCTTTGAATGTTTTTTATACAGATAGAATAAATTCTGTGATTTGTGTTTCAAAGATGACCAGATAAGGGAAAAAAAATAAAAATAGTGACATAAGTCTTGGGACATTGTTTAGAATGGATGCCTGTAGATTCAAGAGATAATTAAGACCAAAATTTATCTTGATGATTGGAAACCAAAGCAATAGTTATTATGTGGCATATTTCAAAGCGCTTTGGAAGAAATCCTATTGAAAGAACACCTTTTCATTTAGGCTTTGTAAACTGTGAGCCTAGAGCCATCTAGTGTTAAGGTAATATACATTAATTATCTACAGTAATGAAGTTCAGTGTGACCTGCACAGTATTCTGACTTCTGTCAGTAAAGGGCTACCAAGCCAATCACTTTCTTCCACGTAATTGTTTATTGACTTTAATATTTATGTATAGTTTACAAAATTAGTAATTAATTTATGAGAGGTGTAACTGATCACATCCATCCCAGTTTTTAGGAGGGAGTCATTGATTTACTTTGGAGCTATTACCTCACGTGTCAGCAATATTTCAGAGCAAAGACAGCTTCTATGTAAAGGAAAATTTAGGAAGCCTGTAATGCTGGGAAGCAAAAAGGCTGAAGACAGGAAAAAAAGGTTTTGTGAAAAGCCAAAACCAGACAGTGAAGTAACAACTTGTCAGCAGGAAACTGGGAGGAATTAGGGCAGATTGTTGCCAGGAGGAAGTAAGTTACTGGTCATCCTCACAGACAACCAAGTGCTCACCTCTGAATGGGCAAGTATACGGGTAGTTCCTGTTCTGTAAAGAAAACAGGTGAGAAAAGCAGCCTAAGCAGGGCATCTGCAGAAATCCTATGTTGTTACCCAATTAATCCTGATACAACTAAGAAGGAAATGTTACTGAGTTGTCCAAACTGTAAGTTAGGAAAAAGCTCATCACCCTTAATTTTTACTGTTCCCTCTACTGGGCCTAGAGGAGTCATTTTTAAATTGTGTAAAACTTGTCATTATACAATGATCAGTCAGATCTGTGGTAGCTGGTTCAAAGTATAGCTGCATGGTAACTTGCCAGAACGTGTAAATTTGCAGCAATGCAATTTCAGGGTTGTTTGAGATTTATGTCGGTTTCAGTGTGCACTAAAATATGAGATTGACTAGTTTAGAGGACTTTAGGTAGTTTCAGTCAGTAAGATAAAGAACTTTCAGAGTTATAAAATATGTACAGACCCAAAACATGGTTGCTTACTGAAAGCTCACTAATTGATAGCATCAGAAGTGATATGCTTGGAACACTTTCAGTATCTGCTTTTGAGTGTCTTTCATTCAAAGCAGTATCAAAACTCTACAGGGGGTTAGGTACCACAGCCCAGACTGACTTTTGACTTGGAAATCAAAAGTGTCTTGTGGACAACATGAAACTAGGGGGAGTGGCTGACTCCCCAGAGGGCCACAGAGCCATCCAGAGGGACTTGGACAGGTTGGAGAAGACGGTGGACAAGAATATTAAGAAGTGCAACCAGGAGAATTGCATGGTCCTGTACATGGGGAGGAACAACTCCAGGCACCAGCACATGCTGGGGGCCACCCAGCTGGAAAGCAGCTCAGCCAAAAAGGACCTGGGGGTCCTGGTAGACACCAAGTTGAACATGAGCCAGCAGTATGTCCTTGCCGCTAAGAAGGCTGATGGTATTCTTGGCTGGGTTAGGAAGAATGTCACTAGCAGGTTGAGGGAGGTGGTCCTTCCCCTCTGCCTAGCACTGGTGAGGCCACACCTGGAATACTGAGTCCAGTTCTGGGTCCCCCGGTACAACACAGACATCGACATACTGAAAAGAATCCAGCACAAGGCCACCAAGATGACCAAGGGCCTGGAGCTCCTCTCCTGTGAGGAGAGGCTGGGAGAGCTGGGCCTGCTCAGCCTGGGGAAGAGGCGGCTCAGAGGGATTTCATCAGTGTCTGTCAGTACCTGAGGGGACGGATCCAGGCTCCTGTCAGTGGTGCCCAGTGCCAGGACCAGAGGCAATAGGCACAAACTGGAACACAAGGGTTTTCATCTGAACATAGGAAGCACTTCTATGCTCTGCAGGTGCCTGAGCACTGGCACAGGTTGCCCAGAGAGGTTGTGGGTCTTGAGCTGCGTGGACGTGGTCATGGGCAATCTTCTCTAGGTGTTCCTACTAGAGTAGGGGGGTTGGACCAGATGACCTCCAGAGGTCCCTTCCTACCTCAACTATTCTGTGATTCTGTGGACCTATTGAAGTATGGATGTAGTAGAGTGGGAAGCAAATATCTTTTAGGGCCAGCAACGCTCATGTGAGTGATTCAGAGAAAAGACAGAGGACACATGCTGTAAAATGCTTAAAATTTATTAATCATCATTCCTTTTTTCATAAAGAACAAAAAAAAAACAATATTTCAAAACAAAATGGAAGAAGAAAATACACCACACCCAGATAACATGACTAAGACTAAGAAATGGGGTAACATTAATTCTGAAATAAATGGCCCAATAAATCAATTTTCCAAAAACAAAATAAATAGCAATGGTACAACTTTTAAAAAGCTTCCTAGGAAAGAATTTACATATATTATTATTATTATTATTATTGTTTACAAAAATCCTTCATATGCCCCTGTTGGCAATATATATATATATATATATATATACTTCTTCTGTAAACAGTTAACCACAAACAAAAAAAAAATTCCAAATTTTCATACAGTTAATATGCTGATGGTGTTATGTAAACAAAGAGTAGTATGCAGCAGCTTCTCATGACAGGCTTTCTATCTTTCAGTCTTTCTTCCTTTCCGTCTGTCTGTCTGTCTTTCTCACAAGCATAGATAGGGAAAATGCCCTGTAAATTGTTTATAATATTGAATTTTACAGTTTTGAGAAGGTATGGCTTTTTGCAGACTAAATTTTCCATAATGCAAAAAAAGAAAAAGAAAGAAAAAGAGAGGTACAGTTTTCTTCCTTTTTTTTTTTCCCTAGCTTTTGATCTGTCTCAGTAAACTGGAATGAAGATGTTACAAAATAAGTCAGTCTACCTCAATGGAAATCTTAGATATTGTCAAGCGATTGCAGAATGCAATGACCAGCAAAACTTTTTTTTTCCTATGCAGTAAAGTTTATTTTATGCCTATACAGTGTATATTAATAATGTGACCATAGGAAAGCGTCAAGCCAGAAAAGAATGTTGACATTGTGTAAGTGTAAGCTCTCAGTCTTATGGTATAGTGCTTTCCAGAAGACATAAAAACTAGCAACAAATGTCAAAATGATCTTACACTGTACCTCTCAAGATGTGAAAGAAAAGACATGAAAACCAGTATGAGAGACAATGGTAATGAAAACTGAAATAATGTAGACAGATATATTGAGCTTGTATGCAGAAAATATCATCTGTTTGTCCAAAATTTTAGCTGCTTTTGTTACTTGTTTTTTTTTTTTTTCCCAAAGGTTAGTTTTAGTCTATGTTCAACTCTTGTTTGGCTTCTCTTTAGTTCTAATTTTAGACGTTTCCTTTTTCTTGAGAGGTCTTTGCCTCATATATTGCCTGTTTGCTGTTGTTGGTTGACAGTGTCTTGGGGAATGCACTCAGCACCCACACAGCTGCATTGCTCCACGTAGGTGTATGAGTGATCAAGGTGGGTTCCATCACTGCATGTCAGAGTCACCTTTCTTATGCTAGTCTGGACTTCCTGACAACATGAGCATTTATGTTCCATCATGTTTGCCTCTTGAGAATATCTGATTGGAAAACCAACAGAAGAGAAAGATTCAGAAATGATGTGAGACATATCGATTCCCCTTTCACCCATTACTAAGTATAACCAATTGTTGTGTGTTTCCATGTGAGGATATGGCTTGATATTACTATTCTTAGAGGATTTTGGTGACATAGAAGTTGCTCCTCATTGTAAAAATGGATGAATCTAGCTCTTTATCCTAATCCAATGGAAAGTGTGTCAGGGGGTTGGAACTAGATGATCTTTAAATGTCCCTTCCAACCCAAACAGTTCTATGATTCTATGATTCATTAAGACACAGAAAAAGTGAATGAAATAATCCAGATCATATATCAAGCCAGTCCAAAATGAGAGACTAGTACGAAACAAATAACATTACTTTTACGTGGGCAAGATCATAATTCAGGTCTGTTCACTATCACATTGAACAGACTATTGGTGAGTCTTGAGGTAATAAAGCTAATATAGCATCGTGTCTGTTAAAAATTCTAGTTAGCACAACAGGAACAGTTGATGGCTGGGTGGGTTTTGGACATACTAGAAAATAACTAGAAATTTGCTTTATGTCACTGTTGTAATGAATAGAAGACAGGAGACCACAATTGTCTGTTATACCACTTACCGTGAGTAAGCATCACAGCTGCCTTCACAGTATGTCATCTCAACAGGTGAAGGAGATACACATCCGCGGTGCTTGATGACAGTAGTGGTATTGTGCTTCTTACAACCTGTTTTTGCCACAAACCAAGAGAAAATATTTTAAAATATATGTCCATGTAGATAGATACCTGTATATGATAGGCAATTCATAGTAGAAAACTGAGATGGATGGAGCTGAAATAGAAAATTAGGTCACAATGCATTTCTCTTTTAATTGCTTATAGCTAAATGATGGCTTTTTTTTTTTTTTTTTTTTTTTTGCTTGTTTTAGCAACAAATAGAAAACTACTTTTCCCTTATGCAGCATTGGTGCAGAATGTAGAAATCAAGAACAGTGCTGTGGCAACTGCTTGATGCACACCCACCTCCCAGGACCATCTTCACTTTCTTCCTTAAAGAGAACGTATCTGTGGAAATTGGAGAATAGACAGAGTCCTCTCCATCTCATTAAGAGGCTCATATGTAACAGTAAGTGATGGGAAAGTTCTCCATATCCATGTTTTCAAAAGCCCTAAAATGTGTGCTGGAAACATTCTGTCCCTTACCATCTTTCTCACCCCAGTGCAAGACAGTTGTCCCAGACTTGGTCTATTCACCGTTTCTGTCTTTACATGTACTGTGTAAGTTGGACTAATACACCTAATAAGGCACATATGGTGCTTTTACTCAAAATTATCATTACTTACCTGTCGGTACTATCGAGCACTCTCTACAGCATCCATCATCTGATAGCTTGATGGTATTCTTGAGTGAGAAAACAGAAAAAGGTAACTTACATTTCATATCTGCATACTAATGCAGAGACTTTCCCTGCTTCCTAGGTTTCTCTAGTGCCAGAAAGTTCTTTGTATTGACATGGAATCTAATTTCAAGCAGGGCTCAATATTAAAGGCACATAACTACTACTACAACTGAATATTGAGTTGTTTGCAAGCAGACGTTGGGGGAGACTGTAATTACTTTGCTATCATCAGAATTCAGTAGTAAAATTTCAAAATAAAGCTTGTAGCACGTGTAGGATATTTTGAAGGACCGAAGTCTGTGCTGATGAAGGATTATGTCAGACACAGTAACACAGTTAATGAAATACTGAATCCCCAGATGTCTGGGGCTGGTTCTGATCTACCCTGACCTGTATTAAATTGACTAATGTTGTGAACCGAAATAGCTTGTTTTCCTTCGCCTTTGCAGTCAATGGCTGAATTCTAAAAAATAAATTGAAAGCCTAAATAATTTAGGAAAAAAAATCCCATTATTTTCTGTTAAGATTCTTGCTCCTAGTCACTTGGCACTTTTAGGAATCCAAAACATTACGCTGTGATCTTTTTGCTTCAGTGAGGATGTATGGACCTTTTGAATATCAATTTGCTTTTTAGAAGTGAAATTTGATGGGGACCAGATTCACAGAAGATAAAATTGTGATGCTTCTTCTAGGTATTTTCACTGGACATCATGATCCTGCTATCACTGGTGCTAACCACTGCAATCTTTTCAATCAAACATGAGAACAGGTAGAAGAGTACTTACTGGATCACAGTCATCAGGGTTAAAGTAGGGACAGGTTTTCTTTACGATGACTGTAATGAACTGTCCGTTGTGTTTTTCACATGTGTAGGCTGTACAGTTATTACCAGGCTGATTCCAGTATTCTCCAATCTGAAAGTAATTAAATTAGATAAAGGTGAATAAAAATCTTCTTGCATAAAAATGAAACAACCCGCCCCTCCCAAACAACCAGTGTTCTGTCATTGCTGTGTATTGCAATGTGATTATTTTGAACAATGTCCTTGAATTGCAGCTGATGGTTACTTGTCATATTATCATACTGCCGTAAGTCTTCTTCATTAACCAAGCAAAGAGGCTGTATTTTTATCTAGATATGGTAATGCTTTTTTGTATACATGGGAAAAGTATGTGGACTCATCTGGAAAGACTAATTTGTGTTGTGAGAATTTATGGCATGACATAATCCCATGCAGATACATGGCAGAATTTCTGCTATTTTCATTGACGTACTCTGTCCCAAAGCTCTCAGCTACCTCGAGACTCACTGTTTGGAGCAGAAACTGCCTCCACAGACAGAAAAACAAAATTATCCTTTGAGCAAAATCTGTGTTGCCTTTTCAGAGCTGAAGGCAAATAAGGTAACCCATTGCCTTCACATATATATATATTTTTTGAGTTCTGAAAGCCACTGTTCAGTATCACAGTTGCTTCCAGAAGCCTCAGCCTCATGGCTGAGGTGCTGTTCAAGCCATGTGAGACAGTTCATCCCATCTGAATAAGCATTAGTCTAACATGAGAAAAGACCTGGGAAGTGAATGTGATAGAGACAAGGAAAGAGTGGAAAGGCTAACAGTTCACCAAAAGTGAACTGAAACAGAGTTAGTTACCTTGAGCACGTGTGTAGTGTTGTCTCCCATGGTCACTATACAGGCCTCTGCCTTGCATGTGCCGCAGCACTTTCCAGGTTCCACTGTATACTTATATCCCTGGTTTAAAAGAAAGAGAGAGGAAATGCCATTGAGCCAGGACACTGACCGTGTTTGCAGCTACTTGAACTGAGTGTGGTAGGAATTACTGACTGCGAAATAGTACTCACCATTGGGCAGTAGGTGTCACAGATAACAGGCTGGCACTTGACAGCAACCTGCTGAAGGCTTGAGTAAGGGAATTCAGAGCAGGTACAGGTTTCACAGGGGCCTGATGGTATCGCAGCTCCAGGCTGGGGAAAGTCAGAAGAAAAATCATTATTAGTGAAAGCAAGTTGCTTTCTGTATGTACATCACAGACCAAAGCTGAACTGTGCGTATGGGCTAAACTATCCTTAAATACTTTTTTTTTTAATTTACCATTTTGTTTGTTTAACTTAAGCAGAGTTTCCGTTGTTGGTAATATCCATGCTTCTCATTTTCTAAGTAAATTCTACTAATATATAAAGTAGAGCAGAAAATGTTCTTGCTTGTAGGAGGGGTGTTGGTATGCTGGCCTCAATTAATAATGTTTTATCTCAGGCCTTTCTGCCAAATGTGGTCTATGATAGTGATCTCAAAAATGTTGCACTGTGAACCTATGTAAAGTTGTATTTTATTGAGTTACTCTTTGTACTTACTGCATAGTAGGTTTCATTGACTACACAGCCATGTCCTGGAAAGAAGGAAGAAAGAGTGTCATAGAGGTACAAAATTTAAGAAGCAGAAGTATGTGAAGAAACTGCTGCTTTGTTGGCCCCATATAATATCACTGATAACTTGCGTCTTTCTCTTTCAAGGTTTTTGTATTCATAGCTCTGAGTAACACATTGAAAAAAGTACATGGTACTTACTGCATTCAAAGGTAGGACAGCATTTTCCAGGCTGTGTTACTGTGATTATTTCCTGTCCCTCTAAGCACTGGTGTGTGGCCTCAGGGCAGAGGCTGGTATTACAGTCTGTATAATGTAAAAAAGATAGAAAATAGTGAACTCAGAATTTTTAAACAAAAGCAAGTTTGTTTTTTATGAACTTCAGAAGTTTTTCAATGAGGCAGATACGATGTTGTAGATAAAAATTTACACAAACTAGTTTAATGCCTATTTCAGTATATTTGCCCAGATATTTTTTAAAGTGAACGGCCTTTTCTATAACCTTTGCAAAACAAAGCATTCGCTGAGAAGAATAGAGCGGTGATTGCTGGAAAGACATATTTCTAAAGAGAAATCTGTGCTGACTGGAAAATCTGATGACTCTCCAGAGGCTCAGGAACTCTCTTGAACAATTTTTAAAAATTCAAGAGATCTTTTAAGGTAAGATAAACAGTTTATGCTGGTCTTTGAAAAAGAAGAGGTTTTGAATAGCTTTTGGATATTGTTTCAGGTGGTGGCAGCGTTAAAGTTTTTTTTTTCCTTCCAAAAGTCAAATTGCAGATTTACAGTTACTTTTCTGTGTCTATCTAGGTAAAATCTATTCATCTTTATTTTTGTTCTCTTCTGGCATCTAGTAAATACTTTGCAAGAAAACCTTAAGAAAGCATTATGAGATTAATGCAAAGTATAAAAAAAAGAGAAATCACTGCTGTAGTTCCCCCAGATGAATATAGTATATTTCCCATTATAAAGAACTGAGACAGTACTTACAGCACTCAGTCCTGGTACAGCATGGATCTTCTGGTATCTGTATCTGAACAGGCATGTAACCTGGTTCGTAACAAGCTTTTTGCTGTGGCATAGAACATACGTGTTTTGTACACTGCACTCTGAGAGTGTATCTGTCACAGACGCATTCCTGGCAATTTGTTGTCCATTTTTCTCCTGGCTGTATGAAAAAAAAAACAAAAGTAAGTTCAAAACAAAATCAATTTATTTGTTGCTAGTTGTCTTAGTCATGGATACGGAGATACCTAATAACATCAGCCTTTTCATGGTTCTAGTATTTTGATAAGAAACCCTCAAAGTGAATCTAATTAAGAGAAGATCCTGGAGGCCACTAAGGTTCTCAGCATGTTTCGCGTGTTCACACAGCTTACAATTTCTATTTACTAGTAGTGTTAGTCCGAGGGATACAGGGATCTAAAGGAGAAGGAATTGAACTCTGCATGCATTTTTGAATAAGAAACTATCATATGACATATTCATTTACACATTAGATTACAGAGATAAATTTCTATAATTTGTATGCAGTTGAGGAACTAAGAATGCAGACAGTCAGCATTATCAGCAACAGGTAAAGTTTGTTACCCATCTGCAACTTTGTCTCTAGTTACTTTAATAGACCAAATTTGAGGAAATAAAAGAAGCAGATGGCCAAAGTTCCACTAATACCATCTGTCTGTTTTCCCTTTTTTTGTGAGGTGATGGTTATTGAAAGAATATCCCATTATTTGCTGTTTAATTTCTTAGGAAGTAATGTGGTTTCCGCTTTCACACTCAGAATTATTTTTTTAAGATTGAAGGGGAACAAATGTTTGAAAAAACCCGAAAGTCTCTCCAAACTTAAGCATAACTTTGTTCTTGTGAAACCCCAAAAGTCCTCTTGCTTCACCTGTCTGTACTTTATAAATCAAGTTGATAGTGATACTCACCCCTCTGTATACTCCATTTGGTTCCCTACAAGCTGAAAAAAAAAAAAGGAATGGGAGATTTATACTACTGAAAAGTGACAAAATTAATAAGTTTGTGCAGTTTCAAATAGAAATACTATGAAGATAAATCTAACAAGAAAATGAATATGCAGACTAGTTCTTATGAAATATAAATGACAGAATTCTTCCATCTTGCCAAGTCTCATGTAAGTAAAGATGGAGAAAAAGTGGTATTGTTTATTATTCTATTTTAGATGGGAGATTAGAGGAGCTTAAATAAATCAAATTGCCCATGAACTGACCATGTAAAAGATGGCAGTAGAACTCAGGCCTCATAACCACCAATCCAGACCTCTATTTATTCCCCAAACCAGTTACAGAGTACTTACAACATTCAGAAACACAGATGCTGCTGTCTTCACTCAGGAGTGTTGTTCCTTCAGGACAGAAACATCCTTCAGTTACTCCATAGCCCGGATGGTCCACAGAGCTAGAGTGGGAGGAATGTATATATTTGAATATCATGTTTTTTTTCACTAAAGCTGGAGAGAGAAAGAGGCATGTACAGAAGGTCGCCATGCCAGTTAAAAAGGAGACAAAGGAATTTACTTTTCCAAAGTGCAACAGCAAGTGCATTTTCATAGTGCTGACTGATATATATAAATCTTGAATAAAGTATGCAAATTCATGAGATGTTTAATTATGAAATAGTTCAATTTAGTAAGGGAAGTAGGTAGGTAAAAGTAGAAAAAAGACAAAGAGAAGCAGTTGTTTTTTTTGGTCTTTCCATACCTTTGCTCACAGGTAGCAGGATTAATGGACCCACATGGCTTGTATTCCATGTTTGCTGGACAGTTGTATGCTGTATGGGAAAAAAGGACAAAAGATTAAAAGTTGAAATGGGATCTAATGGTAGATAGTAGGTAAAAAATTGATAGTAGATCATCTTGCAGCCAAAGTGACTCTGGCATTGCTGCCTTCATCTGGGTTTTTTGTCAATAAGGAATTTTTGTAGGTAAAATATGATAGTCAATTGTAAGATGCACGATGTGCTTACTGAATAAAACACTAATTATTACTGTTTTACACACACATTTTTGAGTTCTGCAATACTTACGGCAGGTGTTGTTTGTCTTTCCTCTCCAGTCAATGCAGACACCTCTAAAACCACACTCTGTACTATACATCTCCAGACTGGAACACTGCATGGATTCATCAGTCATGCGACACCCATCAAAAACGCATCCTTTGAAAAATGGTTCTGGGGGTATCACATCATGGCATTTTGCAAAAACTCTGCAGACAGAAAAGAAACCAAAAGCCTTTAATGTTAACAAGTCATTATATACAAACAGTTAAGTGTAAAAATGGCCACTAATGTGGGAGATAGACTCAGGAAGGGAAAGTCTAGGAAGTTGGAATCTCTACTTTTTTGTAAAGAGGCTAATAGTTATTGTGTGTATGTAAGTGTACATAACTTTTCATCAGCCTGACATCAGAAATTTCATGAAGAAGGCAATTGCATCAGATAGATGAAAAAAGGATGCTAAGAGTATCCAAGAGACAGAAAAATTGCACATAGAATAGCTCATAACTTATTAGACACTACAGTGAGTGTGCAGACAATGGCCTTTATAAATGACACAGTTGAAATAAAACTTGCCAGAGCTCACACAAGCATAGGAAATACTGCAGGAAACAGACCTTTGTTGGTGTTGGATCTCCGTATTGCACCTAGCATATACAAAGACTGAAAGACACTTTGGCTGAGATGTTTCTACCTGCTTTGTTATCCTTGTTGGTAACCAAGTTCTTTACCTTTAGGACTAATGGCTCACTTCAATTTTAAAGTTCAGTCCTTACTTTAATAGTGAGACTAAGAGTGAGTAAACATACTCTGGAAAGCAGAGGGAGAAATGCTTGTGATAGCAACTCAGGAATTAAGAACTTCAGTGCTGGCTGTCTCCCTCATTTTCTGATTTCACCTCTCCTTGCTCAGCTATCTTTGGGTGCATGTCCTTAAAGGAGAGGAGGTTTTTTTCAGAGGCACTTTACTATATATTTCCTGACATTAGGCTGAGGTTTTCAGCTATAATTACATGGTAGGGCTACATTTCTTACTCATTTCATAGGATACTGAGACATTTCTGTCTGGAAAGAGCAAATTCATTCATTTTTTTTTTCTTACTTGCTCAGGATAATCTTGCAGAGTTCGGGAACTTTACACTGAGGCCTTGGTGGAGGTGTGGTTATGAGTGGTGATGGTGTTACTCCACTGCAAGATTTGTTGTTACCAACAAGCCAGTGATGAGCCATTTGGGGACAGGAAGAAATGATCTTACCACTTGGCAAGCGGCATTCATCTGCTTCATTATTTGTACATGTTCCTGGAAGATATCAGAGACAAGCTATATAAGCCTCATACTCCACATCTGCGATATGTGATGATGATCTACATCATCACACATTATTGTGCTGATGTCAAGTTTAGACGTGATGTGCTCATGAAATGTGTAAGGTGTCCTGCTTCACAAGGACTGCTTTCTTTACAGTCATATGAGTTTTAATTTAGTTAACAAACCCCAAACCCAAATCCCAAATCAAAAAGCAGGTTGCTGAAATAATAAACGTTTGGTCTTACAGAAGATGAAGACCAGAAATGTTCTTGATTCTATTTTACTACTGTTCAAAATATTTCTGTCTATCATGATCCTTCATAGCCAGAGTGGGTGAGATTAACTATGAGAGGGTGGGGAAAATACCATTAATATATCTATCTTACCACATTGTCCTTCAGTATTGTTGCCAAATTTGCTGTACGGAAGTTTCACGGAGAAAATCAGCCCACTAAAGGTGATGGTTGCACCAATTTCTGGTATTTCAACAATCATATTGATGCCAAGTGTGGAGAAATAAATGCCATCCTTATTAAAGCCTGGTTGGACAATATTTTTGTTGAAGTACATCTGAATGCAGAGTTAAAAAAAAAAAAAAAAGCACAACTTCACAATAAGCACTGCTTCTGTGTTTTCAATAATGCATTTTATAATCTTCATAATCATGCTTAACTCAGTATTGTTGCGCATCATATCCAATCCCTTTTGCATTTCAGTAACAACATATAATGCATTAATTTGTCAGCTTGTATTGCTAAGTTGCTATAGTGTGACAAAATAACCTAAGTGGCTTCTAAGTACTGTGTTTGTGCAGGTTGTGTGCTAATGTACAGCATTCTAAACTCAAGTATTTTGTTTGTATCCCTCATAATTTTGTTTAATGTAAATATTCTTCATATAAAAAATGACTGGTAGTTTTCTTTAGCTACAGAAATATTCCTGCCATTATTGTGTAATAACTTTGCTGCAAAATCACACCATTCCTATACTACACGTTGTGTGGCGTTGGAAGAGTTGTATAAACTCAAAATTAAGTCAAATGTCCCGATTGCCAATTTTACCTAGTGATCATGTTTATTCTTTAATCTAAGCTGTTCCATTTGTAGTCTGTGTTTTATAAGAGGTGGACATACTCATTTAATAACTTTTTGTCAGGAATTATTCTGCAACTTTCTTATAATTGAATTGAAATAAAGTCAGAGAACAGTCAGTTACTGTTCTCTTTCACAGGGAATCACTGGACTGATTATTTCAGCTTGACTTTCTGGTTGTAAGTAAGGAGAGGTTCGCCTGGCTCAGAAGAGGGAGAATGCATATTAAGACAAACTAATCGTCTCACCTCTTTCTGTTCTCTAACCACCTAATAAATCTACCAGCGTAACACTGGGACTGACTTCTGTTTTTCATTGGCTGTCAACACTGAGTTAGGATCTTAAAATGAAGTGACACCCCTGGTCTCCCCTCTTCTTCAGCTATACCACTCTTCCCAGCAAGGGATCAGAGAAGGAATCATGTTATAGCTTTGTGTTGTGCCTGAAGTTCTCCATGCAAAGGAAGCAATTCCTAGTCAGCCAGCCACTATGGGATACATACCAGTCTGACCACGAGAGAAGGATGATGCTTGCAATTTGCATTTGTGTTTATTCATAATGTGTTTGCTTACATAAGTGAAAGGCACAGTGCATTAGTTTTTATGAAACATGGATCAAGTAGCAGTGTAAGCATTCTTTCTGTCTTCAGCTGTATTAATCTGTTTCCTAGTGTCATTTATATACATGCAAATACACATATAATGTATTCATACCTGCGTAGTGCTAAGCTGTTTGTGACACTAAGTTTGAAGAAAGTAGTATAATCATTTTTTAAACTAATGATTTCTTCTACCCTTGTCACCTCTGTGATCTGATATTCTTAACAGGCTATATTTCAAATGAAAATCAGTAAGGCCTATGGACCTTATTCGTCTTTTTCAAAAATACAGAAATAATTAAAAAAAATATTTTACCACATTCGTCATCAGTTCACGGGTCAGCACCACTTCTGCAGATTTGTAGAAAATAATAATCGATTTAGGACAGGAAAGTCCATCTTTTGAATCGCAGTAATAATTGTCAATGTAAACACGGAAGTTGTCGTATTTAGGTACAATCTGTTTCACCAGGACATAAGTGCAGTTTTCAAGGAAAGTATAGTAGGTTCCATCAAAAGTAATATAATGAGGATCACCCCATCCACTGCACACACCTGGTGGGGAGAAAATATTTAGAGGATTAACATGAAAGTTAATGTAGAAGAAAGAATTTAGGGAATGAAGTGAATATACTACAATTTCAAGAGCAAACTTAGGAAAACAAACTCCCTACATATTCTGTGCAAAGTTTTGCTTATTTCCAAAAATGTAATTCCTTAATCTCTACTGGTACTTACATTGACACTCGTAGTGGTAACAGCAGCGATTTTCATCAGGTACCAGTATTGGTGGATATTTGTTTGCACAGGTAATTTCCTTTACAGGTGGGCAGATTGTTTGAACTACTTTTATTTTGTTGTCTCCCTCACAGATGATTTCTGTACAGTTGGATAATTTGTATCTCTGGCCAGGCTGCGAAATAAACAAGAATTGCTATCACAGGAATTTGCAAACAGGTATGAATTTTACTCATATTTGTAGTTCAATTGTGTAATGTTTCCAGTGACAGTGTTGTTGGAAAGCAAATGAATATATAAGTTCCTTCTTTTGAATTTGTGGTACTAATGATTTAAGATGTTGACCAGAGGTATTCATTCTTCTGACCACGATATGGAGAATCGGAAATTGTTTTGCTTTCCAAATCTGGAACAAGAACTGAAATGAAAATCTTCACTGGCAGCAGCAGGTTTACAGTGTTCTGCACAATTCAATTTTTTTATACTAGAAGGAGGTAAAGCCTTAATTCCAGCTATTCATTCTGCATTAGGAGCTCTTCTGAGAGTTTGTGAGATAGGTTTTAAGTTAAGGGAACTGATATCCTTTGTACTGGATAAGTATACATGTATATGCATACTGTACTTCACTATCAGCACAGACAATCACCATTAAAAAAAAAAAGGACTGGTAAGAGGATAGGAGAACAGAAACAGTTACAAATTTCCATGGTAGCTTAGATTTTTCCATTTAATCAAGAGGGAAAATACACAAGAAAATTTGCTTTTTTATTTCACTAAGAAGGTTTGTTACTTATGCAATGCAGTGCATCAAAAAGCATGTTTTGCTATCACTGAAATCATAAGAAAAAAAAAGTGCATTTTTCTTAGTTTGCAATATATATATATACATAAAGTAGGCACAAAAAAATTTTATGTTGTATATTGTCCATCACTAGCAACAGTTATTCTGACAATCTGGATGTGTAAGTTTTAAAGACTGCTGACAGTTCTTTTCTGGTATCAAACTACCACCAATGTTATTTCAGCAATCATAATATAACACAGGAACTACATACCTGTAGGGGAGGGTAAGTACTAGAAACACAACCTGAAGGAGGAGATGGAGCTGATGTTGTTACAGGAGGTGTCTGAGGGGAAGTAGTAGTTACAGGAGTAGTAACATTACAAGGTCCGGTGTATCGTTCAACTGAACATGCTTGACTGCAAATGGCATAAAATCTACATCCATCACTGTCCATTCTGTTGTAAATCACATCACCTGAAGAAAGAAAGAAAATGCAGTCAGAAAGAGACAGAAAATAATAAAAAATCAAAATTTAACAAGACATTACATTTCCAGGTGTCCTGGTTTCATCTGGGACAGAGTTAATATTTTTCATAGCAGCAGGTATGGTGCTGTGTTTTGTATTTAGGATGAAAATAATGGTGATAAAACACTGATGTTTTAGTTGTGGCTGAGCAGTGCTGACACCAACTATAGGACTTAGCAGCTCCTCAGGCTGCCCTGCCAATGAAGAGGCTGGGGGTGTAAAAGAAGGTGAGAGTGGACATCACAAGGCATCATGCTGTACAATAGAACTGGAAGAGTAGGCCAGGGGGCCTCTATTGCTGGGGAATGGGATGGGCATTGCTCTAATGGTGCTGAGCTGTTCGACTATGCATATGTTGTTCTGTTTACTCTTTCTATCATGATAGACATTTTTCTTGTTTTTGTTTCATAAAGGCATATGAACATAAAAAAATGTAAAACGTAAAGACAATGAAAAATATAGTGATAAATGAAGGAAATCTGTAAAATGAAAATAAATAAAAAAAAGAAAATTTACCAGGTGAATAAATGTCATCTCCAATTTTACAGAAACATGGTGTAGACGTAGGAATAGAAGTAGTATAACTGGTGGTTTCTGATGCTGTAGGGATGGTTGAAGGGGCATGGGATGGTGTGGTAGATTGTGGGCAGTTGTAGTTAGGGGTGCAGCAGAGGACACGGATCTTATAGTTGAAGCACATCTTGAATTTACCAGGCTGGTCTTCGTTCTTACACACCAGTCCAAAGTGGATGTCACACTGTACAACCTGCCCGATGTTTTCGATGGAAATCTCGGGGTAGTCTTCCGCCTGGCACTGGATTTGTTTGGGCTGTTGACAGACTTCCTTCCCGGCAGCCCGGATGTGCTGGTATGTTTCAAAGTCTCCCTGGTTAGGTCCTGAGGCGGGGAAGTCAACGTCGAACCATTCCGTCCAGGAGCACAGTTCAGGCTGACAGATGGTAGTGGGCTCAGTGCGGTAAGTCGTGCTGGTTGAGGGGATGACAGTAGGGGTTGGCGTGAAGGTGCTGGTGCTGGTGGAGCTTAGTGGTGTTGATTGTGAGGAGGTGGGCGCTGTGGTGGTGGAGTAGCTAGTAGAGGTGGAGGTCGTGACCGTGGTGGGTGATGTGACGGTGCTTGGGATGATGGTGCTGGTGGGGCTGGTGGTAGGTGAGGTGGTGGGTGGGCAGTTGTAGTTAGGGGTGCAGCAGAGGACACGGATCTTATAGTTGAGGCACATCTTGAATTTACCAGGCTGGTCTTCATTCTTACACACCAGTCCAAAGTGGATGTCACACTGTACAACCTGCCCGATGTTTTCGATGGAAATCTCGGGGTAGTCCTCCGCCTGGCACTGGATTTGTTTGGGCTGTTGACAGACATCCTTACCGGCAGCCCGGATGTGCTGGTATGTTTCAAAGTCTCCCTGGTTAGGTCCTGAGGCGGGGAAGTCAACGTCGAACCATTCCGTCCAGGAGCACAGTTCAGGTTGACAGATGGTAGTGGGCTCAGTGCGGTAAGTCGTGCTGGTTGAGGGGATGACAGTAGGGGTCGGCGTGAAGGTGCTGGTGCTGGTGGAACTTGGTGGTGTTGATTGTGAGGAGATGGGTGCTGTGGTGGTGGAGTAGCTAGTGGAGGTGGAGGTCGTGACTGTGGTGGGTGATGTGATGGTGGTGGTGCTGGTGGGGCCGGTGGTAGGTGAGGTGGTGGGTGGGCAGTTGTAGTTAGGGGTGCAGCAGAGGACGCGGATCTTGTAGTTGAGGCACATCTTGAATTTACCAGGCTGGTCTTCGTTCTTGCACACCAGTCCAAAGTGGATGTCACACTGTACAACCTGCCCGATGTTTTCGATGGAAATCTCAGGGTAGTCCTCCGCCTGGCACTGGATTTGTTTCGGCTGTTGACAGACATCCTTCCCGGCAGCCCGGATGTGCTGGTATGTTTCAAAGTCTCCCTGGTTAGGTCCTGAGGCGGGGAAGTCAACGTCGAACCATTCCGTCCAGGAGCACAGTTCAGGTTGACAGATGGTAGTGGCTTCCGTGCGGTAAGTCGTGCTGGTTGAGGGGATGACAGTAGGGGTCGGCGTGAAGGTGCTGGTGCTGGTGGAACTTGGTGGTGTTGATTGTGAGGAGATGGGTGCTGTGGTGGTGGAGTAGCTAGTGGAGGTGGAGGTCGTGACTGTGGTGGGTGATGTGATGGTGGTGGTGCTGGTGGGGCTGGTGGTAGGTGAGGTGGTGGGTGGGCAGTTGTAGTTAGGGGTGCAGCAGAGGACACGGATCTTGTAGTTGAGGCACATCTTGAATCTGCTGGGCTGGTCTTCGTTCTTGCACACCAGTCCAAAGTGGACATCGCACTGTACAACCTGCCCGATGTTTTCGATGGAAATCTCGGGGTAGTCCTCCGCCTGGCACTGGATTTGTTGGGCTGTTGACAGACTTCCTTCCCGGCAGCCCGGATGTGCTGGTATGTTTCGAAGTCTCCCTGGTTTGGTCCTGAGGCGGGGAAGTCAACGTCAAACCATTCCGTCCAGGAGCACAGTTCAGGTTGACAGATGGTAGTGGCTTCCGTGCGGTAAGTCGTGCTGGTTGAGGGGATGACAGTAGGGGTTGTCGTGAAGGTGCTGGTGCTGGTGGAGCTTAGTGGTGTTGATTGTGAGGAGGTGGGCGCTGTGGTGGTGGAGTAGCTAGTAGAGGTGGAGGTCGTGACCGTGGTGGGTGATGTGACGGTGCTTGGGATGATGGTGCTGGTGGGGCTGGTGGTAGGTGAGGTGGTGGGTGGGCAGTTGTAGTTAGGGGTGCAGCAGAGGACACGGATCTTGTAGTTGAGGCACATCTTGAATCTGCTGGGCTGGTCTTCGTTCTTACACACCAGTCCAAAGTGGACATCGCACTGTACAACCTGCCCGATGTTTTCGATGGAAATCTCGGGGTAGTCCTCCGCCTGGCACTGGATTTGTTTGGGCTGTTGACAGACTTCCTTCCCGGCAGCCCGGATGTGCTGGTATGTTTCGAAGTCTCCCTGGTTTGGTCCCGAGGCGGGGAAGTCAACATCGAACCATTCCGTCCAGGAGCACAGTTCAGGTTGACAGATGGTAGTGGCTTCCGTGCGGTAAGTCGTGCTGGTTGAGGGGATGACAGTAGGGGTTGGCGTGAAGGTGCTGGTGCTGGTGGAGCTTAGTGGTGTTGATTGTGAGGAGGTGGGTGCTGTGGTGGTGGAGTAGCTAGTAGAGGTGGAGGTCGTGACCGTGGTGGGTGATGTGACGGTGCTTGGGATGATGGTGCTGGTGGGGCTGGTGGTAGGTGAGGTGGTGGGTGGGCAGTTGTAGTTAGGGGTGCAGCAGAGGACGCGGATCTTGTAGTTGAGGCACATCTTGAATCTGCCGGGCTGGTCTTCGTTCTTGCACACCAGTCCAAAGTGGACATCGCACTGTACAACCTGCCCGATGTTTTCGATGGAAATCTCGGGGTAGTCCTCCGCCTGGCACTGGATTTGTTTGGGCTGTTGACAGACTTCCTTCCCGGCAGCCCGGATGTGCTGGTAGGTTTCGAAGTCTCCCTGGTTAGGTCCTGAGGCGGGGAAGTCAACGTCGAACCATTCCGTCCAGGAGCACAGTTCAGGTTGACAGATGGTAGTGGCTTCCGTGCGGTAAGTCGTGCTGGTTGAGGGGATGACAGTAGGGGTTGTCGTGAAGGTGCTGGTGCTGGTGGAGCTTAGTGGTGTTGATTGTGAGGAGGTGGGCGCTGTGGTGGTGGAGTAGCTAGTAGAGGTGGAGGTCGTGACCGTGGTGGGTGATGTGACGGTGCTTGGGATGATGGTGCTGGTGGGGCTGGTGGTAGGTGAGGTGGTGGGTGGGCAGTTGTAGTTAACGGTGCAGCAGAGGACACGGATCTTATAGTTGAGGCACATCTTGAATCTGCTGGGCTGGTCTTCGTTCTTACACACCAGTCCAAAGTGGACATCGCACTGTACAACCTGCCCGATGTTTTCGATGGAAATCTCGGGGTAGTCCTCCGCCTGGCACTGGATTTGTTTGGGCTGTTGACAGACTTCCTTCCCGGCAGCCCGGATGTGCTGGTAGGTTTCGAAGTCTCCCTGGTTTGGTCCTGAGGCGGGGAAGTCAACATCGAACCATTCCGTCCAGGAGCACAGTTCAGGTTGACAGATGGTAGTGGCTTCCGTGCGGTAAGTCATGCTGGTTGAGGGGATGACAGTAGGGGTTGGCGTGAAGGTGCTGGTGCTGGTGGAGCTTAGTGGTGTTGATTGTGAGGAGGTGGGCGCTGTGGTGGTGGAGTAGCTAGTAGAGGTGGAGGTCGTGACCGTGGTGGGTGATGTGACGGTGCTTGGGATGATGGTGCTGGTGGGGCTGGTGGTAGGTGAGGTGGTGGGTGGGCAGTTGTAGTTAACGGTGCAGCAGAGGACACGGATCTTATAGTTGAGGCACATCTTGAATCTGCTGGGCTGGTCTTCGTTCTTACACACCAGTCCAAAGTGGACATCGCACTGTACAACCTGCCCGATGTTTTCGATGGAAATCTCGGGGTAGTCCTCCGCCTGGCACTGGATTTGTTTGGGCTGTTGACAGACTTCCTTCCCGGCAGCCCGGATGTGCTGGTATGTTTCGAAGTCTCCCTGGTTAGGTCCTGAGGCGGGGAAGTCAACGTCGAACCATTCCGTCCAGGAGCACAGTTCAGGTTGACAGATGGTAGTGGCTTCCGTGCGGTAAGTCGTGCTGGTTGAGGGGATGACAGTAGGGGTTGGCGTGAAGGTGCTGGTGCTGGTGGAGCTTAGTGGTGTTGATTGTGAGGAGGTGGGCGCTGTGGTGGTGGAGTAGCTAGTAGAGGTGGAGGTCGTGACCGTGGTGGGTGATGTGACGGTGCTTGGGATGATGGTGCTGGTGGGGCTGGTGGTAGGTGAGGTGGTGGGTGGGCAGTTGTAGTTAACGGTGCAGCAGAGGACACGGATCTTATAGTTGAGGCACATCTTGAATCTGCTGGGCTGGTCTTCGTTCTTACACACCAGTCCAAAGTGGACATCGCACTGTACAACCTGCCCGATGTTTTCGATGGAAATCTCGGGGTAGTCCTCCGCCTGGCACTGGATTTGTTTGGGCTGTTGACAGACTTCCTTCCCGGCAGCCCGGATGTGCTGGTATGTTTCGAAGTCTCCCTGGTTAGGTCCTGAGGCGGGGAAGTCAACGTCGAACCATTCCGTCCAGGAGCACAGTTCAGGTTGACAGATGGTAGTGGCTTCCGTGCGGTAAGTCGTGCTGGTTGAGGGGATGACAGTAGGGGTTGTCGTGAAGGTGCTGGTGCTGGTGGAGCTTAGTGGTGTTGATTGTGAGGAGGTGGGCGCTGTGGTGGTGGAGTAGCTAGTAGAGGTGGAGGTCGTGACCGTGGTGGGTGATGTGACGGTGCTTGGGATGATGGTGCTGGTGGGGCTGGTGGTAGGTGAGGTGGTGGGTGGGCAGTTGTAGTTAGGGGTGCAGCAGAGGACACGGATCTTATAGTTGAGGCACATCTTGAATCTGCCGGGCTGGTCTTCGTTCTTACACACCAGTCCAAAGTGGACATCGCACTGTACAACCTGCCCGATGTTTTCGATGGAAATCTCGGGGTAGTCCTCTGCCTGGCACTGGATTTGTTTGGGCTGTTGACAGACTTCCTTCCCGGCAGCCCGGATGTGCTGGTATGTTTCGAAGTCTCCCTGGTTAGGTCCTGAGGCGGGGAAGTCAACGTCGAACCATTCCGTCCAGGAGCACAGTTCAGGTTGACAGATGGTAGTGGCTTCCGTGCGGTAAGTCGTGCTGGTTGAGGGGATGACAGTAGGGGTTGTCGTGAAGGTGCTGGTGCTGGTGGAGCTTAGTGGTGTTGATTGTGAGGAGGTGGGCGCTGTGGTGGTGGAGTAGCTAGTAGAGGTGGAGGTCGTGACCGTGGTGGGTGATGTGACGGTGCTTGGGATGATGGTGCTGGTGGGGCCGGTGGTAGGTGAGGTGGTGGGTGGGCAGTTGTAGTTAGGGGTGCAGCAGAGGACACGGATCTTATAGTTGAGGCACATCTTGAATCTGCTGGGCTGGTCTTCGTTCTTACACACCAGTCCAAAGTGGACATCGCACTGTACAACCTGCCCGATGTTTTCGATGGAAATCTCGGGGTAGTCCTCCGCCTGGCACTGGATTTGTTTGGGCTGTTGACAGACTTCCTTCCCGGCAGCCCGGATGTGCTGGTATGTTTCGAAGTCTCCCTGGTTTGGTCCTGAGGCGGGGAAGTCAACGTCAAACCATTCCGTCCAGGAGCACAGTTCAGGTTGACAGATGGTAGTGGCTTCCGTGCGGTAAGTCGTGCTGGTTGAGGGGATGACAGTAGGGGTTGTCGTGAAGGTGCTGGTGCTGGTGGAGCTTAGTGGTGTTGATTGTGAGGAGGTAGGCGCTGTGGTGGTGGAGTAGCTAGTAGAGGTGGAGGTCGTGACCGTGGTGGGTGATGTGATGGTGCTTGGGATGATGGTGCTGGTGGGGCTGGTGGTAGGTGAGGTGGTGGGTGGGCAGTTGTAGTTAGGGGTGCAGCAGAGGACACGGATCTTATAGTTGAGGCACATCTTGAATCTGCTGGGCTGGTCTTCGTTCTTGCACACCAGTCCAAAGTGGACATCGCACTGTACAACCTGCCCGATGTTTTCGATGGAAACCTCGGGGTAGTCCTCCGCCTGGCACTGAATTTGTTTGGGCTGTTGACAGACTTCCTTCCCGGCAGCCCGGATGTGCTGGTATGTTTCGAAGTCTCCCTGGTTTGGTCCCGAGGCGGGGAAGTCAACATCGAACCATTCCGTCCAGGAGCACAGTTCAGGTTGACAGATGGTAGTGGCTTCCGTGCGGTAAGTCGTGCTGGTTGAGGGGATGACAGTAGGGGTTGGCGTGAAGGTGCTGGTGCTGGTGGAGCTTAATGGTGTTGATTGTGAGGAGGTGGGCGCTGTGGTGGTGGAGTAGCTAGTAGAGGTGGAGGTCGTGACCGTGGTGGGTGATGTGATGGTGCTTGGGATGATGGTGCTGGTGGGGCTGGTGGTAGGTGAGGTGGTGGGTGGGCAGTTGTAGTTAGGGGTGCAGCAGAGGACGCGGATCTTATAGTTGAGGCACATCTTGAATCTGCTGGGCTGGTCTTCGTTCTTACACACCAGTCCAAAGTGGACGTCGCACTGTACAACCTGCCCGATGTTTTCGATGGAAATCTCGGGGTAGTCCTCCGCCTGGCACTGGATTTGTTTGGGCTGTTGACAGACTTCCTTCCCGGCAGCCCGGATGTGCTGGTAGGTTTCGAAGTCTCCCTGGTTAGGTCCTGAGGCGGGGAAGTCAACATCGAACCATTCCGTCCAGGAGCACAGTTCAGGTTGACAGATGGTAGTGGCTTCCGTGCGGTAAGTCGTGCTGGTTGAGGGGATGACAGTAGGGGTTGGCGTGAAGGTGCTGGTGCTGGTGGAGCTTAGTGGTGTTGATTGTGAGGAGGTGGGCGCTGTGGTGGTGGAGTAGCTAGTAGAGGTGGAGGTCGTGACCGTGGTGGGTGATGTGACGGTGCTTGGGATGATGGTGCTGGTGGGGCTGGTGGTAGGTGAGGTGGTGGGTGGGCAGTTGTAGTTAGGGGTGCAGCAGAGGACACGGATCTTGTAGTTGAGGCACATCTTGAATCTGCTGGGCTGGTCTTCGTTCTTGCACACCAGTCCAAAGTGGACATCGCACTGTACAACCTGCCCGATGTTTTCGATGGAAATCTCGGGGTAGTCCTCCGCCTGGCACTGGATTTGTTTGGGCTGTTGACAGACTTCCTTCCCGGCAGCCCGGATGTGCTGGTAGGTTTCGAAGTCTCCCTGGTTTGGTCCTGAGGCGGGGAAGTCAACGTCAAACCATTCCGTCCAGGAGCACAGTTCAGGTTGACAGATGGTAGTGGCTTCCGTGCGGTAAGTCGTGCTGGTTGAGGGGATGACAGTAGGGGTTGGCGTGAAGGTGCTGGTGCTGGTGGAGCTTAGTGGTGTTGATTGTGAGGAGGTGGGCGCTGTGGTGGTTGAGTAGCTAGTAGAGGTGGAGGTCGTGACCGTGGTGGGTGATGTGACGGTGCTTGGGATGATGGTGCTGGTGGGGCTGGTGGTAGGTGAGGTGGTGGGTGGGCAGTTGTAGTTAGGGGTGCAGCAGAGGACACGGATCTTGTAGTTGAGGCACATCTTGAATCTGCTGGGCTGGTCTTCGTTCTTGCACACCAGTCCAAAGTGGACATCGCACTGTACAACCTGCCCGATGTTTTCGATGGAAATCTCGGGGTAGTCCTCCGCCTGGCACTGAATTTGTTTGGGCTGTTGACAGACTTCCTTCCCGGCAGCCCGGATGTGCTGGTATGTTTCGAAGTCTCCCTGGTTTGGTCCCGAGGCGGGGAAGTCAACGTCGAACCATTCCGTCCAGGAGCACAGTTCAGGTTGACAGATGGTAGTGGCTTCCGTGCGGTAAGTCGTGCTGGTTGAGGGGATGACAGTAGGGGTTGGCGTGAAGGTGCTGGTGCTGGTGGAGCTTAATGGTGTTGATTGTGAGGAGGTGGGCGCTGTGGTGGTGGAGTAGCTAGTAGAGGTGGAGGTCTTGACCGTGGTGGGTGATGTGATGGTGCTTGGGATGATAGTGCTGGTGGGGCTGGTGGTAGGTGAGGTGGTGGGTGGGCAGTTGTAGTTAGGGGTGCAGCAGAGGACGCGGATCTTATAGTTGAGGCACATCTTGAATCTGCTGGGCTGGTCTTCGTTCTTACACACCAGTCCAAAGTGGACGTCGCACTGTACAACCTGCCCGATGTTTTCGATGGAAATCTCGGGGTAGTCCTCCGCCTGGCACTGGATTTGTTTGGGCTGTTGACAGACTTCCTTCCCGGCAGCCCGGATGTGCTGGTAGGTTTCGAAGTCTCCCTGGTTAGGTCCTGAGGCGGGGAAGTCAACATCGAACCATTCCGTCCAGGAGCACAGTTCAGGTTGACAGATGGTAGTGGCTTCCGTGCGGTAAGTCGTGCTGGTTGAGGGGATGACAGTAGGGGTTGGCGTGAAGGTGCTGGTGCTGGTGGAGCTTAGTGGTGTTGATTGTGAGGAGGTGGGCGCTGTGGTGGTGGAGTAGCTAGTAGAGGTGGAGGTCGTGACCGTGGTGGGTGATGTGACGGTGCTTGGGATGATGGTGCTGGTGGGGCTGGTGGTAGGTGAGGTGGTGGGTGGGCAGTTGTAGTTAGGGGTGCAGCAGAGGACACGGATCTTGTAGTTGAGGCACATCTTGAATCTGCTGGGCTGGTCTTCGTTCTTGCACACCAGTCCAAAGTGGACATCGCACTGTACAACCTGCCCGATGTTTTCGATGGAAATCTCGGGGTAGTCCTCCGCCTGGCACTGGATTTGTTTGGGCTGTTGACAGACTTCCTTCCCGGCAGCCCGGATGTGCTGGTATGTTTCGAAGTCTCCCTGGTTTGGTCCTGAGGCGGGGAAGTCAACGTCAAACCATTCCGTCCAGGAGCACAGTTCAGGTTGACAGATGGTAGTGGCTTCCGTGCGGTAAGTCGTGCTGGTTGAGGGGATGACAGTAGGGGTTGTCGTGAAGGTGCTGGTGCTGGTGGAGCTTAGTGGTGTTGATTGTGAGGAGGTGGGCGCTGTGGTGGTTGAGTAGCTAGTAGAGGTGGAGGTCGTGACCGTGGTGGGTGATGTGACGGTGCTTGGGATGATGGTGCTGGTGGGGCTGGTGGTAGGTGAGGTGGTGGGTGGGCAGTTGTAGTTAGGGGTGCAGCAGAGGACACGGATCTTGTAGTTGAGGCACATCTTGAATCTGCTGGGCTGGTCTTCGTTCTTGCACACCAGTCCAAAGTGGACATCGCACTGTACAACCTGCCCGATGTTTTCGATGGAAATCTCGGGGTAGTCCTCCGCCTGGCACTGAATTTGTTTGGGCTGTTGACAGACTTCCTTCCCGGCAGCCCGGATGTGCTGGTATGTTTCGAAGTCTCCCTGGTTTGGTCCCGAGGCGGGGAAGTCAACGTCAAACCATTCCGTCCAGGAGCACAGTTCAGGTTGACAGATGGTAGTGGCTTCCGTGCGGTAAGTCGTGCTGGTTGAGGGGATGACAGTAGGGGTTGGCGTGAAGGTGCTGGTGCTGGTGGAGCTTAATGGTGTTGATTGTGAGGAGGTGGGCGCTGTGGTGGTGGAGTAGCTAGTAGAGGTGGAGGTCGTGACCGTGGTGGGTGATGTGATGGTGCTTGGGATGATAGTGCTGGTGGGGCTGGTGGTAGGTGAGGTGGTGGGTGGGCAGTTGTAGTTAGGGGTGCAGCAGAGGACGCGGATCTTGTAGTTGAAGCACATCTTGAATCTGCTGGGCTGGTCTTCGTTCTTACACACCAGTCCAAAGTGGACGTCGCACTGTACAACCTGCCCGATGTTTTCGATGGAAATCTCGGGGTAGTCCTCCGCCTGGCACTGGATTTGTTTGGGCTGTTGACAGACTTCCTTCCCGGCAGCCCGGATGTGCTGGTATGTTTCGAAGTCTCCCTGGTTAGGTCCTGAGGCGGGGAAGTCAACATCGAACCATTCCGTCCAGGAGCACAGTTCAGGTTGACAGATGGTAGTGGCTTCCGTGCGGTAAGTCGTGCTGGTTGAGGGGATGACAGTAGGGGTTGGCGTGAAGGTGCTGGTGCTGGTGGAGCTTAGTGGTGTTGATTGTGAGGAGGTGGGCGCTGTGGTGGTGGAGTAGCTAGTAGAGGTGGAGGTCGTGACCGTGGTGGGTGATGTGACGGTGCTTGGGATGATGGTGCTGGTGGGGCTGGTGGTAGGTGAGGTGGTGGGTGGGCAGTTGTAGTTAGGGGTGCAGCAGAGGACGCGGATCTTGTAGTTGAGGCACATCTTGAATCTGCTGGGCTGTTCTTCGTTCTTACACACCAGTCCAAAGTGGACATCGCACTGTACAACCTGCCCGATGTTTTCGATGGAAATCTCGGGGTAGTCCTCTGCCTGGCACTGGATTTGTTTGGGCTGTTGACAGACTTCCTTCCCGGCAGCCCGGATGTGCTGGTATGTTTCGAAGTCTCCCTGGTTAGGTCCTGAGGCGGGGAAGTCAACATCGAACCATTCCGTCCAGGAGCACAGTTCAGGTTGACAGATGGTAGTGGCTTCCGTGCGGTAAGTCGTGCTGGTTGAGGGGATGACAGTAGGGGTTGTCGTGAAGGTGCTGGTGCTGGTGGAGCTTAGTGGTGTTGATTGTGAGGAGGTGGGCGCTGTGGTGGTGGAGTAGCTAGTAGAGGTGGAGGTCGTGACCGTGGTGGGTGATGTGACGGTGCTTGGGATGATGGTGCTGGTGGGGCTGGTGGTAGGTGAGGTGGTGGGTGGGCAGTTGTAGTTAACGGTGCAGCAGAGGACGCGGATCTTGTAGTTGAAGCACATCTTGAATTTACCAGGCTGGTCTTCGTTCTTACACACCAGTCCAAAGTGGACGTCGCACTGTACAACCTGCCCGATGTTTTCGATGGAAATCTCGGGGTAGTCCTCCGCCTGGCACTGGATTTGTTTGGGCTGTTGACAGACTTCCTTCCCGGCAGCCCGGATGTGCTGGTAGGTTTCGAAGTCTCCCTGGTTAGGTCCTGAGGCGGGGAAGTCAACATCGAACCATTCCGTCCAGGAGCACAGTTCAGGTTGACAGATGGTAGTGGCTTCCGTGCGGTAAGTCGTGCTGGTTGAGGGGATGACAGTAGGGGTTGTCGTGAAGGTGCTGGTGCTGGTGGAGCTTAGTGGTGTTGATTGTGAGGAGGTGGGCGCTGTGGTGGTGGAGTAGCTAGTAGAGGTGGAGGTCGTGACCGTGGTGGGTGATGTGATGGTGCTTGGGATGATGGTGCTGGTGGGGCTGGTGGTAGGTGAGGTGGTGGGTGGGCAGTTGTAGTTAGGGGTGCAGCAGAGGACGCGGATCTTGTAGTTGAAGCACATCTTGAATTTACCAGGCTGTTCTTCGTTCTTACACACCAGTCCAAAGTGGACATCGCACTGTACAACCTGCCCGATGTTTTCGATGGAAATCTCGGGGTAGTCCTCCGCCTGGCACTGGATTTGTTTGGGCTGTTGACAGACTTCCTTCCCGGCAGCCCGGATGTGCTGGTATGTTTCGAAGTCTCCCTGGTTAGGTCCTGAGGCGGGGAAGTCAACGTCGAACCATTCCGTCCAGGAGCACAGTTCAGGTTGACAGATGGTAGTGGCTTCCGTGCGGTAAGTCGTGCTGGTTGAGGGGATGACAGTAGGGGTTGGCGTGAAGGTGCTGGTGCTGGTGGAGCTTAGTGGTGTTGATTGTGAGGAGGTGGGCGCTGTGGTGGTGGAGTAGCTAGTAGAGGTGGAGGTCGTGACCGTGGTGGGTGATGTGACGGTGCTTGGGATGATGGTGCTGGTGGGGCTGGTGGTAGGTGAGGTGGTGGGTGGGCAGTTGTAGTTAGGGGTGCAGCAGAGGACGCGGATCTTGTAGTTGAAGCACATCTTGAATTTACCAGGCTGTTCTTCGTTCTTACACACCAGTCCAAAGTGGACATCGCACTGTACAACCTGCCCGATGTTTTCGATGGAAATCTCGGGGTAGTCCTCCGCCTGGCACTGGATTTGTTTGGGCTGTTGACAGACTTCCTTCCCGGCAGCCCGGATGTGCTGGTATGTTTCGAAGTCTCCCTGGTTTGGTCCTGAGGCGGGGAAGTCAACATCGAACCATTCCGTCCAGGAGCACAGTTCAGGTTGACAGATGGTAGTGGCTTCCGTGCGGTAAGTCGTGCTGGTTGAGGGGATGACAGTAGGGGTTGGTGTGAAGGTGCTGGTGCTAGTTGAGCTGGGTGCTGTTGGTTGTGAGGAGGTGGGCGCTGTCGAGGTGGAGGTCGTGACCGTGGTTGGTAATGTGGTATATGTGGTCTTTTTTTCTGTTTGTGTTTGTGTTGTTGGTGTTGATGTAGTTTTGCTATGAATATGTTCTGTTTCTGGTGGTATTGTTGATGCAGTGGTTGTTTTATGTTTGGTGTGCAATTCTGGTGTAGTTTCTGTCGTTGATATTTCCGTGTATTGTGTAGTTAGAGTTGTAGAATATGTCACTGTTGTTGACTCTTGTGTGGTTGAATATGGCGTTTGAGTTGTTTTGCATGGTACTGTTATGTTTCTACAGCATTTAAATCTTATTTCATAATTATAGCAAATTGGTGGTAGCTGGTCTTTATTGTAGCATGTTAATCCTTCTTCAGTGTTGCATGTAATGTGTTGCTCCAGAAGAGGATACGGTGTGTCAGGGAACCTTACTGCTCTGCATTCCACAGCCTTTCTGTTAGCACAGACTTTGTATCCATGTTTTATAATGTTCTCAACTGTGTCAAAATCTCCATCATTATATCCAGATCCTGGATAACTAACGTCATACCATATTGACCAGTCACATTCCTCTTTTATGCAACCAGGAGCTGTTGAAGGAGTTGTGGTGACTGGTGTCGTTTCCGTTGTGGTTGTTGTTATTTCTTTAGTAACTGAAGGTGTGAATGTTGAAGTTTCAGAAGTTGTAGGAATTGTTGATGGTGTACTGGCAGAAGTTTCCATTGATACAGTAGGTGTCACTCTTGTTGTTAGACAGTGGCTGTAGTCATCACAACAGAGTACTTTTATCTGATAGTTAAGACATATATGCAGTTCTCCTTTTTGATCCTCATTTCTGCAGATAAGTCCAAATGATACATTGCAATGAACAACCTGGCCAATTTCTTCAATGGATTTACGTGGGTATTTTTCTGCTCTGCATTGTATTTTTTCAGGATGTCTGCAGATTGCTTTTCCAGCTGATCTAACGTCATGGTAAGTTTCATAATCTCCTTTGTTCTGCAAAGTCGGGAAATGGACATCATACCATTGGGACCATTTGCACTTTGGTTGGCAAGGCATTGTACTGGTTATGGGCTCAGTGGAAGTACTTGTTGTTTCCAGAGATGTTTCTGAAGGAGTACTTGTTCTGATAATTGGACTTGTTTTTTCTGTGCTTGTAGCTGAAGTTGTGACACTGGTACTTGCTGTTGTGGTTGTCATTTCTGGAATTGGGATATGTGTGGTCGGTGTTGAAGTCTCATAAGGTGTTGTGATGAAAGGTGTGGAAGAGCATGGTACAAAAACACAACATAAGATTCTGATTTCATAATTGTAGCACATTGTTGAAATTTGATCTTTGTTGTAACATATAAGTCCAGATGTTGTACTGCATTCTACTCTTTGGCCAAGGTCTTTCAGTGGTATGTTAGGAAATTTCTCTGCTCTGCACTGAACAGCCTTTGGAGCTCTACAGACTTCATAACCTTTAGCTCTCAAATCATCAAACGTTTCAAAATCTCCACCATCAAATCCAGGTATTAGTAGACTTCCATCATACCATTCTGACCACTGACAGACTTCATGAACGCATACTGATGTTGTTGGTGATGCTGTAACTGAAAGAGTAAAAGAAAATACCATGAAACTTAGAATGAAAATTTCAATATCTCAATGCCATTATCTGAGTAGTCCACTTAGTACTGTAATTACACATACCATGTACCCTACCAGGAATTCTAGACAAAGTAATCATTTGGTAATTTAATAGGAAACATAATGAGTCATCTATTCATTCAGTAAAGATTATTCCAGGTATAGAAATAGTTACATTTAGAGATAATAAATGTCATACTGTTTCCTTATTGTTTGCCATGAAAACAAATGAAATAATAGTATCAAAGCAGTGTGAAGTGGTTTCCATTTTGTTGTTTTGGAAGTTATTTTATTTTCTATATTTATTTGTTTGTATTAATTTGATTGCTAAATATTGACTGAAAACAAATGCCAATAAAAAATGAGATTTAGTGGTTATATTGTAGCTATATTTTACTCACTAATGAATAGAATAAGCTCTTAGAGGCTATAAAGTATGTACCTGTGGAAGTAGTGGCAGGTGGCGTAGTGCTGAATTGAAATGGTGTGGGTGATGCTGAGATTGGACAGTCATACACAACCCTTTGCAGTGTTCCATTGGGACCACAGATTGCAACAATACACCCTCCTATGCCATCTGTAGTATTGTAGATCACGTCGTTATAGTTATATGTCTGTCCTTCATAAATGCAGATGCATTCTGTAAATCAAAAGAGGATGTTATTCTTTGGTATCTGACACACAGAGTAGAGTGCTTTCAGTGTACCCTACCAAGATGAAAACAACTTTGTCAACATACCATGTTCATCATATTTGCATTTTTTGCCATGGTTTGTGCATTCACTGGAAAAGAGGAAAAAGCATATGATGAATGTGAATATATTAGTTAAAAATAGCACTGTGTTCTTCTTGATAGAAGGCTTAGCAGGACTTTCCCAACCTGTATAGCTATATTCAGCAGTTCTTACAGAATTTATAGGAATACTTGCTGACTTTTGGAAATATGCAAGTGCCACTGGAGTAACAGAAACAAGCTCAAAATAATGAAGATTAGTTGTCTACTAACTTCTAAATAATTATTTAGGCATATCTTAATATAAGTGCTAAGATTATTGCCGTAACTGTTATTATTTTAATTTGTTTTTACTTAATAATGATAATAATAATTTACAAATACTTCAGTAAGAATTCAGAATAAGTAGTAAATTAATCTCTCTACAATAAAATGTTTCATCATGTCATCTTTTATGTTTCTGGGAACAGAAGAAAATTAAACACTACTCAGCAGCCTATGACTGGCCTAGTTCTGGTTAGCAAACAAATAACTGAGTGCGTGAAGAATTAAGTTATGCAAATTTCAACTCAACATTTAAAAATCTTTACTAATCCTACCATGATTGACAATTCTGCTTTGAAGGCATCTGCATTCCTGGCTTGTAATGTTTTCCATTTTCATAGCAACCACAATTAGAAACACAAGTCATGGTTTCTTCATCAAAATAGGGCTTATTCTTTGGACAGTGTGGATAACAGCCTGCAATAAAAACGAGAGTTGTGTTGACCCTGGGCTTTCCCAGACAGAAGTAACTCTATACTCTGTCAATATCTGATCTCTTGAAATTATTCCAGTAATATAGTATATATTCCAGTAATATAGAAAGTGGAATTTCATCCTCCCATTACTGCTATTGCATTGATTACACATTAAGCTTTGAAGCATTTTTTCTTCATCTTCACTTCAAACAAGTGCATGATTAATTAGGGAGTTAGACATTAATTAGAAAATCTCATAATTTCTAATATAAACATTTCATACACTGAGCAATATAAATTTTGTTCATCACAGTCCATTTTATCTTTATATAAATAGAATGAGATATGCATAATTATGTTTACCTTCCAAACCTCTCAACTCATGAAGGCATTTCCCACTTGGATTATTGCATGTCTTCATACAAGGAGCTCCACATGGCTTGTAGTGCCACTCACATTCCCCTTGTGGATTGTAGTAATCACAGAACAGAGCTAGAGGAAAGAGAAATGACAGAAAAAGACCTTTAATTTTTATTGCTCCAAGGTCTTTCATTGCTATAATTTTCCTGGGTAAAAATCCCATGTCATCAACATAAACATGTAAGTGGTAAACAGTATGTTGTCTCGTTTAATACTATTTTAAATACTATTTTAATACTATTTAATACTATTGTTATGCTACCACATTTTGATACCAATAATGCTATAAAGCATCAAACACTTAGACATTAAGCATGAAAAAAACAATTGATTAAATCACAAATATTAGCTGAAATCCACTAGTATTTATTTACAGTGTATTTGATGTAGACAGCTAGGAGTATAATATGATACTTTAGTTTGCCACTTGTCTGTCATGACTGACAATTAAATAAGACACTGATAACACCACCAGTAAAGTTACTAGCACATGATTTCTTTTTAAGTAATTTTCCAATGATTTACTCAAGCAATGTCTCTTATAAATACAATGTAATCCTTCTTTCTTTCTTTTCCCTCCTTGTTTGTTTTTTTTTTGGTTTGTTTGTTTGTTCTCTATTTTCTTTCCCTCTAGACCCCTTCAAAAAGTCATGGAGTGAGACTTACGACAAATGGATGGGGTTCTCCATGAAATGCAGATGTCCAGCTCATTGCATGCTTGAGCATAGGCAGCTACTGCTGTACAGAAACATTCACAGTCTCCTCCGGTGTCGCAAGCACATGCATCATCCACACATGCTTGATAATATTCATTTGGTTCAACCTGTTGGAGAAAACCTTTGAATTGGATTTCTTGCACTTGCCCACTTTGAAAAGGCATTTCCTGTCCTAAAAATGCTGAGGAAATACCTGAAACTGGCAACTCTATTTGTGTGAGAAAGATAAGAAATGAAGAAATTGTGAGAATATTTTGAAAAATCAAGAGAAATATGTAGAATACAGCTATTAGGAGTAAATCATAACTGTAGGAACTACTTGATGTTAAAGACATTAGAAGAAAGAGTATTGTTACATTACTACACAGTAGCACATAATCATAGATATCAGGTGGCTGATATTGATATTAATAGAAAATGATGCCATTAAAAATTAAGCATATCTTGAGATTTATCTGTGATTGTCCCTTCTATGACACAAACAAACAAACAAACCCTATGAATTTCTGTACTGCACTGGTTACGGCAAAAGCTGAGGAAATTGAAGTGAAAATCCTTTCTATGCAGTCTCCCTGGAACTTGGTTTCACTTCACTTTATCAGGTGTGACATAGTCCGAATCCTAGTGCATTTTCAGCTACCCTGCATAAAAATGTATGTAATCTCCATCTTGAGAATTACAGACTGAAGCTGTACCATACCTGGGAGTGACACTTTGCAAATACTTCACTGGTAATGATGCTGCATTGTTTCTGTGCCCAGGATTTCCTGTATGGGTTTGCAGTACATGGATCCTTGGTTTGATTGGCATTTGGGCAAGTAGAAGACACTTTCCAGCTATTAGCAAACTCCAGCACATTTCCTACCACAGACTGGCTGCGGGTAGTGAAGTCATTGTTTCCATTGCCATCATAATTTCCACAAAGGCCACAGACATGTCCCTGCATGGGGATAAACAAAATATCAATGATCAGTAAGGTACAGTTTCTCAGTATCTGTGAGTAACACGCCTCAGGATGAATTTTATTTAAGATGATGTGGGTTTCTTCAGCAAAAGTCTTGGACGTTCTCATAAAACATCTTTTATGAAGAGGGGTACCCCTAACTCGTTAGGAAGGATAGGGAAAGAAGCAGAGTAGAGCTGTGGGTTTTGTTCTTAATATCGTAGCTTAGTATTGAGCTAGTTTTATCTAATCCTGAATGTACCTCTTCAGTGAGGATTTTTCATGAAGGAAATATTGATATAGCTGCTGTTATGCTATTGTTGAATAACATAATTTATGGAAAAATGTGTATACAGAATCTAAGTCAATACTATAAGGACAACAATAGGCAATCACTGCTCTTTCAGTGTTCCAGTTGCAGCCTAAATTTCCTTCTTTTCCTGTGAGAGATAGCATGAATATGGATCAGAAATTGTTGGCTTCAGGTTTTGGATTTTAAAATGTACCTGAAAGCTGGGGCTAAGTTTGATGAATATGCTGGTTTTCTTGTCCCACATGAGTATCAAGCCAACAGTAGTGTCAACAACCAGGTAGATGCCCATGGAACGGATTTGGAATGGCATTTCTCCTCCAGGTGTTCTCTGGATGACATCAGAACGTCCATCGCTGAGTACCAATTCATAGTTCTGGGACAGAAGAACAAAAAGAGACCAATTTAAAAAGTCACCTTTTGGTTTCCAGTTTTTTATATATTACCAGTAACTGTTACTGAAATAATTAATCTATTATCATCAAAATGGCTCTATTCAAAAAACTCATGTTAATCTATTTCTCTTTAGAATTCCCTCCTTTGCTTTCCCTAGCAGAGAGCAGAATTGTTTGGCAGTGACCAAGAAACTGTAGTAACATTTTTACAGTCCTGCAGGACACTTTTATGATGCAGTCTACCTGGGACAACCTGTTTCATCCTTCCAGCATGTTAGGCTTGGATCACAACTTACTGAAGAGCACACTTACCCCCAGGAAAACTTTAATAGACTTAGAGCAGGTGGTTCCTGTAGTGCCACATGGAATGTTCTCAGTGATGACTCTGAAGGTTCCCTGGTCCAAACCTTTTTTGCCACAGTAGTTCTGAAACAGGGGAATGATATTCGGTGTTAATGATGCTCTGTGCTCATATGTAAAATGCAAGGTACTTTGGCAGTGCAAAAATCTGGGAAGGACTCTGTTACCTGGATCAGAACATATTCACAGTCTCCTTCAAAATCAAAGCGTTTGCCATCAAAGGTGGTGTAATGCCCATCTCCATAAACTGAACAGGTTTCCAGGCAAGGTTCCTCAGAGCAGTGCCACTTTCTGTTTCTACATGTGCTGTATAAGATGAAAAGGACTTTAAATGTAAAAAAAAATAAAATAATAGACATGTACATAACATACCTGTGCATGTATTTCTGTACGCACATTCATGTTTTTAATTTCAGTGTGTTAAGCCCATAGTGAAAAAATAAGGTTTATTTATTCTCAGAAATACAGCATAGACATAGACAGTCTTTAGGATTTACCCAAAGACTGTTACTTCTTGATGCCATGAATAATTTGGGTTAGAAAAAACTTTGAATGTTCCACATTTCTAAATCTTGTTGGATATATTGAAATGTAAGGATGGCCTGAGAGGATAAAAAGCTTTATTGACTGTAACGAATATGACAGCATCTAAAACCACATTGCTCTTCTGACCACATGCAATTTCTGTGCTGTGTGCCACTGCAAAAACAGGTGGAACTTGCTTTTTAGGTACTAAGTAGATAAGATTCTTTCCTATAAATCTTGATACTGCTAGAGTGATAAGCTGTAATTCACCTAGAGTTAAACTATCCCCTTCCAGGTGCTTGAAAATCATGTTTCAATATTATTTACCAGTTGTAATTCTTACCAGTTGTTACAGCCAACTCTGATTGATTCTCCTGGACTGTAGGAATCCCCGTTGTGAACACATGGACACTCTTCAGGAGCTATACAACCACCTTTGCCATCTAATACGTAATTATGAGGACATACACAGCCAGAGACACAGTGGGTTTTGTACTGTAAGGACCACATAGAAAACAAGACTTGAAACATTGCCCTGATGGAAGAGTCCATCTACAGCTGGTAAGTGTAAAAGTGATCTAGATAAATATGCTTTCAACTGGGTGTAAAGGGTCTGTACTTACACACTCCATGTCTAGAGTCTGACAGCTCTTCTGGCACTCTGCTCCTGCCACACCTGCAGTGGCATTGCCACAGTCAACATAGACCATGGGAGATGCACAGACTGGAAGACAGAAAAGCCATGAGAAATGTGAGATGAACCATGTATTTATATCTTTGTGTTTCTTTAAAAACTGGAAAAAAAATCCTTTGTGAAATATATGAACCTTAATAGAATGCATTTGACAAGAAAGAGAAACATGTTGTTTTGAAGTCACACTCATCTTCTCATCTTTTTTTTTTATGCTTTTGCTTGGACTGCTCATAGAAACTACCGTTTAGTTAGCTTTATGAAACACTTCTTTCAACAAAAAACAACTCCCCAAAAAGAGAAAGCCACACAAGAAAACAAAGATACTATTTTATTCTATATGTTTGAGGTGACTGGCTTTTAGTCCTTTTATTTTATATAAAAAAAATATAAAATATGGTTGTTTTTCTCCTCGCATTTAGTGAGGTGACCAAATGTTCTTTTCCCCTTGGTAACCCAGGAGATTATAACTTGTTTCTGCCATTTGAAAGTGAAAAGTGCTTCTTTACAGTTAGGGAATGTCATTACAGAAACCATCTGTTCATTTTCCTGTTTGATTTCAGACTTGTAAAATTTGCATCATTATGACAAAAAGAGATAACTGGAAAAGGTGAAGATGGAAAAGGAGAATTAAATAAAATCTTAAGTGGTATGTTACCTGGCTGTGGTTTTTCTCCAATGCAGCTCAGCTTTCCATAGGTGCAAGTGCTATAAAAGAGAGAACGGAGTTATGTTTGTTTCTCTTAAGTTTCAACTTGTTTCCTAATGAATTTGAAATAATGAAACAAACACTGTGATAAAATGGAGAAGACATACCCTTCGTCAGAATAGTCTGTACTATTAAAAATTATTTTACATTAGAGCAGACCAATATACGATTATGTTCTATATAAGGACAGGTGTGCTCTGTCCACTTGCCTAATTAAAAGTTGTCCTTCAGAATATTCCAGATTCCACTCATAATGTTAATCCTAATAGGATTATCAAGTTTGTAGTATCTTTCACTGTGAAACAAGTCTTTTATGGTCATAGATGTGAAATTGTTTGGCATAGAGTATGTGGGTGAGAGTTTGGCTGTTAGCCAAGGCTAACTCACCACAGTATGGTTTGTTCGACTGCTTTCTAAGTACAATTTTCCAAACATATATAGCCCTTACAATTTTTAAGAATTTCTGGTTTTCTGTGTTGAAATTATTGGGCAGAGAAATGCATTTGATTTGAATTGATTGCAAGAGCTATATATGGTTTCATGATTGCCCATATCTGGTCTCATTCTTTTGTTCACAAAACTTACCAGACAATGCCATTATCATGAATGACTTCCCCAGGAGACAGAGGCATTCCTTTGTAGTAACAAGGACAGCTAGAAGCAGGCACACATTTGCCACTTTCATCCATGTAGGTTCCATTTATGCAGGTGCAGCCATCAACTGGGACAAACTTGATGTTGCATGTGACATCAGGCTCACTCAGAGAGCGACAAGTGGGTTGACAGGAATCAATATTGTAAGTGTACTTCAGGGATTTCGGACACATGTTGGTGTATTTCGCTTGAGAGAGTAAAATAAGTTATGTTTGTAGTTAATTTAAGGATCAATGTAGGCATAAATGCAGTATTTGAGGTAAAGTATATATGATAAAAGTGGCATTGTATATAGACATGCTTTTCTGATGTGTGAATACTGTGATTATTTTTTATGGTTAAAGCAAAATATATAAATGTATCCCCTATAAATGTATCAAAAATACAAATATTTTGTCCAGGTAAAAAAAGGAAAAAAGCTCAGTTATATTATTGCATCGTGTGTTTTTTCTTCATTGCTATTTTTATATTTTATGTCAATGTAAATTGAGAAACACTCTAGTTATTTTATTGCTATTACAGGAGTATTGAATTCCATGTTGCTTCTTCTAATTCTGAGCAAGTAATCTAACAAAGCCTATTTTTTATATTTCACCCTGCTTACTGCTTCGCTTTTGTGGCATTCCTCTCCTCCCCAAATTCTTGAAAGTAAATTCTATACTTAAAAAACAATTGAACGCAATTTACTCTGGGAATTCCATATATCCTGAAAGCTCATTTGTGGAGCCTACAGGATGATGATTTTCAGGAGGCAAGGGGATGTAAAACTTACTGCAGACTTTGTTCCTCCATCCATTGAGGAGAACTCCTTTCACAGCACAGGCTCTGACGTAGCTGGAGAGGGCAGCACACATGCAGTCCTCAGTGTTCTCACAGTTACATGTGTCAAACATGCAGTTCTAGGGATAGAGGATGACATACGATCATCAGATTGTCATTTCAGAGCCATGGCTCTTTATACTTTTTAGAGTGTCATGTTCATTAGAGCTAAAAGCAAGTGAAGTTCATATATGTAAGTAAGCATATGCTCATTTTTCATTCGAAGATTTCCTTGAGTCCTTTCAGAAAAGATTCTTTTCAAGGAGAGATAGTAATCAGAGGACCAGAGTTTAAACTTATTTTTCCTTTTGGTTGTTCTTCTTTACTTTTGCAAGTGGTGGTAGCTTTCCCAGCTACTTCCAATTTCTAGCCACAGTGCCATGGTTACTTAGTGGGACAAGCAGAGGTTATTTGCACCTGACTTTTAGTACTTTTATTTGAAGCTTGGGCACTTTGCATCAGAGGAACAAAGAAAACAAGAAGTCACTTAATCTGTTACTGTGCCAAGTAAGGCCACAATAATATGGCCATTCCAAGGGATTTGTTAAACATACTCTTACAGATATCCAAGATCCCCAAGAAGTTCCAGAGCTTCATCATTTTGAATTGCTGGAACATTTTTTTCCCATAATCTCTCTGCTGCTTTGTGCATGCATTTATTGCCTTGTCCTTGGATATATGCAAAAGTAGATGCCTCCTGAGAGCAACTATCCGAAGTACTAGTTAAGCTCCTGACTAAAGCTTTCCTTATATCTCAGGAAAGGAGGCTTCTTCCTTTGATCTAATAAGGAATCCAGACAGTCCAAGCAGTCCAAGCTGATTAGGCATTTAGCAGCACGAAAATGCCTGTAAGTTTATCCTCCTTTGAATGGAAAGAAAGATACCTTTAAAAAGAAGTAAGTATTATGATGTGTAATGGGCTTCAGGCTTCAAAAGAAATGTAATGAATGCATCTCCACCTGATTGGCAAGTTGTTCTCTCAGGTGTTAGAATCAGAAGTCCAAGTCTTATTCTTCCAAACATGAAAAAGTTAAAACCAAGTACCTTCTGGTAAACTTCTGGATTCACTGTTGAGTGACATTCAGCAAAAGGTCCCGTGGTATCAGAGAGCAGGCCACACCAGTGCTGAGCGTACTTGTCTGTGAATTTAAAATATACAAATTTGTATTGCACTTCATTGTCTAAATTCTTGGTTTTGTGTAACAATACTTCCTACGGGGAAATTGCAGAGGCTTAACTGAATAGAATTCAGCTCTTTTTTTTTTTTTTTTTTTTTCCCTGGAAATTGAACAGTATTTCACTTTGTCTACACAGAAATAAGAATTCTTCATAAACTGAATGCTCTCAATTCATGGTAGTTGTAATGGAATAAACTAATACATCCTTAGATGTATTGTGGATGCTCAAATCTTATGTATTTCATTGCTTGAAATTCTTAACAGCCTGACAGCTATGAAGTCATAAACTGTAAGACTGGTTCATATTTTGACAGTGGAAGGACCACACTGAGGTCATCCAGCCTTCAGTGGGGCTAAGCTCAGCTTTTTTCCTATATGACAATCAGAGCTTTCAAGGAACGTATTCCTTATATGCTAAATGGTTCTGGTTCCCCTTAAGTAAACTTGCAAAAACAACACTTGCTTTCTTTAGCCAAAGGAATATTTTTGAAGATCCAAAATATTGTATTAGTTATTATTTATTAATTGAAGATTTATTGTGTCTACTGAGGAAAATAGTGTGCGTTTGCAAAGGGTCCACTGTTATTTTGGCTAAATGCTTTATGGTTGATCAGCTTATTTCTTCTTCCTATCTTAAAAGAGAACAGAAGAGTTTGCTATATGGTGAGCTTACCATTTTCTATGCTGAGGGTACAGGGGTTCTCAAAGGTGATTTTGGCATCAGGACAATCAGCCCGTGTTTTCCAAGTATTGCCAAAGGCAGCTGAAGTACCCTCTATTACACCACTGGTGGTTTTGAAGTCATCAGTCTGGACATCATTGAAATTTCCACAGAGACCTAGAAGGAAGCAGATGGGTCAGATGGAAGCAGATTGAACCTACAGAATCAAGTGTACAGATGAAGGCAGTTGTAAGATCACTTACCACAGGTCTGCCCTTTATGTGATGGGTCTAAGTTTATAAAAAGTTGCATGAGAGGGGTAAGCTGGATCTGTAGCTGAAGACCAAAGGCTGTTTGTAAAATGATGAAGAACGATGATGGTCTGAAGATGGTGACATTTGCTGGGGACAATGAACATAAGAGTTATAATTTTATCTAAGATGAACAGTTGAAACTACTGTTCATTACATAGGAGGATTGTACAGCTGTGTGTGATCCTAGTTGTTGAAGAACTATATATATATATATATATATATATCAATTAAGATTTCAAATCCAGCACTAAAGTGGACTGTCTTTACCTTAAAAAAATGTAAAAAACTCCACCTTCCATCAGCTGTTTTGAAATAAGGGGAAAAACATACACTTCTGTGACTATTGAAAAGACCACCTTTGCTTGATGAAAATTCTTTAGGATGATTTAGTGGTAGCCTCTAACCTCCAACTATTCTGTCATTTATGCTTTCTGTTCAGGTGCAGCAGTTATCTGAGGACTGGTGGCAGAGAAAATCTCCAGTGATGAATGTACATCATACAAAGAGACACAGGGGACACAGGAGAACTAAACAACTTGGGAAATTGAATTCCTGTTGCAAATCAGAATTTTTATTTCCTCTCTTATGGCAATATTTGGATCTGGAAGTGTCCAATGATACTATTTGTCTGAACTGAATCTCCATTTGATCAGATCTTACTAAAATCAGACCATAATTTTGCTAAAATTAGAGCAGAGTTGATTAGGCAAACCCTCTTTATTTAAAAATGAGAGGCTATACTCTGAGTACCTTGGGTTTGCTGTAGTGTAAGCAAAGGCAGAATTTGGCAGCAGATGAAGAAATACAGTATTTTAAATTCAAAGACAAACATCAGAGGAGTCTTCCAAAGGAACTTACCTGCAGAGAAGGGCAGCTGTGTGTAGATCATATTCACAAATACGCTGCCAGAAGGCTGGATCACAATGTTCTGTCCACAAGAAGAGGGAATGATTATCAAGCATACTTAGGAAAGGTAAAACACTTTCCAAATGTTGTATATCTAGTATCATTAAAGATAGAGGAAGGAAAATGGTGTGTGGGGAGGAAAGACTCAGGGTCTAGTGATTTTCTGATTCCCTTACTATTTCAGTGATCTTTATTATAGAGGTCCATTAACTGCTCCCCCCCGCCCCCGGCCCGAAAGAAAGAAAGAAAGAAAGAAAGAAAGAAAGAAAGACAACAAACACCAAACAAATAAAACCCCGAAGATAACTAAATGACAGAAAACTATCAGGATCTTGACTTCCAATATACCTACTTTATTCTTTTCTTTTTTCTTTGATTAACGTTCAAATGAGATAAAACAAAAATCAGTGCAGATTTCCTGTCTGTGCTGTTATGTGTCATTTGCATACAACTTGCCTATTAAGTTTTGTAAACATCCCTCCAGAATGCCAGGTATTTGCATTTGCTACTTACAGTTTGTCCTCCACTTAGGCTGATGGCTACACCCTTGAGGCATGTCTCAGTGTCAGTCAGGCCACATTTGTGGATGTCTCCCAGGACAGTGAAATCATTGCTGTCACAGAGCTAGAAGAAGAAAACAAAAAAAGTCTATTGTACTAGAAAGGATCACACTCAAATGGTGTTCTTATTAAAGTGAGTCTTTTAAAATGTTGATTATTCCTTTTCTTCTCATTTCTTGCATATCCATATGTAGTCAGCAAAGTAATCTGATGTTCTTATATGTTACACAGTGTAAGCTATCAATTACTGCTGATGTTCAGTGGCAAGTTAGACATGTTAAACCGAACATTAAAACTTCAGAATGTTTAGGTAGTACTAGTTTAATCTGCTAGAGAAGAAGCAAGTGTGCCTTTCTTGCTCATTGGTTATGGTGTTTACCTGGGAAAGGGAAAAAAAATTGCTTCCAATCTTTTCTGCACTGAATAGATTATCAAAAAGCCTGGCCATTTGGACATTCTTTTAACAAGTAGGAAACATGCATTTAAATATCCTCTCACAGGAGAAAATTGAGCTAAGATCACCATTCATTGAGATACCGAATAAAGGCAAACTGCATTTTTTTCTCTTGGTTCTGATTTTTCACAGACTGTGTTCTGTGAGCTATATTCAAAGTGTGCCTAATGAACAAAACATTACAGGGAAACAGAAAGAAGGCTATGGATTTGAACTTGTCTTATCATTTTCTTGACATTAACAAGACTAAATTGAGAACAGCAGAAATGCAGAATTACAGCCGTGTAGAAATTTAATGTTAAAATTGTGGGCTTTTAAACCTTTTCTGTCCAGGTTTAAGGTTTTCCTGTACCTCCAAAGGTATGCACCCATTGTTGATCCAGCTTGTGATTCTCATTGAAAATCATCATAGATTTTATCTAGTTTATTTCTAAATTACCTTATTTTCGTTCATTTCTGAGTTTTTATGGTTCTCTTTCCTGGTAACGTTCAGCCTGAGCTCTTTGAGAACAGGTTTTTTTTTAATATGAAGCCTTTATGAGATTTTTTTTTTACATTGCTCACCCGATACAAATCAACAGCTAAAAAACATAGCATTCTGAAATTTGCAATTTGTAGTCGTTACTTTAGACATACCTACTTAGAATTCAGTCCCTACTAATCTTAGAAGTCCAGTAAATTTATTATTTTTTTTAATTAATTTTTGATGCTTTAGAATACATGTATGACTTATTAACTTTTGCTTTTAAATTCTAAAGTCTTATATTTTTACTGGGAAAGACTGTTTGGAAGGTTGATCATCTTAATGAAATATCTCCTCCCATGAATTCTGTGTAATAATTTCAACCTGAATACTGTTAATCAAATAAGCCACTGAACTATATGAACTGTGACAAAAAGAACAGTACCAATGAAGGATATGAGCATTTTTCAGAAAGAAATAGTTACAGAGCACCAGACAGGGAATATTGCATTTAAAAATTAATGGGGAGCATTGTTTCATGGAACCTGAACATGGAACTCAGTGCAATTCTTAAGCATTGATCAAAGTACATGAGAGTACTATAATATATTTATTTAATATAAAACTAACAGAAAGCCCACTGGAATCTATTTAAGGCTCCATGTTGTTCCTTTAAATTGCAGAAAATTGACGTGATTACTAGTAGTTTAAATCAAACATATTTAATAAAAGCATTTTCCTTTAGCATATTGCTTTAGCAAAGAATGTGACTGATTTTTTACCTTGGTTAGGACATAGCTACAGTCTCCAAAGAAGGAATAATATTTTTCATCAAATGTTGAGATGTGGGAACCTCCTTCAATACTGCAAGTTCCAGGACACGACTGGGTGACGCAAGCCCATTCACCTCCAGCACAGGTACTGAAATGAAGACGACATTCTGTAGCCTTGGGTAGTGCAAGTATAAACGAAATAAGAGACAATAAGGGCAGCTGATGCCTTAATTTTCCTCTTGAAGGAAAAGAATGCTTACAAAGAAGCCACATTTCTTTGAAATCTCAGAATAAGTATCAAAAAGTCACATTTATATTGATGATATCTTTTATATAACGCTTTTGATTTCCAGTCCCTGGACAAAATTCAGTCCTTTTGAATCTGGTGTCCATTCTGCTGCATATGAAGGATTGCCCCTCATCTCCATTAGCATGACTTTAGCTTCAGATGTGTTATGTATTTCTTGAAAAGTAATATGTTTGTGATTTTTGCATCATCAACATATAGATAGGTGCATTTGCATATACATATGCAGTGAGACTTAAGTAATTATAGTGAAATTGAAAAAATATACATCATATCTGCCAAACATGCCTCTCAAACATGATGTCCCAGCGTGCATGATGCAGCATGTTCCTGAATATCATAGCCCTCGACTCCAGTATTTACACGACTGCCCCAGTGTTACGCTGTAGTGCTGCAAAGGATGTAACACAGCAATTCACATTTCTGTATGGCTTTTCAGTCTCCAATATGTGAATTTGATTGTCTCCTTTAGGTGATTATTCCTGAAACTGGAACACTTATATCTAAACTTAATTTTTTTTTCTATTTGTGAGGAGAAAACAGATATATAAAAATCTTCCAAAAAATATAATCAAAGAAGTTCAGTTAGTAAGTAGTTCTTCATATATTTTTAAGGAGCAATTAGTCATTTTTTCCTGTCTCCAAAATGTCCAGGTAATGCACCTAAAAAAGAAATATGAGAAAGGGAATATTTTACCATGATCTGCATTTAGATGAGAAGGAGGTACCAGGAGCATAAGTTTCACTTTCATAGGTACAGTGACATTCCTTACGGGGAATACAGCCAGCACCATTAATGTCATCAAATACCATTCCTAGGGAAAGAAATTGTCTGTTACTCATTCCGTGCGCTCCAGAACCTACTTCTGTACACATATCTGTCAGATGCATTAAAGCATTTTGCATTTCTCCTGCGTTACATGGAAAACGGAAAGCCACTTCCTTATTTTAAGGAAGGATGTCAGCTATGTAGGGATTGAAGGAACTATATTCCATTAAAGCCTATCTAAAATCTTCTGGTGATCATAAGGGACTTCTAGGGAAATACCTTTTTGTTATGAGCTTCGTTAGATTGCAATTAGGATTAAAAATACTAGATAGCAAGATGGAATAGATGAACCTTTTGTAAGACTGCCTGGTGACATGTTTTCACAGTACATGTATATATGCCGAAAGGCAGAGGATTATCTAAGAGGAGTCAATGATACTATATAAACAAGTGATGGTGAATTCTGTGAGACAACATGGAAGACGGGCAGAAGATTTGCAATGGGAGAAGATCATACCGTACTGTCACTCACAACAGCAAAAATTCTCAGCCACAGAAATAAGTGCGCACAAAGCAAACATATTTGTATCATTCATCTTGTACTGATACTCAGTTCTCAGATGTAAGTCTGTGAAACACTAGAATTTATAAACTGCCTGGTCATCTCTCTGCTCCTTGTTGTTTAGATACACAGCACTGGACATGGAAGGGTGTGGTAATGTGGGGTACCAGACACAGCTTTGCTAACACCAGGGCAGAATGCAATTAAATGTTACACACTTTCTATTAACTGAGTATGGATGCTGGGAACAGGAAACTTCATCTTATCATGAGTAGTGACGTATCTTATACGCAGTTCAGTCGTTACATACATGTGTCAGGCACATGTTCGAAAGGGTGTTTTTATTAACCTGGATATAAATAGTGCATGTATGTCAAGGAAGAAGCATAGTTATTACTATGTTGCTATGATAATAACAACAATGACATGGCAAGAATGATAGAGTAGGAAAGTTTTGATGGTTGTGACTATGAGAAAAGGGTATAAAGTAACTTGCCTGGAGGACAGACACAGCCATCTGTACAATGATCTTCACAAAGTGCAGATCTTTCGGGGTTGCTGCAGGTATCAGAGCAGGGGGAGCCACATTCCTGGTGTTGCATGTTGAAGGGACATGATTTGGCTGAAAGTAGAAAGAGTAGTATAATGCTGACTTTTCCTTTGAAATGTTGAGAAAACAGTATTTACTATCTAGGATGTTTTCTGTCAAGATACAATGGAGAGTAACCAACTGGAAGGTGCAAGATTTTAGATCTTCTGAAATATACTGAAAACCTTCAGTAATGCAATATCCCAAAAGTCTTGAATATGCTCAGAATAAAGCCAATTTCATGAAAATTACATCCACTTTTAAATGGCTGTCTTCTTCAGGAAAAAAAAAAAAATCACATATTTGAAGTTTACTAGATATAAGTAGGGAACACAACTGAAAGTCTCTTCCAGAGATACTTACGGCACAATTCTGAGGTTCTCCAGTTCAGAGGCTGTCCACCAGCATGAGCACACTGCCGTGAGTATTCAGCAAAGGTGTTGCACATGCAGAAGTCAGCCATAGAGGTATCACAGTGGCATAAGTCTTGTATGCAAGTTTCAATGTAGTCCTGAACATCCACAAGTACATTACAGCTTGTGAATGCTTCACTGGTTAATACTGTCTCACAGATAGAAGCCTGGAAGGGAAAACAGTGAAAGTAAAACAATTGTGTTTAGAAAATGTGAAGATGATTATTTCCTTTAAGGCATGTAGTAAAACAAGGTCCTTCTGGTCCAAAAACCTGTCCAGCAGTAACCATAATCAGATGTGAACTCATATAATTTTTTAGCCTTCACTTTAGCAAAGAATTAGAAAAATAATTTTGGAAACATTTTCCTTCCAGACCCATGGCTGGGTTATATTCATGCTGTACTTTTTCCTATCCTGGCAGATACTCTCCAAAGAGAGAAAGGGATAATATATGCTGAACTGGAAAAACAAATTCTGAAACAGAGATTCTTACAAATTCACTTGAGCAGTTCTTCAGAACAGCAGGAGGAATAGGGTCATCACACTGCTCTGTGGGTCCATCTATCTTCTGCCTATTCCCAAACTGAACGGCAGTCAGTTTTGTATCTGTACAAAACAGTCAAAGTATTAGAATAATATTTACTGCTTTACTGGCTTCTGCATGGCGGTATTTTCTTTTGTGACGCTACCCATTAAAAGCAGATATGCAAAGGCAAAAGGAGATGAAGCAGGTATATAAAGGACTGGAGACTAACTGTTGAAAAAAGAAGAAAGTTACATGTGGCAGGTTTTAAAAGATGTAACAGTGATGGAAGCAGCCTAATGCATCCGAAAGCCCTGACTCTGTTACTTAAGTATTAAAACTGACGTCATAAAAACATATACTGAAAAAAGTATCCCTGGTTTTGCAGTTAATACAACCCACAACCTCTGTGACTGTGTAAGGCTAAAACAAAGAAAAACAGCGCCAATACTTAATAATGCTTTTTATTACTTACTCTGTGAAATAAACTCATTATTGGTTGGAATTCCATTGAAGTCCCCACACAGTCCGCAAGTTTGATTGGCATATTTCTTATCTAGTTCCACCTAAAAGAAATGAGGAAAGCAAGTTTAGGTTCACAGCAACATCACCCCTTGTGGTTAGAAACACAGCCTACACCGATATTCCTTGCGTACTCAAAATTTGACATATGTGTGCTGTGCAGGCTGTGAGGTGTGGTAGGCACCATTGGGAAGGTCAACGACCACCAAGAAAAGCTTAGTCTTAGTCTAGCACTGGGACTGTGAACATCAGAGCATTGCCAGGTCTGGAATCTGGGATTAGTCCATTGTGTTGTGGGGACTTTATAATATGGGGGTATATTGACTCTGAGCAGAACTCACTGGAAAAAAAAAAAAAAAAAGGAAAACTAGGAGAAGACTGGAATATAGCCCAGTACACTAAAAATTAGTACAGACCCCTAAGTAACTAATGTCTGCCTGACTGATTAAGATTGCAAAGATGTCAATGGACTATTTTCAAAATACAGCCTAACTGCCATGGTTTGGATGTTTTCTTACCAGGAGGGCATCCTCTTCATTCCAAAGGAAGGTCAGTCCTAACTTGGCAGAAACTTTTAGATAGCTGTTGCTTCTCTCTACCAAGACTCCCATATGGTTGTAGGGCATCTGAACCCTGGGGAAAGATCACTATAATTCAGTGGGGGTAGGGACAGAATATCCACATTGATACCCATTCTCACTCTTTTTGAGTGAGAATTTGAGTGAGAACTCTTTTTTTGCACTCTTCAACATGCAAAGATGAGAAAACTAGTCAGTGCAATAACTAAATGCAAACAATACACATTTGTAACATTTTGGCTGTTTCGATTGTTTCTTTGTGCACAAATGGATCAGCCTTGCTTTCCCTGTTGTTCCTTTTGGCTATTTCTGTTAGTTGTGTTTTGGTAGGTAAAATGTTGGCATGTCTTCAGTTATATTGTTCAAAAAAAGTTCTGGGAAGTTCTGTTTTGCAGGCAGTATGCTTCAGGATATTACTATTTATTCCTTAAAGCTCTTGATAATAAAGAGATACTCTTCGTGCTTCCTGTGGCATGAGTGCCATTCACAAAGATGTACTCCAGATAGCCTTTCTACTAGCTTGCTATATATAGCTGCTGTAATACACATATCATTGTGGCATAGCTGTCCAAATATTTACCCAAACTTTTGGACAAGTTTCACACCCTTTGCCAAAATCAATGCTATCATTACTACATAGATAGGAAGTTCCCAGACTAGCTTGTTTAAAATGAGCCCAGGTGCAAGCTGCAGTTGCAGTGTGCTTAACTGCACAGTCTTCAGAGCAAGGACAAGAGCAGTCAGAAATTCCTTGCAGGGCTCCTGTTCTGGTAAAGTTAATGGAAAGTAGAAACTTAAAGGGTGTAAAAGCCTAACACTTTGACTAAATCCAACTTATACATTTGATTGTATTATGTTTATACATATATGCTTATCCATATATGTTTATACTAGAGGGGGGCAGCATCTGGGTTATAGCTCATCTGAATAAAATGAACAAGAATAATCTATAGAAATGACAGCTCACTGTCAGGCCCTCTTATTTTTGTTGGTGCCTCAGGAAGGACATGAGTCCTACAGCTGCGTGGGAGCAATATGAGATGAGATGAAAGAAAGGGATCCTTGCTCAAAGAGCCTTCTGAGAGCAAGAGCAGTCATGGCAATTTCAGTTCATAGCAGAAGATATGAACATACTGTTGGCCATTGACCAGGACGGATGTGCGGGTCAGTTCAACCACTGCTCCTTCCAGCTTCATGACGACGTGGGTGATCATGGTAGCATTTTCCACCATTGTACGCCTAATCTGGATGTTGAAATCCTCATAGGCAGATTTGCAGTTGGATGCAAAGATGTAATTGCAGACCCCAGGGAAATAAAAGATGTCCCCATCGAAGTTCTTGAAGTGGAAGTTACCCCATGTGCTGCACACACGGCCATTGTGAGAGGGGTTGCCAGCTGTGGATTCAAAATGAGCCATAAGAATTTTCTGCAATTTGCCATAGATACCCTCCTCTTAAGTTGCCTAGATAAGGTATCTCACCAATGTTTTGAGCACATTATCATTTCCCTTTCTTTAAAGGAAATAGTGTGCATGATTTATCCAAGTATTACATGTGCTTTTTTTTTTTTTTTCAGCCTCATCATATTAACAATATACAAGCTGAGCATCAAGCCACATATAGATTATCATTATTTGATGAACTGACTGCTTTTCTTGTTCATTTTTTATTTTATGAGGCTAAAGGATCTTACACAATTTACCAATCTGTTCAGTTCACTCCATATTCTTTCTACGTGTTTGATCAACAAATACATATCTGAGCCATGACATTTGTTGAACTTACCCTTAACTTTCAGCATGTTTTGAAGAGGTGGAATGATTGTCAATCCATGGGATTTAGTACCCAGCGGAAGACCTATGAGGAGAAAAACGATCAAGTTTAATCTCATAAGAAGTCCTAAAATGTGGCTAGAGGTTGCTTAGTTTCTTTAGTGATTAATATTTCTTAGTACTAGTTACTCCCTAGGGAGAATTTCCACAAGGATTTATTGATGTATTTTAAACAGTGCTTTGTGTTCTGTCTTTCCATGTGTCTTTCCACTAACAGCCAAATCCCAAAGACCATCCTCTTTGGCTGTAGTTCTTTTTTCCATTATTTGTTCAAGACTCCCATCTGATGCAGGCCCTGCTGATCTGAACTCAAAAGTAGCAATCTAATCCTTAGACTGCTGTGTTGTAATAGAGGTGGGGAAAAAACAATGCTAATGTCTTTGTCCAAACCTCTGCCTCTCAGTACACTTAGAAAGTTACAGAAGAATCTTAGAGGATAAGAAACAACAGTTTTTTTTTTTTTCTTTTTTGCTTTTTTTTCCCTGAAGCTTGTATCTTTCTCTGTGCTGAGTCATGCAACTTTGCACAACCAACTGCAAGCAGATTTTTTTTTAGAAAATGCCATTGAAAGTCTGCATAACTTTAATCGTGTACTTTTCATGGAAAGACTTCTATTTGTAGGTTACAGCCCTAAATTTTCTATGTCCAAATCCAATGTTTTCTCTTGAGATCCAGCTATGAAGGGGAGAGAATACTTAGAAAACCTGCTATGTATTTTCTTTACATGAGAGTTTGAGGACTTGCTGCATTTTTTTCCTATGAAAATATCAAAATTGAAAGTATCAAAATATCATTCAATGACTTCCAAACTGTAGACTGTGGAATATCAGCCATTGACTTCTCCATTTAGATCAAAACATATCACTAAGACAAATACGTGTTTTAGGAAGACAATTTGGTTAAGTCTTGATGTAAGAATTTGAAGTGTAAACACACATACTACCTTACTTGACAATCTGTTCCAATAATTAAATGCACACTTATTAAATAATTTGAGGTATACTTCCAGTTTGGGTGTACCACTGTTTTAATTGCCAGCTAGTGACTTCACAAATTGCAGTTTGCATTGCAGGCTAAATGATTAATTATTTTAGCCTTTCATCAGTAATATACCAGTAGGTGTTTTATCCTTCCACCTTATTTTGCTGTGTACCGTTAGTGTGTTACAGTATGTGTCATAAAACTGTTTTTTATACATGATTATTTAGTGCTTAATCATTCTAATGTTTAAGGTAGTTACAGTTCTGTTATTCTCACTTGTGAGTGATGTGGTCATATTTACACAGAATAAAAAATGTGTGTTTTATTACCTACTATCAGGTATCTTGATGATACGTATGTATACACACTCCCTTCTGAAAATACACTTTTAGATAGATGGTATGTACCTTTCATGAAGTTAAAGATTAGATAACTGTATCACATCAGTAGACCAGATCTACTGGGCTGGATCTCAGAGGAATTTCTCGCTGAGACTTGGATGTATCGTACACAGATTTTCTCTCTCTCTTTATATATATATATATATATATTTTTTTTTTTTTTTTGTAAAAGGAATGGATGTTCTAGGAATATTCTTCTTTATCAGTTTAATTTGGGGCAAAATATTAGAAACATCTCAGAAAAAAATTACTTACTGTTTTTTCTCTGCAGGAAGGATTGAGAATCATAGTTTGATTGTGATCGTTGTTCTTCGCCCCGGACTTGAACTGTATAAAGAGGAGTAGAAGAGGAAAACGTAAATGTTTAATTTGTATGAGTTCCTTCATCATTTTTTCCATTATATTTGTTTAAACTTGCAAAGTCAGTATATCAAAAATTGGCAAAGCTATGTTCATATACTGAAGGTCAGACTTACATCAGAACTTGTGCTACATGCAATCATGATGGCCATATACCACTCCTTGAGCTATTTGTTTTTTCAGTAGGCTAATAAATTGTTGAAAGGAAGCCATTAAAAATGTGCCAGTGAGAATTTGAGCAGATCCTTATTCTGTTTTTGTCATAATAGCCTCTGGATGCTCTCATATACTTTTTAGACAGAAGAACCCCTTTTTTAACTAGAGGAATGGTCTCTGTCCTCTCTTATGGAAAGCCAAAGTTACTCTTTATTTTATGGTTTCATGCACTTTTTATAATAAACAGCAGAAGAAAAATAAACCCACAAGTCACACAGAAAGAAATAGGCCTTTCCAATAGATACATTCCTGATTTTGCCCCAAAGCAAAACTTTCTGTTTACAGTGGTGAAATCATTTTTCTGTCCGTTCCACTTCAGCTTCAGAATAGGAATACACACAAAATCTGCAGGGCCAAGGAGGGCTTTTAATGCACTGCTTGTTGAGAGTTCATCAGATACAGGGCAGGTTGCAGGGGAGGCCATGCCAGCTGGAGAAAACCCAGATGGCAGGCTGACTGTCTGCTGCATCCCACAACAGGGCAGTCCATGGGTGGCACCACTAGAGGAGCTAATGCTAAAATTAGAGCTGCAGGGAGCTCCATAAATCCCTTTCTTCTTGCACCAGCTGGACATCTGCAGCTGGCGTTGGAAGGACACATTGTGCCCCTTCTGGAGATGTGAACCATTTGGTGCTTCTGAGTTCCTCTCCTATCTATTCTCAGACAGTTTTTTGCTTCGTTTTTCATGTGTGGTATGGCTTCAACACTATGCCTGGTGCCACATTCATCCCAGATTCCCATTCCCTTACCATTTCATTGCATGGTATGGTAATGCTACAGCTAGCCTTCTGATGAACTGCTCTTAGCACTATTTTTTATCATGTTAGTGTGGAATTTTCTGGAAGTAGGAAAAAATAACTCAATTGAATCTGCATCTGAGATCAAAACACACTAAAAACTAATATTTCTGTCACCTTAAACCTTAAGGGAAATTAACAGGAGGAGTATGAGTAAAAAAACCTTTCTACCCATCTGTGAGAATTAAGTGTCCTTTTATAATGCTTAAGGCAGATCCATTTATTTTCACTCCCTCAATAAACAAGCCTGTGCTCTAAGCTTTTGTAGAATCTCATGTGTGAGGACAAATTAACTTTTAAAATCTGATGTCCCACATTTGTCAGGCAAAATACTTAGTGTATCACGAGCTGATAAAACGAAACAAAAAAATCTTTAATAATGCAGACTCCACTAGTTTGATCATTCTTAAATGTATTTTTGCCACTTTTGGCTTGTGCTTTTACGCATACTATACTTTCAAATGTGGACATCAAAAACTAAATGCCAATCTTGAGGCACAGTGGTAGAAATAAGAATTATTCCTGATTTCAAATGGAGAAAATACATTAAGAGCATCAAGTAGGTTATGAAGTTTGAAAATAATTATTTTCCTCTTCTTAGGAAAGAAAGTATTTGTAACAGAAAATAAAATCTTGCATAAAGGTAAAAGGTTCATTAGCTTCACAAAGCCGAGAAAAAAGGTTTCAAACTCTGACGCAGGCAATAAATTCTTTGAAACTGTAAAAATGCCAAGCAAATAAATCCTCCTACCTTTGATCTGTATGAAGGCAAGTGCTAGTATTGATATCCATAGTGGTATTCGCGTCCCGCTACCTGTGCCCATCTTCTGGAAGTCCGGTAGAAACTACCGAACAACCTGCCTCTGAGAAAATACCTGTCTGCTCCTGAGTTTTATATAGTGAGAGAGCAAGTTTTGGCTCAGTTCCCAGATTGTTTCACAAGGTTCTTAAAAGGTGGGGCTTCAGACGTTTTACTTTTCCTTTGCAGGTGTACAGGTAAATAGAGGATGCTCTGACTTTCCTAAGGTATTTGCACTCTAGGAGGAGTCTTCTTTCTACAAGTCCTTAAGATGAAATGTCAAGAGGTGAGCAGGAAGAAGTTTTGCTCAGAATTAGTTCTCCAAAATTGTTAATATTACGGGATAAATATAATTTAAGGGAATTTTGAGTAACTTGTGAGTGGGACCTTGGAATGAATGGCTTCACATGTTTTTAATTTCCTCCTTATAGTTAAAGATAGCAACTTCTCAAAACAAATAAACAAACAAACAAAAAAAAAACACAAAGAAACAAACAAAAACAAACAAACACCAAACACACACAAAAAAGGAAGCTCCATCTGACACATTTTTAATGAGTTTGCACCTGTGTACGTGGCTACTTTGCCTGTGAAAATGGAAAAGATCAAAGGCCATCTAAGGTAATACGGACCCTTCCTTGAAGGTTCCTTTCTTTTCATATGTGCAATTTTAGTGCTAGATCAGCAGTTTCCCTTCTGAGTAAACATGGTTTCACCACAACAACTAAAACTGATTCTATCTACAATTAATATATATATAATATAAACTTAATTTACAGGAATGTCCTTTGGAATGTTCATTATCTTGAGCAATGAGAGTGAATGATGTTTTGTGAACATGTTAAAATATTAATTTAAAGATATATTGCTATCATGAATTAAACTTTTAAAGTGTTTTACCCTGGGCTGTACGGAAACAGTCTTTCAGAAGAAGGATGAATTGAAAGTTCCTGCAAAGCAGTAAGTACTAAGATAATTTCCGTATTCACTGAGAACAGGACAAGATGTAATTAGATTTAAAACCAGGAAAGACTTTTAGGTTAGACAATGAGGACAAAAAAAATTTTTACGGGTATGGTGAAGTACTTATATAGGTTGCCTGAGAACACTGTTGAAGTTCCATCACTGGTGGTTTTCAAGAACAGGTTAGACAGACACCTGCCTGAGGACAGTGTAAGTGCAGCTGATAGTGCCCTCAGGCAGGGGAACGGACTAAATGGCCATTTTAGATTCCTGTGAACTCGATTTTCTATGATTTTTCTGAAAATATCTAAATAAAATCAGAAGCGTTGTCTGCTTTCAGTTGTGCGTACCTCTGACAACTTTACTGACATACAAATCAACGTAGAATTAACTTTAGTATTATCTGAATGAGGAAAAGAAGGTGACTACAAGATAGTTGTATGTAAAGAAATATACACAGTGCAAAATTAAAGTAAATGTTACCATTTTGGTTATTATCAAGGTACCAAGATGAAGAGCTGAAAACGAAAAATGTTAACAGAGGTAACTGGTGCGCAGGTAAAGTCATGATGAAAGAGGTAAGGTAAACTCAGCTGGGTAACACACGTAAGTTTATTAGGTGATTCTGATGAAGTAATGCAACTTCATGCTAGTGAGAGGAAAATATGCTTTATGAATCATTACATTGCTTACCACTGAAAAATCAATTCATATCAACAGTTGCTATGCTGTAGTTTCAAATACACAACTTAACATTTCCTGCACAGTCAGAGAAGTACCGTGACCTCTCAAAGGTCCCAGTTTGGTCACTGCTGATGATTCCCTTTGTATGGCCATCATAAATTAGGCTGAAACAAGTTTACACTTAAATTTAACTCATTTGACCTTTAAGGCACCATCAAAAGTGGTTCCATATGTCTGCATTTTTTTGTTGAAAGTCTCAAATCTCTTATATGTCATGGATCAGATTATTCTTACACTCCTAAATGGTTACTTCATTGATTAGTCCTTTTGCCAAGTTAACTCATTACCTTGTATTGGGTCTTTTCAGAAATGATTATGAAATATATCAAAATATGTGAGACTTGTGAAAATAATTTCCAAATATTTATGATAATTTAATTTTGTAGTATTACAAATTATTCATAGAAATTCTTCCTCTTTGTTTTATTTCATCTCCATTCACTCAAGAGACCTACACAGGCAACATGGAAGAGAATTTTTTTAATTGGTTTGGGGTAACATGTCCAGATTTGTATAATTGTTTATGATCAAATCTGTGTACAGTCAACTGCATAAGCAGAAGTGTTAATAGCTAAGGATAATTTATTGATGCATGTTATTGTTTTCTGTCAGAAAAAAATGAAACATCCTGACAACAACAGCTTCTCTTTCTTTTTCACAGGATCATATCCCTACTCTGCATCTGCAGTATTCAGTTGAACAAGAACATTTCAGTAGAAGAGTTGCTTGCACTTTCAGATCCATTCTTTTTAATCCTGTATGATCAAATATTCCACAGTAATGATGTTACTCATGCATCTTACTTAAGATTTCTGAATCTGATTCTTCAAAAGAAAAAATGAGACCATCATATCTTATTTTCATACATCCTCTCTATTGAAGGCAAATAAAATTTCCTAGCAAATTTGGCTAGCTTTGGGGTGCACTAATGGTTTAAATCAGTGTCTCCATTTTTATTCTAACAGATAGAATGACTGGCTCATAGTTAGATGCAGGTCATAAGGGATTTCTTGCTAATATCTAATCTAAATCTATGCGCTTTTATTATAAAACTAGAATGCCATGTCATCTGGTAGATTTTGTGCCACTCATCACAACACTTTGAGCCTGGCTGTTGAGCCACATTTCCACGAACCTTTTTGTCCACTTATCCAGTGCAAATCTCATCAGTTTGAGGAAACTATAGGAGCCTTAGTCCAATGAGTTGAAGAAAAGGAGACAGCATTTTTCTATAAATATGGGGTCAGACTGGAAGAAGAGTTTTTATTTACTTAATTTCTTTGCCTTTGATAACACATATGAAGGCTGGAATACCTAAAATTGGAATAGCTTCATTTTAGAGGGAAGGACAAAATCATTCGTGATTGATAGAAACTGTGGTACTTCCTCTGTGCTAGCTCTAAAATGCAAGAGATCATCAACAATGATCTGTCTGCTGGACTCTTTTCTGTCTGGCCATTAGCCTAGCGCTGAGATTGAGTTCTTGCTCCAGAATCAGTGCTGGGACATGAGGCTTTGCATTCAGCTGAAGAACGATTCCAACTGTCCCTGATTTTTTAGTCTGCACAGATTCAAACACAAGCTTTAATCAGAAAATATCCAAGGGAATGTAAGGCTACCGATCAGTTTCTACTCAAAAGTTGTACATTAACTTTTCAGGTCTTATTCTCTTAATTATATGATGATGAACTGCATTTCGAACAGTTGCAGTAGATATTTTATAGTACGATATGATATGATCTATCTAAATAAAGCTATAGTTAAAGACTACAATAGGGATAAATTCTTTTGTGTCCTTTGCTAGATCTTAGTAAAACATGGTGTCACTGATCCATTCATTTGCTTCCAAATGCTTAGATAAAACTCATTGGATTGAAAATTGGATGTTAATAACTGAGATTTGAAACCCCATTTCATTAACATGAGTAGTTCTATATAACATTGCGAACTTTTCAGTACAGTTTCTGTCTTTGGGTGTGCACATTCTAAAGGACCAAGCACATAATACTCTGATATTCACTGCAGCCTCTGTGCTTTAGTGTAAATAGATAATGCATAATATGCGTAGTTTCTATTTCTATTATGTGTCCATTTCAAAGGTTGCAGTGTCATTTAGAAGAACCCAAGCAAAGTGGAACAAGTGAAATCAGGCATTGAAAGCTGTCTAGCTGCAACTTAAGACACTAGTTTACACCAGCATAACAAGAAAGTAAAACACAGTGAGTACCTCTCATTTTATTTACCAGATTTCCTTTGGGAAGAAGTTCAGCCACAGAAAATCTTACGGTATTATTACAGTATTATTATATACTATTACAGTAGTATATACATGTATTAGGAAATTCCTCCTATTCAAGGCTAGTAAAAAGACAGCATTTTTAAGTATCGTATTTCAAATATACCCACGCTCTTATAGTAACAAAACTTTTCTTGTGAAAGATCTGAAATGCCATGACTGATGTTGACTGTCAAGTGGACAATAGCATTAGTATTAGCACAGTAATGTGACATTACCGCAAGTTCACAGAGTAACCTTGTTGGTAACTGGTAGAGGTGTTTTTCCTGCAATAAAACATTCAGAGGTTGAACAGTATTGTTTTAGCCCCAGCCTTCCTTCACACCTTCTCTGTAAGTCCAGTGCCAAATTTCAGGTTGTCACAGGATTTTTATATATAGAATAACCCTTCTAGTGACTGACTGCTTCTGGCAACTGGCTCTTCACGGCAGCTCTACCTGCAGTCGATGCTGCTTTGCTTTCTTCCCTTCCTCTTTTCTTCTTCTTCCAATATCCTTTATCTTCCTTTTCTTGACATACACGCTCTCCTTCTAGTTTTTGCTTTCACTAAATTTGCCTTGCCTTCCTTCCTCTCCCACAGTGGAGGGAAAAGGGAAAGAGATGTCTTTCAGGAGCTTGGGACCTTCAGACTGGATATTAGGTAAAATTTCTTTACTGAGAGGGTGGCTAAACACTGGAACAGGCTTCCTAGTGAGATTGTTGATACCCCATGCTTGCCAGTGTTCAAGAAGCATTTGGACAACGTCCTCAGTGATATGCTTTAACTTTTGGTTAGCCCTGAAGTGGTCAGGCTTTTGGACCTGATGATCCCAATTCCATTCTATTCTTCTCCACAGCAAACAGCTTAGCACTTGTGTTTCTTGCTTTCAATATAGTTGTGATGAAATGCAGAAATGCTTTTTTAAAACAGGCGAAGACCAACAAAATACGTTATTTCTTTTCTGCAGAGACAAAGCACTTAGTTCCTTTTGTGGGCTTCTATTCTAAAACCAAGCCCCATTTATTGGCCTGGCTTGTTCCTTGAATCCACAATGCTGTTGAGAGTTCATATTCAGTCTTTTATGGCAGGTTTTCCATGCAGATGCCAAGAGTGCAGTTTAACAATTGTCTTTTACAATAGTTGTGGAAATTCTTGAGGAATTCTGTTAGGGCTGTTGTTTAGCACTTGTTAGTATGGTATCAAGCCATTTGGATACCTCAGGAAATCTCTCACAGGCTATTTGTAGGTAGTTTGCAGGCACTTTTGGTGTTGCCTACCAGCTGTCCAACAACATGGAAGGTAGAGGATCCAAGACACTCTTTAGAGTGTTTTCTGAGGCTTGTGTAGCCATGGTCTGAGATTGCAAAATCACTTGTTCAAAATCAGAAAATGCCACAATTTAGATTGCTTGTACAGTTCTCTGTTGGGCAAGTGAATTGTGATCCAATCTTAATTTTCGTGATAAAATGTGCATTATGTAATGGCAAATGACTTTTCCAGAAGACCCTCACACAGTTGAATCTCTATAGTTGTCACTTCCTGGTCAAGGAACAGCAATGCTGTACTTTGTTTATACTTACGCAGTACAGGAACAAATCTTGTTTACTGGTTTCTGTTCACACCTTTCTCTGCTAACAGAATAACTTGTTTCCTCAAATAGGATTCTGTAGTGCTATCACTGCTATCACTGTAGCAACTGATTGCTTCACAAATTATTATTACCAAAATTACAGCAAATGAAGAAATATATCTAAATTCCGGCCGATTGTACTACTAAGTTTGGGTGCACAGTTGAAGTGAGTGCTCAGTACTTCTACACATTCAGCATTTCATCCTGATCACTCAGCTCATTCAGCTGATTGTCAAGAAAATGAAGAATGCACAGTTAAAAATTGTGATTATAATTTGATACAAATCTTTTAGCCAGTGTCACAAATGAAGTTCGTGGTACACAAACAGCTTGGTGATGTTGTCCTTTCTCTTTTCAGCATTTCCCTCATTCAGTTGCTTCAAATTTAAATTCTGCAATAAAGAAACAAAGCAGGAAATCTTATGGGCAATATTTTCCTTTTGTACTTAAGCTTACTTCTTTACCAGAAAAATCCTGCAATGCACTGAGTAAGAGAAGATTCTGTAGGAAAAAAAATAACATGCATCCTGCACCATGGGGAGTATGAACGCAGGTGCCAGAGTAAGGTTACCATGTCACCTGAATGTATCCAGGATATCTCTGTGTATAAAGAGGATAAACACTTAATCCTCTTTATAGCTTGTAAACACAGACACTACAACTCTGCATAGTGATGTTTGCTATTGATAAATTAAAATATGCATGTACACACACATATTTGAGGACATATTTACATTGTGCAGTGGTGCATGTTGCAGACATCCTTCTGCTAACATCAGCCAAGACAAATTTATAATACAAAATAGTGATATGAAGTTGTGGCTAAAAGAATTTGCCTTTCTCTGAGGCACTGATACTGCAGCATCATGCTTGGGATCTGAGCTGATACCTCTAAGCAGGGCTATATGCTTGTAGCAGCACTGCCAAAAGCCTGCTGAAAGCTGGACTCTGTTATGAAGCAACGTTGTGTCCAAAAAGTCAAAAATCAATCTTTAGAAGCAATTGTTAATGTATGCACACTCAATAGAAACAGAGAAATAAATAGCATGACTATTTCAAGAGAAATAACTGGAATAACTAGTACAAAAGTAAGTCGGTGAAATGGAGTGCTGAACTGAGTAGCACTATACCCTCAAGGGGACAATAGTGATACACAACCTCAAAAAAGTCTACACATTGGAATGCTTCGGTGGACATCATTCTGCTTAATGACACTCAGATATTTTTCTAATGCTAGAAAGAACAGACTATGTAGGAAGTGGATATATAGAGATATATGTCATTACCACTCTATATACTTACATATGCACAATCCATGTTGATACATAGAATTATACAACTGCTTCCCCAAATACTAAGGTTTCCCACTTCCTTTGAACTGTTCAGGTTTCATACCTTTTGTGAGATGCTTACTCTCCTGCACTCATAACAATTCCTCCTTTCTTTTACTCCCTAATAGGTTATTTTGGCAGCAGGATGTTAGGAAAATCTCAGAAAGCTAGACTGCATTTGTTGCTATTTGTCACTGGATCGTCAGCAACAATATTGAGCTAGCAGCGTATTTGTAGGCTTGTTTGGCTTATTTTGTTGGCTTCACTTTAATTTTTTCTTGGGGGTGTGAGAAATATCTGAGTGTCTTGCCCTATGCCATCTTTGCAGTATATCAGAAAGTGAGTCAATCTATGTGGCGACATCTGCGTGCCACATTTGTTCCTCAACAGGCAACATTTCCAGGCAATGAGAGATCGGTCTGTGGACAACAGTCACGCTCACAACATGCTCTCATCCATCCTTGAATCCGGGTTCACGCTCCCTACACCAGGTGCATGCTGTGCACCAAGTGAAATATTTCTATATCCCGCAGAGAACAGCGGGATCTGATCATGTAATTGGAGGTTGTGTAATACCTTGTACACACAAAGATGGCACATTATGGCTTCAGATAGCCTGCAGCCATTATTCATATAGGCAATACTTTCTCAGTGAGTCTGAGTAAGTTAAGGAAAACTTCTCATGAGAAATCCTTATGTCTCTGGGCTCTGTGTTGTAGCTTATCATAGACTGTGGTTTGATATATTCGCAAAATACGCATCACGGAGGTGACTAATTGGTGTGCATGTTTTGCTAAGGCAAGCTGTCAGCATGCTTATCATTTTGGAATGTCAAAGTATGATACAAAACAAAAATGCTGTCAAACTTGAGCAGCTAGACTTGTACAGCATTGAACATTAAATACGTCAGTGGATGAATTGTCTGCTGACCTTTTTATAGTCTTTTTTTGGTTTTATTGTTCAGAAAACTATGAAAATCCTTATCTGCCTTGATTTGTTGCTGCAGGTAACTGAAAGTAGTGTTCCATACTAATCTTTTGCAAAACAGAACAGCACTGAGTGAAATTGCTTCCTGTGACCTGAAATGCCTGCCAAAATTATGGATGAGTAGATGATTATGCTCTTTTCTATTCTCATAATCAGGCAAACTTAATCAATGGCAGCTCGACTGTCAAGCGGTCTTCATAGGAGTATGATGGTGTAAGCTGGTAGCAATTACTATAGCCATTGTCTAGTTTTGACGGAGTATATCTTCAAACTCTGCAGCTCCTTTGGATGCTAAAAGCATTTGGTTTTGTATTATGACTGAATGAAGGCAAAGTCTGTATTACTGGTAATAAAGTGAACTGAGAAAACCCACATAGACTTCAGAGCTGAAGAGCCTGGTGAGCTGCTGATTAGGAAATTAAGAGTGAATTACAAATTTTTTATAGTCGCCCTAGAAATCAAAAAAACAATATTTCTAGATTTCCTGGACAGTGCCAAATTCACCTAGTTTTCATAAGACAATACTTAATTTCTAGAGGATAGATTTGCCTTTTCATTTTATACTCCAGGTTCTCAAACACTTGATTTTCTTCCATATCTCATCTGTCTGTTGATACAGTAGCCATTGTGGTACAGTGAAATATGTGGAATTTTTTTTTGTCTATTTTATCTTCCTGATACTTTTGTCCTATACTGTTATCTTAAGACTGTGTGCAGTTCGTTCTGATACATGCTTGTGCAGTGGAGCCATTATACTGGTACAGAACAGAAGAGCTATGATTCTTTTTGTATAATATGACAAAGCACATTTATCTCTTGTTTATATTGCCCCACAGCTAGCTTTAGGGAAACATCCCTCTATCAGTTGTTCATGTGCCCTCAGTATTTTTTCTCCTTCTTCTTACAATATGGTATGTGATAGAACAACTGTAATTTGTGCTAGAATGTATTTAACTTCACTGCAATATAGTATTTGTGTATGTTTCAATTTTATGACTGAAATAATAGTAGATGCTGCTTAATGGTGAAAACACCGAGCTCTGTTGCTGACTAATTTAAAGTAGTTCTGTGGAAGCAATTTTTTGATTGTTGACTCAAACTAAGCTCAACGCTATTATCCTTCCCCATCTTAATAAAATACTAATGTTGCTACTATGCTTCTGGAAATCTTTCTGGATAGTGCAATTTAAAATGCTGTATTAGAGTGAATAAGACATACAATAATGAATCAAAATCAGATCTTAACTGACAATACCTTACAGTTTCTATGCAGTGGGTGTCAAAGAGTTCTGAAGAAAGCTTGTCTACAGTGGAATTTATTAGGAATTCACGGAAATGACTTCACTAAGAGGCTGACATTTTTTTGGAAACTGAAAGTGAATTAGATTCTTTTATAAATTTTATCACAGATTAATATTGACACAAAGGGTTGTCTTCCATTATTAGCTTTATCAATGCAATAACATTTTTGATAGAGAAAATGAGGAGTCATTTTTTCTGTCTTTATGAGCGAGAAAAAATAAGTTAGTCTCCTACAATCCCCAAAATAAAAAAAAAAAAAGAAAATATTGCTGTATGTTTCATAGCAGACAATGAGCTCTTAAGCTTTCTGAAACAATCACAATCCAGAAACCTGTCCATATTCATTTTCTTTTTTCTGTCCAACATGAAGAGAAACAGGAAAAGTAAGTTTGCTTTTATGGTGTGGATCCTGCAGTTTTGGAACTCCTTTGTATGCTCATTTGTTCTCTCTGAATCATTCATGCAAACAGGTGGGGAGCGCTTTCTTTTCTTACAGTTTTTGGATTGAATTCAAGACTCCAGGAAACTCAAGTCTTCCGTGCTGGTGTACTTTCAAAGTAGCTCAGCATAGCTCTGTGGAACTGCGCAGAAGTAAACCTGAAGCATGAGTTGCACACTCTTCCAATGATATTCAAAACTACTTCTAATACATTTCAAGACTCAAAGATTTAAAGCAATCAGAGATCATTGTGATCATTTTTGTTGAAGCAGATGACGTCTTTAATAAGACTACACTCTCATGCACTTTTTATCCTGTATTTTTTTCATGTAAATTACCAGTTTACATTTGATTTAGGGCAAATCATTTAGACCAATGTCCTCTCTTGACTCAGAGATTCCCAATGACAGAGAATTGTCTCCAAAACACAGTCTTATTTTTCTAAGGGAAGAGTTGAAGGGAGGAAGCATATACACATCAGTAAATGAAGTGTTGCCCAGCTGAGTGCTACTTAGGCAGTTTGACAAAGACTGATCTCAAAATTTGGCTAAAATAGGTTTGACAGCCTTGTTTTTCACAGAACTTTTCAGCTCCCAGGACCTCAGTCCAGTTTTATCCTGCACCAAGTGAAGGTAGGTCAGATCAAGACAAAATAGTGCCTGTAGGTGAAAATAGGGAGAAAAGCCACTCACTGTGTTGGGAGTCATTTTGGTTGCATGTAACCAGATGTATTTTGACCATGTTGGAGCTGTACAATGGTTACTTCAGCACATTCATTTAGGCTTTGTGTTATATTGAACTTTGCTGTAACCATTGCTTATCAAAAGGCTTAAATGATTTTGTGTTTTGTCTTACAATTTGTAAAACACTTAATCCAATAGATAATGACTATGCTATTTATGTACATACATCAAGCTAGAATCCTGATTTGAAGCAGCTTGTCATGGCTCACATAAATTCATTGCATTTGCACTGATTATACACTAGCTGAGGAAATTCAAGGTGTTTTCTTTCTGTGATCACTACCACAGATATTATCTGAACTTATAAATATTAACAGGAGTTCATAATGCAAATTCTGTACACTTTCAGAACAACAACATTAAAATACCCTAGATTGTCAGGTAGTAGAAGCAGATTTCAGTGTGTCTGACCTATAAGATCGGCTACTCAATTAAACTTTATCCACGGAACAATTCCTTTGCAGATATTCACAAAACTTCCCACGTTGTTCTCAAAGCAAAAAGTAAAACCTTTGCTCAGCTTGCCCTAAAGTCTACTGGAAGTAATGATTATGTCTTTGTTGTGCAACCCATTAAACCTAGTGGTCCTGGGAGATGACCCACCTTGGTAATATCAATCTGCTTTGACAGTCTACTTTTCTATGAGAGAACCAAGGGGAAAATTCCATGGGCTTGTAATGAGTCTTTTTAACTTCTTAACTACAACAGGTGGGTTTTTTTTGTCTGTTTGTTTATTTTTTGTTGGTGGTTGTATTTTTTTTAATTTTATTTTTTTTAGTGGGAGGGGGGTGGTTGCATGTTAAATAAAAACAGATTTGCAGAGTTAGCTTCTTGCTCAGAAGTTTAAAAATTAGAGGCACTGAAAATATATTTGTGCTGGTTCACACCCTGGAAAATAAAGGGTTAGGGTAGAGACACCTGAGAAACCTGGTCAGAGCCAGAATTGTAAATGAATAGGTAAATATATTGGTCTAAGGACACTTCCCTTATGTAAAGAGCAATGACTGTTTTACACTTTACAGCTCCAACATATAAGATTAGCCAGGAAAAATCCCATTAAAATCTTAAATACACAACAAGCCCTAGCCACTGTCTAGGGCAATGCATAACAAAGCTCAGTATTTAATAACCCAGGATGGCAGGTTAAATGCTAAGAGAGGGTGGAGGCTAGAGCTTATGGCACTGATGAATATTTTAAGTGCCCACACTCTTGGTGCACAAATTCAATCCCTCTTCAATTTGACATATTTGAAAACAAGGCGCTTAGATCTCAAAGCCACATTTTGTAGTGTGAAAGCTGTGTTTGTTGAAATGCTGGAAGTCTGAAACAATGCTTTTGTTGGCAGCCTTCTTGACACATGCTGATTTAAACCAGGGAAGAAATGGTGTGATAGTCTGTTTTGGAGAAACAGCTCCAGATAAAGATCTCCTCTGCATTGCTTTTTCTCTTTGTCCCTGAAAACACAAAGGATAAAGCTACACTTGATGGAAGTGCTGCCTCAGAATATGCCCTGGCAGGCATTCTGAGAATTTTCTGGTGTCCCCCTCATGGGAATTTTGGGAGAGAAGTGAAGAAAAGTGGAAGGAAGTATCCTGTAGACTGGCAATGTTGCATCTTAAGCTCTGGCCATGATCACAAAAGAGATTTGTGTATGGCATACTGTTTCTTGAGGGTACCGCAGCACTGGTTAAGATGAGCTAAAAGAGCACCTTCTGGAAATGCAATTGAGAGGGCCAAACTGATCTGAAAGTGTTATGAACAGGCCTTTTTGTTCATGTGTCTCTACCATAACCTGCAAGTTGCAATTAATAATGTATATATGTAGTCATGCAGCCTACTGGCAATTGCTCCTCATGTCCCCAGCGCTTTGGGTCTCATTAATATATCCTTGACTGCTTTATTTGAGGATAACTATAAGTCTGATCATGATTTCAGACACTCTACTGTTGCCAGCAGGAAATGTAATTGTAGTAAGAACCACTGGTAGTTACAGGTTGAAGTCTAATTTGGTAGTTTTTCTAACAAGGATGAAGCTGCAGTATAAATTCCTGGTAGGTTGCATCCATTAGATTGTGTGGTACTGCTTTGGAAGCATAAGAGTCTCAAATTTATTCAGTGGTAAACAAGGAATAACTGAATGGAACTTAATATGATGCTGTTTTACTAACATGCTAACTGGAAATTATAGCAAACTGTATGCCACTTTCCTGGCTGATTTTTGGTACCTAATTTCCTCTGAATTTCCTATGTTCCTTCCACCAACCACAAATCAACAGTTCAAATAATCTTTATGATCTGGTCTTAATTTTAGATATTTTTTCAGCTTATCTGGATAATTTTGATGTCAATTCTTTTTTTTTTTTTTTTTTTTTTTTTTTCCAGTGTACCTGTTTACCGTCCAAGGTTGGTATCATCAAGAAATACCATTATCCAAATCATGAAGAAAACACTGAATGGAACTATGTCCAGAACAGATACCAATTTATAAGTTTGTACAAAGAGCTATAATGATTTAATATCAAAAATGAAAATTAGTTCTATACTTCTAAGATAAGCATTCCGGCTTTACATATAACTATGTAAATTTGCAGATACATTTAATAGTGTTATTAGTAATACTTTATTACTAATATATTCTTAGTAACTCATAAATTTTCTATATTGTTTTAATAAACAATGAATTTACAGAGTTCTGGTCTTAGCGATTTCCCATTCTGTTAGTTATTAGTGGAAAATCTGCTGTTTGACTACATCAGTATTTTACATTGGAGTGAAGGGGAGATTCTTACCATGACAGTATCGTAAAAGAAAATATTTAGTAAGCAAACAGATATAGAGAATGCACAGTACTGCCAAAAAGTTGTTCTCTGTGGTGCCAAAACACTAAAGAAACAACTTTGAGCCAAGCATCTGTGAAAACAAAGACTCATCTATTCAAACCATTATCTAGAAGAACAGTAACAATAGCAAAGAATACCATTTGTTGGTTGGTTTCCATCCAGAAGTGTATGTTTAATTCTAAGCTGTGCTGTGTAGACAAGAAGCTGAAAGGAAATTTCTAATTTTCTGGAAGAAAATAAGTACAGAACACCCACTTCATTTTACCCCAAATAAATACCACACCTCCTCTTAATAATAACCATATAGCCCATAAACATACAGGTTCCAAATCTGAAATTCTTCAGCTAAAATTTCACTGGTGTGAAGTATTACAATGTCAAATGCATTTGTTTCTGCTATTATTGCCAAAATAAAATTAAAAAATAAAAATAAAATAAAATAAAATAAAATAAAATAAAATAAAATAAAATAAAATTAAATAAAATTAAATTAAATTAAGTAAGTTTTACTTGAAGGAATTTCCTAGTAAATCTAATGCAAATAGAAGAATCATTTTTTCCTGGAGGTTAAATATACTGAGCTGAATGTAAGAGTCAGCCAGTGTATATGCAGAGCTCGCCAATTTACATTTGGCTTCTTTTATGTGATATGAAAGACAAATGATATTGTCTCTGTCACAGGTACTTGGAAAAAATCTTGAACATCACTATGAACTTCTTTCTTGGCTGACTAGATGTGGAGCAACACACCTGAAAGATGTTCTGGCTGATAGCTAAGAAGAGGTGCAGCAAAGGTAAGGAAATAAACAGAGCCCATGGAAATCTGTCTTGCCACTGCATGTGCCCCATGTTCTCTTCGTAATTACATTCACTTGCAGATCAACACCTTTCACTCAGGAAATTTAAGTCTATTTTGAATCAAAATACAGTAGTCAGGGTAAGACCTGGTATTGAGACATTGTTCAAGCATCCAGGGATGAAGTTAGGAAAGCTAAAGTCCAAATAGAATTGAATCTGGCCAGGAATGCAAAAGACAACAAGAAGGGCTTCTCTAAGATATTGGTGACAAAAGGAAGACTAGGGAAAATGTGGGCCTATTGCTGAATGACCTGATTACACAGGACATGGAACAGGCTGAGATACTGAATTCTTTTTTTTCCTCCATCTTTACTAGGAAGACTAGTCCTCGGGAATCCTAAGTCCTAGAAACCAGGGGGAAGAGCGGGACCAAGGAAGATATGTCCTCATCAGAAGACGATCAGGTTATGTGGTTATTCTGTCTCGGTTTTCAGTAAAATCTACTGTTGAAACAATAGAATATATTGGTCCTGTAGTTAATTATATCAGACATCTGTGTAAGTATCCCAAGACTTCTGATTGAAGCTGGGCTGTTTGAAATCATGACTACCTGGAGTGTGCATGTTCCTGTTGACAATATTATGCATTTTCATTACGTGGGAAAGTAATCCTTTAAATTCAGAAAATACTCTTGTGCTGTCCCAGTGAAATTCAGTGCAAATCAAGCCTTGTTCATAGATCCATTTTCTACCTGTTTGGCTGATGAGTGTGGAGTATGTCTCCTAGCAGGGATACATGGAGATATCAAGACTCTTTACAACTGGGGGAAGTCAGAGCCTCTCTTTAACTGCTTTTCTGTACTGGCAGTGAGTGAAGTAGGGATTCAAGGAGCGAAGTTTGTGTGAATAGAATGGTGATGAGGGTGGTTTGGATGAACATGCTCTTTCTGTTCAAAAAAGGTAATTTTTCTAGTTAGTAGGCTCGGAAAATGAGGGAGGAGGGTTTTGACACTTCTCACCATAACGCATTTCATTTTCAAATACCATTTACAGAGGGAATTCTGCATTCTCATAAACTTAATGATTGATAGTCATGGCTAGACGTGCTTATTCCAACAATTGTTTGTTTCAATGTACAGCTGCCAGGTTGCCTATTTCTATCTAACATCTTTAGGAATTATAGAGTATTTGTCTACTTGTGTCCCACGTGCCTGGTGACAGGACGAGGGGGAATGGGCTGAAGTTGCACCAGGGGAGGTTTGGGTTGGATATTAGGAAGAACTTCTTTACTGAAAGGGTTGTTAGGAATTGGAATAGGCTGCCCAGGGAAGTGGTTCAGTCACCATCCCTGGAGGTCTTTAAAAGACATTTAGATGTAGAGCTTAGTGATATGGTTTAGTGGAGGACTTGTTAGTGATAGGTCAGAGGTTGGACTAGGTGATCTTGGAGGTCTCTTCCAACCTAGATGATTCTGTGATTCTGTGATCCTGTGTTTGTTTAAGTCTCTCTATTTGTTCAAGGTCCCAGCTTGGAAATTTCATTTGTACAGAAAATAATGCCTACCTAACCATGGAAAAATTCTAGTTTGAATTACTAATTACTGGGAAAACAGGGAAAAGTGGTGCTTTCCTTTCCACACTATAATGCCATCTAGGGATTATATAAAAGAGTCATGTTTATTCCTGTTTTGAGAGGGAAACAGGATTCACCAGTAAAATCCAACTAGAAGCAAATAGAGGAGCCCAGTGGAGATTTCCAAGGCAAAAGGTGAATTGCCTGAAAGTGCTGCATCACTACACTAAAGGATAGAGATGATGAGTAGTTAGTGCTTGCAGTGAGGCACCTCAGTCTCTTGCAGCACATAGCAACCAGCAGTGCAAAAGGTTGGAAGGAGAGTTCTGGTATCCCAGAGGCTGAAGCAAACAAGAAGGGCTGCCAGGAGGCATATCAGTCATGCAGATCTCTTGCCGGAGGAGGAGAAAATCACCTTTGTCTCAAACAAGATGGAAGGAAAACACAAAACTTTAGGGAAAAGGAAGTTATCACATCTTATTTTTCATATGAATGTGAGGGATGGAAGTTGTTTTTTCTGCAGGGCTCTTAGTTCCTGTTTTCATCTGCTGTTTGACTCTTAGCTGGCTGAATCAAGGAAGGCAGTGCCATGGACTAGCCAACAATGGATTTTTCTGCCACCTTAGGCCCTCTGGCTCCTTTGCAAAATTGTTTCCTGTGACATTTGGTAATCTCATTTAATATCCTGGTAACCAGCCTTCCAGAAGTATCTGACCACTCTGCAGATAGCAAGGCAAGAGTCTGCTTGAGACAGAAACCTTTGAAAAGCTTGGGTCTCTGGAACCATTTCAACCTCTGCTGAATATTTGTAGAGAGTGACTTCGAGGAACTCCTGCTGACAATGTTTAATTTGGTTTATAACTGTGTAAGCATATAGCCTTTAAAAATAAAATAAAGGTATTTATAACTTAGGTCATTTGGAAAGACTGAAAAAGCCTCCTTTAAAGGAAAAAAAAATATAGATATCAAAAAAAAACAAACCCCTAAAGAAATTCAAACTAGGACTTGAAGTACAGCTCAGCTTAACTTGCATGTTAGACCTTGCCAAGTAACTGTTGGCCAATTCAGGTTTGTTGTGAATGGACATAAATCCATTGACTTTGTTTTAAAAGCACCTAGAACTAGGTTTACATTTAGCCTACTTTGTAACAGGGAATAATTATTATACCTGCATACAGACAATTGTTAAACTATTCAAAGAATTATAATATTTCCTTTAACCCAAATTCAGTGAATGCGACACCTGCCTATAAAAAAAACGTATTTCTTATATGATCTTCCTAAACTGGGGATCACATTGGACACCTAAGCAAGGACAAAGGTTGTTCTACATTTTGGTCTCATACTTAGGCCTTTGAAATATTTAAGGCTAAACCAGGATTCTGTGAGAGCATTTCTTGCTGTCTGTCCATGAAAAGTAAATTTAAGCCAATGAGAGTATCTCTAAGCCTGTGACAGTCCTGCGATCTGGTAATACTGTTCTGGTATAAATTGTCCCTAAACCCCTGAAATTTGACATAAATAGGTTTTAAATTAATATTTACATCAAATATCATAGGAAGCCACTGTCTGGAAGCACTTGCCTAGAAAATTTCTGTGCTGTTACCAAAAACTGCTACCATTTATGGAGACGAATTCTTGAGTATTGTAAACCAGCCCTACTTACTTAAATCTAGCTCTACCGATTTAATTAAATTATGAGTCTAGTCCATGCAGTACGGTAACAGAGGTGCACACAACCCCTACAGCTAGCCTTTAGAAGAGATGCTAAAGTAGGGTTCTCTGCCATACATTGTGACAATTAATTTGAATCGCCCCCAGGACATTACATTGAATGTACCCTGGAACATTAACACTGAAATGCTGATTTACATCTTCTCAAAGCCTGAGCAAGTTTGGATCTGGGTCCCACTCTTTTCTCTTACCACTGGTTACAGATTGGGCTTTGCTTTCTCCAATTTTATGTCAGGCAGTCTGTTGCTTTAAAATACATAGCTCAGATTATATGTCTAGAAAAAGTGAAGTGTTAGGAATTCAGGAAAGATGGCACACTACAGGAACAATGAATCGAGAAATACAGGAGGGGAAGGAGCCAGGTACACTACAGCCAGTCTTGGAGTACTGTGGAAGTACTGTGTTGCTGTGGAAGGAGGTACAAAGAGATGAGCAGATAGAAAGCAGCTGAACTGCTGTCTTATCTATCTATCTATCTATCTATTTCAATACAAAAGTCTGCTCTGCTGGACGTGTAATTATTAGGCAAAAGATTCCTCTCTGCCACAAAAGTCTCACAACCAAAGAGCAAAACAACAGACAGCAAAGTAGGCTGTGGGTGGCACGTAAGTAATAGCATACAGGAAACCAGATAGCGGTCTTGGAAATAAGTGCAAATGCCAGAATGCATTGAAGTAGGGTATAGTGCAGCTGTTCCCTGGAATATACACAGAGAATTCTTTGAGTAAATATTAGCAAAGAATTACCACAGATGTTTATCCAGGGCCAATGAAAATGGACATGTGTGTGAAATCAGCTGATCTACTCAGCCACTACACTGTTCTCTGGAAAGAGCAAGTGCAAGACTGAAATGCTGAAACACCCTGCCTCAGCCTGTTCCGCCAGGCTCACAGAATTGCATAAGACACTCATAAAAGGAGAAACTCATGAAACTGCGTGCAAAATGAGAATACCCTGCAGGAAAAACATCTGCCCCCACTGAGCATTTACCTCCAAGAACCAAAAGTTCTGGTGTTAGGGAGGTTTTTATGATTCATTTATAAAGCTCAGTGAATTATTAATGCATTAGCAGGGTGGTATAACTCCAAATGATTTTTTTTTTGCCCTTCACAAGTATACATCTTCGTATTTTGCAAAATTACTGATCTTTTGCTAGCAATCAACTACATTTCTTACCTACCTGAGGTTAGTATTCAGCTAGTTGCCTCCTGGAAACTAGGCATAAGCATTGCATATTACATTTGTGTGTTCTTTTGTGGAGTCCACTTTGAAAGCATATTTCTCATTAGAAAGAAAAAAAAAAGATATTTCACAATAAAGTACACAGGGCAATGTTTAGAGTTCTCAATATATAATGTACAGTACAAATGTATCAGTCAAGAACTGTCACGTATCTAAGCTTATCAACTCTCTACCCCTCTTCCCCTGTTTTCCTTCCTGGCCCCCAGATCACATCACGGTATCTTCAGGCAACACTTTTCATTCCCCCTCCTAGTCTGGAATTTTTGTGACAGTAACTCTTGACAGAGTCTTAGCACACCTAACTTTAGTTTGAATCCTGCACTCAGCTCTGTCAGGCGCAATGACTGTTTACCAGTAACCACTCAGCTGTCATAATACCATTTGACAGTAAAGACTATTTATGAGAACAGCTTATAAAGAAATAATTCACATCCACCTTTATACAGAGATAAAGTCAGAGGTCACCAATTAACCATCTGGGATCCTTGTTTGTCTCAGTGGCTTCTGGAAATAAAGTTATACCAATTGTAGGTTTAAAGAACAGTCCCTGCTCCATGTCAGCCCAAGGTCTTTGTCCTCCTATTAGTTCTGTGCATGTATGGATGGGTGGTGGATCATATGCAGATCTCTGGAAGGAAGCAGAGCATCTCCAAGTATTTCATACCATTGGAAATTTACAGTAATTACACCTCGTTAATGCTTCATAGAATGAAAAGATGCATAAAACTTAACAGATGTAACACGCTCCAGTTTAACTATGTCTGAAGTCCCTGAGTCTTCCAGCCAGCAGTTCCCCTAAAATTCAGATTCAAAACCCAAAGCTACTGGATAATACAGTTTTACCTTTTCAAGAATGCCAGGTTGAGCTGTATTTCTGTACTCACCTTGCAGAGGAACAGAGGCAACACTTTAGCCTGTTGCCTGGGACAGTATCTAGTGATGGATTCCTGCTGGTTGTGGAACTCACCCATAGCAGCTCCTTGTCTGGGCCTGCTCTTTGGATTTTGTGTGTATAGCCAGGAAGAAGGGATATCAGCATCACCAGCAGCAGGAAAGGAAAAAGCAGAAAAAATCTTGAAGCATGCAGGCCCTCCACTGAGCAGTTGTTTTTGCTGATTTACTAAAATATGGCCAGAGGATTTTGGCACAGCTAGTGTGATTTTCTGGAACTCTGAAAAGATGCTGCCTACCAGCTATAGTTATTGCACCTGATTTGGGGGAATAAGCTGATTATTTGCTCATTTGCATATCAGAATAGCAGCCAAAACTAGAAGAAATATTAAGCCACGGCAGTAAGGACACTTCATAGATAATTGTAGGATGTGGTATATGCTCCCAACATGTAGAATAAAGGTGCCAAAATAGGTTACTATGGCTCTGCATACTTTATATCCTAATAGCATATTTGTTAGCATACAGAGGCCTAACATCTTTTACTAATGCCTGTTATTTAGAAAACAGATAGACCATTTTTAATAGCTAATAAAACAAAAGCAACTTCATTTACTCTTTCTTTCTATACACTAACGCATTAGAAGATAGAGCTCATGTTCTCTATCTTGCCAATACAAATGCCAGCGATATATGGAAACGTAAAGAGAGTAGTACGTTCCTTTAAAAAGAACACAAGAAAGATGGGACTTACAAGGAAAAGGGAAATAAAACAATTGTCATTAGTTGAGAAAATATCAAGCAGCAAGTTGCCTGGCTTAAAATATATTAGAAAACAGAAATTCATACATTTTTAAAGAAAAAATATGGACAGAGGAAAGAAAAATTTGTTATCCTCTGTTCACCTCTGCAATACTTTTCCCTTAAAGCTCTGTTCATTTTAAGGTATGAACCACTGTTGTATGAAAATTTGTACAGTGAGTAGAAAATGTGATGTAAAATCACCTGTCCACTGGATATGTAACAAAGACATGTAAGGGGTGTCAAATAAACAACTTCAGTACATTCTTCTTCATCTCTTTTCAGATCTTTATGAAAATGGGAAAAAAAGTCATTTTTCTTTTTTTTTTTCACATCCATTGTAGTAATTTCCTTTTTTTTTAAAGTGAATTATCATTTACTCAAAGAAAACCATTTTTTACTTTAAATTAAATTCAATGGGATATCCTTTTACTATCATATTATTTACTATATCTAGAAAAGTAAAAGAAGTATATTTTTTTCCTGATGTAATCTATTTTTTTGTCTTTTGACCGTGTCCCTGAGATGATGTTCCTACAATATGTCTGTGGTAAATCACCAGAGTGAGAAAGGAGCATTAGATCTTTCAAGTGAATGTAGTCAAATTTATCTTACACCCTCTGTGATCTGATAACAACAAATTTAACATGCAAACCTTTGCAGAGACATATACATGCAGGTAATTTATTTATTTCTAGACTAGAACAAATATTGTCAGAAGAAACACCATACTTGTGGGTAATGCCCCACTACACTGATGACAGACCGGTGTCCTAACTAGAGCTTGTGTGTACGTACAAGGCTTAGCTCCATATTTCCAGCAGTGTAATGAGTTTTTTTCCTCCTACATTAAAATTGATTGAGTCAAAGGAACAGCACTGAGCTGCCTGAATCAAACATCAGAAGTTACTTCTGAATGCTCTTGCAATGATGTTTACTACAGAAATGGTAATTTCAGGTGCCCTGAACGTGTACTGCACATTCCAGTCAGATATTAGGTGGCCCAAATATCCTCCTGGGGGTTCTCTCTCCATTCTTAATACAGCAGGACCAAGAAGCCTTAAATCCAGCTGCTGTATTTAGGAGGCTGTTACATGTCTTTAGATCTCTAGGTTTTTCACATCCTGCATGTAATATCTGATTCCATTTTGGGTAGAATGAAGTAAGTTAGGTGTGAGAAGTATTTTTAGACCAATGTAAACCAGAATGCATGTGAAATCCCTTCTGTAAACTACTTTTTGGAAAATCATCCATCCAGTTATATAGCTGTTAGAGTTTTTGACATGATATCTATACCAAAAACATCCTACATTTTGGAATGACTATCATCTCATCTTTTTTTTCTATATAGAGAAAAGTTTAAGAATGTAGCAAGTAGTCTTTTTGTAATCACAATGATGTGAAGACACATGTAGGGCAAAGTTTGTAGGGAAAGATGGAAAATGGATGAAAATTCTTAAGCTAGATAATTCTCTCTCTAGCTGGGAGAAGATTGGATACCTGCAGCTTCCTAAGTTGCGTATAATAACTTTCTGCTTCCACTCTGATTCTTTAGCCTGGAGGTCCAATCAGAAAAAAAGGATATTGAGTCTGAAATGTATCATAGAAATTCACCAGAGGGAAAGCTTCAACATCAGCACCAGCAAACAAAGACATTACAGGTCGATTTCCTCAGACCCTGTGTTGCCCACCCACCCTCCACCCCCAAACTTTTTTTCATACAGATTTGGGGTGAACATTTCCTCCAAGCACCTTTTACTTTTTTCTTTTTTTGATCAGAAAGGTAAATCTGGGTTTAATCCATCTCTAATTATGTTCGATAACTTGCCAAGGAGAAGCTACAACTGTACATTTTGTGAGGAAGGTGGACCAGCATTTCTATCTGTTTGCACCCAAAGGCTTGTGTCCTCCTGATACCCTTGGCTGAGGACTGCTAAAGGAAGTCTGTGAAGGAAAGTCTTCTCTTATCGCTTGGCATTTCAGACTTGCTAATCTGATTTCAAAGTAAAACTGTTTATAGGAGTTCCTGGTTCAGATCCTCTTCCTTGCTGAAGTTGATGTCAAAGCATGCACAACATCAGTAACTGGATGAGCAAGTCAAGCTTGCTGCATTCAGACCCAGATATGCTAACAATTTACTGATTTAGTAGTTAATAACTAAATAACAACCCATGCAAAGTTAAGAAAATCTGGCTTCCTCCTAGTCTGATGCCAAAGAACAAGTCCAGGTGATGTCCGAACTCTGTGGAAATGATTGTATTTACCTGATGCCCTGATGGCTAGATGAGCAGATAAAAAAAATGTGTTTTCTCCCCTCCAACTCCCCATCCTTTTACTTCCCATTGCTACTCAAGCAGTTTTATTACCCGTACAGTGTGTCTCTTGCAGCATGGTCTGACTGGGCAAGTGATATGGTAAAAGAGAAGGATATCACAGGCTATTCAGCCTTTTCTAGGTAGCAAGGCAGAAGTACCATCAGTAGTAGTGTTCACCTGGACGCATCAGAGAAAGTACCTGTTAGTCAAAACTGTGTTGAGAGGGAAGAATCTAAACTGTACACTTCAAAGGACCAAATGGTTATAGTTAGAGCTATGTGTTGATAAGGCCACACCTTGGACAGAATAGTCAACATTTTCCAGATGTTTAATTTGTGCCCCAAATCAGGTGTCCAGTTCAGTTTTTAATAGTCTATATTCCTGACAACACACAATATGGATTGCAGAAAATACACGCAGTCAGTAAGAATTTTTATGTTGATTCCCCTGGGGATCCCCATCAGCAGACAGCTCCGATCACTCAGGGTTAACAAGGAGGTGGAAATCTTTTGGGAGACCACAGGGCTCTATTCCACATGGCTGTTGGCAGCACTCAGAGCCCCTGGGGTCAGTTGGTCAGCGTGTCTGTGCTCATGGCCATTGGCAAGCCATACTCCTTCCTGGTAAAGCTGACTGTACATCAGTTGCCTGCAGAAAAAGTACATGTGACCCCGGAGGTGGGCCATTTGCATCCTGTTGGCACGGTCCACAATCAGGGCTGTTTCAGTTTGGCTCCTTTCCCTTGGAGAGACGAGGAGCAGCTGTGCAGGAAATAAGCAATGCCCACACCACCGAATGCTTCCTCCTGCACAAATGGTGAGCTGCACAGCTTGGGTAAAGGCATGCACAGTAGGGCTGGAATCAATTCTACTCATGTGCATGGCCACATGACACCAAATGAGGGCTGCCACAACTTGTGGGCAGTCTAGAGACATCCCATAGCTGAGATCTAGCCTCCACTGCTGCCAGTATTGCAGAGGCCTGGGAATGGCAACTTGACATGTCCATCTCTTGGGCAGCAGCCCCACAGAGCAAGTAAAACAGGGGCTGCTTTTCTTGCATGAAAACTTCAAGAGGTTTATTTTTCAGAGTTGGTTCCAGTTTTCTACCAAAATAGCAAAAAAAAATCAGTTGCTGAAAAGTTTTAACCTTTAATTTCATTATAAAAAGCTTTTAATCCCTTTTCCACAGGTTATTCTAAAATGAGCCGTATGTGAGGTTGTTCCTTTAATTGTTCTTTCATTTGCCACTACAGTTTATCAGAACTTTCAAAAAGGGAAATGAAAATCCTTTTGTGCCACATCATTATTCCAACACAGAGCGAGAAGGTAATGGGATATAAACCCAAAATTACAGAAGAAATGTAAGTAAAAGAACCTCTCTCTTCTTATTATAATTGTTTTAAAGAGGGAAAGAAGGGTTTGGAGATAGGGAAAGGAAAGAAGTCAAAGGAGGAAATAAAAATCTGATCATCTGAAATATACAAAAGAATATTTTCTGAGCATGCTTGAAGGAATTAAAGTATGTTGGACTTCAGTATAAAACAATTTCAAATGTCTATGTCTGTGCATGTGTGTATGTATGTATTGAACTGTAGAGATGAGTAAAGTATTTGCCTTTAGAAAATACTTTATCCAATGTGTGAGAAGCCAGGTTTTAGCTGTGTGATAATTACAAAGGAGAGTGAAATTAGTCTGTGGACATACACACCATGCTCCGCCTTCACAGTTGAAGGCATCGTCTAAACAATCTCTGTGGCCAAGGCTAGTTTCCTCTGGAGCAGACTGGCCATATTCATGTTGGGAAGCTCTTGACCTGGATTTGCTCTGGGCGCCTTGTGAGGTTTCTGTGGCCCTAAGACATATTAATTCTCTGTTTGGCTTGGGCCTTTCTCAGTCTAAAATGCACAAATCAATGAGAGGAGAGCCAAACAGCTGAGCTGTGAATCTCAGGCGTGGCACTAGGAGATCTGACGATTCAAGTCCTAGTTGGATAATGCTAAAGAACCATGTAGAGCACAGAGAGCTGGTCTTAACATGGGCACCTCCATTCCACCTTGGGAGGGAAACTCCCAAAGGGAAGTATCCCTCTAATCCAAGTTTCACCCTGGGTGGAGTTAGTTTCTGAAAAGAGGCTGGGAGTAAACTGGCATACATGCAGTGTGAGCAAGTGATCAAAACCACGTCTCAGGAGTGAATATGAGGGTGTAGAAACTCAATTAGGTTTATTGTAAATGAAGACCTAACTAACATCTAACTTCTCATATTCACGGCACCAGGGATTTGGACAAATTAGACTTAAAATAATTTTTCAGCATTAACTTTGTTCCTTTGTTTCTGCACTGACTTCTCTGGTAAACTGCCCGCAGGCCAATTTTTGTTTGCCTGCAGAGCCCTATTAGTCTTGGGACTGAACTGCTGTTAAGGACTTTTCAAAGCCAAGGGTGGATTTTGTCCAGGTAACAAACACACTGAGCCATTAAAAGCAGTCTTCTTTAAAGTAGTAAGTATCTCTCTACCTGGAAATCCCCATTTCTTTTTGGTCAAAGTATGAGCAAATATTTGAAGCAACACGGAAATGAGATCCTACATATTTTTTATGGCAACTTGTTGCTCTGAGCAAAAACATAGCATTCATTAGTAATGAAACATATGCTTCCTTACTTGTAAAAGGTTGGGTAGTTTTCATTAAATGCATGAGACACAAGGTAGCATATGAGATTGGTTTTGTGAGATTCAATTTGCTTTACAGCACACATATCAGTGGATTTTTCTAGTAGCTGTAGATATGGTAGAACATGCCAACTCAGTAATGCAGCAGTTTTCAAAATACCAGGTTGTCACTCACAGCTTCTCCTCTACTGAGACATTAGCTTTCTTCTTTTGTTTCTTAGCTTGAGTTCTCTTCTTTAATTTACCTGCAAGTTGAAAATAAGCATTCTGGGGAGAAAATTATTTTAGAATTTTATAAAATTATTTAGAATTAAGTAGAAACAGTGTGGTTGAACTATTTTTTACTTGTCTGATTTGGGATATTTTGCACCAGGATGTTGAATTTGTTAGACCACTATAACATCTCCCATGAACCTAACACTTTAGGTTTTCATTTACACCAAACAACAGAAAAAGATACTCCAAATTCTTTTTATTCCCCTGTAATGTTAATGTGGAAAAATTAGGCTTAAAGAATGAATATTATTGGTGTAAGAGAAGGGAAAGCTATTACTTGCCAACTTGCTTTCGATCAATAATTGTAATTTCATTTTTTTGAATTTTATTGATTTAGATTTTATTTATATTTTCATGTGGTAATTACAATAGACTATGGATACTGTTGAAGTTCTGTCAGGGATTACAGAAGAGGTTTCCCACAGTGTAAAGGGAGTGGACTTCTACTTACCATGAGAATTCAAACTCAGCAGATTGTCAGCACCAAGCCTTTTTTTCCTGATATAAATGCCCAAGTCAAAGTGGATTTCAGAGCCCATGGAAACTCACTGGAAGGTATTAGGAGCTTGTACAGAAGTTAGAAGGCAGGATTCTTCCTCTTGCTGCAATATGTTGGGAGGTCATCAAATGTTACTATTCTGAAAAAAAGGTATTGCCTTTTTCATTCTTCAAGAATGTTCCTTTATAATCTTTGGCAAATAAATTAAATAAAAATACCTCCTGAGATATCTATTTAATTACTCTATACTTGTGAGCCAAACTAACAGTACCTTGGGCTCAGAATACAATAAGACAATATAGGTTGCCTTTGTCTACGCCTCTTGAAAACAGGAGCACTAATTTTCCATGGGCTCTGTCAATGCTGGGTCAGAATATACTGGATATGTATGGATGACACAGCATTTTATGGTTATAAATGATGCATTGCGTTACATTTTTCCTTTGTGTTTTTGTATGTTCTTGTGTCTTCTTTTCCAAATAGGGCTGAAAATGCAACCTGTTATCACTCTGGAAAATTAATTGGCTTATTAGCAGGGAGTTGTTACTTGAAATTGAGACCAAATGCTTTCTCTCTTGGCACTTCATTATCTTTTTACATGTGGGAGCGCTGGAGACTGCCAGACACAGCCTGATTTTAAACACCTTTCCTGAGACCCTGGAAGTAGGATTCAGTTGCCCGAATGCAGTGCCACTGAATATGGCCTTGTGACCCTTCAAATAGTCTAAGATGGCTGGGAGGCATGAACAAGGAACTTGTACACTTGTACAGCAGTAGCCACATCCTTGCAGAGGGCACTGGGTGTTTGTATTCGTGTAGTTGTATCCCACTCCTGCTGGTGCTAGTGGAGAAGAGCAGAAATCTGAGTTCGGTATTGTAAATGTTACCCTGGAGGAGCTTGCTTTCCTCCATTGGCCTTAGAGAGCACCTGTTCTTCCAACTCGGGTGGTTGAGTTGCAGCTCTGGAGACAAATTTTGTGACAATTCACTGTTGCTGTGGAGCTGACCACCTGAGAGAAGACAACAAACTTAGAACTTCCTGATGGCTACTGCTGTGAAACCAAGCCACCCACAGCATTGCCTTAGATCACTTTGACTCACTTTGTCCCTCTGTCCCACTGACAGCGGGAAAAGAATTCAAACCTCTGGAAAGAGGAGGTGAAAGAGGGATTGAATGGGTTGTTTGCTTTTGTCTTATTTTAGTATCACCTGTATTAATTTACCACTGCAAGGGTTATTAAGCCAGGCTGTGTAACTTCAAGTCAAGCAATGAGCTCAAAATCTGCCTGAAACTCTCTAAAAATAGAGAACTTTCTTGCCTGTCATCTTTATGCCAGCATTTCTTCCCTGCTGGCATAAAGATGCTATCATAGTAATCTGCTGATTAAGTACCTCTCTCAGGTTCTTAAGATTAGCAGTGTAATCTTCTATATACAGTTGGAGGAACATCATTAAAAATGTGAGCTCCAACGGGGTGGCCTTGGAAACCTGGAAATTAGGTTATTGTATATGACCATATAGAGTTGCCTTTCTGTGCAGCTGTTGGCAAAGTAGTGGAAAGAAGACATTTGCCCTAATAGGAAGCTATTGGACTATGGCATAGGTTTCACTGTACCGCGTAGTAGTCAGGAGATGGTAGATGACAGTCAATGGAATTAAGGCTCAGAGTTGCCTAAGGAAAATAAGACTTTGCATTTCAGTATTAGTTCGTTACGCAGGATAAACCTGCGTAATGTGAGATAATCCAATTCTTATCTGGAAAATATACCATTGGTTTATATCTCAATTACACCAACGAGGTGAACTAATCTTCTTTTAAATTTACTGCTGCACTGGTCTTTAGTATGATGCACTTAACTGGTGATACAATTAACTCCTTTCCATATGCATACATCATGAAATGGAATTGATTTGCAACCTTCCTTAGGTGGCATTATAAGGACAGTGGAGCTGTCAAATTCCCTCTCTCTGTCTCTTTTTTTTTTTTACTACTATATTTGCATAATTTTATGTTAAAAAGCATTTTAAAGGGCTTAAAAGTGAAACAAGATATTTCTAATATACACACAGGATGTTTTAATCAACTGAAGGATTTTGTTTTTTGTTTAAAAAATAGTTTCAGAAATAAAATTATTTGCATGTTGTGATTGGCTTTCAATTTGCATCTGGTAACTGACTTTTGTAACGTACCAACAAATCAAAGTTCCATTCAGCACCTTGGAAATGTGGAAATTAGGTCATTGCACATGACCATATAAAGGGTTACCTTTCTGTGAGGCTGTTGGCAATGTTGTAGGTTGAAGGCAGTTGCCCTAGTAGGAAGCCAATGGACTACAGCATAGTTTGCACTGTACCAGGCAGCAGTCAGAAATTGGTAAATGACAGTCAATGGAACTAAGGCTCAGAAGTGCATTGTTTTTTCTGACTTAAAGCATTAGTAGCTAGATGACAGCACTAGTATGCAAGGTGGTTTATTTATTTATTTGTATATTTGAGTGGATTTTACTAGGATCCTTGTAACTATTGGCTGAATGCCTTGGTTTTGTTAATGGACTCAGTTTCCCAGTGTCTTCATGAGGAAAAGAAGTGAACTTCCATTTTAATTAATAGATAAAAACAAACAAACAAACAAACAAAAACCCACTAGTAAAACACCAAAGAGTTAGACACCTAAGAACTGTAGTAAATCAAAGCAAAAGACTTGCCAGAAGTTCTAAAAGAATTCCGGAACAAAAGCAGGTGTTACCTCAGTCAGATCTCTAATATAAGTCCAGTGCTGACCAGTAGCAATTACGGAGATACAATTTCAGTTAAAAGTGAGATACTTCGTTCACAGTATTCATTTTTCTTCACCTAAACTGGGTGAGTTTGTTGCCAGCTTAACCACACAAAGCTCAGTGTTCAGAGAACAAATTCAGCATAGCTAAATCAAAATCTCAGCTGAGGCTACGCACCAATTGAAAATCAGTAGAACTAGAGTTGCTTATGAGAAATTAGACCATGGTCTCAAAATGTCACACTGCCTTGCCAAGGAAGCAATATCAAATTGTGATTAGCAGAATTACTCTGAACAGTAGCCATAGTTTAAAACGGGGTTAAAACACCTTTTTATGAAGGTCGAAGAGGGCCACAGCATTCACCAGTTACTTTTAAGTAAACTGCACCTACAATACCTTTAGAGTCTATAATGCATAGCATCGCCTTTGTGCTAGATATCCTATTGACTCTGTGTGACTCATATTTTATGACCTCACCAAGGAGATAACACCTTCATTTGATAAAAGGCTACATCAATTAAGAAAAGCTCTGCTGTCTGATAACCTGATTAAGAGCTGAGTACTCAGGGTGGTGTTGTGGGACCTTTCATTTCTAATCGCATCTGGCTTCTTGTTGAGCAGCTTTGTGGAATTATCCAACCTTTGGCAAACTTGCGTATGAAAGATGCTTATTGCACCCAAAGATAATTTATTCTTTATTTGTTCACTTTCCTGCAAGGTGGGGCCCATCTGCTTATAGGGATCAGTTTTCTAAAGACTGGGTATCAGAAGGTTCTTTTTTCCATTTGAGGTTCTTTTTCCACTTGAGTACGCTCAGGGCTTTTCTATTTTTAGAAGTCAAAAAAAGAGAAAAAAAACTAGCACAGAAAATTGAGTTTTAAGGACACAGATTCATGTTTGTATATTATCTGACCAGAAATGTCAGTAATTCGAACAAAATATGAGAAAAAAAATCCAAAATCCAGAAGTGGAAATAAGGTTTTCATTGTTTATGTGATTCAGTAACTGTAGATTGTAAAATCCATTGGTTATTCTCACAATAAGGCCAAACCCTTCCCTCTGTGAAACTCGTCACACACCACTATCAGAAAGTAATGGAAAATTTGATACATATCGTGAGACATGCTATTAAGGTTTATGTTCCCTTTTCCAAGGGTGGAAACATCTATGAAGAAAATGCCTTGTAGTCTACTTCATCGTTTGGTTTTCCTTCTTTTGTTGCTCCCCTTCAGATGTCTAATCTTTGGATCTGTGTTGAACTTCTGCTAACATGACCCTTAACAAAGCACCTGTGTAGGAAAGAGATGTGTCCCTTTTTTCTGTTTCAGTTTAAACAAGAAAAACTTCTGATAGCACTAGTGTAGATAGCAGTGAGGTTTTGCTCCTTGGTAACCTGCAGTGTTTTGTGATGGCAGCAGGACCTCCAGGCAGCTCTGGAAGCCATTGGTGGAGCACTGGGACTCAGGATAAGCCAGTCTCCACCCTGTCTGAAAACACGTGGGCAAAACAGAAAGCACCATGCTACTTTTTTTTTTGTTTTGTTTTGTTTTTTTTAAGGTTCAAACCCATCTGTTTCGAATCTGTTTCTGAGCTTGCTTTTGCTTTTAGGGTGGCTGCGGTTTTATTTGGTCAGCTGAGATGCAGTTTAGAGAGTTTTTCCTCTGATAGCGACCTTGTTCAACTATTTTATAAGCAAATAGACAGCATCCCCCCTCTTAGTCAAAGACTTTGTCCAGCTGAGCCCCTCCCAGGACCTCCCCATTTCAATCCAAGTCCCTGTGTCCTTTCTTAGAGAAAGTGTGGATCAGGTCACGTCCTTTGTTCAAATCAGAGCCTTCTTTTTTCTCTCTGGTCCTTTTCATATTTTCATATTTTCTGAACCACAGATGTGGTTCCAAGAATCAATGTTTAGGTGGAAGATACCTGCAGACATCCAACACTAGTATAGCTTCTTGCACAAAGTCTGCCTTAGTTGGCTCACCTGAGCAGAAAAGCAGTTGTTTACAGACATGTAACAGTTATAACTATGATACAATAATCTTTAAATATTCTGTGTTCATACATCAATCACATCTGAGTAAATGTTTGAACAGTTCATAATTTTACAAGTTTATCCTGTCTTCAGAATAATTTATATGAGAGCCTGAAGGCGGAAAATCAGATACTGCTAACAGGCCTCAAAGGAAGAGTGTGCCAAAAGAGTTTTTGCAGGTTCTGGACAGCATGCAGCCAGGTGCAAACTACAGTATAAGTAGATCAGTGTTAGAGAAGGACAAGATGGGCTCCCAGACCTATTTTAGAAATCCTTGCTTCATCAGTGACTTGTTATGGTATGCTGTTTGTCTAACTGTGAAAATTGAAAGAACATGTACCCCTGTACAGTGATATAGGTAATGTTTTAGCTTAAGAACATTTTCAGCAGTAAAATATATAAAAAATGCTCTAAAGAATGGACTGTCTTTCTCCAAGGAATAATGTATAAAGAACCTGTAGGTCTTTGTGCTGTCACGTAGCAATGGTGAGCAAATGACGAAAGACTTTCTATTATCTTCTCCAAAACAGAAGAAAAGTGAGTTTGATGCAGAAAGAGATGAGCATGCCTGCAGTAGTGGAGTCACGGAGGTTCTGGGTATTGCTATTCCAAATACAACAAGCCTATAGCAAGATGCTATTTTGTTACATGCAGACAGAAACCAGGAAAAGCAATAAATTTTACACCACAATTAAGCACAGCATGGCAAGCACAACTCCGGAGATGCTGAAGATTCCCAACTAGAGGAAAAGATTGCTGGAGGGATGGGGTTCAGGTTTACAAGAAAATTTACCATAGCCTGCAAAACAAAACGAAACAAAATGAGCAAAAAAACAAGGACAGCTGAACTGTGCAGGGATAGGATGAAAAAAAAACATTTGCCATTCCTGGCAGAAGTGAAGACCGAGGTGTGAATAACAGTGTGAATAGCAGATTATAAGAGAATATTGTAAGCACAGGGCATATTATTCCCCTGGGATATCTCAGTCATGCCCAATGATAAACAGTTTAGAAACTTCCTGGGACATAAAAAGTAGCAACAAGATAAACCCTCGGATACTTATACACATGGATAAGACACCCCCTGAGCCTTCTCTTCTGAGGCTGCGCAGTTCCAGTCTTTTCTCATATGAGAGATGCTCCAGTCCCTTAATCAACTGTGTGGCCTCACCTCTGTGGCCTTTTGCTGGACTTGCTCCAATGGCTCTGGACGCCTCTCATAGGGGGGAGCTCAGGGTTGGACACAACACTCTGGATGCACTTCACCAGTGCTGAGTAGAGGGGAGGGATCACCTCCCTTACCCTGCTGGCAACACTTCTCCTAATGCAGCCTGGGGGGCTGATAAACCAGAAATTGTGCTGGCAGCATGTGGATAGGTGGGGCGATGTACAATAAAAATGTTCTGAGACAGTGGGCAAATGCAGATCAGTAATCAAAAGCTAATGAGATAGCTCACAAGGGGTTTATTACCCCTGCTGGATGGGAGTACCACCCAATACTGAGCAGAAGCATAACAGAAACTGGAATCAAACTCAGGATATCAACATAAGATCTGAGGCACAAGTACTGTAATGATGGACCACACCCAGACTTGTACCAGGATGCAAGGACATATGGCAAGGAGACAGTCCAATGCAGTTATGACCAGACATCTTTGAGATTATATTAATTACATGATTATATTATATCATATCTAGATATGGAGATTCTGGGTCAAGAGTCAGCAGGAGAACACCGGAAGAGCAGCACAAAAGATCTGTTGGAGGGACAGCACATCAGGGCATAGGCAATCCAGGAGGTTCCTGGAATACATCGATAACAACTTCCTTCTCCATGTGATAGAGGAGCCAACGAGGATGCTATACCTCATTCTCACCTTGTACTAGACCTATGCTAGACCTCCTTCTCACCAGCAAGGAGGGACTGGTGAGGAATGTGAATCTTAAGGGTGGCCTTGACTGCACTGACCATGAAACGGTGCAGTTTAGCATCCTAAGGACAGCAAGGAGGCATAACAGGAAGTTTGCTACTCTGGACTTTGGGAGAGCAGACTGTGGCCTCCAGGGATCTGCTAAGTAGAGTACGATGGGACAAAGCCCTGGAGGGAAGAGAGGCCCAAGAAAGCTGCTTAATATTCAAGGATCACCTCCTCCAAGCTCAGGAGCAATGTGTCCCAACAAAGAGGAAGTCGGGCAAAAACACCAGGAGACCTGCATGGATGAACAAGGAGCTCCTGGCCCAACTCAAGTAGAAAAAGGAGGCCTACAGAGGGTGAAAGCAAGGACAGATAGCTTGTGAGGGATACAGAGACATTGTCTGAGCAGACAGGGATGAGGTTAGGAAAGCTAAAGCCCTGTTAGAATTAAGTTTAGCCAGGACATCAAGGGCAACAAAAACGGCTTCTATAGGTATGTTAGTGCTAAAAGGAACACTAGGGAAATTGTGGGCTCTCTCCGGAAGGAAATGGGAGACCTGGTCACCCAGGACATAAATAGTTCCAATTTTGCAAGAAGTAAACACCAGAGAAGAGTCAGGCCAGAACCTTATTATCAAACAGATGAGGGCAGTGTACATTTATGTTCAAAATAGAGAACTGAGGCCATGTTTGTTGGTTCTGGAATTAAGCAGTAAGGAAAATGCTTATTCAAAACTAGAGGATGGGAGCCCAACAGTTTTTGAGATCTTTATAAATTATGCACACACCATTCTTGTCCTGCAGTTTGGTTTCTCCCACAAGTGATTTTATTTTATTTATTTTTTCCCATGGAGTTATTTGACAGATATGGAAATGTTAAACCCTGTGAACATTCAAAAAATGACTTTATTTTCTTACCTTACTGAATACTAACCAGCTTGTGCCTGCAGAAACCATGTCTTCCAGAAGCAGCACTAAGTATGCCAAGACACGTGCTTTGCTTTACTAAGGGCAATCGCCAAAGCATTGTCAGAGAAAAGAAACATTCCTGGTCAGTCGAATCACTCCAAACTTTATCATTAGGAGGTAGTAGAAGAGATTCCCTTTTTAAGTAATGACCTCTTCATTATGGAAAATGTTTTATACAGTAATAATATGCTTCTTGGTGTGAATATTTGTTTGTCTGTCCCCCAGAACTTTTTCTGGAACTTTGGCTGATTTCAATCAAACTTGGCAGACGGCTAGTGTCTCGAAGACATTACATTTCTGTAAGGGTAGAGAAAGTAGTCAGCCAAATAAAAGAAAGTAACTTCATTAGGAAATCTCTGTTAAACACATTCCACTGTAGGAGAAGCTTCAATGTGAAGTTATCCCTTATTGCACGCAGAATCAACACAAGAGTTTAACATCAAAATGTTTACCTGCTGGAAATCAATTTAATTTCCTCACACCTGAAAACCTAAAGGGTGCATTTTGTGATGGTTAGGAAGATGTATACACTGACTGCAAGTTGGTGCATCCATAACAGCTTGGATGGATGATCTAAGTGTGATTCAATTAAAATTCAATTTAGTGTAACTCACTTAAAGTTTCAGGAGACCAAGAAGACAGAAAACCCTAGGAAACCAGACCCTATTAAGTCTGATGCCTGTGTAACTACTTTTTGGGCTCTTTTTTTTTTTTTTTTCCACTGGAATGAAATGAATCCACTATGGATTCAACACTTATTATTCAATACAATTCTGAAAGCATTGAATAAGCTTGTCTTTTAGCCCTTGTTTGAAAGCTGTACTTTCTTATGTAAACATTTATTTTCAGCAGCTGTGAGTCATGAAGGCACTTCAGCTCCCCTGTCCTTTCTTCCCCATCCTTCCTTATCTCCCAGACTGAGATTGTCCTGTTTGTCTCACCTAGCTCTTGTGCTCTGATATGCCATCTGTATACACCAGGATAATGGTCTTGCTTGTTTGTGACTTTGACCTTCACTCACCTTCCTACTTTTAGGTCTTTCTTCTTGGTATTTATATCAAACCACTATTTCTGCTTTATAAATTCAGTCTGAAATTTGAATTTTTCTTTTGTTTGGCATCAATATAAATTCTTAACTCTTAATTTCAAATTTGTTTCCTCAGTATTCAGTTAGTTCTTCCGTAGCTTTCTCTTTAGGTTGCAATGTATGTAGGAGGTTATTGTGAGAGAGACAAGACTTTAGGGATCCCAACTTGAGGTTCTGCTGCCTCTACTGGTATCGTATCCCAGGAAGCTTTTTCCAGGTGAGTCCATGGATATATTTACCATGGCATTCACTCAAACGAAACGGAATGGGTTGCCCAGGGAAGTGACGATAATCATCGTCCCTGGGGGTGTTCAAGGAAAGGTTGGACGTGGTGCTTAGGGACATGGCTTAGTGGGTGACATTGGTGGTAGGGTAATGCTTGGACCAGATGATCTTGAAGGTCTTTTCCAACCTTAAAGGTTCTATGATTCTATCAAAAACCTGCCCAACATAGTGCTGTACACAAAAGCTTTGCATTTTGTCTCCCTGCAAGCAGGGGTCTTACTACCTTGCTGAAATTACACATAGCCATCTTCTAGACAGTATTTTGGATTTATCGCATAATCAAAGCCGAATCCCAAAGGTGACTTCCTGCCAATCTTCAGCATTGTACAAGAAATAGACCTCTTTCATGTGTAACCACCTGAGAGTTCAGTCATACTGACCACAGCTTTCAGGATGCAGGGGCTGCTCTGTCATCCTCATAGTGCACAGGAATGACTTTACAGAGTGTTGGAAAGTTGGGTTTGAATTTGTGTGAGTGGACAGGTGCTACTATCTTAGTCAAATGCTGGATGAGGAATGGGAAGGATTCTGGTGTTTCTGTTGGAGAATCAAGTGGAAAAGGCCGCAAAGAGACACGCCTCTCACAGACCCTGGAGAAACTGGGAAGCAGGCTGAGGAATTTTAGCTCTTCATTTGATAGTGTTTTGGCTTGTGTTGTTCCTGGTGTGACAACCACATTTTCCCCTTTCCTCCCCTCTCTTCGATCCACAAGCAAAGGTGAAAGAAAATTTGTTCATGAATGATTTCTCCAAGTGCTATGTGAGGGTCAGTCCTTCTGGTGGATTTGTCAGGCAATGTGACATACCATATTTCAGTACTTGACTTAATGGCCTATGTCCTGGGGGCGGACCGGGGGGGCATGGGTGGCGGGGGGAGCTGTTTGTGTTACCAGCTGGGTAAATTTTACCGCAGACCCTGTGTGGCATGGGGATTCAGATTCTCTTCCTGGTTCTGTGAAGTTATGCATTTGTAAATGCCACCACAGTGAGTCCTTCAGCAGTTGAGAAGGAAATGTCTCTGGCTGACCGTCAGTCACAACAAAAAGGTTTGCTGGTTCAGTGGGGTGAATAATGATGAAAACTCCCTTGACTTTAGTGCAGTAGTGGAGCACATGGTCTGAAAGATCAACAGCCTGTGGCATTAGCAGCTGGGAAGGGGCAAACAGGGAATGAACAAGGGTTGTTGTTCCTTCTGCTTTCTGAGAACACAGGGAAGGAGAAAAGAGTGTCAGGGACCAAGTAACTGAGAACAAGTGGGACAAATTCAGAGGCAGATTAAAAAAAAATAAGGAAGCTGTTTCAAAACTGGTCTGAATTGAAGAGAGCAGAACTAGAAGCAAATGATTCATGTGCTTAAATTTCCCAGAGCAGCTTCAAAATTCTGAAGGGTTTATAGTTTCATAGGGTGAGGCACAGTTCCTTCTGCTCATTTCGCTTGGGTCTCTCGGAGAAAACAGTAAGATGTTTAAAAAAATGGACCATAGCTTTGGCAAAAAGAGATGGACTTAGAATAAATCTAAAAACTTAGAATAAATGTTTGCATCCATTTTACCTATTTCTTATTTTTTCTAGGCTATGGTCTTTGTGGGGAAGATTTTTCTGAAAATGGGATTGAGAAAGGTAAGTTAGAAGCCCGGCTTTCTGAAAAATGACCTTCTGGTTATCAAAAAATAGGAAAATTAATAGTGAAGTGAGTTTCAATGCGATACCAAATAACATCTTTCTTTTGCTGGTAGGAGGAAGGTGGCTAATACATTTTTCTTCTTAGCATAATGAAGCCCATGACTGTATTTATCTTACTGACTTATACATGGCTGATGCCTCCATTCCCCTGTATTTCATATAACTGTGACTCACTTATTAAATAATAACCTTATTTATATCATTTCTCTCAATCTTCTATTTTATCTATATATTTAGCTAGGGAGGCAACATTTCATACAAGTTACCAAACAGAAAACATGTTCAACAGATGAAGATTGCAAAAATTACATGAGTGAAGTAAACACAAGAAACATATATATATGAAACATATATATAAAATGGTTTTTGATCTCCAGCCTGCCTAGGCAGATGCAACTCTATAACTCTTATCCATTTTACCCTTTTCTCCTACAGTGAAATAAAATTGTTTGGTACATGGGAATTTTGGAGATCCTTGCCTGCTTATCTGACTTCTCTACCTCATTTTCTGTCAAAAAGGCAAGAAAAAATAGGCATGCCTTGAAGCAGGCATCCGAACTAGGGATAACAGGCCATATCTGCAATTGTTGTCAGCAACCCTTGCTCTTTCAGTTTCACTAGACTTACCTTGAGTTTTGGCTAGTGGAGGATCCAGTCCATTAAAATATTTCATTGAGATACGCTCCATGTCAAAGTTTAACTCCCCACTGAGAGTTTTTGTAAAGATTTGCTGCTGATGGAGTAAATGTATAACAAGAAAGTACTTCTTTCCTTTTCCTGGTTCTAGTTTTTTATTTGTGAGACTGTTTAGGTAAGTTCCAATCAAAAATGTGAGATAAAGATACAGAATCTTTACATGCATCTCTAGCAATTGCACAAACTGACTAAAGAGAAAGTCTGTGATGCTGAGACAAGCAGGGGAGCAACTCTGCCATCTATCTCTCCAGTAAAATGTGCTCACAAAGCAGTGCTGACATACAGAAAAGTATGTTAAAATATTACTGAGTTACAGATATGTGGAAAAAGACCACATTTCTGTTGGAATTTGGGAATATTAGCACATCCTGGAAAATAAGTTGGGAGCTGGGTTTTTAGGTATGTATAGGGGAAAAGGAAAAATCTGAGCAAGGTTTTCTACAGAACATCCAAAAACGTGAAAATATAAAGAAGCTGGCTTTTCTGCTAAGAGTTTTCCTTTCTCCTGATTTTTTATTTTTTTTCTCTCTGTCTGGATAGATTTGGACCTGTGTATAATAAGCTATATGGAGAGATAAAGCTTCTATTTGCATACTATTTTAATTTCAGTTTGTATGCCTTTGATTTGTATGTTTTAAGGGAATGGATTATGAAAGGGAATACTTTTAGTCATTTAGGTTTCTAAATTAGACATTGTTGAGAGTTAAAGAAAACCACTAGTGTCTTAAGGAACAAGAAACCCAAAAATCTAAACCTGAAGTCATCCTCAGTGCTCACAGACAGAGATGTCCTCCTTCACAGGGATACAGCCATCTGCTGCTCTTCTCTCCTACCCACACTCTGGCCTACCAGGACTTTCTTGCTTCTCTGCACATTTTGTCTCTCAGGGCTATAAAATAGCATTTCCCCTTGGAATATGAGGAAGGGGCTATAGCAAACTCCCAAGTACAGTCTTCTCAGCTGCTGGCAATCCAAGAAGACCTTCTGTGGTTTCTTGGAATTGCTGCCATGCAGTTACAGTAGGAAAACACCAGGGACACATTTGCAAGGGAATGCGTCAGACTAACTCTGGCAGCCAAACCTGCAAATCCCGTAAGTTGCATTTGGCAATGGCTGGCTAAGTAGTGCTTTCCAACGAAAGTACGAGAAACCTGACAACAGACAGTGAAGCAACAGCTCACCAGTAAGATGAATGTATTCCTATCCCTCCTCAAGCAATGAAGCCGGAAGGTTTGTATTACACCATCTTCAGTAGCTGTCTACTGGCCAGAGAGATCTGATAGCTGCAGTGTGTGGGGCTGGGGGCTGGGAAGCTTTATTTACTGCTGTCGATGTGATGTTTCCTGATGACTCTTCACTGATGTTGATGTAGCTGTGACATAGCTGAGCTATGTAAAGGAGCTTCGTTGATACTCCAAATCGAGGAAAATACTATCCAAAGGAGCAGTAGAGGCATGGGGAGTGGCAAGCTTGAGGCAGGAATTGGTATTTCTGGTGGAATTCATGGTGATGAGTGAGGAAGGATGAAGACAGAGCAGGCTGTGTACAATTGTGACTGTTTTGTCTTTGTGCAGAAGCCTTTGTTAAAGCCTTTGTTAAAACCTTTTTAAAATGATAACCCGATCTTTGCATGTCTTCTGACCCTTATTTTCCTCTGGAGACAAAGTTGCTCATATCCTTTTGTACTCCAGACATAGGAGGTTGGGCAGTGAAAACACTAAAATGATTCAAACCATAACAGGTGAACACCTCTGATGAACCAAGGGGATCCTTGATATTTTACCTTGGGGCTAGACTGCACTAGCTTTGTTGATCTCAGAAATAATTCTACTACTGTAATGTAACAAAACCTCTAGATTGAGAGAAATACTCCATCTGTAAGTAAACATGTTGGGTCAAAAGCATAAATGTGCTACTGTTCACGTAAGTGGTGTTATATCAGTTTGCTTAAGTGCTGACTCTTAACTTACAGGGCTGAATTTGCCATATGATACACTCAACTTCGAGAAACTGCTTGTAGCTGTAAATAAACATTTCTGATGTAGACTGATAAGTCTCAAAGCCACAAAACCATTTTTGTTTGCCATTTAAGAATCAGTGGCCTGAAGAAAAAGTAGATAAGGAAACATATTTGTTCTTTACAAACAGCTTCTTTTTATGTTTGGTAGTTCACGCAGATTTGAGATAAACACCAGATAAACAGGGATGGTTTCTAATTCTTGCTACATAGCACCCAAGAAAGGGAAACAATGCCTTCAAGGTTTTGTGTTACCTTTTTAACTGTTATTTCTTTCAGAATGGCATTTTTTAGGCAGTTTTCAGGACAGAAATGTGAATTGTTCCTTCTTTCTGGAGCTGAAGGGCCAGAAGTAATTGAAATTGTGCTGCAGTCCCTCGTCACGGGGGCAGGTGCCTCTATGTAGAAAGTCTGGCAGCTGAACAGTACTGCATACCTTCTGTACTCCATCACAGCATGATAAATTTCTCTTGCTTTCCTATTCCTCTTATGTAGCCCTCTTGCTCACATGAAAAGATCTCTTCTTCAGAGTCATCACCTTATCTCTGTGCTACCACTTTCTGTCCTGCATTTCAAGGATGGGTACAATGCCTACAAACATTAGATTCATGGGAAGAATGCAAGCAGTCCTGTTAAAATGCAGGAATTATTAACACCTGACAAAAATACATAAGGGGTGGTAGTCTGTCACATAATTTACAACAAATCCTGCTGCTTTCATATTCTACAGTCCATACAGAAAGGAATTAATTTCTGATCACTACAGGGGATATTCATTAATAAAGAGTCTTTTCTGTACAACTTAGTAAGTCAGAATTAAAATTGGAACAGGAGTGCACCATGTATCCATGCCCATTTTATAAATACTCAAAAATTAAGAAGTGAATACTAAATACTTGCAAGATATGCAAGATATGCTTGTCATAAATATGAAGTTATAAACATGTACACCTTACTAGAGAAAATACTGTTGTTGTACATAAACTAAGTACTTTTTAATGAGCAATCAGAGAATATCAGAAACAACCTAAGCCATGATGATTTTTGCTATGTATTGTCTATTTCTTTTCCATGGCTTTATTTCAGTTATTCATATTGGCTGACAAGTGCAATATAAATTTGTAAGTAGGTAGTACACTTATGCAGCACTCAATGGTGTACACCCAGTAGTACTCAGCTTACATTCAGCACACTCACTGTCGAGTCTTGTACACTCTCCATGCCTTGCATGAATCACTGAAAAAACTGACATCCCATTTCCTGAAGGCATGTCTACTCTGCTGTCACTCCACCAACAATGAAATTCAGACATACCACAAAACCTATGTAAAAAGAGTGTAAATTAGATTGTACTACTGCAGCTGATTTCTAAAAGTATCCAGATTTTTTGCATAAGACAAAATCTCTAAGGGATACATGCCATCATGTTAGGTTGGGTTCCTTTTACCTAACCTGAATGTCCTGAAGATAGAACTCTGGCCTTATGGTTCATACAGATCTTCCTTTGTCTGTAGAGAGAGATGGGCTCCTCTAGAAGATGATTCCTTTCTCTTGGGGTGACTAGGATAGGTGAGTTGAGGTGTTTGTGTGATCTTACGTGCCCAAATTTAATAACCTCAAAGTCTAGTGAAAAAAACCTCATGCAATGTGGTTGCTCTGTGTTTCTACCCTGTTACTGTATACTCACACATCCTTCCAAATCAGGGCTAAACCAGTTTTTCATGTGACATGAAAGCCCACTTAGGGTCTGTGTCCCCAGTGAAGGTCCTAACACAATTCTACAAAGAACAAAGTCACCGTTGTGGACATCGTCTGACGTGACATGGAACATATATAATGAGTGCTGAAATTAGCAGCCTGTATCAGGCTTTTCAATACATCAGTGTGTGAAGGTAGATGGCAGTCAGCTGGTCATATAGAGGTATTTATTCACTATATTAAAGCTTTTAACTCTAATGGCCATAGAACTGTGCAAATAGAAACCAATTAGTGTTTGAGTGGTTTTGCTAAAGGCTGCATAATTGCTCGAACAGACAAGAGGGTATGAACACTGAACATGAGACTAAAATAAGTATATTATGGTTTACCTTAATATAAGGACAGTCACATGGCTGCCTTTAAAGGAAAAAATATGAGCAATTAATCTTGTAGTACATTCATGTGGTAAGACTGAAATCTTTATAAATTATGCAGTAAAGGTATTTAGCATCAAATATCCTTTTAAGTCAAGCAGTATTTTTCAAAACATTTACACAGTTAGTATTTGACATAAAGTTTCTAGTGATATTGATAATAGAAAAGTGATGTAATTATAACGTTAACCAATAAAATAAGGGGTATAAAATACAGAACCAATGCAAGTACTTTAAAACATATTAGATTTTTTTTTAAATAATCAAATAACTCTTCTTTCCAACATCTGCTCTTCTTGCTTCACGTAAGAAAAAATCTTTGTGAGTATGAGAAAAAAAAACTGTTGTGATATGATGTTATTACTAAAAGCTCCTAGACTATTAGAATTGTTTAAAATAGTTCCTAATGTACTGTAATAAATACTGAAAATACATTTTTTTTAAATAGCTTTTTAACTAAACTGTCATTACTGAATATTCTATGCATGTATTTCTGTATCTTTGCATTTAAATAGTTTGAATAGTTTTAGAGACTTATTTACTTCTGTAACTTTTACTCCACATTTTCCATGTCGGAAATCTTTGATTTTTGTTAAAGTTGAGCATTCCTGATATTCCTAATGTCCAATATGTCTTGACACTCTGGCTATGAATTTGCACTTTAACAAATGTTTTTATGGGTTTTCATGACTGCTGTCTTCATGTGTGTGCAGGTAAAATGCATAACTTTAAACGTTTAACAAATACTTCTTAAGTCTGTGTTTTGACAGGCTCATGATCAAGAAATCCAATACATAAACAAACTCTGCTCCCTTTCAAAGCAAATAGTATAGTGTATTGTTTTCATGTAAACCTGAAACCTTTTGGAAAGATCCATCTGTGCCAGAGAACTGGCTGGGGGAGCCTCACTTTTAACAAAGCCCCATGCTGAAGAACCCAAATTTGCTAAGTGAAAATAGCTCTCCTGAGTATCATTTTAACTGAGTAACTGTGGCATCCTGGGGATATACTAGTATTTTGAAAACACTATATGCTATCTCATGAATTAAAGTTTTCTTTGAATTTCCTTCTTTTTCTTTTCTTTTCTTTTTTTTTTTTTTTTTTCCTTTTGATCCAGTTTGGTCTAAAACTCCTTCTTTCTTCTTTATCAGCATTAATGGTCACACTAAATCACTGGACTGATGCTGAATTATTTTTTGCAGAGCTTAGATGTATAAATATCTGTATATATATCTGTAACTAGATATATGGTAGATACTAATTTAATATATTTGTGTTTGGTGACAGCTGAAGGCAAATATTCATAGCTTAGTTATATTTGCTGAAAAGTGAAGACAGCAAAGTAGTAAAGACGTGAACAGTATTATTGTAGGTTATTGTATAGAGTACCTATACTTGGAAGAAAATATAGACCTGGTATGGTCACATTCAATGTCTATATTCTGATCCTTTCCCTGCAGTCCTCATTTTGGTGTTATTTTTAGACTTGGATCATTCAAGAAATACAGCCATGCTGTCCATGTGCTCATTTCCTCTCTTTACTTATTGCCGTATGGGAGTCCAAGAAAAACTTTGATTGCTGTTTCAGCAGTGACCACCAACTTTTGGTGAGATGCACTCTTAATGTCAGAAAAGTGGCCACTTGTAATGTTCAAAATGCTTTCATGGCTGTAAAAAAAAAAAAAAATCACTTAGCAATTGCACAAGGATTTGTTTATGCCTTAGAAGAAAGGTTGTTATGTATTGACGAGAAAAGCCTATCCCTTATTTTGTATTAAATGTACTCTAACATCCCAGCAGTAAATGTGTCTTTAGTCAATGTGGTCAGTGCCTCTGCATATCTTCATCCTTGAGTCTTGCTAAAATTCTTCAAAGTCACAAATCAAGATAAGGGTAACAGACTTTTAAAACCATTTTCCTGATCCCCCCTTCTCCTCTCTCCTAAAGCCGATCATTGAAAGTCTGCAAATCAGATTAGAGCAATTGCAGCTCATTCCCCGGAAAGTTGTAAGATACTGAGGCAATCGCTCCTGGAAAATGCATTGCAAGACCGCAAGACCTAGTCAAGATTTTACAGGCTTATATCTACTATGCATTTGAAAGGGATTGTTCAGCAAGGTCAACTCCAGGAGCTCTTCATCTGTGTCCCTTCTTAAAACATCAAAAAATTGTTGCAAGTTTTTACTCTAAAACTGTCATGGGATGCGTAGGGTTAATCGCTCTTTCTGTATGCTAAAGAGCTAGGAAACATTGGCAGGCTGAAATTGTAACTTTTTTTTTTTTTTTAAACAACCCAAATATGTCTAATTCCCTTGCTATTTGAACAGTCCCAGGTGGCAGAAAACAATGTGATATCATCTTGCAGCTCCCCATGGACCCTTTTACATCTTGGAAATGAGTAAGGGACTGAAGGCAGTTGAGAATGGGCTGAAAGGAGTGCAGTCTTTGGTCCTTGTAGTTGGGCCTGTTTTGTTTCTGTGTCACACGGGACTAAAGGGGATGCTAGGAGAGAAATGCCATGTTAGAGAGACTTGTTTTGCTCCAACACAGAGTCAGTGTACAAGGACTGTTTGAAACAGATGAACCTACCTGTTAGGTGCTGCAAAGTATGTGACCTAGCTGTGCTGTCATCTTTTGCTGGGGAGTCTCTCATTCGAAGGTTTCCTTCCCTCTCCAGCTTTTTACACCATTCCTTGGTGCTGCAAGGCAACTGATCCTGGGGGGAGGGGGAATCTTGCTGGGTGATTGTGATCTTCCAAGTGAAGGGACTCTTTGTATAGGTGTGTGAAGTTCATTGCCCAGGAGTGTATAAAGAGTCAGTGCGGGAGGAAACCTTGGGCTCCCTCCTTGCCCAGGTAAAGCAACAAACCTTTCATTGCTGTCTTGCCTCATTGCTCCTCAGACACCATAGTCTCCTCACGCCTGCTGTTCTATGTGATGGCTGTAGGACTGCTGAGAAAACTGCATCAGCACCACAGGTCACTGCTCGGTATAGGTCACTCCTTCTTGGCTCTGCTGTGGGGGTCTGTCAGAGAACATGGACTGTCGAGTACCACAGGGCTTTTCTGGAGATTCAGCTGTGCTAAGTGCAGTTTTGCATCTCTACCTTTAAGGTCTTTTTCTACCCCAGGTTACGGTGCTCCACTTCACAGATGTATGGAACTTGGGAACAGAAGGAGGAACAGAAAAGCAGATTATCGGACAAATGTACATTTAAGTGAGTATAAAGACCTGCTGCTTCCATCTGACTATTGAATAAAACCTCTCTCTTCTTCTTGCCTTATTGTGTGAGCTCAACCCTCATTACCCATCACAGAAGCCAAAAACTAATCACCAGTCATGCAGACCTGCATGAAACCTGACCTGGTAAAAATAAAAACAGCTCACTGGACATGTTTTTCTCCTCACAGACTTTACTAAATTGTAGATGTATCCCTCCAAGTGGACAATGTATTTTGGTTATTTGTTGTTTTTCAGGCTTGCTTTGTCTGCACATAGAAGTCATATACTTTTACCAGAATAAAATATCTAACGTGGATGTAATTTGAGTGATGTCTAGAATTTATTTCTACACTTGCAATAGAGTGTTATACCTCTATACTGCTATAGTCATGGTCACACTAAGGGCTGTACTGGTGCAGGAGTAACAAATCATGCCTCTTGAGAAGGTGGCTGATTATTTTTCCTAATTGAAATGATGAATATTTCTCCACATGAACTTGCCCACAAGTAAGATGAACCGATGTACTATTAAAAAGGCAAATGATTTTAAATACTTATAAATAATGGATTTTCACTTATCTAGAGGTTGCAGCTAATTTCACATGGGTAATCACCCATCTGGCACGTATTTTCCCCTCACATTTCAACACTTGAGATGGGCACTGGTTTGATTTTTGTTGTATTTATAATATTTATTTTTTATTGGGGGAACATATTTCACATAATCCAAGGTTGATCTTTCTTAAAAATCTGTTCTGCACTACACCATCATGTGGTCCATGTTTCAGTTCCTATGTGTGCATGTATGATGTGCATTACAGACTTTCAGATACTCCTAAAAAAATTTACTAGTGGAGTTATTTAATACAGGGCATTTAAAAATAGATCTGTGTTATTTCAAACCATATCTGTCAGATTCAGACCTGGTGATCCATTAAGCTAGGTGTGCAGATGAGAGATATTGTTCCTCTTTTGCTCCTCTGACTGTGCATGCCACTCAAAGTCACATACAGCGATCATTCTCCTTTTGACAAAGTATTTACCCCATTGACTCAATGGTACCAGGAGATACCGTACCCATGCATGAACAAAACCATGAGGCAAAAGTTGCCTCAAAAAAGGCAGGGGGTAGATGTGTAGATCCTTATCTTTTGTAACCACAACAAACCTCACTACATTGCATTGTATTGCATATTTTTATGTTAACAAAATTGAATGAAAGGGGACTACGTACAGGAGCACCTCCCAGTAGATCTGCAACAAGGATAACAGTTTACACATATGGCTGCTATTTCTAGAATGTGATTGATTAGACAAAAGAAAAAAAAAAAAAGTGGACTTCATCTTGCCCCCTGTTGGATGTCTACAGTGGTTGCACAGGATGTCTTTGTTTCTCTTTGTAGTGACTGGACAGAAACAGGCTCTTTTATAGTACTATTCAAGCAATATAATTCATAACACAGTATTGAAAGAAGATCAGATGAACTGTATCATAAAAGTTGCAGGCTCAGGACTCATGGAAAAGAGGTTGTGTAAAGGAATGCAGTACAGCTAGCCCTTCTCAAATATTGTACCATCTCACTACACTTTTGACTATTTCCCATATACTTTGAGAAAATCAAATTACCTGAAAACACAGTTAAAGAAACAGTGAGAACATTTATATGCAATTATCTAGTTTATTCTGATGATGATTTATTTCTCTTTTTGATGATAAATAGTCTGCAGTAAAAAAATATTAGTTTCATAAGTTTAGTTCCACCCTTCACTTCAGCAGTGTTTGTGGGCATAGTTTTATCTGCTTATATCTTTTACTAATCATGGAAGGTCTTTATCACATTTCTAAGATTATTTTCAAAGGTGCTCAAATTTCCATTTTCTCACACAAATGTCAGTGTTTTCTCCACAGCACCAGCCTTTCTTGAACTTGTTTCAGCCTGCTGGATTTCAGTTAGATGTTGAGAAGCATTGATTGAAACTGACAGCAAAGAGAACTTCCTCTAATATAGATAATACTGCAGTATTCATGAACTTCAGCAAAAATGTTTCATCTTCCTGATGCATGGCTAGCAGGTTGTCTGTGCATAGATGTAGATGGACTGCCTGCTAACTCATTTTGGTTTGGTTATATACTAAAAGCATTGATCAATAAATAGTTGTATGGCCAAGGAATGAACAATGTACCGAAGTCAATGGAAATACGCACAGTAATGTCACTGGCTTTTGGAGCATGTCCCACCTAAGGAAGTAAAGCTCAGTCTCTCATGTTTGGGCCAGCAACAGGTAGGCAACTGAAAGTTTATTGTGAAAACAGGTCAACACAACTGCAAAGAAGGTCACATCCAGTTAGTTCACTGGCACGTTACTTTGATGTGAGAGAAAAAAAAATAAAGGATTTTCCAAATTGTTCAAAACATTACTTACTGTGTGTGACTAACAAATAAATAAGGCAATTATAGGAGGAATTTGCTGCAGCAAACCAGGAGCTGGTTGCTGTAAGAAATTTCCAAATTAATATTAAATTGTCCTTCTGGATGGAAATCTGATGGGATGTCACTGTAAATCAAAAGCACTCAGAACTGTACTAGACATGAACCAAAACCTGTTGAGCCACTTTAGTACAGTCACGCAACTCTCATTTACAGTATCTCATCTGTGATTAGACTATGGTACGTGAATGTTTCCATGAACCTTGCTGTCCAGGTAATAACAGAGAACCAACAGCAAGGTATAAGTAAATATCCCTAGAAATTAAATGACAGTGTATATTGGTCAAAGTGAATGCCAGTAGCAGAGTTTAGGGAAAGGTCTTCAGACAGAAGTATTGGGCATGTTGCTCTTTTCTCTTTTGGTCTCTCTGAAGTTTAATCACTGAAGATAGTGGGATAACACTTGATATTTTCAAGATGATCTCTACATTCCTAAATATACTTATACTGTACCAGTAATACTTCAAAAATTCAGAGCAGTACTCCAAACTAATTTGCCACATAGAATTGCTTCGCTATTTTTGTTATTGTTGTTGATTTTCCAGTAAAGCTAAAAATACCATGAATCTTGACTATTCAACAACAACAAAAAAGTACTGGGCAAACAAGGCAGAAGTGGTCCTTGGCTCATTTGAATAGCACCTTTTAGAGACCCTTAATAGGTGACATAAATGATTCAGTGACTCATTCAGCTTTTATCCCAGCATTGGACATTGTTCCCATCTATCATGCATATCACTAGAAGATGATGTTTTGCATAAAGAACAATTTTACAGATCAAAATTTAAGATTACACATAAATTCAGTGAAGGAGAAGTTACTAATCTCATGGAGGTCTGATTCCAGTTTGGAGTAAATTTTATGTCTGTGAAACTTGCCAACTATTTTCAGCTAAACATAGTGCTATTATTATCTTCTACTCTGCAGTTTTTCCTCTGTGCTCTGCATTTCTACAAATAGAAATCACCAATCCACACAATATTCTTAAAAAAACTTGTGAAGCTGAGCATTAAAAGATGAGAGGCCCTGAATTAAGGTGAGATAGTGTCATTATTGGACATGTGTATGTACTTGGAGTGTAGAAAATGCTGCAGGTTGGACAGTAGAAACACTTATTCCAGTAGTTTTCATTCTGTTTCTGGTCCATTTTTTTTTTTTTTTTTTTCCCTGTAGAAATTATCACTTGGAAAAGGTTTTCTGGAGGAAGACAATAAATTGCTGCTTTCCCTAAAGCTTAACCACTGCCAACAGTGAGGTGAAAGAATATATTCAGTGAAGAATCTGTCCTCATCTGTTCTTACCTAGTTTTGCATAATTCTGCTATGTCACTAAAGGTATAGTAGAAGTTACATTGTCCTTAATGCTAGCCTTGGGCCCATATCTGCCTTGCATCTCAACCTGAAGATGTTTTACTTGACCCCTAACAGTCTGACCATGGAGGGAGGTCTGTTCACCTCCACGTAGCAGGCTGACCCTGATGCTGACTTGCCAGCTAGCCCCTCCCTGCAGGGTGTTGGGAGTTCACCCACGTGCAGATCTTAACGCAGAAAGCTGATGGACAGGAATTGCATAATTCCTTGTTCCTGGCTTCTGACCTGTCAGCATACCATCTCTCTTATTCTGCATGGAGTAGAGAGATGCATGGAGGAGAAGCAAGTTCCTGCAGAGACATTCCTTGCAGGGATGGAGATCACATGGCAAGAGGATGCCCCTTTGGCATCATAAAACCTTTGGCAGGAATCTTGGTGCTGACTCAAGAAAAGCACATGGTGTGCACGGGTTCAGTGCAGGATACAGGACCTCATGTAAACGGAGGAAGGTGGCTGGTGGAAGGCAAAACAAACCAACTCTTATCAGTACAACAATATCAGCACAGATACCTTCTAAGTGATCTTCATTCTTTGGCAAATGTGGAAAGCACGTGAATTGAAGCCAGCTTCCGATCTACTTCCAAAATAAGACCAAATAGTTCCGGCACACAGAACACTTCTAGTCCTGTGTATATAAATTGGTGTATGCATCCTTTAAAGCACACAGCAAGAGTGACCGAACTCTTTGTGAGCAAGTTAGACAGATCTTTTCAAATAGGTTGCAGATGCAGCATCATATTGTTCTCAGTGGCACAAAATGGGTGAATTTGGCCAGCAGAGACTCCCAGGTCTGACAGGGACAGGGACTGCTGGAAGCCATGTTACAAAGAAAGCTGTAGTCAAAGCTGATGATGGTAGTGACAAGACCTCTTTTGAATATGATAGGCTTTGAATGAAGACAACAACCAGTTTCTTTTCTGTTCTCTCTTCTCTCTCAAAAAAAATTTACATTTAGATAGTACCTCTCACAGAATCACAGAATGGTTGAGACAAGAAGGTACCTCTGTATCCATCTGGTACAACCTCTGCTCCAGCAGGGCCACGCAGAGCTGGCTGGCCAGGATCACGTCCAGGTGGCTTTTGAAGATCTCCAAGGAGGGAGACTCTACAAGCTCTCTGGACAACCTGTGCCCATGCTTGTGCACCCGCACAGTACAAAAGAGCTTCCTATGTTCGGATGAAAACTGTTGTGTTACAGTTAGTGTCCATTGCCTCTGGTCCTGGCACCAGGCACCACTGACAAGAGGCTGGCTCTATCTTTTTTACATTCTCCCTTCAGATTCTTACAGACATTGATAAGATCCTCCTAAGCCGCCTCTTCTCCAGGCTGACCAGGCCCAGCTCTCCCAGCCTCTCCTCACAGGAGAGGTGCTCTAAGCCCTTCATCATCTTGTGGCCCTCTACTGGACTCTTCCCAGTATGTCCAGGCTTGTCTTGTACTGAGGGCCCCAGAACTGGACATAGTACTCCAGGTACATCCTCACCAGCGCGGAGCAGAGGGGAAGGATCACCTCCCTTGTTCTGCTGGCGATACTTATCAGATTGGTCAGGCATGACATCTCCATGGTCAAGCCATGCTGACTACTCTTTGTGATTTGCTTCTTCACGTGCCTGGAAATGGTTTCCAGGATTAGCTGTCCCATCACCTTACCAGGGACAGAGGTGAGGCTGACTGGTCTGTAGTTCCCTGGGCCCTCCTTCTTGCCCTTTTGGAATATAGGAGTGGTATTTGCTTTCCTCCAGTCTTTGGGAAGTTCTTCCAGTTGCCATGATCAAGCAAAGAGTATAGAGAGTGGCCTTGCAATCACCTCTGCCAGTTCCCTCAGCACTTGTGGGTGCATCCTATCAGAGCCCGTGGACTTGTGAATGTCCAGTCTGCTCAAGTGTTCCCTGACCTGATTCTTTTCCACCAAAGACACATCTTCCTTGCCCAGGTCATTCAGCCTAGCCTCTGGACATGGGATTCCTTTCATCAAAAAGGATCCCCAAAGTGATTCACCAGTATTACATGCATGCAAGAAAGCAGCATCATACAAACAGCAAAATGAAGCCAGAGAAATGCATCAGATAATTTCTCATTCCTTGGGTAGAAATATGCATAGATTTAAACTGCATGCCACAGGCCTCCCAGGAGTTTGCATCTATCTAAAATTTCATAGCAGGGGAGATATCATAAAAGGCAAATGCCAAAATGGTACGTAAAGGAAAGTAAAACCTTAAAGGACATATTAATTGCTCATGTCCTCATCAAGCTTAACCATCTGTATTTAGCCAGTGTTACTGTTGCAAATAAGTTTGTGCCTTATCAGATTGACCACAGAGGTTAATTAAACTCCTTTCTGGATCTGATATTTTTCTAAGAACATGTAGCACATACTTTGTAGAGACTAGTCAGTTTGCCACAAGTAATGCTGTTATACACAGCGAAAGAGAAATCATTCAGGGCACAGTGAAAACCTATCAAAAGTCTGTCAGGAAAAGACGGAAGAGGTTATAGTTGCATGAAATTTCCTCATGTGAAGGAGAATATATGCTTAAAGCCAGGCTTGGCATCACTCGCTATTTCACAAGCCTCAAAGTCCTCTGGTGCCTGTCATAAAGCAAACATGGCTGATGTTGAGAGGATGTAAATCTCGGCTTTCCATTAAGTGCAGTGGACATCTGCAGGGTTTGACATAGATCCTCTGACTTGTTCTCTGGTTGGTACTTTTTCCATGGTAATCTATATTAATTCCCATAGTAATTGTTCAGTGATTATATTGATCTTCACAAATTACTAAGTTCTCTTCATCGTGTGTAGGATAAACCTGAACTAAATTGTTTCTATGCAGCTGTATGCATATTAGAGGGATTTTAACAGGTCAACATGCAATACAAATACTAGCTTTAAAGATTTGTACTTGTTGGAAAACATGTTCAGAGATGATGCACACATACCAGGTTCCTCCTAACCAAGGAATGGCTACAGAATAGCTTTAAGCATTACTGCTCTCTCTGATGTCCCTGCATTAGGTCCAGACACATCAGAACATTGTGGAGGACTATCATTAACTCATAATTACAAATAATGTTGGATAAATAATAAAGGTATCACGTCAAGTTAAATGAATTCATTTTTAAGGCAAAAAGTACTATTTTTCCATTAGAAATCATAATCCATTTCTGGATTTTAGCAGTTACCATTTCAGAATATCTAATAGGAGTTTAGAGCAAATGTTGCACATAGTAGTAGTATGCTATCATTTCATCCCAAACCACTGTGAAAATACAGAATACTAAAGGCAAAATGTCTTAAAGCGTATGAACTGGAGTTAATCTGTAAAATATTAATTAAAATGTCATTGAAGGATTTTTCCCTTAGAAAGAAAAAAAAAAAAAAAAAAGGAAATATTTTGAAAGACTGTGACAAAGAAAATGATACTTTTAATCAGGAAAAAATGTTTCAGCAAGGTAAAAATACAACTTTTAGTGGCTTTAACTTACATTAATTTTGCTTACATTTTATGTTTTGGGACGTAAAGTATATTGTAATAATAAATTATATCAGTATAAACAATATGTGGATTATATTTAAAATTAAGAAAAAACACATTTATGGTTGTATGGTTATATATAGGCATTTAAATAAACTTAAACTGCAATACTATAACAAATAAACTGAAAACTGAGGGAAAAAAAAACTTTTTTCCCTTTTACTATGTTGAAAGTCTCATTTTAAACCAATGTGGGTGTTGGATATCTCTTGGTTTGGTTTTTCCATTGAAATCCAATCAGTGAACTAACCAGCTATGTCACTTATAAACTTCCATGGCTCAGGACTAGTTGACAAATGACAAATTGCTGAAGAGGAGTTCTGTCCATTTGTCAAGGAACACTGACAGATTAAGACATAATGCCTCTTTATCCAAGACTGTGTGGATAGTTTTTTGCACAGACAGCTTTGTTACTGATTTTTTTTTATGACAAGCAAACAGTGCTTTAAAAAAAAGGGATTTAATAAGATATATAGGAAAGCCTACCTTCTGGTTTCCTGAAAGTGTCAACACTGCTAAATCCTTCTATTGTATACACTTTGTTATACTCTTAAATGGCACTTGTCTAATCTTTGCTATTCACATAACCTGATAAGGAACTATTGAGGCATGTAACTTGTTATAAATGCTTTATCTTTTTTTTTTTTTCCACTTGTAATCTTCTTATGCTACCATCAGATAGACTCTGAAACTTATTTATTAGTTCTACTTGAGTTTTCTGTTTGCTCTAACATAACAATCTATGTATTCCTGTTGGAAACATAGGAACTTCTTACATGGTTGTCAGGTGTCCAAGAAGCCCAGTGGAAATACCTAGACACTTAGCAGTTTTCCAAATGTGGTATTTTTCTGACATAATTAAGGTCATCTTTACTTATTGATTGATTATCAGGTAAGCTACCACAAGTTCAGCCAAATCAACACCACTTTCCTGTATCTGAATGAAATCTGCAGACTACCTCCGGTCATACTGAAATTTAACCTTTTAAGATTTTGCCAAATTCAGCACTCTTTAGCATCTCCAGGATTAAGAATTTCACATGTAGAATTAACCCATTCATTTCACACTGCCTTAGGGTAGCACTGCTCCAGCAGATTTTGTAGTACTTTAACTTTTGGAGTGATACATCCTCTTTAATTTAAAATAAAACAAGATCCTGCCTTTTAGATAACAAAAAGGAGAGATCCTTTGAGTAATTTATTTATTTATTTATTTCTGCTCTGTTATCAGGGTTTTGCTGTTCTACCCTCCCCATCTCGTTGCAGCACACTTTGTGAACTTGGTAGTCCCGCTCTGTAGTGGTGCTTTGACAGCTCCAAGACAAACTGAGATTGGTTTGGGGTAAGGGGCAACTTAGGTTAATGGTTTCATGTAAGTATTTCGAAAAACATTTGGAATGAAATGCATAATGATTTCCTGAGAAATAAGCACCTTAGTTCTCTATAGCTAGCTAATCTGTCATTGTTAAGCCATTGATCTTACTGGCTTTCAAAGTCCCTTGACAACTCACATTTAGCTGTAAACCAGATTGTTTTGAATATGGAGAAGAGAAGCTGTAAACATACAAAATAAATGACTCCTGGCCATTCCAGTGGTGTAACATTTTTGTCAGGAGCCTGTTTATACCAGACTTTTAAGTATCCTGACCAAAAAAATGTATGATTTATGGTACCTTTACCCTGATAGCTGTCACGTAAGTAGCCAGAATGAAGCAAATGATATGTTGTACTTTTTAACTACTTAGGCTACTGGGCAGGTTTCCCTGGGGGCAAAGTAACCTCACTAACCTACAACTGATCACGTTTCCTTCACTTCCCCTTTCCTAGGGCACATGCCTGATTGATTTTGGTATAACAGCTGCTCATTCTCCCTACACTTATTCATCTCCAGCCCTGCCTGCTCTGAAGTAATTCCTGCAGGAATAGGCAAGGATTTCTTCCTGGAAGAAGTATTCCATGGTGAACTCCATATTCCTCTTCAAGCTCCTAGACTGTTCAAGCTTGTATCAGTAGGATTTCCAACGTTGATCTGCTGCTGCAAAACAGAGTCCTGGCCTTAAATGTCCATCTGATGAACATTGATGTACTCCCCATTGGCAGAACATTTGTGATCTTAAAAATTAAGGAGATACCTCATAGGAAAATAATTCTATACAGGAACGTTCACCACTAAGAGAAACCTTGTCCTTACAGTTCAGTAATTTCTCCCTTGTTCCTCTCCAATCCCTATGCAAAACCAGGATGGGGGATGGGAGGGGTCTATCTTCATGAGGAATCAGGGAAATATATAGGATAATGAAGGGACCAGAAGTAGTACTGCTGACCATACTAAACCTCCATGTCCCTGGCTGGTTCAAACATCTGATTAGGTCTAAATTGAACAGTCTAAATCATCCCCTTGGGGTTACCCCAGCTATGCTTCATTTAGCCAGTCAAAGCAGACTTTTTAGCATAGACTTGAACAAGTTTATGTTTAAATGGGTAACAGTGTCCAAAAAAGGGGAATCTCCTGGTCTGAGTACAGATATGCAAATATAAAACACATTGTTTCATTACTGTGGAAATTTTATCTACCTATTCCCTTTTATTAACCTATGACTTCATCTCCTCCCCTACCCCCAAAGGGAAGTCATTAACATTCATCAATGCACATTTAGTTTTGCATAACAAATAATGATCATATAAAAATATAGGAATGTTTGCTTAAGCTGTACTTAATCAGGGTGTTTTTAATCTAAGAAACAAACAAAGTTGAAGAAAGAAATGTTCTGAATTTGTCTGAAGAAACAACAAAATCCTAACATATAAAGATCGTGGGTTAATAGTATTGTTCTCCGAGCCTAATAGTAACCATACCCTATATAATTATATCCCAGAATTCACAGGAAAACCTAATCCATAAAGAATGGTTTCATTTTCCTGGGTCCTGCTAAGTCACTCATAAATTTTATTGAAAGTTGGTAGACAGGTAGAGGTCAAAAGCAGGCCCAAAAATCCAGCAACTCAGTAGCTGGGAACTGTACTTTAAAAAGGATTAGCCTTCATTAAGTGACACATCATCTTTATAAAGCAGCATGAAATATGGTATGAAGATCCCCAGTGTCCTGATAACACTGACAAAGGATTCCAGTAAGTGCAAGCTTGCTGTGATAGATGGGATTAAGGGAGAGAGCTGAGAGAGAAAATCACAGTGCAAACTTTTTCATGGAAAAAAAGGAAGCTGGATGAACTGATGCTAATAAAGGTGGAGAGCCCTGACACTGCAAAAATAAATATTCTTTATAATTTGTTTCAGTCATATTTTAGGAAAGTTCCTATGTATTTACTACTGCTACCACTGTTTACTAGCAGAGGCTGATAAGAATAAATGCGACGACATGAAGCATAATGGGTGGCCCACTTTGCTGCTGAGTTATTCGCACTGTGCTGCTGAAGAAGGCCCTTTGATTTCCTGCTTGCCTGGCACAGGACTTTCTTCCTGACACCCTGTGTTACACATAGCTACAGCCCTATTTTAGAGCACTTTGTGTCAGCTGATAAACAAGACTGCCAGAGGCAGTGAAATGAGGATGACAGGTGGATCCAAACCCAGCTGTAGTCAATGAAGATCTTTCCATTGACTTCTCTGCCCTTGAGATATAATGCTTTGTATTAAATGAACTCCTACACTCAGGAAGATAAAACCATCCCAAGATACTGATATACGGTCTTTCCTGGAAGCTCACGTCTGCTGGCTTGAGCTTGCATCCATGAAATGTTACTGATCACAAGAATATGCTTGACAAGGGTGACACTGTGATTGTGTGGCTTTGTGGGACTAAGAGATGGGAATTAGTGACTGCTGTCAGAAGTCAAAGTAGTACTTAACTTGATATTTGCTGACAGCACAACTGACCTCTAGTTTCCCAAAGTTATGGAAAATTTCCATGATCATGAAGTAACTCCAATGTTTATGCTGTTTTCCCAATCTTTAGTGAGAGCCTGTAATCTCCAAAAAGCCCTGTCTCAGGATTTGTTGTGTTTATTGCTGTGTTTATTCTGTTTGAGTTTTGTCAGGAGCTCCTTGCTCATCCATGCAGATCTTCTGCCCCCTTTGCTTGTCTTCTTACTCATAGAGATACATTGATCTTGAACTTGGAGGAAGTGATGCTTGAATACTGACACACTCTCATGGATCCCCCATCCTTCTAGGGCTCTAACCCATGGGATTCTTTCATGTAGGTCCCAAAGTGTTCCTGACACTCAGAAAATTTGTATTCGTGTAAAGTCACATTGAACTAGGGAGGAATCCTTGAGGTCTGCAGCTGTGAACTACTGCCTAAGACCTGAAAGCTAGGAGTTTCTTTCAAGCTTAAACATTATAAAGTTATTTACAACAGACGTTTTCTTCTGTTTTACATGGCTATGATCCAGCATGCATTTTTTTGGATGGTCCCTTCCTAATCTCCATCAAGCAAACTTGTGCTCCTGCTCTTCTTCTTAGGCACCTGGCTCAGGTAAACCTAGGAGCAGATGGAGCAAGGATCTACGTGGTATTGTACATCAGGCTCCACAAAATTTGTGACCGAAGTTGGTCTTATGCCAGCCTACAATTATGCAGGGTAGGTCAAGCAGCAGGTTGTATTTTCTCATTAAATTAATTTATACCACTGTTCCCATGGAACCAAACTGCTGAGTACCTTCATGAATAATGTAAGTCTTTAGAAATCATCTTAGTGACCTTAGGAAGAAACAATCATCTAAGAAAAGACAAGGCATGCTGTGGAAGAGAAAAAAAAAAAAAAAAAAAAAAAAAAAGGACCAAAAATGAGATCTACTGGTCAAAAAGTAGGTAAACGGACTGTCATGTGTTGTTTGGTACTGGCAAGTCTGTGTATCACTGTTCCTGGAGGAATTTCTTCCAGCTGTGCTAATTTTCTTTTCTAAAGATAAATTTATTTTTGAAGATAGTTATTCATAACAGATGATGCTGTCCTGACAAACCTGATAACATCTTTCTTAGAAGAGGAATTTAACACAATGTTAATACAACGGATAGATATTTTTAGTGATTCACTGTTAAGATTTATTTATTTTTTAATGTGTAACACAAGATGCTTTGGTTACACTTCTAAACACTCTTCCCTTTCATCTCCTACTGTCCTTCTCCATTGTTAGCAGAGCAAGAAGAAAAAGGCTTACATATATCCATCCAGCATATTTCCAGCACCATTTGCAGCCTTGCAACTCTGATCACAGTTGTTGAACAGCACAGTTCTGATCACAAGTGTTAAACCATATGATATATTGGGAGAAGGAATAAACAATTTGGTAAGTTTTAGCTTACTTGAAGTTGTTTGGAGTAAATTACTATTTTATTTTTATTTTTATTTTTTTCTAAGTATGAGCAGACCCTGTACCAATCCCAACTGCCTATAACAGGAAAAGCTTTTAATTTCCTTTCTGTGTACGAACCATTAATTCAGAACACAATGCCTCAATTCTTGACATCTCTCCCTCTTCTCAAGTTGCTTGTTGCCATTTACTCTTCATTAACTCTTCCAGCTCTATAAGTGCAGTAGTCTTGGAGCTACAACATCTCTGCTGTGAGCATGGACTGTGAGGCCACGTGCTGTTCATGCGTTTGCATCACAAGCACATGGTATGGGAAAGAATGAGCAGAGGAATGAAGATAAATGGTGGAAGAGGCAATTCAAAAAGAGCTTTAAGGCCTGCAATGTGTAGAAAAATGCCATCCTTCTATTTTCTCTTTAAGGGCAGCTGTGAAATAGGGAAGGGTCCCATATATGTGAAATCACAGAGCAGAATTTGAACATCTTCAAAGTTTGTTTTTGGTTTGAGGATCTGGTTTGAAAAACACCTGAAATCCTAGTTTGTTTTGGGAGAACGGGTTCTGTCCTTAGGCATAAGGAACTGCATGTACACACAGAAGGCCTCTGCTTATTTAGTAACTGAAATAGCGAGTTGTAAACGCAATTCTAATTACTCTCACTTACAGCTTTATGAGTTGTAAATCTTCTCCTTCATTTTCCTAGAGAGAAATCCCAACTGTTGCAAAGGAAGATTATTTAGCTCATTCCAGACTCCTTATTCTACTGCAAAGATAAAAGTGACCCAAACAACAGCAGGAATGGCCACTGGAGACTGGTAATTTGGAAGGATCTCATATCATATAAGTGTAACCATATGAAATGAGTTGGGAAGGGCACTGCACCCTGAGGAGTCTTTTACCTGCAGCATAGTTTTGAACATGCTTGAACTGGCCTGTTTACACCAAAGATAGACAGGTCCCAGCTAGAGCAAGATCTTTATTCAAGGAGTGTATTTTTTTATCTGTTTCACTTTAGGACTGTATTCCACTGGTTTCACATAGTCTTTTTCAACTGAGGACCAGCAAGTATTGTTTTTAGCTTTTTTTCTCTTTTATATTATATTTCAGCAACTCTGATCTTTTTGCCCTTGCTTTCCTTTGGGGAAAAAAAAAAAATGTACTACAGGCCAATAGTAACTCTGGTTATAAGCTGCTGGTGTTCTTGGCAATGAATGCAGGGAGACTGGAAAATGATTTTACCAACGGAATTTCCTCAATACCTTTAGCATTAGACACAATGGAGAGAACATGACTTTGACGTAATAAATCCACTAGGGTATTTGCTTACGGCCAGCCCTCCATGACTCGAACATACCACAATCAGAAGGGTATGGGGTAGAAGCACAGTAATATGACTTTTTAAAGGAAAAATGTTTTGTTGTTGTTGTTGTTTTTCTTTTCTTCTGAAATATAGAAAGCTTTAGGCTCTTTAAAGGCAATAGGTTGACAAACTAAGGATTTTTCATTATTAGGTCAGGCATTGTCCGTCAAACACTTGATACTTCTGATACAGTATCAGCAAAAAAGGAAAGCAACTTCCTGGTACTGTGCTTTGATGTAATAGGACTGCATGTTGTGACCCTTTAAAGAACTGAGAAATTTCTCCGTAAATGTAACAGGACTGGTTTTATTTTTGTCTTAGACCTGTCTTTACCTCCTCCTACTAACTCCTGCTTCTTGCACTAATTAGCAAAGGAGTGGCAGCTACGCTGGATTTGAAAGAGACCAGGCATAGAGAACTATCAGTTAGTGACTGGTCCAAAACAAGACTGCATGATGACTAAAAGGTAATGGCAGCCAGTTTTCACTTACTTTCCTAAAAATGGCTAGAGTTCAGAGCAGTGGAATTTTCCTAAAGCAGAACTAAAATTTTCAGATGGGTGGTAGCGGTCTTAGACAATACTGAGTGCCAGAGGGTACAGAGAAAGGAAAGGAGTAAATTATTGTCGTCCAGAAGCCTGTTTCTGACTACAAACACAGGTAAGGTCAAATAAAATTTATTTGGAGGTGAAAGAGTCCGACTTTCTGAAAAGCTGAAAGACTTCAGCTGTTTCACAGCAATTTCTTATCTACAGGCCCCTTAACTAGGGGACCTACAAAGTACAAAAAATGCAGGAGTGGGGGGATAGGGGAGGTGAGGAAGACTCCGTGCAGGTGCATGCTGTGAAGTTGGTGGCCTAATGTACTTTGGTGAAGGGTAGAAATGACCTACAGGACTAGACGAAGGTCAGGACTCTAGGCAGTGGCTTGTATTGCTTGTACCTGGGGCTACCAGCAACTGATCCATGGGCTAGAAGGAGGTTCTTGGATAATAGGGATCATCTTGTAGCTGCTGCTTCCCTTCCACCCACCCCAGACACTCCCATGATTTGCCCATGAGGCAGTTGGGATAAAGGAATTGCTCTCAGAGGGTACTCCCAGCTGGTGAGGAAAAGGAGAATGGGTAGTGCATACAGACTTCCAAAGTATCACTACCAAAGCTCCCCCCGCCCCCTCACCATGTCGCTTTTTGTGCTGTTTAAAGAGGAAATGTGTTGACAAGTCTTAGCAACGTCTGACTCAGATTGCCATAAATTCAGAGCATCCGTTGGACTGGAGATCCTGCAGAGCAGATGATGACGCTGGGGGTGGTGATGAAAAAGCAGCACTACGACTATTTCACTTCTTCTGAGAGTGGAGCCATGCCAAGCACATGTAATTGAGGGACAAAGGAAAAAACTAGCTGTAAAATCCCCATCTACCTGGGGAAGCTTAGAGCCAAATGGGCTCAGTGTAGGGCCCAAATGCATCAGGCTGGGGACTATCCCCTTCTGTGATAGATACACACAAGCAAAACACTGTTCTACTTTTTTTTTTTCCTGCAGTAAATTAAAAATATTTGTCATGAGCAGTGGAGTGAAAAATGTTATCACTGCCTTTAAAAGACCGTAGGACATGGAACAGAAAGGGTTTTCCCCTTGGCTCACATGTACCAGGAGCAGTATGCAACCCTATTTTGTAAGCACAGTCTTCTAGCACTGAAAAAAGAAAAAAAAAAAGGTAACGGCAAAAAATGGGAGAGCCAGGAATGTATTATACAGGAATGGTTCTAGCCAAAGTAAGCAAAATCCAAACATCCCACACTTCCCAAATTATCTTCCTTTCCTGCTTAATGCACTGTAAATGAAATTCAGTTGGACTTTGCCATTATTAAGGACTGGATTTAATCACATTCAAATTGTACATAGATAGGAATTGATGATAAAGTAATATTGTTTGAACAAATAGCTCACTTCCTTTGCAGTAATTCTTACTATTGTTAACATATTAATAATGATAATCATGTGCTGCATTTATAATAGAGCCTTTCTTCACCAAGAATCCTAACGCTCATGTGAAATAAACTGATTATACTGTACATATGCTATCTTAACTGAAAACATATCCAACATCACAGCTCTTCCTGTAAACCATTCTTTAAAACACAAGAAGGTTAACTTTCCTACCAAATCATTGCATTTTCAATACCTTTTTTATTGTTAAACATGCCTCTGCTCATTCCTCTATAAAGCTTATAAAATGTTTTCCACAAAAATAAAGCTGCAGGAAATCTGTAGTTTTAGGCAGTCTTCCCAAGGGAAGGCTGCATTTATTTTCAGTGCTGCAGCCATTTCTCTTAAGTTTGTTTTCCTTTGATTTTCATAAAAACAAGACAAAACTCAGTGGTGCAAAAAGACTGCTCATTGAACAATATTAGTATTTCAATGCTTCCATTCAGCCATAACTGTTGACACTTTGGGTGTGCAGAAAACATGAGGTAAGACTTCATTGCCCAGTCTTGAATGAAATAGGAAGGTGTATGCTTTGTTTTGCTCAAGAAAGCTATCTGAGGTTAGTCCTGGGAAAAAGAACCTAAGTAGCTCATGCTGCTTAATGCCATTAGACTATAAGTCTTGGTGATTTAGATTAGGCATCTCAATTGGAAAAAAAATAAAAAATAAATTTAAAAAAATCTCTATATCTGTATGTAGATGAAAAAAAAAATTGTCTTAAATCTAATTCAGGGGGCTCTAAGCCCACAGCTGTGGGCTAAGTAACTCATTCATTAATTTACAAATAATCTTTGGCTTTCTTGATTCAATAAACTTGGACAGGCTTGTAAAACTCTTAGTTATGTTTAGGTCCACAGGGACAGTCACACCAGAAACCAAAATATATGGATAGCTGTGTTTTTCTTTAAATTCAGAAGTAAAATGTTTCTGCAAAAAAACTTAATATGAATGGTTCCTCTTCCTCTTGCTGCTCAAGTTTTTAAAGAAGGATGCTTTGGAGGAGTTAGAAACTGTACAGTGAAATCCTTTCCACCAGGTATGACATTTCTTAGCTATTGTAAATTGAGACTGACCCATCATTGCCATTGCTGCTGAAACATCTCTGAGTGATAGAGATATGTGTATACAGAACCTGTGGCACTTTCTTAGGTAAATATTGAATAGTTAAAAGAATGAGGGAAAGGTGGTGTTGGCCAAATCATTTTGTGCAAGGTTGATATAATGAGCTTTCTTTACCAACTAGGTGTACTAACAGTACAAACCATAGGAATGCCCTGCCTGTGAATCCACAGACTGACAACACAGCTATTTGCCATTTAGAACAACAAGAAGCAAATGCTTTGGTTACAGAAACTGAATCTACAGGGCTAACATGGGTAAACAAAATGGAATCATGCATTCTGGAATATATCCAGGAATCCAGGTTCTTAACAAAAAATGCCATAAATACTGTAATGTTCAACAAGTAAGGAAGAATTGTTACTCCTGTCAGAGATGCAATATTATTCACGGAAGGAATACAGAGACTTAGCAGCAGCAGCAATGTGTCTTTTGTTTCAACTGTTATCAACTCTTGTGGGAGCTCTTTATAGAAAAGTTGGGGGGTTCATTTTTAATGCTTTATAGGGCCAATAGCACAGCCCTTGTCCTCCATCCCTTCCTGCCTCTTTTGAGCATCTCATGCTAGAACTTGCATTTATTCCTTTTGTGACCCTGTTTGCACAGAATAGGCATAGATTTATAGATTAAGGTAATTCAGAAAAATGTTTTCTGGAGCTGGAAAGAGTGTCTTATTCTGAATTAGCTTTGTCCACAGACCACTCTTTATTTGCAGATAAGAGCAATCACTCAGGAAGCCAATCACTGACAAGCAGCACAGTTCGAATTCTTGCACACACCCTTAATCCAAATTCATTTCCGTGAGAAGATAAGCTTTCAGTAAGTTCACTAATCAACCAGTATAAGTTTAGAAAGCAGAACAGGAGGTGCAGTTTCACTACTCAGTTTATTTTCCAGGATTTACATTTTAATTTAAGACAAAGGTAAAATGAGTGAAGTACTCCCATACTAGTTTCCATCAGAAACATGTATCTTTTAACAAGACAGCATTTGCTCATTTGCTGCTAAACACAGTCAGGAAAAAAAAAAAAAAAGCAAAACATTGAGACCCAACACATAAAATGTTCTCAAAATTATAAGCAACCATTGATAGGGACAAGCTGAATACAAATGAAAGAAAAAAAAAAAAAGAGGAACCTCACTAGGCAGCAGCTTTTCCAAAGACATTGGTACTTTATTGTATAGCCAAACCATTCAGGATATTGGTTGATATGTAATATATCTGACAACCTTACAGGCAAACTCTTCTGCAGTTATCCTAACATTTGGCTCTGCAGAGACTCACCTGTGGTAGGCCGTCAAAATAAACTGGATTATTCTAGAGGTATGAGGAATCTTTAGTAAGATGACCATGAGAAAACATGGAGGCAGCTAGTTTTAGCCCATCACGTAGGAATTTTGTTGTACATGAACTTTTCCAGATTGTGAAACTGAGGTACAGTTCAAAAGAGAGGACATAGTTTCATTGTCCGTGCAATGAAGTTGCTTCCTTAGGTCTGAGTCATTCTCACAGGGAAAGAGCTGTCCACATCTATCAAACCTGGGTTTGTCTCATTACTGCTCTATTAGCAACCCCAATAAGCACATGAAAATTCTTTTGCATCAATACCTTTGTGCAGCATTGGCCCTTGTCATCTTTCACTGGATGTGTTTTGAGTGACAGGCAACAGGACCTCTTCAGTCCCATGAAGATCATCTGATGCTCCCCAGACAGCTTCTGTTATGTACGCTGACACTGCAAGTGTATTAAACTCTTAATTTGTTCACCTTTGACATAGAGCTCACTCGCACATGGTGAAGAAGACTCAGGACTGGACATGGATAGGAAGAATTAAGTCTCTAGTGCTTTTTTAAGGCATTCAAAAGCACTTGCTCTGTTAGAGAACATAAATGTTTTGTCTGGTAGCACTTTGTCCTGTTTTCAGAAATGCAATGACTTAAATTGTAGCTGCTTCCTTATAATTAACTGAACACAAAAGCCAAAACCATGGAAATTGTACAGTAAACACTACTGCTTACTGGCATAGTGGAAAGAACAATGAGGGCACAGCCTCCCATGTTAAAACCTGAGAACAACACAATATATTGTATTTTGGGGTGATTCCATTGTGCCGGTATATTTGATTTAGGAAGAAATAGAAGTTTTTGCCAACACAGAAACAAATTCACCCCTACCATTATGTTTGGGCCCCTTTTCAGCTCTCCCATGTACAGTGTTTGCTGAAGTCTGCCTGATCAATTAAGCAGGAGGTTAGCTGTGCTGCAGCAGACATGTGAAAAGTAATTTAATGACTTATTTAATCTACTGAATGCAGGTTTTGAAAAGCAAACGTTGTCCAGTGCAAAACACCATCAGTGGCACATAGCAGTTTATTTCAATAGTGTTCTCCTTTAGGAACTCCCAAAGCATGTTAGAATACACCTGGAGTAACATTTGGTCACACAGGCTATACTATCTTGAAAATAATAATAATAATATTAACAAGGCCAAGCTAGGATGAAGGAGATACAGTCACCTTTTTTTGCAGTACGAGCACCCAAGAGAACCTCTGATTTCATGACAGTGAATTTCAAACAACACGTGAACCATGGAATGGAGACGGTCTTACAAGCCTCCACATCTTCTTGTCAGGCCCAGCAAAAAAGGCCAGGTCACTTGATTTAACTTCAGGCCTTGAGATCTGCAGGTTATTGGTGAAGAACGGGTCATAGATAAGACAAGGCAACACTCAGTGACGTTGCTTCAATTAGAATAGAAAATGTAAAGCTAGTACTAAAAAAAACAGAATAGGAGCTGGGTAAGGAATGCTAACTCAGGACGTAAGCTGTGTTAAATGTTCAGTTTGGCAAAGGTCCTGGACATGCCGTTGCTGCCATGATTTATGTCAAATCATATATTGAAGGCAAGAGGATGAAGTTTAACTTGGCTGTCTGTATAGAACAGTCAGGAACATGTTGTTCAAACAAGCAAGATAGACTTCAACGTGTACTAAAAGCATCAACATGGCCCTCTTGACTTGGGCCACTAAAACTCTTGTCTACAAGTGAAATTTGTTAAGAACCTTGAAATGGAAGCAAACTCTCAGGTCATCAGATCCCCTTCTGGCATCCAGGAGGAATGGTAGGTAATCTCTCAAAAATGTGTTGATCTCCACCTTACGCCCTATAGTTTTCTTGCCTTTGCCATTCCCTAAGAAAAATTGTTTCTGAGCCTTTAACTTGCGATGGCTTACAAACTGTATCTGATTTCCAGATTAAGAAAAAGGAAAAAGAAAAGCAAATGCCTTTGCAAAAGCTGTTGATTATTCCACCCTCCTCATGTTGACTTTCTGGGTGTAGATGGTGTGTGCACCAAAATATGCAAATTGGCTCTATGTCCTTTACCTAAAAAAAGCTCTGTCAGCACCAGATGTTTTTGGTTCTCAAGAAACATTTGTATTTACAGTCATAAGGATTATGGTTGTATGTGGGAATTACAAGAACTAGAAAAATAGGATGCATAAAATAAGAGGATTGGTATGCAGTCACATGGATGTATCACTAATGAATCTAATGCTTTACTGTAAACAAAAGACTAAATGTCTCTTTACATAGTTGTTTTGTTTTATTTTGGCCTCACTAAATCTCTATTTACTTGAATTAATTTTTTCCTGGCTTATGTTGGCCTGAATAAAAACAGAAGTGCAACCAGTAACATTTGCAATTAAAATATAACATCATTTCAAGTGGACCTTAAGGGAAAATCAATCAGCAGTATTTAGTATTTTCTCCCTGCATGAATTTCCTATGCTAAAATTGACGCAAAGTAATCCACAATAAGATGTTCCATAACTAATTATATAAATATATTGAGAGAATGCCATTAGTAATGTGACTTCATTAGACCCTGGTGCAAGCAGAAGGAAAAAAAAAATCTAGTAGGAAATCAGAAATTATATCTAAAAGAATGAAAAAGTATTTAAGAATATTTTAGTGTATCTATAATGATTGCAAATAAAATTCCCATCACTCTAAATATTATGATATTAAATGAAATGGAAGGTCTTCAAGCGCTTTGTCTTCAGGACTGATCTAAAAAGATTTTTTTTCCTCCATGTTTCCCTTAAATCCAAAACTAATTTCCAGTAAATCACAAAAATGTTTACTTGGGACTGACACATGGTCAAATTATATCCTCTTTTCTTAAAATTTCACTTCCATGGATGCAGTTCTATCTGTTCCTCTATCAAAACATAAGAATGCATCTTGGTACTTCTTGTAAGTGTAATAAAAACTTATGGCTTTTAATTTGCTCTGTTAAGTGTGTTGTTATAGATGTGGCCTCTTGATTTTGTAAAGGAGAGAATACCAGAATGAATGAACTGGCAATTTACAAAGTTTCATTTCTGGAATGCCAACAATCCTCCTGGTACAATTTAAGAGCCAGAGTACAAATAATATTATGAATATAGCAATATAATAATCTAATCTAAGTCAAACAGGTTTTTAAAAAATCACTTCTGGAATTTTTTTCACCTTGGCTGTTTGTCACATTTAAAAATACTGCAAATGGTTCAGATCAAGGTTGTTTCCTGACACAGTGCCAGGATTTGTGTAAAATCAACCGAACAAGATGCCTTGCTGAGGACTAGTGGTGAGCTCAGGAGTAACAATGCCATTGAAGGAGAAAGACAGATTGCCAAGGGGGCTCTGTTTCCGTGATGCAATTGTGCATTAAAAATTTTAATACTAGAAATGAATACAACTCATGGTTACTAATGTTTTGTGGGACAAAAGACTGAGGTGTGACTCTGCAAAAAGACTGACACCAGCTGCAAGCTAATCAGCTGCAAACAATGGCATGCCTTGGTGTGGAGAAAAAGCAAGAAGGGAGGTTTGGGGATGGTGAGAGGCACTGAAATGGTTTCCTCTGCCTAACAGGGATGCAGAGTACTGCCAGGCCAAGCACCAGTCTTTGTGTTGATTCAAAATAAAAGCCTCCAAAGTAACCATTACTGATTTTCGGTTTGGTGAAAACAGGTTCTGTTTGTTGCACACTCTGCTAGTGTGTCTCTGTAGTGAAGGATACTTGTTGCAGGCTGGAGCAGACCCCCTCCAGGATGGGGAGATAATTCCTTCCCTGACAATAACGGCACAGGCTTAGCTGAGAGAAGATTTGGGAGGGCAAACGCAGCTAGAGTGGGTGTGAGAGATATGGGATGAACCTGCAATGGGAGTGCAGCTAGGGAGAAGAGGAGCAGGGGCCTTCTGCAGCCAGGAGCCGACCAAAAGCCAGACTTCAGAGGTGAAAGGTGAGAAGGCGGCCTCCCAGGGACCCTGAGGAGACCTGGCAACCACAGCAGGGGCCTGGGGGAAAGGACCCACTCTTCACCAACACAGCTGAAAGGGGACCTATTTAATCCAACCTTTGAAAATCAGCATGGCCCAATGGCTCTGCAGTTCCTCTTCTGGGAGCCACCCTCTTGCAAATTATTATTTCGTACTCTAGTGGGTCTAGACTGGAAGTATCTGGTATTTTCTTGGCATGGGAGAGCCCTTTTTGCTTTAAAAACATTCCACTTCAGTGAACTGGCTGGGGATCTTGTCACACCATGTTTCTGTCACATCATAACACTGCTTTCCACGTCAGCTCGTACCAAATGACAGGCTCAGAGAGAGAAAGGACTTTCCTCATTCTGAGATTCTGCTGGTACAGGCTTACATTTCCCTCTAAAAGACGGTACTGAGCCATTTCCAGCTATAGTGTGGACTGAACACATAATGAATTTGTATTTCCTTCAAAGCAAGCTGTGCAGATGAAGCAGGACCTGCTAGTCCAGTCAGGATCCATTAGCAACAAAGATTACATATTTCAATGTTCGCTCTGTTGTTTTGACTGCAGGAACAAGGAGAAACAGTTCTTAATTACTAATAATCCTTTGCATGCATTATTGACAGACTATTTTGTTCAAATAGTTGGAGCTTGCAGTTTTTAAAGTGTTCCATGTACAAAGTATTCATCTTTTCTAGTGGAAATTAAAAACTTTGTTATTGTTTTGTTAAGAGAATCTTTCTTGTGCAAGGTAGAACATTTCACAAGGGAAATAAAAACTAAGAATGTAGTTTGTTTTTAATCCTCTAAAAAATGCTGCTTTATATATACATATAAACGTTCCTGAATTATTCCAGATTTATATGCTAGAAGCTAGGAAGAGAATCAGGTCCAGAGATATTAGAAATTGGAGAATTCAAAGGGATTCAGTACCAGGGAAATGTAACTATATTTTGGAACCCCCCAGTATGTAGCAGCAAGAAAGACGTTACAGAGTGATGTGGGACTATTCATCAAATAAAATAATGACTTATTTCATTAGGATTTTTGGAGAACAGACTATTTTGTTGTCATAAGTGTCATGGTATCCCAGGATAAATATCAGCTAGGTTGATCTAAGACAGTGGTAATACCACTGATCTCTCTGGTAACCAGTGACAGGACCCAAGGGAATGGCACAAAGCTGCAACAGGTGAGGTTCAGGCTGGATAGCAGAAAAAGATTCTTCAATGAGAGTGTGGTTAGGGACTGGAACAGGCTCCTCAGGGCAGTGGTCATGGCACTGAGCCTGCCAGAGCTCAAGAAGTGTTTGGACAATGCTCTCAGATTCTGTGATTCAACGATACTCATGTCCATGATGCAAAGAAACTACTTGCACTGAGTCTTACTCTGAAGTGAAAAAATCACCATCAACTGCAAGCTACTTAATTCATTAGTTATTATTAAAAACACATCGGACAAGTTGAGCACTCTCTTGAGCTCTGAAAGCAAAATATGAGACCTCTGGGAAAAACTTTACTTTTTATTTTTTTCTTCAGCTGTTTTCCACTCAGTAAGCTTGAGGGAGGGAAAGGTGAATTAATAGGCATGGCTCCTGTTTCTGCCAGAAATCTTTGTATGACCAGTAATTGAATACCTAATCATCCAATTATGAAAGTGTAGATGAAGGGTGAGAATGTGCCTGAAACTGCTTTTCAGTTTAGGAAGGCTTAAAGGTGTATTATTAAAAGCTAGTCTAAGCAGCACAACACAGGCTGCACAAATGTCACCCAATGAACAACTTGTTACTGGAAATGCACAGATGTCTTCAGGAAAATGTCCAACCCCATTCATTTGGCAATGGAGAAGAACACACCCACAGTGATACCACAGGGCTGATCTGGTTCTTGGGTAAGTGGTCTTTAGATGGGCACTTCACCATACAGAAGAAGTGTTACAGACTACATAAATTCTTTGAAGGATTGACAAGTCTACTTACTGAGGAAGGGTGTGATGAATGTAGCAGTTCCTGAAAATTTTCCTGGGGTAACACTAAAGAAAACTGGATTTATAGGACATACCACACACCCAGAAAAACATTCTGTGCCTTAGCCTGAAATGATTGCATCTGAAAATCTGAAAAAGCTAGAGAACATCATCAAAAGCAAACAGAAATTGGAACTTGGAACTGGTAGAGCTAGAAGTAAGTTGGAGTACTTGGGGAAGTAAAGGTATCTGCTGCAGCCCTTGAGATAATTTCAGACCATAAAGCAGCAGTGTTAGTAATGATTTACTGGCATGGCTACATAGCACTAGGCTAACCTTTTGTTTGTAGAACAATGCTCACTGAGGGTCAGATTAAACTCTGTTTTTTAGCCAGGGTTATAGGATATTACAGGAAATCAATAGGTTAATACAGAAAAATATCTGGATACACAGAGGAGTGAAGACAAGAAGCTGTAAAGGTGCGGCAAAGGACTTGCCTTGTGGCTGTCTTAGAACAGCAGTGTAGGGAAAGGTAGTGACTTGGAAAAAAAATGCTTCAGAGCTGGAACACAAGAGGGTTGATGGACTTCTTCACTGACCTTCAGAAATTTAAGCTGGATCTAACTGACACAAAACACAGGAGTGGAAGCAAAATCCCTGTCTGTCAAGTTAGCCCCATTTTAAGCTCTTTGATTTGCAGAAGTAATGCTAAGAGGCACTGGGGGAGTAGTTCAAAACATCACTCACTCTGTGACAAGGCTGAGAATGAGGTTAGATAATATGGACCACTCTTTCTTTTTTTTTTTTTTTTTAAGGGAGTAAAAGCAAGCACTACAAATGTTAAAGGTAAGTGAGATGGTGCCCACCCCAAAGAACATACTGAAAATAATGAAGCTGTTCTCAGCATCATTCTTGTTAAACATCAGGGTGAAAGAATCTTTCACTAAAAGTCCTGAAGATGGTTGAGCTGTTTGAGGCAGGGCATAGGGTTTGCAGAATTTGAGGTAAATTTCTGGCACTTCTCATTAGGAATATATAAAATTGGCACTGGGGATCAACTTCTTACATTGCTTTAGAGAATTTGGACAAGGTAAGTCTGTACTTACCTTAGTCTGCCTATGAAGTCAAGAGGGTTAGGTAGGAATCAGTCCAGAAGACAGTTGAGCTCTTAGGTGAAGCGCATATCTATTTTCAGTATATACTGAAAGTTCACAGTGCTTCAAGTCCCAGTTTTGATTCATATTTATTTTGCCTGAAGGTAGATGGGATGAACTAAAGTATAGCTACCCCATCTTTCTTCTACCCAGTCATATCAATGGGAGACTTCACTGGATTTTATTTTCAGGAGGATCAGTAATTAAATAATTTCCTTTCCTACAAGAAGTATATTTTTAAAACACACCTTCACAGAAAGCAAGCTGAGTGAAATAATATAATCCATAAAGAGAGCTCAGCCTAAACGTACAGGAAGCCACTAGCCAGATTCCCTTTGAATTAAAAAAAAAATCATTAAACTGTCCTAGAGGCTACTGACGAAAAGTGGGTCTTCACATCTAGAAAAAAATAAAGTGTGTAAAAAATTAGAACGTTGTAGTTTCATGATCAAACCTTGGCCTACTTTGACACTAAGCCAGTTGCCTGGGCACACCCTCAGTGGTGTTACTTTCCTAAGATAGGAATTGGTGTTGTCAAAGAATTAAATGGATGTGAGAATGGCCTTCTACAATGTAAACTGAGACTTAAAACCCATTGTTGCCCTAAAGATATTGAATAATCAGATCCTTTGAAGTGTAAAAACCAGAAAGATTTTCACAACCGATACTTTTGTCTTGGTGTCTTTGGCATATTGTCACACTTTTTCTTGTAAAGGATGTTTGGGATGCCTGACAGAAGCAAACCCTTCAGGTTTGTAAATGACACGTTATATACTCATGCAAAAAGTTTTATGAACTGAAATATTACAACTGCATAAAAGAAACAGGGCCCTACCCTTATCCTTATCTGGGATCAGAAAGGAAATATAAACAAGGCCAAGAACGTGTATGTGAGCACACAAACCTGTAGAAGTGTCACAGCTCTCAGACCACCCAATGCTTGGTCTTCCCCTTACCTGCAAGATAATCTCTTATTTGTTACATTATTTTCTTTCCTGGCTCATTACTAATCATGTAACTTTCCCAAGTGATACTTAGACAAATTTTTCCACCTTCACATTGCAACTTTCTCATTCTAATTGTTAAGCTAGCACACTGAAACAAAATAGGTGCTGCATTCTTTTAAACAATCCCTTCTGTATTAGAGGGCATGTACAGTTCATAGACTTTGTTTTCAACTCAAGATTGTAGATACCAGAATAGATTGATATCGGTACAGCACACTGCAGATAAAGCTAGAGGTCTGATTCCACAGCCAGGGGATCCACTCTAAGAAAAAGTGTGGAAAAGGACAAAAGGACAGTCTCTCTCCCCAAATAAAAATTCAGAGCAAACTTCTAACATTCTCCTCTTTGCAAACACCAATAATCATTAACAAAAGCCCAACAAAAATTTAGCCAAACTACGTCAAACTAGTATTGGGAATTGAGCTTTCCAAGCCATAAACTAATAGGCAAATAAGTCAGAGCTCATGTCGTAATAGCAACCCAGCTCAGTGCACACCAGTGACATGATAATGTGTCTTCAAACTTGTTTACCTGACACAGCACAGTATCTCTGGCAAATATTTATTTTAGTGATATGGGGCAGTTCTTCCTGGTGTGTTTTCTCAGAACTGCTCAGCATATGGAGTACCATCATCTCATGATAAGAACAGAATGGCTACAAGCTGAAACCAGTTGAGCCCCGGCCTGACTGGCTCATCTGAAGGCTGGTCCTCCTGGGGCTACCCTAGTAAAGTGGATGCTGGTGCAAAGAATTCACACAGAAGGAAAGAAACAGTACTTGGAGCAATGCCAGTGATTTTTCTTGTGTTATGCCAGGAAAGTGTTTGACGTTCAGACTGGTCACTAGCTGGAAGAGATGCCCTGGGGCTACAGATGAGTGTTAGAGCAAGCACACATGAGAAACAACCACACAGCAGCTCCAGCAGGATCATGCCCAAGTTGAGTGATCACAGGAATAAAACAACATTTAACCCACTGATTGTATTTGACCCATTGACTGTCTATGGGCTGAGGAAGCTGAAAGTTTGCATTAAAGCGACTTTGTCTTGCTGGCTGCATCTTGTCTAACTAGGACTCTGCATCTATGAACAGAAGATGAACACATTCAGTTCAACACCTGGCCACTGGAGCTAGAAATAGTACAGCACAGGGTGGTTAGATACCAGACTGAGTAAATGAAGAATCAGGCATAATCAGGAGTGGAGAAGGGGAACGTGGGGTTTCACATGATCAACAGCCATCTGTAGATGGGAATAAGCTGTTGGTTCCAGCTCTAAGCTAAAATAATTTCACTTGCCTGTAAAGCAAAATGCATGCCAAAAATGAACAGAAAAGTATACCTTCAAATCAATTCCATTCTCAAATTCCGCATAAAGTCTCATCACCAGTAAAAACACAGGAGAGTGGACTTTTAAGTGTACCTCATAAGATTAGATCATGTTTTATTGCCCTTCTCCCACCTGAAGACAAAGCAGATATGGAAAAGATTTCCACTAGTATTCTAGCTAAGCCATCCTATTGAGAATGATTGATTTGCAAGGTTTACTGGAGTTTGTATCTGACTACTTAAGAGCCTGTTTACTCTTCTGATGACGAAAGCACTCAAGAATGATTTCTTCCCCCTCAGGGAAAGGCAAGGAGGAAAGGAACGAATGTCCTTTCTTGCTGCTGCTCTTTGCATTGCAAAAATCAGGCATGCACTTGATTTGTATCAGTAAGAATATTTTCTGAGCTAATGTGAAATTTGTACGTGAGCCTCAATGTCAAACAATTGCAACACACGCCTTCCATGGGAGTTGCATTACACTGACAGTTATCTGAATTATTTGGGGATTCCTATCATTTGTAATCAAGCAAACTGGTCCAGTGACCAGGACAGAGGCTGGGAATGGAAGAGTTAGTTGTAATTCATCAACAGCACAAACATCGTGTTGAATTTTATTCCCCATGTTTCCCAAAGATTTCTGCACTTCACTGTTCCCATTGCAACTGCTTACTCCCACTGTAATTGTTAGGAACACTCAGTCTCTCTTTTATTATTTTTAAATAAATAAATAAAAACAAAGGATGATATTCACCTCCTCTGTCTTCAGCTGTCTAAGCTGCCTATCCTGGATCTCAAAATACCCAGTGCTGAGGAACTGATACCTTCACAAGGGCTCTTACACACCAGTCTAGGCTGAGACAAACTATTCCAGAAAGGGGCTGGAGAACTGATATATTAAAATGAGCTGAGCTCCACAGAAACACAATAGGGGCTGTGCTACTGCATCACAGTGATGACCCAATAAGCATGGGCCTATCAGATACGAGTGAAGAATAACGTATATCTTTCAACTCCTATGCCTATTCAAAGTCAAGGATTCCAGCAATTTTAAGATCAGTAATACCCTAATGAAACAGTACATGTGTAAGTAACCTGACATCAACTACAATGATTTATTATGAAAAAGAATTAAATGACAGACTACTCGGAACTCAATAGCTGCAGCATTTTAAAATTGAAAGCTAAAGGTTAGCACACTTAATAGCTACTCTATCAGTTCAAAAGTATTCCCTCTAAAACATTTCCCCAAAGTCTCTACTTGGCAGGTTGTAGGACACTGCACTCACAGCCCTTAGTTCCCATTCAGGTCACAAAAAGACCAAGTTGTTCAAGCAGCAAAAACATCTGTCTTCCCTGCATACTCTGAAGGTATTGCTGAGCTTTTTCGACCCCTGTCCACATAAGATACTGTCACAAACACTATGTCCCATTGAACATGCTAGCTGGGAATTAATTGTTTGTGACATAAATCATAGTCACGTAACAAGATGTGGATCTGAACATCAGTCTCTCACGAGACACACAGCTCCAAGTTTGATCTTGGTAAATTACAAAACCCACCAGTGATAAAAGACTCACTATAAGGGTGTGAATATGTTCGTTTTCTAGCACGCATTTAAGGCACATTTTTACACTCCTGCTGTAGTGCTTACAGCACAGAAGGAGAAAAGAATCTTGCTTTGCTCCAGTGACCCAGATTGTCAGCAGAAGTAGGTGTAGAACCACTGGGGAGAAGAACAAGGTGCCCCTGAGCTGAGTCCTGCCTCTCTGACTGAACCACACCTGTGGAAGCAATTGCTGTTTCCCTTCTGAGGGAAATGAGTTGAAGCACGTAGTTATGGTTTTATAATACACACTTCCATCAGGAAGGACTTTTGAAGGGCATCGTCTGTCTCTGGAGTGCCTTGTAATAACCTTGGTTTATACACCAATATGGGATTAAAGAAATTAACCTCCTTGCCCCTTTAGCAGCATCACTGAAACAAGAAAACAAGTCCTCTTTGAAATGCAGTTTATTCTACAAACATTTAGAGCAAAATCCTCAGCTAATTTCCATAACTGCATATAATACCAGAAGGAAAAAAGCACAGGAGAGAAGTATGGTCACTTCAAGGTTAGTCACAGCTGCTTTCTAAACTACTCACTTGCTAGGGAAGCATTAAATGGGAGCTGAAATGTCTCCTTTGTCTCACGTTCTCCTCTTTGGGCATTTGGTTTCTATACATCCACATTCATCTACATGCACATATGTGAATTCAACTGTCTTATGCTCAGAGCAAACCAGATCCACCTTCACTGTGTGACTCCTTTTTTCATGGCAGCAAATGCATTTGTGTTCCATTTCATTGGCCTCAAAGGAATACCTATAGAAATGAGATTTGCACATGAGTCCACCATCTGTTTTCTTCCCTATGTGATCTGTATTCGCTCCTCCAAATACTGCAACTATTGAAGTTTTTATTGAAGGGTACAACTAATGAAGAAAAAACAAGATTTCCTATTTGTTTTTCTGCTTATTCATAATGGTCTTTCCTCAGGATGCTACTAGCTAAGCAGGGCCAGATCCTCTGAGATCAGTGAGGAAAATCCCAATAAATTTGGTGGGTTTTGATTAAGGACATTCTGACAACACAGAAATGAACAATTCACGCAGAGACCAAAGAGCAGGAAGAAACTCCATCAACCCCCAGAGCTGTTCGTAAATACACATAAGGACAGGAAGGTAATACATTTAGATGGTCTCTTTGCAGAGGGACCTATTATCCTAAGATAAAGCATTCCCATCACACTAAAGGCATTTCATCACATTGACAACTGCTGCTGTTCTCACACCCAGTTTCCCAATCAGGTCCTTTTAAACAAGAACCCAGGAAGACCAGACAGGTGAGGACAGAGAAAAGTTTCCTACTTACACAGAATACGTACTGCATGTCCCTTCGCAGAAGGGCATTGGGACCGGAGCAGCAGACTTACAGTTGTTGTGAACAATATACTGCTCTTTCACACTGCGTTTGCATTTATGTGGCAGGTCAACACCTGTGTGGGAAAATATTTCTGTTACACTTCTTCAGACTGGGGAGCAAAAGAAGTTTTGAAAGACACCTGCTGGGAAGCCAAGAGCAGATCATCTTACTGAAACCTCTTGTAGTTTAAATGCATAACAAAACAAATACACACACACACCACACACAAATAATAAATAAATAAGGAGAGTGCAAATAGGCACTAATTCAGCAAAAACAACTCCCCACTTGTCTAGATACTTTTCTGTTCAGGGACTGGCTCAAATGAAGACATGTATAAGTTCATGTAAAGGTACTACCGAACTAAGACCAAAAGGAGATATTAAGGTGTTTTTGTTCTTGTTTTTAAGTGCTACGAATGGTATTTGTTAACATTTGTGACTGTAACAACCTCCAGTTTCTGGGTGGATGATATAGAAGAAAAAACTTTTTTTTCCCATGTAACTTTCAAATGGAAAAAGACAGAACGTAATTCCTACAAATTCTCTCATTGGAAGCATAGTTCAAACTAACAGTATTTCAGTCTTTTAAAAATGCAGAAAGAAGAAAAATTTTTTAGTGTCTCCCTTGGAAGAACAAAGCAATTTTTGAGCCTTGGCTGTAAGGTACAAAACTGCTCTGCTGATACATGGACAGAGCCTTCTGGTCTGTCGAAGTTCTTGGTGCATGCAGAAGAAAGGCTACAAGTAGTGGAGAACCTAGCAGTATTTTAGTAGGGAATCAATGATTTAACACACTCACATGTCTTACAACAGCCGTCTGAAGTCATGTCAACTGTCCCCTATATAGAAAGCAAAGAACCAGAGAAGTTTAGATACTGTAGTCTAGTGTACGTATATTGCTAAGCAGCTAGTAGCAACACATAGGGTTCAGATACATACCCCTCATCTCTAACCAACACACTAATTCCTCTTCAGACTTGTTTGTGTACCAGTTGTATACAAAACAGCTTTAAAATGTCCAGTAGGGACTGAATATTCTCACAACTATATCCACTCATAAGCCAGGGGGAATGTTCTGTAATGTATGCTTGATGTGATGTAGATCCAGCTGAAGCCAGCACAAAAGCCAACTCCAAACCAGACAATGACACCTGCTCCTGGAATTGAACAGCCTGCAAAGCCCTTTCTGGAAGTTCCTGGAAACCACTGGTCACTGAAAGCCTGTCACTAATGCTCCCCGTTGCTCATTCATCTACCACTTACTTGCTTAACGATGCACCCCATAGTAGAAGAGACTACGTTCATTGGTTCCCCGACAGGTCCATTTTAGGTCATCATTTTTTCAATTGCATTTTGTAACACTGGTGTTTCTTAAGTAATGAAAAATCCCACTGTGCCATTGCCCCAGCGCTCCTCTATTTCAAGTTCCAGTGTCTAACTTCACAAGAAGTAAAATATGTGGATTTCTTAGAAAGTATAACTTTTGTTATACCTCCATGCTCCATGGGACATTCCATTCAGGGCTGAAAAAGCACATTTCTTTCACGCAAGGATGACCAACTCAGAAAGGTCAAGAAACACTGACATGACTCTCAAAACAGTACAGAAGCCTCCCAGAGCACTGGCAGGGCTCATTTCAGACGGCTTTTTTTTTTTTTCTGGTGTTAAAATACTTACTGGGACACAGTTTGATTCCTCAAATGGCAAGCAGACCTTTACTGTACTAGTCAAGGAAAACAGCCCCCCTGATTCAGTGCACATGTACTGAGTACAGTTATCATACGGTGCTTTATAACTTTGTCCAACCTAAAAACAACAGACAAATAAATTGCAATGTAATATAACAATATAAATAGAACAATGCAATAGTAATACAGTCAATGAACTAGCAGAGGGGCTGGGATGTTCATATTATCCTGGAATTCACATCTACTGAGCTCACCCACGTCCTGGTTGCAGAATGAGCATAGAGATAGGAGCAGAAATGCTAAGAGACACTACGAAGTACAGAAGATGGGTCTGTTAATAGAGGTGGGATAGAATCTCACAGGTTGGAAGAGACCTCCAAGATCACCTAGTCCAACCTCTGACCTATCACTAACAAGTCCTCCACTAAACCATATCACTAAGCTCTACATCTAAATGTCTTTTAAAGACCTCCAGGGATGGTGACTGAACCACTTCCCTGGGCAGCCTATTCCAATGCCTAACAACCCTTTCAGTAAAGAAGTTCTTCCTAATATCCAACCTAAACCTCCCCTGGCACAACTTTAGCCCATTCCCCCTCGTCCTATCACCGGGCATGTGGGAGGATAGACCAAGCCCCACCTTGCCACAGCCTCCTTTAAAGGTACCTATAGAGCATGATAAGGTCGCCCCTGAGCCTCCTTGTCTCCAGGCTGAACAATCCCAGCTCCCTCAGCCGCTCCTCGTAAGACTGTTCTCCAGACCCCACACCAGCTTCATTGCTGTTCTCTGGACACGCTCAAGTACCTCCATGTCCTTCTTGTAGCGAGGGGCCCAAAACTGAACACAATACTTGAGGTGCGGCCTCACCAGACCTGAGTACGGGGGAACGATCACTTCCCTAGCCCTGCTGGCCACACTGTTTCTTATACAAGCCAGGATGCTGTTGGCCTTCTTGGCCACCTGAGCACACTGCTGGCTCATGTTCAGCCGACTATCAAACATTACCCCCAGGTCCTTCTCTGCCAGGCAGCTTTCTAACCACTCATCTCCCAGCCTGTAGCACTGCTTATATGCAAAAGAAAAAATTCTTCTACAGGTTTTGAAGATTTTTAATAGATGGAAGAAAAGTAAGAACTATGAAAGAGGAAAATACTCTTCCTAATAGAGGTTAATGGATAAATGCAAAGTTTCTTTGTGGTAACCACCTTTTAAGTGGAAGCATAAAAATTATATATTGGCACAGAAGAAGCCAGCTTGCAAGATTTATCAAGGAACAAAGGGATGAAATAGAAAAGATGCAGAGCTCAGGAGCTACCAGAGAAGAAATAGCACATAAGAAAATAGCCACTGGGTGAGATGGCAGCATTAACCGTTCACAGCAATAGCATGCTGTAATAAAAGCAAACAGCTAGCCTGAGTTTCAGTTCACGTCTACCAACACTATGCTGAGGAGATGTGGTGTATTACCTGGGTGTTACCAAGGTGAACTACACTGCAGCAGCTATGACACTTTCGATTTTTGCCCCAGCAAATTCAGAACCAGTGTTAGTACAGCTATATCAGCTTGCTCAAACTATTTAGCTTTGTATTTCCAGGGCAAGATAAATGACATTTCTTCCAGTATCAGAGCAGTGTAATGTGAAGCCAGCTCACATATCTCTGCAAGAGCAGTGTTTTGCAATGTCACCATCCCATACAAATTCTTTCCCGTGCTGCATGTGACGAAGAGAGGGTGACATGATTTCCATTCCTGCCAGAGATGCATAATTTTCAACACAGCAGTGTCTGCAAGTCTGCAAGATGCACACAGCAAGGAGCAGCCATATAAACTTAACGCTTACTTTGGAAATATAGACATTTTAAAATCTCCTAAAGGTCTTCCCAGCTTCAAAATGTATGACACCGATTTCAAAAGATGGTTGAGGTCTTTTGGATAATTCAGCTTTCCATGCAGAGCAAGGAGCACTCACCTCGATGGTGACATTGCCAAATGGAAAATTTGCCACACAAGCCACTTGCTGGCACTGGCTGCAGCACTGACCCTCCTGTTCCACGTAGCGAAACCCTGTGGGAATAAGGTCACCATTTAGCCATATTACCTGCAGTCCTGTTCACGAAACACTGTCAGATCAAAGCCACACTGGAGGTGGCAGTGGAAACGAGCCAGCCTTCTCGTTCATTTCTGTTGCCATTAGAAACCTGTTGGAATCGCTTTAAGCCTGACAATTAAAGCTGATGATTTCTTTCCCATATTGAAGTTACTTCTGGGTCACTTCAGTTACCATATACACCCTGCTATTTGCTGCTCTTCTTTGTGCTAACACACAAGTTAGAACAAATAAATTAATTCATCAGGTGATTACTTAAAAATCTACTACCACCACTTGGTCTGATATGGTTATTCACTAGAACTGTCACTGTCAGACACATGAAGATAGTGCATCAGTTATTCCTTCCCTGTGTTTTAAGTATCCCGCAGTCTTTCCATGGATCTGTCCTGCTTCAAGATAAAGGTTAGTGGTTTTAGTGATTTTAGGATGTGGTAGTGGATCTAGCTTTCTGGGTGAGAATGGAACAGAAACCGTTCTTTGCTTGCATTCAGTAATAGACTGAGCAGTTTGTGCACAGACTGTCAGCTCACAAGTACCAAGCAGTGCCTGGAAACTCAAACAACAGTGTGGTTTCCTTATCATCTTAATTTTGAGCTGAAAACACCACCAACAGAACAACATAAACATCATCTTTCAGCAGTCAGACTTCTCTCTAACAGGTTTGCAATCACTTCCCTTCAGGGCATCTCTCAAAGGGTGACCTCTTAAATTGGTAGAGCAAAAATGGCCAGCATCCTAAAGAGGACCTACAGAAGATTATATCCTGCTATCTTTTACCGAGGCAGCAGTTTTACTGCCACGGTTCTACCTTCTCATGCATCCCGCAACAGCCATTGTTTGTGGTGGGGGAGGCTGAGTGCGTGGCACTGACCTGCTGGCAGGTGGTTTGGCATTTCACTGGAACACACTGGATCCGGTTGGTTTGCGTCACAGCATCCTGTTCATCTGTGCACACACAGTCCTCGCAGGAGCTCTTCGGCACCACTGCCCAGGCTGAAAAGATAACAAAAGCAGAGAGGAAATGGGCAACAGCAAGAAATCGGTGGGTTCTAGAATAAACATATGTCCCCTGGACTATCAAACATGAATGATTATGCTCAGGATTTACTTTTGGCAGAGCTTCCTGAAATGAATACCTCCAGATCTGACTTCAGACCTGACACTTCTCAGTATCATAAAATGAACATGAGGTTGACATATTCAAGTGCATTGATGACATGACATGAGTTATGTATCTTATAAACTTCAAACTTCAATTTTTCCTCAGTTTGACCTAGTAATTAATCTTACAACATCCAATGAGTTTTAAAATTGTATTCAATCACAATTCTGACTTCTAGACTCTAAAACACAGGTAAGAATCTCATTTAGTAAGCAAGCTACTGGTCTCTAGCATTACCTATTCATTAATATTTCCAGCAACTCATTAGACTGCTGGCAGGGATAAAATAATGTACACTTAATCCTGCTTTTTTCATAAGTGTTGACAATAAGTTCAGACAATTCTGATTCAGGCTGCATCAACCTGTGGAAAGAAGTGTCTGGAAGACCTACCTTAAATTCAACTCCTTCAGAAACACATACACCTTTTGGTACTGTAAGAAAAATAAAATGAAAAGGAGGTGCTAGGAATGATGTAACCAGTTACTGTACTCATCTCTAAATTTTCAGTGATTTAGAGAAGACAAAGAGTAGAACTGAGTTATTTGCTAGCCTTCATAGCCTGCACAATAGAAGGAAAACATGCTGTTAAATTGTTATTCTGAAGCCCTACATTTAACATCTGCTCAGATGTTATGCTGAAGTGTGGGGTAATTCTATATCCTGGTATCTTACATATGGCAAAAGCAATGTACCTCATGTAGTTAACCCATGCTTGAATTAGCTGAGCTTTTTCTTTATTGTTAACCACCTTGCTGGTCACTGAGAAAATGGGAAGTTGGGTCAGGTGTGCAATTCCAGAAATACAGTTTGACAGCAGAACGTTTGTATGGCTCAATGGAATAGAAATGCAGTATTTGATCAATAATTACATCCCAGGAGCTCATTGAATATTAGTTAGAGAACTTACACCACTTATTCCACCTCCATAAAATTTTAAAGGCTGGGAAGGAAGGGAGAGGCTACTTCTTGTGATATTGACTCATTTAGAAAAACTGAAATAGTTGAAGGAATAAATAAAATTTCTTAAGGAAACATGTGTACTTACTACAGGAGAAAATAGGACAACAACCATCCTCAGAATAGCTACCACGGGTTGGAAACCTAAGTCACATGCTGTTTTGGTTGATAACACAGGTTTTTTATATCACATTCTGCAATAGACAATGGAGATAAAGTAAGCCAAATCATCCTGTCCAGCAGTTTTTCTTGCAGACCAATGTTTGAACATCAAGAAATAGGGAAGACAATGATTCTTGAACCAAACATTTTGGAGGTTGGGACATGTACAAATAAAGTTTCTCATAGCTTGCCCTATTGTAAAGGTCTTGCCCTTCCCCAAGGGCACACAGTTCTGGCCCTTGTTCCTCTTTCTCTTCTCCACTAGATGTCATTGCTAAACTAAACACATAAACATAATCACCTCAGAGAAAAAGGAAATGACAGAGAAAAAGAATGGGGCAAAAGCAAATGAGAATGAAAACAAAACAAACAACAAAAAATGGAAGAAGCAGTGGATGAGGGCCAGAGACATAAAAGGTAGGAAGGTGCAAGCTACAGCACCCTGTCAGTGCCCACTGCTCCCTCAAGGCACCCAAAGGAGCCCAATGTACGGAAGCACGAAGGGATGAGGAATAGAAAAACATCCTACCACTGCCAGGATCCCGTCCTTCATCCTCCTGTGGGTGCTAGAAATGGCCAGGGTCTGAGCAGGACTAACGAGGAGGTCCTGTGCTGTTGCAGCTATTTGGGACTGAGAGGATGACCATTGAACGGTGACGGGCAAACTTATATAGAGAAGCTACACGTGAGGCCTTAAGAGAGACAGGGAAGTCCTCCTTCCATATGGATGAACCGATGTGAAGGATCACCCCAGCATTCAGAAAGGACAAAAGCCAGAGGATCCTGTGAACTACCTAGTGGTCCCAAGGATTCATGTGGCATTTTCCAACTTAAATATCAAAGTGGAACATGGCTTAGTTTAGAATAGAAGCTGAACCAGAGGAGGTCTCTTCTGACAGCAAGAATAAATGACTAATCTAGTGTTTATTTGGATCTGGTACCTGTTGTGTTTTTTTTTTTTTAATTTCACTTGAGGATCATCATGAGGCAAATGATGCCACATGATGCCACGTGAATCGTCTACATACCACAGACTGTCTCTGTGCAGCATGGATCATCCAGACGTGGTTTTATTTTGTGTACAAAGCCCTCCTTAGTGCAATTGATAGGTGGAGATTTAGCACAAGGGGCGGGGAAGCAAGAGATATTCAAGGTCACTTCATCACAAGCACAGTATTGACAGTCATGCTCCCAAGCTTCTCTAGGCTGTGAAACAAAAGAGATAGTTTGTTTAGAGAGCAAAATCTAGAAGCATTAGATTAATGAATGCCTACCACAAAGCAGCACAGGGCCAGATTGTCTATTTCATTATGTTGGAAAAATCAGAGTTCAAATCCCAGAGGGCAGAGAAGAAAAAATCCTGCCACCTTCCTTTGTAGGTTTACGTGTTTCCAGAATGGGAAACTTGCTACTTCTCCAGAAAAGTGCTTCCACAAACTGCTAATTTATTTCCATATCTCTATTAATGAAGTCCTGGAGTTACTAAATCTGCTCTTTCCTTCCCACTGTCAACACACGTTCACTACTATTTAAGCTTAGAATTAAAGAAACTCATGCAATCATTTTACCATAGGTCACAGCACCCAGCTATAGTATAAAGTTAGCATTTTCCTTTTTCCTACCTGTTTCACTGATCCATCTTGTGCAGTGCAACCTATAAAACAACATTACAGATTCCTTTAGTGATAACTGACCTGGGGAAACAACAGAAGTGAGAGTACAGGAATAAAAGGCACCTGAGAAATGGACACAAAAAGAAAGATCCAGAGTGCAAAGTCACAGTTGTGTATCCAAAATATTTCAATATCCTCCTCCTAAATGCTTTGTTCTTTCAAAAGTTCTGCTTTTTGTGTGAAAATAGGGTGAAGCGGTCAATCAGAAACATTTCCAGTCTAGCTAGAAATGTTCAGTATGAAGGTCTCCCCCTATTTCCTCTTTACATTTCTTACCGCAGCCAGAAACACAATGCCATCATGATCGGTCAGCGAGTTTTTCCATCAGGGCAGTAACATCCTCAACAAACTCCGGTGTGTATTTTGGGACGGGGAGGATGTTCCATAATGATTTCTCTACACAATTAGAAGAATATAAACAGAAATGAATGAGAGGCAGAATTGTGCCTGTGGGAAGCAGACACCTAATACGCAAGGAAATGCCAACTTCCAGCCTTTCTTGGCACTTTTCAAATGATGGACCTTTGCCTTAGGACATGACCCACCTGCTGAAGCAAGTGTTTCTTTTTGCTTCTCCACATGGCTTGTAGACCTGATCCTGAGCACAGCTGGCCTCTATGGAGCATTACAGAACATTGGTTAGAAAGCCTGGGCCTACTCATACCCTCCGTCACATGACGGACATATAGCATGCACTAGCTCAGGCTGCCCCCACGGACAGCACAGCCCAGGCTCCGGCCCAACAAGGTGTCCCCACATCTTCAGCAAGAGGGGTTTAATGGATTCGGCAAGGTGCTTGCACCAGTATCAGCAGTGTTTATCCAGGTACCCTGAGCAGGGTAAAGCAGGCAGAGAGAAGCTGTGCATTGCCATCTAGTGACGAAGCTGTAGCTGACACAAAGGGGAGAAAAGTGGCTAATGTCCTAACCCACTCCTCTGCAGGAAAGACCATGGGTCTGTTTCCCACTTGTTTTGCACCATTTCTGAACTGCAACTCTTTTGATTAGTTCCTGTATTTCTCAGTCCCAGAGCAGCTTAGAAAAGATTGAAGAATGACGATGCGGAGGGACAGAAACAGGTGTGTGGGTGAAGAAAGAACAGACCAGAGCTACTTCGCCACTACAAGGTCTTTCTCTTTCCCAGGCTTACCACACTGCCCATTCGCCTGCCTCCTCCAGTCCACACAGACCCCGTGGAGCCCACACAAGGCCGCGTACGTCTGCATGCTCTGACACTCGGTGCTGGGGTGCTGGTCCGAGCACCCGCTGGCCACGCAGGCCTCGTAGTAGGGCTGCGGGGGAACCACGCTGTGGCACTCGGTCAGGTTCCTTTTCAAAGCAAGGAAACAGATATGGCATTTTGCTTCCTTGGGCTACTTCCAAGGAAGAATTCAACTCAGAGCCAATCCCCACCCAGAGAAAGCCTTAAGACACAACTACAAATTGCTCCAATAAGCAATACACCCACATGTGTAACCAAACCGATCCCCACCCAGAGAGGGCCTCAAGGTAAAGATACAACTACAAGTTGCCCCAATAGACAATACACCCACACAGCTTACTTAAGAAAGCTTTACCTCCCATTCTTTACAATGCTTTGGAACAAAGCAATTTTACATCAGATTGAGACCTGCAAAGGAGAGTCTCCTGCATGGCTCACAGCTATAGTTCTATATACTGACATTTTAATGTCAACATTGTTGACAATCCTATTTTAAACCACAAAATTATTTTAATTATTTTAAAAACAGACACACACACATGCTGGCTATATTCTGACTCTGTTCCTATTATCCAAAGCATTCAGATACTGAATTATAGCTAGTTCCCACTTAAGTTCTCCAGAAATGACAAGCAGAGCCAGTGTCAAGTAGCAGGCACTATTAAGGGAGGACTGATTTGATCTGCAAAACTCAGGAACATTCACACATCAATTCACTGCTCACTTTTTCAGGGTATGCTAGAATTCACATTTTCATTGTGTCCCATAGGCAGGTCACCCAAGCCCTGCAGTTAAGCACAAATTATCTCATTTGTCTCTTTGGGAGCTGTCTTAACCAGATGATTTTACACAGATCAGAAGGCTCACAATGCTGATGATTTTTCAATTTCAGCCAGTTCTGAGACACCGAATTACAGTATCTGTTGGTAGGATCTGGGACTTTCCAATCTAATGCCATCTCTTGAAGGACTCAATGACCTCACCATTCCCGTTTTCATAGGCATCATCACCTTCTGGTTGGTGCACGTACCTGGTAGCAATATAAAAGCAAAGTGACAGTTCAAGGACAGTTGATGCTGATAAACTGCCTTTACGTAAAACAGCAATACCTGGAAGGCAGTTCTTCTTGTGAGAAAGTAACACACATGGTCCTGGATGTGAGTTCACAAGAACTTTGTAGGAGAAGGCTAGAAGAAATAGTTTGCCAGTTACTCATGAAAACCGAAGCTGAGGTCTCGGCTAATGCATTCCGCACGCGGCTAAGGAACTGAGATGGTTCTCTCTAACACAGGGCTCTCCAGATTCCGTGTCTTCCCATAGTGAGTAAGTATGATCATATGATCAAGAGGGAGATTTAGAGAAAGCTTGTCTCCATCCACCAGCAAATGTGGACAGAATGAAAGGGGGTAACTCAAAGCTGTATCTTCTGACAGTGCCTTTTTCACCATTAGGGACAATTTTGTTTAAAAGTTGTGAAACTTAAAAAAAAAAAATCACTGGAGTTGCAAAAGTTTAGAGATGTTTACAAGTGGACAAAAGAAAGGGGGAGGAAAAATTTATTGCATTCTTTACTGCCAGCTGATGAGCACACTCACCACACAGTCCCATGGTATTGTTATAAAACTTTCCAAAGGGAGTTTTATGTAAAACGCAAGTCGACTGTAGGAGACATAAACTTCTAATTCAGGTATTTCAACTATGACGTAAAGGCCAGAACTGGTTATCGTGATACCATTCGTGGAAACGTCTGGAAAAACTTTCTTGCCCATTAAATAAAATCTAAAAAGAAGAGAAGCAAAAGGCTCTATGGACATTCTTCTGTTGAGTAAGATACATAGCTTGTGTCTGGCAAGTAGAGCTCTAAGGTGCACCAAATGAAGTCTGACAAAGGCAATCATTTAGGCAGTTCCCAGTGCTTCATTTTAATATGTTCTAACTTATATTTGACTACTTCCATCAGGAAGAAAAAACACATCTTTCAGTTATGTGACAGTTTTCCAAGTTTTTAGAATATACTTTTTTTTTCCTGACACTAAGGAAAAAGATAGAGCGAGGAATGTAACTGCATTTCCTACCCATGCCATTTGTGACGAGCTTCGTCCTTTGTCATGGCAGGGCATTTGACAGTAGAGTAATACAGCTACAGCAAAATAATTATGAGGATTAATTTTAACAAAATACTTTACCAAGTTTGTTTCTTTTCCATGTGCATTGCTTGTGTCAGAATAACAACGGAATTGGAATAAAAAATGAGAAGGGACATTGAACAAATTGCTCCATCAGTGGCACCCACAGTAGTAGTTGTCTATGTGAATCCAGAAGTTGTGAGAGTGGGATGAATTAGCTGCACAAGGACATATGTGCAGTTTTCTTTAAAATGATAATATGTTCCATCAAAAGTCACATAATGCTCATTTCCCCCATCCACTGCAAATACCTGGAAGACAGAGTGGCACACTTCAAGTTTGACTTCTCAGCTTCAAGCTGATTTTAACTTTTATAATCTCTTTCAATGAGAGCTGAAATGACCAGTTTGATGAAGAAAAGATAGCTTAGCAAGGACTCTGCTCTTAATAGCCAATGTTTTAGGTGGGAATTCTGCTCCATTACATCCTACTGAATCAATACAAAGATAATACAGATGTTGATCACACAGATTTATCTTGCTTGAGGCTGGGCTGAGCATAACAAGTTTCAGGAATTCACCTGCCACAGTACTTACAGCTGACACTCAAAGACTTCACAGCAGCCAGTTTCATCATAGTGTTTCATGAATGGGAAACATTCACACAGAGTTTTAGTTGCTGAGGAGGGCAAGTCACACTGGACAGTTTTAATATTATTTCCTTCTCCCAGGCAAGTGGCAATCTGGCAGTTTCCAAAATTCCATGATTCGTTAAACTATTGGCAGATTGAAAGAGAGCAGAGAGGAACACAGCAAAGTAATATAACAAAGGTTTTAAAACCACATACAACTACCACCCTCCATTCATGTTCCTGTTTGGGTATGGCGTTATTTGCTATCTACTCTTTTCTCTGTCAGATAATATGAAAAGTATTGCAATCAACAGAGCTTTGACATTTTGTTCTGTTCTGCAACATTTCGTGCAGGTCTCAGCATTAATGTCCTGACCACTTGTAATGGCTGTTCACAGACAGGTGGGGTTTCCTAGCCTTTCTTCAGCTCATGTGGCTCTGCCTGCCTCCAGCCTGTTAGATTTTTCACTGAACAGCATAATCTTCAATTTTATTCCCTAAATTATTTGAGGGCTTCTGCTATATTTATCAATCACCTAGTTCAGCCACAACTACAGGCCAGCTGCAGCGGTGCTGACCAGCATCAGAGGAATCTGCATGGGGAGAATGCCAAATCTTGGCTGGAGGCAAACACTGTAAAGAACCACACCTTCTTTCCAGTCTCTCACCTTTCTAGGAGGAATGAGCCCAAGACAATCGCTCACAGGAGCCAATGTGGTAACAGGAACTAGGCTTGTTGCACTGGGAGCAGCTGTCAGTGGACAGTCTTCAGAGTCTGGATCACAGATGTTGAGTGCCTCAGTTTGACCAACTTTACACTCTGCCCAGATTAATTCAATCTGACATGATGCGTTGCAAATAGAGTAAGCACAATGACCCGATATATTCATTGGCAGAGAAACATTTTCTCCTGCAAGGCCAAAACCCAACAATCAGCACTGAATTGCCTATGAAAGTGGTAAACGTTTGCTGTGAACTCTTAAAGGCTATGCATCACAGATCAATCACATACTCAGCCCTACATTTAACTGGGCCTGACTGCACCTGATGGCCACCTTCAGCTGTGACTGTCTGCAACTGCTTGAATCTAACACTGAACCAGGGCTCAATTCATCCAAATGGCAAAGCCTGAGGGAGGGCCACAGGTGGCAAATCTGCAGTTCTTCTGCAGATTCTTCATTGAGTACACTGGTGGGAATTGAAAATGATTGAAAATGAGTCCAAGAGGAGAGAATACCAAGTACATCACTAAGCATATCTGGTCTTCACAAAGACCATGAGATAAATGGTTCAGGAGCTACTAAGATGAAAAGGAGCCTTCTCTCTATCTTTGGAATATGAATGTGGATTACAAACCTATGTTTGGGATTTGTGAGTCAGGGTTTGTGCTGGAGTACAATGAAGTTAGCATCTGCTCTAAACTTCCTTACACCAGGGATATCCAAACCAGGACAATGTCACAGGGTATGTGAGAACTGTAATTTTTAAGGTGTTAGTTACACTTCAAAGACATAACAACTCCATGTGTAATTGCAGTAGAGAGAATCAGCACTTGCTGGAGCACATTTATCTAACATAACATCTTCTCACATCAACAGTGCAGAAAAAAAAGAAATTGCTTGGTTTCTCACCCATTTGTAGCAATTGTCCATTGTCAGTGCAGAAGCAGGGAGTGGTTAGCATTGATGATGACGGTGCAGATGTTACAGGTTGCATATGTGGTTCTGCAGGAAAGGAAATCTATTAATGACCAGATCCTTTGCTACTCTACATTCAAGCCCTACGATGTCTATTACATTCTCTATGTTTAGAAGAACAAAATCATTTTACACCTCCATCACATTCTGTACTGGGTACACAATAAAAACACCCTCTCTATATACTTATAACCCCCATACACACACTATATGCTACTAGAATAATACACACACTCTTCTAAGTGTGTGTATCAGGTATTTTATATAGAATAAAATAAAACTCCCTTCCACTGTCTCTTAATTTGATTCCAAATTAAGGTCTTATTGAACTTCCTAATCCTGTATGACTTCACCTGACTTTGGAGAGGTGACTTCCAGTGGCACACCGTTTTGTCTTTTAATGTCTAGTTGTGAAGCATCTGTTGGTTTAAATACAGACAGATCATTTAGTCATTTAATGAAGCCACTCTATACTCTGTTTTGAATAATCCTTTCTTTCTTAGCTATTACCACATAACACCTGGAATGAAACATGTAAACACAGGAAACACACAGGTTCACCATCAGGTCTTTAACTCTTCCACTCACTTCAGTAGAGAAGATAGCTTTTAGTTCTGCTTGCCTCACTTTGTATAATTTGCTACTGCAGGATAATACACTTTTTTTTTTTTCAGCCAATGATATTTATTTGTTTGCTATAATCATGGCACAACTTCATCTTTTCACTTCCTCTTTTCTGTTTATACATGTCCCCTTCAAACTGCAACTTCTCTTTTGTGAGGAGAATAAATCACCAGGTAGTTTTATTTTCTTGTTCCAGTGATCCCCTTGAGACTGGCTTCTCCAATGTAGAAACCAGTACAGTAAGAACAATATGAGAAGGAGAAAAACAAGGTTTATGAATTATGAAATTTTGAGACTAACCACACCAGACTAATTGTGGAAGGCCCAAAGATATTGTATAAGCTCTACTGAAAAATGGCTGAAACCCTCTATTCTATCCTTACCCCACTGACAGTAAGCAGCTATAAAATTACACTTTTAGTGCCCACCATGAACCTACAAGCTCTGGCCCCTCCTTCCTGAAACATGAACTGCCTTAAATCTGTGCTTGGCATGGACATGGAGGTAGGAGTAGTCTTTTTCAGAGACAGAGGAATCTTGTTACCATTACAGACTTGATAAAATCACCACCAAACCTTGTATAAATAGTACCTTGTGCTGGTGCAGATGGTGTGTTGCAAGGGATGAATGTTTTGATGATCTCTCCATTAGGACCACAGACAGCATTACCACACCTGACCTCATCTGTTTGGCTGTATATAGTGTCATTTAAGGCGTAAGTCTTCCCATTGTAGCAACAGAGGCAATCTGAGGCAACAAAAGAGCGAATGCCACCATACCAGGGGACACTCATTATATAAATATAAATGAAAAGAAAATCAAACTCTGGATTTACCATTCTGTAATTCATATAAGCAAAAGCGAATTATCTGACTGGAGAACATTCTCAGTTTCTACTTGAGAAGTTGCATTGAGAGTCTACCTCATTTATTTAAAGTGAGTTGGATTTTTCTTGTTGCTGGTGCTTCTTGGAGTCAGCTTGCATAGAGGAATTACTGGCTGCTGAAAGCATCAGAACTGGCGCTGTCCTCACCCAGCCTAGAGCATGGGAGCATTCCCTCTTGGCAGGGAATACAGCTGGGATTACTGCCTTGATAAGTGATAAAACACTGGCACATTCGTACTGCTCTGACTCCACCTATTGAACTAGCTAGCAACATGCCTGCAGCAACATGTGATGTCTGGTCGTTTCAAGTCTTATCATCACTCACTGAAAGGTATTCAAATGTTACCTTCGGAGTCTTCAGTACACAGTTTCTCTTCAGGATTGCTGAAGATAAAGAGGAGAGGAGTTGTTTTATTGTCTTGAATATGTGGAATAGTATCTGTCAGCAGATGGTATTTACTTTTACAAAGAAGCCTGCTCCTTGAGGTTTTAATCATTGTTGTCACTGCCATAATTTCCTATGAACATAAACCACACATTGCCTACCTTGCCCTCTCTAATCCTATTATTACCTCTCTTACCATCGACTGACCTACCATGAAGTGCAGCTGGGGAGGGAGACGCATTCCCTGCTTTCCTCATCAAAATATGGCTTGTCAGGACTGCACTCCGGGTAGCAGCCTGGAAAGTTAAAGTAAATGAATCAACTTTGTTCTGCTTTACTTGAACCTGAGGCAATCACATGCAGATTTGATCCCAAAATTAATATGATCCTGTATGAAAGTTCTCGGTTTTGCCAATTATTTTGGCATGTCCTCTTTTCCCCTTTCATCTGGAAGTTGTAATTAAATCTGTTTGTCAACAGATAATTATTCTTTGCAAATTTAAGCTGAATGACCTTGTATCTCTGCCCAGGCATATTCTGCTATGAATGGTACTATTGCATGGGAAATAAGTCCCAGAAGAGACATGGTCAATGAGTTCCTAGGGCAAAAGAGGCAGTCTTTGAAGGTAAGACAACAACCTTGATGCTTAAGGCATTTAAAAATCAGACTATATCTTCAAATCATATCAACTGTATCAAAGTCAAGCAAGAATTACCTTCTAAACTATACAGCAAGTTCCCACATTTTCCATGTGGGTTCCTGCAGGTCTTTAGACAAGGTGCTCCACAGGGTTTATAGAACCACTCGTGTTTGTTAGGTGGATTGTAATAATCACAGAACACAGCTGGAACAGAAGAAAGAAGAAACAGCCACGTCTCAGACACTGGGAAGGGTTCATTTTCTAATTCTCACAAACAAGAGCTTATTAAGTCACAGACGTGCAGAGATGTCAGAATTCTGCTCTTCTTCCTTTCCCGTGCGCCTGAACACATAGAACAACATTTTTCTGCATGCATTTTGAATGCAATACTTACGGCAAATGGCAGGTGTTCTCCAGTCGATACAGACACCAGCTTTGCTACAGCTTCTCGAATAAGCAGCCACTGAGGTACAAAAGCACTCACAGTCTCCCACACTGTCACAGCCACAGAAGTCAGAAATACAAGATTCATAATACGGTATTGGATTCACCTATCAAAATACCGACAGATCTGTTATCACAGATGTACCTCCTGCACCATGTTTTAATGAGAGAAAGGGCTCTGAATTTCTGCCACCCACTGGCAGTTTATTTGGCAGAACTGTTTGTGACAGTCTGGGATTGTCATGGAGGAGCTAGGACATTTTGCAAGAGTTGTTTTTGTATGTTCACCTATCTGGTAGACTTGGACCTTAAATCTTCTCATTCTTATTTGTGTGCTGGAATTTACGCTCAAGTGTCTTTCCAGTGTAATTTCTGCAGGACTAAACTACCTTGATTTGGGTTAGCACATCTATATAGTGTGTGCATTTTCTAATTGACAGATAGTGACTGATTATAAAATGAAATCCTATTTCCACTGAATTTCACATCTCTTTATTTAGGTTTATTTATTTTATTTATCTATTTATATAGGTGCTTTAACCTGTGTCAACATGAGTTAACCAAGAAAATTAGGCCAAATTTGCTCTTTAAATGGCTTATTAAAATGCACCAAGGCTTTGCATAGACATTCTTATTAAGAATTAGTAGTCCTGTTAGTGTTAGTAGAATTAGTAGTCCTGTTCCTGTTTAGATTAATTCAATGTGTTTAAGATAAAGTAAATAATTCATTTCTTTAGATAATTTGAATAAACTTTCCCAAGGATCCCCATACCAACAGCCCTGTACTAAGTTATCTCTAGATTTTACAAACAGATATCTAGCTTTTTATATCCGGTGGCCAACTGTTATCCCCTTTGTCTTTGGTTACTCAAAACAGGCACCGCTGTTTCCTCAGTACTGTGCAACAGGATTTAACTGGCGTAGCAGTAAAGAGAGGTTTTGAGAGAAGTAGGCCTTGTACTCAAGAATGCCATGTAATAGCCTTTAATAATAACAATTTGTGCACAAACATGCTGTATAATAGCAACAAATGCCAAGTGTGAAACCAATAAGGATGAGAGAACAGGATTACCTTACTGTGGCAGGCTTCAAAGACGTTACTCTTAATGATGCTGCAGTGCTTCTGCCCCAGGACAGACTTGAAAGGCTGATCAGCACACAGGTCCGTCATGTTTATATTTGAGCAGGTGCTTGTTATTTTCCAGCTGTTTCCAAACTCCTGGATGCTCATCTCCACAGACTGCCCTCTGGTTGTGAAGTCGTTCCTTGAGCGGCCATCAAAGTCCCCACAAAGGCCACAGACTTTTCCCTGAGTAATTTGCGTAGGCACAGTAAGTGGTTTCGTTATTTTAAGTGCAGCCCACTAGCTGACAGGAATAAACTACAGAACAAGCCAAGAAAAAATAGCTGCAAATTTCTAAACAGCCATCAAAATATGTCTTAGAAGAAGCTGGATTTCAAGTGACAAGATCGCTCTTTTAGGCTCTTTGCAGTATTGGAGGGTCTATCTTTACTTCTAGCACCAAGTATTTTGGAGCAGTCCATACCAACTGAATGGTGAAATAAAAAGCATGGCCCACTTGCTGCTTCTGCTCCACTGGACTGAACACTTTTCCAAGCCCTACTTTTCAAACTGGGGCTTCAGTTCTGGATGCAGGAGTTTGAGTTGGAAATCATAACTCAAAGTCTGTGAGGCACATACCTGGAAAGATGGTGCCACATGAACGACAACTGTAGTCTTCTGGTCCCACATGAAGTTCATCCCTTGAGTCGTTTCAATCACAATATAGCCTCCTCTGAGATCCACCGTATAATTCCTCTTAGCTCCTGGATCAGTGGCTATCTCCTGAATTCTTCCTTCCAAGAGCCTGATTTCACTGCTCTACAAGGAACAAATACATCGCACAGAAGGAAACCAAGTAGAAAACTTAGTGTAATGGCACTGGTATTCTGTCTCTTGTCCTTCATCTCAGTTTTCTATAGTCCTTGCACTATGTCTTGGCCTACTCCAAGACACATGAGCCATTGACAAGACCCAGTGAGTTCAATGGGAAACATCTGCCCATGCATGACAAGTCTTACTTCATGGCCACATAAATTGTCCTTATTCTAGATGAAATCTGTTTTGCTGGCACAGAAGCTCCTGAGTGCATGGGCAATTGGACATGCTAGAATGCCCCTTGTCACGCCACTTTGTTTCACCCTACCCTCACCCCCCAATCCAGGAGAAACCTCTTTGCTCTTTTGTGTTTGCTTTGGGGAAATGCTAAACCTGAGCTGGAAGAAAGAAACTCTTCCCTCTGTAGTTACCATCTGCCCTGTGCATAAACCATGGCACAGAAATATGCAACATCCTCCTCTAAAAAATTTATTTTCCACCACTGATGTCACAGAAACACAGGCGTGGACGCACACACACACACACACAGAGTGCTGTTAACTCCCTGTATCAAACCACTTGTCTGCAGAAGTGTCCAACGCCAATTATCTACACCTTTCCTGGCCTGTCTATCTCTACTTTCTGGCTGTTTGACTACCATAGGTACCCTCTAGCAACAACTGAGTTGGAATATAAGGACAAATTACACCAACTGCTGCAAAATCAAGACTGCATCTCCTCAGCTGTGACTGAATCCAGACAAACCTCAAAAATCAGTGTGATCTTTAGAGAGCAGATGGAGAGTGACTTCCCACAGGCATTGTTCTGAATTACAATTCGGAAGGTGCCAGCATCCATGTTATTGGGGCAGAAGTCCTTTGAAAAATAGATAGCATTTTATTAGAGCTTTTTATGTAACCAGTCCAGTCTTAAACATTTTCAGGAGCTCTAAATGAATACTGAATCAGCCTGATTTCTGCTATTTTGTCACGTGTTCATTCACCAAAACTCTGGGCATTTTAGAAGAACGTGGTGGTAGCTGAACTGCTCATACTTGACAAGAAATTTTACAGAGAAAAGCTTAAGTAAAAAACAAGCTTGTCATAGCTTTTTGGCTGTGCATGACTGGTGCTTTTTTTTTTTTTTTTTTTTTTAAGTATTAGCAAAACCAATTGTAATTTGGAGATGAAGTGTCTTGTTCAGTACTGTCTCATTACACACAATAATTACACTTGAGTTGAGGCCTATACAGTATCTTTTACATGCTTAAGACACAAAAAACAACTGTCACTCTTGAATGACCAAGAGAAACTTTTAGTTTTCAGCACCATACCAATCCCTTCCCTTTGCAGACACTGGAATTACACCAGTCCAGCCCAGGAGTTAATCATTTAGGATCACACAGTGCCCTCTTGTGTCATGTCTGAGGGTTAATTGCTTTGCTTTCGTATGGAAAATCTCACTGTGTCTGCTCTAGGTAGAAGAGGAGAGGGGTTAAACTCAGATCATCAGCATTGACTATTTTGCATGGGGTAGCCTTTTAATTACTCACACTGAGCCCTACAGGTTAAGCTGTGGGTAGCAAAATGAAAAACGTGATACCTGAGCTAGGATATAGTCACAGTCTCCCAGGAAATCAAACTTCTCCCCATCAAAGGTCATGTAGTGCCCATTGCCATACACGGTGCAGGTTCCCTTGCAGGGATTGTCCGTGCAGTTCCACTGCCTTTTGTTACATGTGCTGCGAGGTGAATAAGATAAGGTTCACAATCTTTGTACAAAGCATTTTTTTTTTCCTTAACCCCAAACATGGGCAGAATAATTGAAAGGTTAATCTTTTGCAGTGCTCTGAGGCCATGCCATATAATGGATTGCTAATTACAAAATTTGTGTTTTCTACCAAGACATGCTCGAACTTTCTGTATTTTGATTTTATTTTTTCCCCTTCAAATATCATTTCAATCATTAAGGCCTGGCAGCAGACAATGGGGATTTAGGACCTAAGCTCAAGAAGAAGAACTAGATATTTCAAACATATCTGAATATTAATCTATGAGGTACCACGTGGCCAGTTCTGCTCCTGACTATGGTGTTATGTACCAGCATTATCCTCCATCCTACCCTGGCAAACTGCAGCTCAGGGACACCATTAGACAGAAAATTCTAGTTATTCCCTTGGGCACAGATACTCTCCGATTTTTCCTCCCCCATATGTGTTCTGTCCTCCTAAGAAAACAAAGACCTCATTGCAGTAAAACCTCATAATGGCCTCTGTGATATCAACAACTGCTTATCAGGGTTTGGCCTCACATGCTAAATTTGATTGCTTGTACCAGCAGTGATCAGACCACCGTCCCTGGCTGTTATTTTCTGTGCCTCCACCTGGCAGGACTACACAACCTCATCCTCACTAAATAACGGGTAAGGATCCAAGGAATCTTACCCACCATGATCAGCAACACCTGTGAAGACTAGAGCACCATTACACCAGCAATTGCAGCAATTGGAGCTTCAAGTTGCTAGAAGATCGCTGCAGTTCCTCCCTCCCCTAAATTCATACTTTTAGGGTTGAGCTGAGTCCTACAGACATAGACTCAATTCTCCCTTGCACAATAACCAGCCTGGATAAGGCTGGGATTTCTAAAACTGGTGTGGAAACAGTTTGTGGAAGGCGATGGGAATTCTTTGACATTTGGTACTTATTCTCCCCAAATACAGGCTCCTGCAGTGTGATGCAGAGAGGAAAAGTTTCCCTTTTTATTTTTACTAGATGCCTGATGGCTCTAGTGATGAAGTAAAGGGCTTCAGAACACATTCTGCCCCATGAGATACACTGATTATTTTTAACACCCTTTGTTATAAAACAAAACTCCCTGGTATAACATACCATGTGTTGCAGTCAACTTGGATGGTTTCCCCAGGTTTATAAAAGTGTCCTCCATGGACACACGGGCACTGGTCTTTGGGAATACAACCTCCACTGCCATCCAGTACCAGCCCATCAGGACACATGCAGCCAGAGACACATTCTGTGACATACTGCGTATATAAAGATATGATACAAGGCAATATGGTAATGCACAGAACGTACAGGGAGCCTACAGAGGTGTTAGCACTGGATGCCAAACTTTTAGATAGTTTTTTGTTTTTTTTTTTTTTTTTTAAATCCTACAGCTGTAAATTAGTAACAATCAAGCTGCAAGCGTCACAGCTAGGTGGGTAGCTACAGCTGCTGCGTTATCAGTAAACTGGTTGGTCTGTGAATAGCGTCAGCATTTGTTAAGGACAATCATACATGCACAATCATGTCGTCCCACGCTCCTGCTAGGAGGTGAAGTCCTTACACAGTGCATGTCTTGCGTCTTACAACTTTTCTGACACTCTGATCCAATTGCACCAGGACCCGCGGAGCTGCAGTTGAAGTAGTACATAGGAGCCGGGCAATCTATAGGGGAAAGAAACCATTTTAGACAGGTCATTTAGTGAAAGCGATAAGGATGCCATCAGCCACTGTGCAACAGAACAGAGCACTTCAGAGCTCAGACACATTGCAGCATGTGTCTCTCATTTACAGTTTCCATTAGCTTTTACTTCTGTCCACCAGCAGGATAGGAGAAGGCGGCAGATAACCTCTAAACTCTGGGAAATATTTTTGTCTTTTGAAAAGTTCAGCAAGTCTGGTGACATTTTCACAAAGTCAACTGTTATCAATAACTGGCACATTACAGAGAGAAGGCAAAAAATGTGGAGAATACCAAAATATTATAGAAAGCAAGAGATACACAGAAAAACATTATAAGTACTAGCTGATACCATAAAGCCATTATTTAATGAAATCTTTTAATGAAATCTCACCTTTTACCAGGACAGTTTCTCCAATGCAGTCTAATCTTCCTTGAATGCATTTGCTAAAGAGATTCCATAAAATGAAAGACATCAGCTCTTTGCACTTTTCTCTCTCACTAGAGAGAAAGCCTCTGCAAAGCTTTGCTAGTCACACAAATAAATTCCCATCAAAACGGATATTTGGTAAAGCTATCAGGCTCACAGACGTGAACTGCCATCCCCAGAAGGAAGATTAAGACCTAACGATTAAATCCTTTCTTCATCTGCCACTATTTTATTGCATGTTTTCCCTAAATCAAGTCTTTCTTAAGCATTTATGTATTCTTATTTTATTTATTTTTATCATCTCTGTGATGAAACTAATACTTTCTTAAACAAGAGACCTCTTAAATTACTAAATGAATCTGTGTTTACAAAGCAGTCTAGAATCCTCAGAGGAAAATCTGAGTTGGAAGAGAGTGAACACAGACATCTGAAAATAAAAATACATGGCAAAATTCAGCCTTCCACTGGTATTTGTTTGCATTGCTACCCTCAGCTGCCTGAAAATGAGAAAAAGACAGTTGTTTTGCACTGGAGATGAAAGATAATTATATTATTTTGGGTGTTTCCCCCCCAAATTCTCTCTTTTTCATGTTTACAAACTAAGATTTTGATTTTTTTCCCCTTGGCCATTTTCATTTTTTTAGTCTGCAGGATGTGCTGGGGGGTGGTTTTGACTCTTTTTTCGTCTGAAAGCCAGAAACTCCAATCTCAAAGCCCCTATCTTGCTCCCATTGTATACAGATTTTTTTTTTTTTTTTTTACACTACAATGAACTTTGCATAGAGATAGATCGCAAACATGACTCTAATTTACATGTTTTCAGCTTCCTGTTTGCTAGGAGGAACATAAGATCTTAACCTTCACTGTGGCTGCACTACCTGACAGGGGAACATGTGCTTTGGTATGATCAAGCGGAAATTTGTCATTATTACGGTAAGATGACCCCATTCAGGGATTAGAGCAGGGACTTCCCTGGTGAGCCCTGAGATCCCCCAGGTATTCGGCCTTTGCATCATCAGAGCAGCTTACCACAGCAGTTTGTCTTCTTGGAAGGAGTTACCAGGCTGAACAATCTTGCCTTTGTAGTAGCAGGGACAGTCATCTGGAGTGACACATTCCTCCTCGTCATTGAGGTAGGTCCCTTCAGGGCAACCGCAGCCCTCCATAGGAGCAATTTGAACTTTACACAGCGGATCGGGTTCATCCAGTGAGCGGCAAGACTGGTTACAGTACTTCACATTATAGTTATAAACCATAGTCTCAGGACACTCCTCAGAGGGATCTTTGCAAGAGAAATAAAATGGATGTATGGCCTTCTCTGTGCAATCGTCATTCGTAGTGTTAATGCAGCGTTCTAAAAGTTGGTAGCCATAAATATACTTTTTCCTAACTAGCAGACTTTGACTCCCAGCGGCCTGGGGGAAGTCTGATCACATAAACCTGAACTAGGTGAGACTGGATACTGAAATACGCAACAGGGTGTATCTTGACTGAATAAGGGAACTGGTATAATTTTGTCATTTGTAAAATTTGCAATACTATCTTACATCATGAACTGAAACCTGTAACTTCTCGCTTCCCCATGTAGTTAAAAATGGATCTTCTCTCCTTAACTAATGATTTCTTTGGATGGGAATAATTTAAGAAATACATTTAAGAAAAACATTTTATAGGGTTAAGTTTTGACAATAAGTGGGCAGTGCTAAGGAACTCTGCTAATTATTTGATGTCACCAAAGAAAACATGTTTGAATTCTCACAGATGTCTTGAGGAAAACTCATGTTACCATCTGAGGGGGGGGGGGGGGGGGGGGGTGCTTATGGGGAACTGCACTAATCATCTTTGCAGCAATGCTATCACCATATCAGCAATAGGCTCCATGCTTAAACAAAGCTCTGTATGGTTTTCCAGTCCATGACCATTGTACACTTTCTTAGATTAGTTAGCGTGCTAGGTTTGTGTACACATCGAAAACCACCACCACCTCCACCAACAAAAAACAGTTGGTTTCCTGGTCTCAGCTGGAGCAGACACGATATCCCATGTGCAAAATAGGGTCTGCAGGCCATATTTTCCTACTTCATAGAGGTGCAACGAGGATGTAGCACATGGTATTTATAAGTCACAATAGGCCAAATAAGAAAAATAATAAAGATTTTCAACACAAATTTATATCACAGTCCACCTGACATACCAGAAGATTTACCTGAATTGGTGCTTCAATTGTTAGTTATTTTTTAAAATTATAATGTGTTTACTTTCTCTTTTTATTCACAGAGGGAAAAGGTCAGTTTTGGTAAAGCGAGGTCTGATAAGAAAAAGGTTATTTCGTTATAGTACCCATGGTCAGAGATTGGTAATCTTAGATTATATGTACATCACAACTGGAGGCACCAGTGCAGAGCACATGAGCATACCAAAAATAGCTTAAAGCTAGCTCACACACGGAGAAGCAGGAAAACAGTGCCATGACTTAGAAGAGGCTACTGACCCCCCCTAACCAGTAATTCAACTAATGATTTGTGATTCCACTAAAGATCGTTGTATATGCAGACTACCATCAGTTAGCTAGCAGTATTTCCTTTTTCTTACACTGAGTTGTCTGTACTGTAGGCACCACTTTACAATATAACCTGCCTTGGAGGCTACCTGCAGCATGGCACAGCTGGACACAGCTGCAGGAGATGAAAGAACCTTTAAAACCACTGCAAGGGGACAGACACTGCGAGTGACTGTTCTGGCCCGTTTACTCTTTCACTCATTAATAGCACAACCCTCAGTCTTATCACAGGCATGTTCCCAAAAGATTGTTTCTTTCATATGGCCTAAAATGATGGTGCTGATTAAGCCATTAGCATTTTTCCCAAGGTTACTGCACTGTTTAAGTCAATATTTTGTCATAAGTCCACAGATTTCAGACTAAACCATGCTGCAAACTAGTCTTGATTTGGCATGAAATGTCAGTAATTCTATATTGACAGCAAAGCTTTCAATAGAAAGAGACTGTCTAGTGCATAAACTTGCGTGACTCTAGGATAATATGCTGTAGACTACACTGTGTTCCCTTATAATTATTTCAGCACAGGTTTGTTAAATTGTTCTTACTGTGATCTTAAATGTCTTCTACAAAGCACTGCATGACTTGTGTTGTCTCTATTAAAAATTCCAGCTAGCCTCTAAGTCATGTAATCGAATAGATCACAGCTGTATCAAAGTCGCATAAAAATCATTCTTGTTATGTTTTATGTTCAGATATATTATTAGTCAGAAAACCCATACATTTATTTTCACGTTGAAATAGGCAAAACTCATTTGAACTATCTGATCGTTAATGGAAAAATGGAAAACTTCAAAGTAAAATTCAGAATCTGGGATTCAGGAGATTTATTCTCAGCTCTGATAGTATCTCACAATAAGTTCTGGCAGTGCCAAAAAATACACATTTTTGTGGACTCCTAATCCAGGATTTACTGGCAATGTATATACCAAAATATAAACTTATGTTCCAAGAAACTTATTTGTTAAATGGTCCTGAGCTGAAAATACCTTTAAACACTGCAACATTCTCAGAAACCAGTGACATATTTAATAAAAGTCATTACTGTTTTATTATAACATGGAAAAATGCAATTAATGAGAATAATGCCCAGTATATGGCCAATGTCTGAGACAAAGGGCTGAGCAGAACTGTTGAAAATCTTTCAGAATTTACATACATAGGGAGGCCCAAAAATTCAAAACTAACGTTAACTGCAACTATGTGTTGTGATTTGGTTAATGCACCTTACACTCTTCTTCTTTGTGCTCTGAATTCACACAAGGAACATGCTTCCTAAGAGCCTCTTCACAAAGCAGACACGAGCTGATTTTAGCAGGCAGAGTTTTTTTACAGAGCGTATGCTTATTCTGTTTTTCAAAGATCTACAACCTTGACTGAGCTCAAAAGCCCTGGGCTGCCACAGAGTGCAGTCTCCTGAAGCTGTTCCCCAGATCCCTACCCAAGATGTTATAGGATGCTTACCACAGATCCCCTGTCTCCAGCCCTTCAGGGACATGCCGGCCACAGCACAATCTCTGGAGTAGGTAGAGAGCACACTACACAGTGCAACTTCACTCTTCTCAGCATTACAGGTGTCATACATGCATTTCTAGGGGACAGAAAAGGGCACGGGTGTAATAATGCCTGGCTCACAGAAAAATGAAACATTCAGCCATTCAAAAAGTATTCCACCAATATATTTTTCAGAAAAGTATTACTACCAATGAAGTTTAATTTGAAACATCTCTACAAGAAAATGTATGTTAATGAAATGCTATGCAAATTGGAGAAACAGGAAATCCATTACAGCCATGTAACTGCAATGATGGTATGTCAAGCACTCATAAAAGATGAATAATAAGAGTGATGATGGCATCTATAGCTCATTAAAGCACTAACAAATGTCTATACCAGCCTCCCATGATGATGTACAGTTTAGGACTTGTCAAAAAACAGCATCTGAAAATATACAGAACTGAAAGTACTACACAGTGATGACTGGTGTTTGTGTCCCTGTCTAGTGTGCATGTAAGATGCAGCCTATGAAATGACAGGTGCATAAGAGAAGATGATTTAACAGTGAATCATATGTATTGATGTCTAAAGAAATAGTACTAATAGGGATAAATGGCATGTAAAGCTGAAGTTCTTTCAATTGGGTGTCTGGGCAGCACCCAGATACAGCCAGCCACTTAACAGCAATATGGTCATACTGCATAGATGGCACTTCGTCCTGCCACCGCGGGTGTTGTGGAAAGTGCTTCCACTAATCATGGTTTGAAGCCCTGAGATCAGCAGGAGTAACAAACATATCCACAGAAAATTAAATAATAATAATAAAAGAAGGTTATTACTTTTCTTCAATTGTGAATTAAATTCCTATTTTACGTGTAGTTAACATGAATTTTCAAGCAGACATTTTTAAAGGAAAATTTGGGTGGCACAAAGGATAAGCCATAATTTTAAAGGTACCTGAAACACATTAAATTTCATGCAAAATTTCAGGCTCAGATATTTTCTCAGTAAGTTGTATCTCATACAGACCCTACTTGAATTTTCTGCAGTTTTTGCAGAACCTGCTTTAGTATTCACAGAAATGCAGTAACTTGCTTGCTCAGTCAATTTCATCAACAACATTATACAGCTGAACACCAGGAGTACTCGTGGGCAGCTTCATGCATTCTAAATACAAAGAGCAAAGAGTCTCCTCAGTAATAAATGGGTTATAAACAATGTATGTTCTCCCTCTAGATGTGACTTTAAAAGCAAATCAGAGGGAATCCACGGAGTATGAAACCTCTCAGTTTGATTCCCAACAGAAACACTGATTTAGCTTTTTAAAGACTGAACAGTTTTCAAAAACAGCAAACCTGATTTTGCCCGTTTTGCTTCTGGGTCATGCAATGGAACTGTCAGTGACAGCAGGGATGCTCATGGAAAACAAGTCACTTAATATTTCAAGCAAGCAAACAGCAGGCAAAAAGTCCCACCATATCTTGCACAAACTCTCATTTTGTTATTTTTCTCATCAGCATCAGTGAATCTATTTCCAAACTAGCGTTACTAAAACCTATTTCACTCCTGAAGACCAGACCTCCTTCATGGCAGGATCAGCCTCTGGACAAGAATAAGCCCCTGATTTAGACCAGTGCCTTACCTTGATGTACACAGCAGGGTCTACAACAGAATGGCAAGCAGCAAACACACTGCTGGTATTAGACAGAAGAGCACACCAGTGTTGGGCAAATTTTTCTGAATGGGAAAAAAAATAGTGCCCACAGTCACTTAAACCACACCACTATGTGAATTAATATTCTTATCAGGTATCACACAGACCTAGAATGTCCTGAAGTGTTCAAATGATGCTGGAAGGAAATAGTGGGCATAAACATGGTGATAAGCATAACTGGATGGGTAAACTGTCATCTTCCTGAAAGAAAAAAGTTTCCTCCTTCCAAGTACTAACACTGTTACTGTGACTGGATTTGCAGAACATGAGAAAAAAATCCCCATTTTCATTGTTTTTTCATAGTTCTTCATGAAATATAGTCAAGCAATAACACAAAGCATATAATATTTAGTGGGCTTTTATTATATATGGTAATACCTAGGAGACTACCCTCTAAATCTTCTATATAGTCAAACCCAGTCAAAATGAGAAGCTGGACAGGGCACCTAGTACAGAAGTGCCTACTGAAGTCAGTAGTTTTGATAACTTATTCCTATTGACTTCAGCACAGCTGTAACAACCTAGATGGGATAAAGATCTGGCCCAGATATTGACAACCAATTATGCTCTGCCTTAAGCCTAAATTGTTCTCATTGATGTCATGTGTGCTTTTCAAGCCATCAGAGAAGGTGTTGGCTCTTTCTTCAGAGGTGTCTTTTTTTTTAAAAAAGACAAGCTGTCACCTTAGTGACTTGCAAAAAACAATGTGTTCTCTCTCATAATAATCTCAAAGGCAGTAGTGCTTGATGTCTACGAGCTTTCTAAAGCTTTTCCAGTTATTCATCATGGGAAAATTGTTTAGCACTGATAGTCCAGGGATGAAAAGCCTGCTACCTTTATCCACACTGTTTGAACAAGGATCTTCAAAGCTGTCCTCAACATCAAAACAGCTGGCTCTAGTTTTCCAAGAGTTACCAAAAGCAGAAGCTGAATCTTCCACAGCTCCAGTGGCCGTTCTGAAATCATCAGTCTGGATGTTATTGAAATTGCCACAAAGACCTTGAGTGGGTGGCAGGCAAGAAAAGAAAAGAAAAAAAAAAGAAGAAATCACGAGTGGAAAAAGGAATGACTTCAAGATAAATACCCTTAGATCTATAAAGGTGCTTGCCTGAAAGTAGCTCATTTTCCTGAAGTTCCCACAAATCAGACAGCATACTTACTGTCTTTAGTCCATAATTTTTATTTTCTGCCTTACAAGTAGTACTTAGTGATAGCACAGAGATTGGAGGCTGCTTAAATGTGCTTCATTAAACACCGTCAGACGGAGAGTTCCCTTCCCCAAAATTTATAATCAGAGGAAATGGCAAAAGCAAAACAAAATGCATTGGAGAGATGGGATATTATCTCAATACGTAGATAGGAAACAGTAGCACAAAAAGCTTAAGTGATGCTAATGGAAGATAGGTGACAAAACCAAGATCATAACTTGCATCTCATAAGTCTCTGATGATGGCCTGCTTTTACAGATAGAGTCTAAAAGATCTGCACACACTGAATATCACAGAGCTTATCTTACTTTCTTCAGCAAATTGAAGGCTTTGGCCAATCCTTTGTTCCAGGAAGGCTGTAGATTTAATCAAGGGTTCTAACATACCAAAGCCAATATAAAATGAAATAATTTATTTGCTTAAACTGATAGACAAGCAGCTACAACTTGATTTAAGAGCAAACAAAGAATGTGATATGTCCTACCAGATGTGCGATTCTGATAAGAATGATCAACTGTTATGGAGAGCTGCATCACAGGTTTCATTTGCACTCGAATCTGTACTCCAATTGAGCTCAAGATTTTGATAAAAAATGTAGAGGGTCTGAAGATGGTGATGCCATCTAAAAAAGAAAAAAATAGAAATGAAAATGTATGTATGTACCTGCAAATCTTTATAAAGCTCAGTAAACAGGAATTCCCTTTTACCAGTGCATTCTGTGCACACAGGAATCCCCAGGGACTCCCAGACCTTGTATCCACCTAGGTTAAAGGGATCTGACAACGGGCAGGGTCTGGCTCTTCAGAGAAAGGAGCAGAATCTGTCTTTAAATAGATGCAGGCTAGTCTGAGAACAATGTGAAGGACACTTACCTTTGCTTACTGGCAGCTTCACAATGAAATTGTTCATGTAGATATTTCCACAGGAACATATTTTTATCGTCTGCAGGGAAAAAGCAAAAAGCCCATAGTAATGAATGCATATGGCACAAGACAGACAGCACAACCTCCCAAGCTTCCATAAACACTAACAAGTTATGTCTTCAGAACATGATTACCTTTGAGTTCAATATAACTCAGTGTCTGGATACCATACAATGCCACAGAACAAATCTGTACACTGTAACAAACCAAAAAAACATCTCCATAGACAACAACCTTGACTAAGTCCTCTTGCTTACTTAAGAGGTTAATTATCTTTTGGAGAATTGCACTCAAGAAGTTTCATGTAGGTTCAGATCCATCTCATTGGAAATGTAACATATCCAAAATGAGAGCTACCTGACTCAAACTCCCTTATAGATAGAGACATGGCTCTATCCCTCATAGACATAGACGTGACTCCTTCCATGGATAGAGACACGCACCTCCAGAAGCCACCTCATATATTAGGTGGACTGACTTGTCCTTTGAAGTTCCCTATCTTCCTTTGCTGACTATAGAAGGAGGTTAAGATGCTGAGTTTCCTAACCCAGCTAGGACTACACCAGTTAAATACCATTTAGACATAATGAATCCAGGCCTTAGGGATACTATTTATGCACTCCTAAATATACACAGGTTTATTCTAAGTCTGTTCCCATTGAATTCAGTTTGAATCATGGCATAATATTCAGTAGGAGAAATCTCAGGCCTTTATTTGGGAAATTCTACTACTTCACTCATTGCATTAGGGAAAACCTCAGGACTCAAAGCTGCTATAAAAATACAAGGGTCTTACAGAAACCTACATCTATCAAAAACAAAAAAATGAAAAACTTTAAAGTCACAGAAAAGACAGGGAAAGCCAACAAGGATAATTTTGAACCATCTGCCTCTAAAGAAAATGGAAAAAATGGAATCCAAAAGGAGTGGAAAGTAAATAACTCTTGTAGAACAAAACTAATAAACACATGCACTATATCATCTGCTGATATTAATCCTGCAGTGTCAGGACTGCAACTGATCCAAATGAGTCCACAGTATTAGAGAAACCCCATCTTTGAACCTAAATAAAAGTGACAGATTATGTGTCACTAGCTAAGGCAAGTTACTTACAGTTCTTCCTAGTGTGACAATTACATTCTTTAAGCAAGTCATTGTCTTTGATGTCCCACACTGAACAATCTCTCCAATCACCACAAATGTGTCATCAGTGTTCTGAAAAGAGGTGAGAGGGATGTACAGATATTGTTAGCATCCTACAGGAAGGGAGCTGGAAGGGAAAAAACGTGTCTCTGAAAGGCTAAAATGTAATAATGAAAGAAGTGGTGCATTTAATCTCTAACTGCAGCTTTATTTCATTGCCAAAACCAAGAATGATCACTGCCTTTCCCCGCATTTTTTTTTCCATCAACCTGTGCAGATCATGTACTTGCAGTCACATGGTAGTCAATCTTTGTGAAGTAATCATCTCATCCACTTACTTTTGACAGTCACACATGAAGAAAGCTTCAGAAGAATGCTTTAATCTACACTAATAAATTGAATAAGAAAATGAATTCACTAAAAAGAGATGCAAAACTGTGTTGAAGTTGCAAAAGCTTGATGCTTAACATCACAGTTGACTTGCAGTCCATTGCAAATGGAAAAATTTGGGTGATTTAAGGTTAAGCATGTGTTGAAGTGCTTTGTTGGATTGAGGTCATTTAATCAAATGAAGTCATATCAAGCTCCAGCACAGCTTAATGCTTCTTGCTAGTCTAGATATTCAGGAGTGAAATGGGAGATTGTTCATACCTTAGCTAAGACATAATGGCAGTTACCATGAAAATTGAACCTCTTATTATCAAACGTAGTTATATGGAATCCTCCATCTATATTGCAACTTCCAGAACAAGGCAGAGAGATACAGCTCCAGTGGCCTCCTTTGCAAGTACTGTACAAAATCCAAAAAAGGAGTAATTAGAATAAATATACTTTAAAGGAGCAAAGACTGAGATCTGTATCTGATCGGACCCTCTTTCTCTGTCTTATTAGCCGCTCGTTATTCATCTGCTTATTAAATCCAAGCAGGAGGAAGATTCTATACTAGGCCCTTAGAGTATAAAAGTTGAATGCCTATTGATTGGAGTTAACTGCTCTAGGCTTCAAACTAAATCCCTCAGAGACACTGAGTTGGTCAAGAAAGAAATACTCTAGGGCCTGAATTGGTTACTTAACTTTTTAAAATAAAGAATCTCTTTGAGCAGGATCTTGCAGCATTTTATGTTATTGATGCAACCATTCAGCAAGTTGCTGATGTGACTTCTCAGCAGCTTACTGTGGAGGACCTGAGTTAATGAGCTGTGTTAGTTCTTAGAGCTGTGCACACAAGAGGAGAACAGCCAGGCCACGTCAGCTTGGGCTTTGTGAAGAGTAAGCAAGGATGTGGCTATATGGGAATCACCCAAAGCCCATCAAGTTCATTTCCTCAAAACTGCAGGTTCTGAAGAGTATTTCCTGCATTTGAGGACAACATAGAAAATACTTGATCCAAAGGGGTTTGCAGAATATCTGCTCTATCCAACCATGCGCCACAGTGTAATCCACTGCTCCCTACAGAAAAGGTTATTCCTAAGGTTAAGAAAATGTACTGTATTTCAGAAGCACAAAAATACGTAGAATTGTTCATTCACTAGATAGATATCAGAGTAAGAAATATCTCTTAAAAAGAACATACCCAAGGTTTTATCACATTTCACTATTGCAGAGTAGAGATGGGTTCAAGCTACAAGTTTTGCCCAAAATCAAACCATTCTCAAGGATCAGGACTTTTGAGATCCAAGCCTTGGAACAGCCCTTTATAGATCTAGAGATGGCTGGAAAATTACTCATTAACATGGTATGATCCTCTGCTCCACTTTAGTGGCCAATGCTTCTAAACTAACCAGCAAAGCAACTTATTTTTCTGCATTATAGTAACTTGGGCTCAATAATTGCTGGCAATTCTAAGATAAGGTGATAGCTATGTGAGGTTGAGGGCTCCCTCAAAGTTTTCTGAAGGCTGTTGCAATTCAGACCCCAGTTTTTGTATTAGAGCCATAATTCCTTAAGACATTAGGAACAGCAAAAAGGAGAAAAGAACAGAATGAAAGTCATCAATGCTTTGCAATAATTGTCTCTTCCTTGTTAGTGCAATCAAGTTCACAACAGTACCAGTTTTGGCAAGGAGTAAAGTAAGTCCCTCCAGATGGGTAGACTTTGCCTTGAAACATACAGGGGCAGCTGTCTCTGGGGACACATTTTTTGCCACCGAGGTCATCAAGGATGGTTCCTGTTCAGACATATTGGCTAGTTAATATTCCTCAGGTGAGTCTGGGAAACACCACGAAGGAAGATCATAATAAGCAAAAAACTCTGGAGGATTTAGCATTTCTGTAAATGATTGGGGTATATTTTACTGAAAAAAACACACCAGGCCCTCTCAGGTGTTAATTGATGAGAAGCGTTTTTTTACTAGACCTCAAAAGCAACAGAGCAATACAAAAACAAAAGAGTATCTCTGCATGTTACCGTAATCCTACACCATGAGCAGGATTGTCAAATGCCAGACTGTAAGCGTATGAATTGGTTTTCATCCATTTCTAATAGTGCATCTAACAAATCAGAACTCAAATTCTTCATGTGCAAGATTGCTCAAGCATGTACCCACCAATGCATTTATTTTACATGTGACTTAACCTACAGTCATAGCTATCATCCCATAGGCTAGATATACACCTAGACTTGTAAAAAGGAGGTATCTCACCAGACATCCTCAGCTGCATTTCTACTGTCTGGAGAACCTCTTTCCTTTTTCTACATCTGTACCTTTTTTTCTGCCTAGTCTTTAGGAAAACATCCTTTCTCTCCCCTTCTTCAGTGTTATGATCTTGGATCTTTAGAGATCTGACTCTTCCAGGAAGGAAGTTGCTTAATTATGCTAGAAGAAACAGTTCGTGCACTGCTTTTAGTGTAAAATCATGAAGAAAAAAAAAAAGACATTAACTGAAAAGGAACAATATCCCTCTTTGTCCCTTGATGTGTGTGACCAATTGGAAGAAGCAGATGCCTTACCAAGAGGACAGAAACAGCCATCTGTACACGGGGCTTTGCAAATCTTGCTTCTTTCTGGGTCAGCACAAGTATCAGCACAGGAATTTCCACATTCCATGTACTCCATGTTGTTTGGGCATTCCTGATCTGCAAGACCAAATGAAAATGCGGTATGTTACTGTTATAAGTGCTCTAAAATCTTTGCGTCACTGCCCAACTCCTTCCTCCTTTCCCCCATATCTTGGTTGGGGATCTCTCTATCCAGATGTATCATATTGTAATAACTTATTTTTGCCTCAAACATCAGTCATTCTGGCATTAGTCTTCTATCCCAATTCACAACAGCTGTTTGGAAGAAATACCTCAAGCCTTCCCCCTGAATTTATAGTGATTTCCTGCCCAATAGCTGCAACTACTGAGTTGAGGACCATTTAAGAACAAATGTGTTAAACTTCTCAGTGACTTCTTTGGACTAGACATCAAAATTTAAAACAAGGTTAGTTATAAATTAACTGTGCATGGTAAAATTCAAAAAAGAACTGGGAAAAAAAATAGCCATAACGAGGAGGGGTAAGAAATCCTAATATAAGTTCTAATTAAGGAGCAAAATCAAGTTAAATTTGTGGAAGCTTTTCCATTAACAATGTTTCTGTCAAAAGTACTTCTACAGACTAATTCACTGTAGTTAACAGAGCTCCTATCTTTGCTCTACTGGGATCAGGGTTTGTACATATATGTCTAACCTGAAAGAGATCTCCAGAGCAATAGTTACTTACAGCAAAGTTCTTTGGTTCTCCATTTCCCTGGGTCTCCCTTGCTGAGGACACAGTCCCGAGAGTATTGGTTTAAAGTGCTGCATATGCAGCTGGAAGCCAAATCAGTGTGAGAAGAATTAACCATACAGCTGCACATATCCTCAGTGCAGGTAGCTACATAATCATCAAAAGCAACCACTTTGGGGCAGTTTCCAAAATGGGAGAGAAGCTTCTTGCACATTTTTTTCTGAAAGAAAAAAAAAAAAAAAAGGAGGAAGAAGAAAAAAAGCAATAATTGACATTTTACCAACTTTCAGGTTTTTGGACGTGCATCCTAATTTCTGATGACACAGGTTCATGGTCACATGGAACTCCAGAGGCCACACAGGTATAATTTTCTGTTATGAGCTTCTTTTTCTTGGACTGGAAGCTATCATAAAATTGCATATTTTCCCATGATCTATTTCATTAACATTACAAATAGGATATTCCTTCAACTATAAGATAACATTTCACCAAGATTCATGGTGGACTCCTGACAAAAATCAGTTCACTGTATGCTCTGTAAACAGCCTTTGTTTCATACAGTCACTCGAGGACTGTAGTTCAGGAGGGTTTATACTCCTTAGCCACACATACTTACATATTTACTGCATCTATCATCTTCCCTCCTAGGATGCCTTCCAGTGTGATCATCTGGACTCACATCAGCACACTTTTCAGATGGATCCTCAACTTTGTGAAAGTTCCCAAACTGCCTCGGGTGCATTTGATATCCTGCAAAATCCCCAGGTGCATCTGAGTGACTGCCTGCAATCCTTCAGATCAGCTATTTTGCTATAAATATGCACTTCATTTTGGGGCTGTAAGGCCCAAAGTATGGTCTTTACCAAATGCCTCAGCTTAACCACAGCATTCATAATATAAAAAATAACAGCCTGGCATAATACCCGCTGGGCTAGAACCAGGAATTTGGCACACTTTTATCAAGAACTGCTGGCAGTCTGGGCAGTAATAATCACATGAGATTCTTGACCTTTCTATTGCACGTCATCACTTTCAGAGTTCAGTTTGTTATGGGTGCATTTGCACTTACAGAATTCTGTATTTGCATGTGTAATGGCCATACAGTTTAGTTTTCATTCTACTATCGCAGCCTGAAGTGCAGGCTTAGGTGCATATGCTCCTAATCATCTGTGAACTTACTACTTTTCACAGGCTAGACAAGATGGGAAGAGAGACACAAATATATGTATTACACTAGTTATAGGGGTACACTTGACCAAGGCATTACCAAATAGATCCTAGATCTGAGAAATTTTTTTCTGACAAACAGAAGTTTGAAATATAAATATTTCAACCAGAAATATTGGATTCCAGTGGATATTGGTTCCAGTGGAACCAGAAGCATAAAAGAAGAGCATTGCTTTTCTTAGAGCAATGCTTCGCAACAGAAAACAGTTTCCTCAGAAAATTTTGAACTGGCTCTAGGTTTTACCAATTGCGGTTGTGAAGTAAAGGGCAGAAACATGACTAAGATGTGCCCAAAAAGCTTAATATCAAGTATGACAATGAGCTCCAAATCTACCACTACAAGTGGTATATTTTATCAAATCTCACAGTTCTTTCTGAAGGGGTGAGGTAGATGACAGTATTTTTCTGGTGACCTAAAAAGTCTAGGTATTACATGAATGGATGGTATTACAATTTTGGCTTTAGTCCTGCATTAAGTACCCTAGGATGCAGGTTTCTTTCTGCTCACACACCCTGCTGCAGGATGGTAGCCTCATCTGTTTGCTGTGCTGGCCTTTCTAGCCCAGTGTAATATCTGAAGGTGTCAGTGGATGGCACTGCGGTTTCTGTAAAGATGCTCAGTGAAACCTGTCTGGGTCAGCCATGGCACTTTCATTTCATTTCAGAGCCAGAACTAATCACACTTGATACCCAACTGTAAAATGATGAAAATGGGAGGACAGAAAGTGCAGTCATGGCTCATTTGAGACTACAAGTTCCTTAAAGTTTGGTACTATCAGCCAGAAACCTGGCAATGTTGCTATATGACAACTGGGCAATTAAACTGTGTCGATGAGGTTTGAGAGACTTGCAAGTTTGCAAAGAGCAGAGAATCCCAAATCATCCCACAACCTCTTAAGCTGCACCTCCCATCTACAGAAACGTTGGGGTATTTCAGGGCATCTGTCAGGAAAACTGTAACCCCACTCAGAGGAAACAAAATTCAAGTTTCATGCCATATATTAACATACTCCTGTTCTCTGTGGAACACACTGCATTCATGGCCTACCGTCCAAAATCAAATCATTCTTCTTATTGCCATCATAGTTCCCACAGAGACCACATATTTTCTCTTTATATGTTTCTTCCAGGTCCAGCTAAGAAACAAAAGCAGAGAGGAAACCCAGAGTTTAAAGGCTCTCCCCCCCCCCCCCCCATCAGCAGTACGTTACCAGATGGTTCACTATAAAAAAAAGCACACTGGCAGAAATGCTTATTACCTGTTTTTATAAGTCTCCTTTTCAGTTACAAACCCACCATAAAACCTACTGGCAGACAGGCTGAATTCAGATGAGATGATGGTTTTCCAACAATTGACGTTCCTACCTATTAAACAGCTAACTGCAGTATTCTGAATACTGGACTAATCCTTGGACCAGGGTCTCCCAGTAGAGAGTACTGAGCAGCTAACTGTTCCCTGATGCTGGAAGACGTGAAGAATCAGCTTCTAGTCAGCTTTTAGCAGTATCTTTTTTTTTTTTCTAGCTCATAGACTAAATGGAAAACTTCATAGCATTGCTATGGGTGGGTCTGCCCAGCATAACTTGTTCGGCCCATACACAGAGGCAATAGAGAGCCAGGTTAACACATTACAGCCTTGCTAGATAGAACTATTGCACTTAATCACTCCTACTTGCTTGGAGGGTAACACTGGCATGGTCCACTTACAAAAGGCAGTGCTTTTCCTACAGGCATGTCACCCTAAAACTGTCTGCTGCACAGGTGATGCCTGTAATACTTCACATTAACTAGTACAGAGGGAGGGGGAAGCAAATACTTCATTAAATCAGAATTTGAATTACCACTTGATTGCTTCCTGATATATTTTTCCCCCCTCTGCATTCACCTTCTACCCTCTTTCTCTCTCTTTGGCCTGCTAAACATGACATACGACTTCCATTTATTTAATCTCAGTCCTGATTGTGGAGGATAAATGCTCACGCCCAAAAGTGTAAATACACTACCACTGCAGAAGGTATTTTGGGGTGAATGTACACAGGGAAACTCCCCCACAGCAATGCCCTAGAATGAGAGAGGCCAAGGTCTGCACCGACCACACAGATTAGTTTCCCACACGCGATGTGAATTGAGAAAGAGGGTAACTAAACAAGTCAGAGCTGGGGGCACTAGCTGTGCTTCTGCCAGTGCCCCATGCAGGAAGCAGATAACTGTAGAGATGCTATCTGCAGGGTTAACAGTGGCAGCTTTTGTCATGTAAAATTGCTTGGGGAGGCCTGGGTGTTGCAACTCTACTGCCCTGCCCCATGAAACAATTAACTAGTGTGGTATGTCCCCATCAGTTTGTGGGCACAGTGGTACCTCCCCCCTCTGCCACCCCTCAGTATTCAACACTGTGCCTGCATCCAGCTCTGCTTTTCATCATTGATGAGGTTCACCAAGAGAAAAACAACTAACTGGCTGTTCATACTAGGAGAGTGTCAGCCCAGTTCCACTTGAGTGTCAGACCCAGCTTGGAAGTGACTTGGAAGTAAGCACAGGTGTCCTCAATCAGGATGCTCTTCAAGCTGAAGGGCACAGGGATCCTGGAAATTAGAGGGAACAAAACAGTATTGGAAAAATAAATAAATATAATCCTCTCAGAAATATAGAAAAGAAGAACTAGAGTCAAAAGGAGGCGTATAAGCCATGGAGATATTCTTTTCAAGGTCAGCCTTCATCCTCATTAATGCATTAATTTAGGTCTATCACCTTGTCCACTGTGACATTCTAATAATCTTAATCCACAACACAATGTATTTTGGTTATGAACATGTCAATAGCAAGTTAGCCACTCTACCTATACCAATGCAGCACTGCTTGTCTACATGAACTGAGGCCCTAATTCAAAGCATTATAAGGAGCAAGATCACAATACTGGGATATTGCTCCCCATTTGAGGATACCACAGGTTATCATAATCTCTCCAGGATTTTCCTTGGTATTTTGAAGTCACAAATACATTTTGGTCTCTTCTGCTTCCAATGTACTGATGTGACTCACAGCCATGTTACTTTTTGATTTAACTAAGACTATCATTATTCACTTTCCTAACCACCCCCCCAAAACAAACAAACAAAAATATATATATGAAAATCAGAAAATTGTTTGAAGACAGAAGATTTCTTGCCCCTTTGATTTGGGAGATACATCTGGGTGATGTTATTGTGTATTTGGCTGTTTCTGGATGGCTATCAACAGAAGACAGCCCATAATGTTTGTGATTTTTCTCTCCAACAAGATTGTGAGTGTTCTTCCCAGAGACAAAGCCTGCCTCAGCCCTTCATACCTATATGCTGGGAGCAGGACACTGCACTTCTCATGAAGGCTACCCTCATAAATACACCCAGCTTTCATTACTGTTGCACATGACTGTTTATTCATGGAGTATTTTTAACCTTCTGCTTGCAGTTTGCTTTCAGGTTTATTCCAGATCAGAATTAAAGGTGTGGATTTTGACTTTGAAAATTCTGGCCTTTGCATAGAAGACCCCAAGGCAAGCTGTGATCTGCAAAGGAGTGCCATTTCTAGACTAATCTATCTGGAAACAGCAAACTGCTTCTAAAAGGATCATCTGTTTCTGAATAGCAACAACACTAAGGTTAGTGCCACAGAAATAACGTTTTTGAGAAAAAAACTGAGTTACTACAAAATCAGTTCTATAAAGTGTTGATTTTATCCACAATTCCACCAAACGCAAGCATCATTAAGGAAACCTACACCTTATGTTTTGTTACATACACATTGCCTTTTCTAGCTGCATTGCTGTTGAACCCTGGGAAGTGTAGTTTATATGCTTCTTGCCATCTCCAACACTACAGGATGGACTCTTCACAATACCCTCTTCAACATGCTATGAACAGATCGTACGCAGCTGTTTGCACCTCCACATGGTGGGACTCCTTTCTAGACAGACCACTGATTGCTAACACCTAGCAATAAATAGACAACAAAAAATAGCTGTACAGTCATTACTTACTGGTTTCCATTCACTGTGATGCCAGTCTCCTTCACCTCCAGGATCACCCCATCAATGGTGACCGTGAAGTAGATAAGGTGACTATTTTTGTCACTGCGCCTGATTTGGATGTTAAAGTCCTGGTAGCTGTCATTGCAGTGAGAAGCAAAGACGTACGTGCAGGTTCCAGGAAAAGTGAACTTAACATGGTCAAACGTATGAAAGTGGAAATTGCCCCAGGTGGCACATTCACTCCTACCAACAGTAGAGACCTGGACTAAAGAAAGATTCAGAGGAGGGAGGTTAATGAGTCGTCTTTCATGAGGTTTTTGTTGAAAAATATTAGAGATTTTTGAATGCAAAAATGTAAACCCCTGGAAGATACCAGCTTGTAGAAATGAAATTCATCTCAATTTCTTTACAAGTCCATTTCAGAGAAACCTCCAATGTGATCAGACAAACCCAGGCTCCTTTGAAGTTAACAGTGAGAAGCAGAAGAAGCTTAGCTTCCCTGTCTTAGATATCCAGCTAGGAGGGAGATGAAACCTGCTGCAAGGCTGCCTGTTTCTCTCTGTTGTCTACAAAGGTTGCTGAGAGGTGCCTTCTTAGATGGAGACATAAATCTACATTCTAGATATCTAAAGTGAAGTGCGGGCAATCACATCCTGGCTGCCTAAACGTTATTTCTGCCTTGGAACTCCTACCCCTTAACACAGGCAAGGGTTTTGTTCTGGAGATCCTTCCAGAGGCCACCAGGCTTTTCAGCAAAATGGCAGCCACAGCTGAGGCCACCACCAGCTTCAGCAGTCAGCCCAGAGCTACTTATTTTTCATTTCAAACAAACTTGTGCCTTGAAGCTGAGTTGTACCTCTGTCAACAGTGTTGCTAGATACTTTAAGTACATTTAACACATCACTTTAGAAAGTAGTTTTCACACCACTGAGATGCATAAAGCCAACATGAATCAAAGAAAGCTACACCTTGAATTAAATAAGACATGCTTGCTAGATTATGATTTTGGAATCTCTTCCGGGCCATCTGAAAGAACGGCAAGCAAAAATGAGCAAATTTGTTTGCATTGTTGATGCATCACGTTTAGGAATAACAACATGGCAACTTCCTTCACAGATCAAATCAAAACCAGTTATTAGTATACTCAGTGAACTCTAAAATCTTATGAGATATTCATACCTAAGAAACAGCAGGGGAGCACAGAAAAGAAATCTAATCTTGTTAAAAACATGCAACAGAAACTCAAGTGACAAAGAGTTCTCACAAAAACAGCTGTTTAAAGGGATTGTAATTTACATAGGTGTTTACAGCGCTAAAGTGGAATAGGGTAATTTAGCACATTTTTACACAATAATGAGGGAAAATTAGAAAGTTTGGTTTCTTCTTGGGCGTGGATTTCTAGAATTACTAGTACAGCAATAACAGTCACATCAATTGTTTGTATATTAAGTGATTGGGAAAAGTATAAGACATTCAGAACCAAACCAGGAGGTAACGGTGCAAGAGACCACAGAAGCGTGGTTACTCCTAATGCAGTATTTCATACTGGTCAATCAAGCTTAGCAGGCATTATGCTGACACACTTCTTCTATTAAAAATGTATGCAAAATGTGTAAAAAAAAGAAAGGGTGTCACTTTTTTTTTTTGGATGCAAACTGCATGCAGAGAGTCTGCTTTTTAACATGAGTTGCTTAAGACATAAAGCAATTGACAGACTACACAGTGGTGGGAAAAAACAACAACAGAACAACAATAACACTGAAATGGCTTAAATTAAAGATGAAAAAGCAAAATGTTAGTTTCTGGCATATCCACAGCTCTTGTGAATATCTTATATGTTTTCATTTGATAACTCTAGTTGTTACCTATGGAGATCAATATGCGACCAAATAATCTTAGATTTTTTTTCTTACCTATCTGAACTGGTTCTTTGCCCTTGCAACAACTCCAAATTAGGCAGAAAATCCAAAACGACCTCCACTTTTTTGTTTCCATCTTGCCATGGAGTGGTAACTTGAAAATCCTTCCAGGGAAGTGTGTTTTTCTTGGCTTATAGGCAGATTTTTATAGTCTAGGAATTTGGCGTGAGAACAAAACATTGATGGCAGGGTCCCTGAAAGGTGGAGCTTCATTCATTTTCCTTTCAGTTGTTCACGTTTAGCACCCAACAATGTTCTGTCTTTTGGAAAAGACAATTATCTACTTCTCTTCTTCATGTGGGGATGGAGAGCTGTCATTTTCTTAGCCCCGTTCTTTAAAATATATATTTCCCTCCCTACACTGTTGCCTTTTCTTTAGGCAAAAATTGCTTTTCGTTTTCATAGCATCTGATTAGTAACAAGCACTCGTTGCCCTCTTTTTACAGCTTTTTTCTGGTTTGCACATCAGCACAGTTCCCCAGCTCAAGGAGAAACATTTGTTGCCTCTGCTGGCTTGATGTTTTTTTCTGAATGGCCAAGCAAATAATATCTTAAGGTCAAGCATAACATGGTTATAAAGAGTCATAACCATCAAAAATCCAGAGGGCTCAGTCATGGTCTGACCTATGTCCTTCTGTAGGACAGTTCTTAGATATGCCATCACAGGTGTTTGATGTCAGTTATTTTAGGGTCTTCTTTAGAGATTTACCTGCTGTGTTGGCACAAGCTGACCTTCAACTTGTCCGTGCTGTGGGGAAATAACTTCTGTCAAAGAGGAAGCCCCTCACCCAGCCTGGGCAAATCAGGCAAACATGCGTAACAGCTGTTCCCACACGTTCAGCTGCTCCATGCCCCTTCGGGAATACATTAATACCAGAATGATTCCCAGCAGAAAGTGAGCAGAAGCATGGCTTGAAGTGCGCTTAGGTTTCACCCTTGTTGCAAGTCCTCAGGCCAAGGTAGTCCATGGACTTGCTGGGGAAAACAGGTGCCCTTTTATCTGGTTGGCAGACAGTGAACCAGCCTTGAGGACTGTGTCTTGCTCACTGCTTTACCAAGCTTCCTGGCATATGCAGAGTTAAGTATCCTAAAGCTGGACCCCTGATTGTTTCAGCTGTTCCTCTTAAATGTTTCTGAGCCACTTTCTAAGTGGCTTACAGAGGTGCAGGCACAAATGTCTGCCAGGTGATTTGTGGCTGTCGCTGCTCTTAAGAAAACCCCGCACCAGCAGGCAAGAACATTGTGCAGCACATGAAACATGAGTTCACGTTACCCCTTTTCCACTGCCTGTGCCCCATTAATTCCATTGTCAGTCGCACTTGAGGCAGGGCACTATTGGAAGGTAAAGTCTGTTCTTGAAGCCCTGCCATTTTGGCTAGGGTACAAACTGACAGACTGTACAGCCCTGGTGCAGGAAGCAATAGATATTTGCTTTTTTTCCCTTTTAATCACAATGCATATTTCCCCGCTCTTCTCCACCCACACAGTTACAACATAAGACTGCAGAATACCTAGTAGATAACCCAAACCGTGACAACGGGACCTTGTAGATACCAGGATGACCTGAAATCCTACACACTGCAATAGTAACCCTCAAAGTCAGCAGACTCCCATAGTAAATTTCAGGTTGAACTTTTGGTTGATGGAGCCTCCTCATTCAGACCACAGAACAGTGATAATTGCAGGTGTGGCAAAGGGTTTTGAAACCAAGGAGGAAAAGCACATAGGGCAGTAGCCCACAGCCACTGACATAGAAAGGAGAGTGTTGTTAAGGCTAATGGTAGAAAGCTGAAACCTGTTAGTTTTCTCAAATCAAGGCTAGTTTAAAATCCAAGGGCAGAACTCTGTTGAGATATAGTCTTTTTTATTTTTATAATTGCTGTCCTCTTCCTTTCCAATTCCCACACAGGTAATCAAGGTATATAGTTCATTCACATAGACATGAGAGCAGAAAGAAGAACAAGAACCCAGCAATCTAATTCCTGACCCTAGAACAAAATTGCTTCATCCCCCATGGGTACCATGAAAGGGACAGGAACAACATATGAAATACTCACCAAAGATAGCCTTCAGATTGGAGTGGTCCTTATATGACAAGGACATGGCAAGACTTACCACCACAACTCCCAGCTCCTTGTCTCCTACACGCGGTTCAGGGGCATGCCAGAGCGTGCAGGAGGGATGAGCTAAAGCATGATTTCCCCCTGCAAGCCTCAATCAGCACATATGGTCCTGGGAGGAACATTAACAGCACACATTAGAATTGTGTCCAAGTGACAGACAGAATAAAACAAATAACTCATTGCATCACCGTTCATTTCTGCTCCATTCAGCACAGGAAGTAACATCAGCCACCTGGAAGCCTCTGCTAAGAGGATGTGAGTCCTTTTCTTGCTGCTGAGGGACACAGCAGACCCAGTCCCCCTGCTCTGCACCATTTTCTTACCTCTGCTTGTCTGCTCCATCACCTTTGCTGCTGCTTTCCCATTTCTCCAGGAGCAGAGATCCTGCTAGTGACTAACCAGGGCTGCTGCTTCTGGCTTCTCTGCTGAGAATGTGGGCTACACTCCTTTGAAATCATTGGATACCCCAATTCCCTGCAATGATTTCAGGGCTACTGACAGTTGGAGGATATTTGCATTCAAATTAAGTCTTTATAGTCAAGTGTGGCAACACTGAGGGTTTCAGAAGGAATATATGGCAGCTTTTTTTTTTTTTTTTTGGAAGGAAATTCGGTCCAACAGGTACTTTGTGAATACATTGATCCATTACTACTGAATTACTGCTATGACAGCTACGCAAGGTATAATTAATGCCCCTAGAGTGACACACCAGGATTAATAACTCTTCCCTTTATTGGGCCCTCTAGCTCAAGAGGCCTTCACTCTGCTGCAGCTGTACTATCAAAAAGAACAATTCCTCTTGGCCCCTTTACAGCCCATTTCATGGATCATTTGCCATTAAAGGGTATGTGATTTTAGTAAATACAATTGGTAAATATTAACTCAACTTCTTTATCACCACTGACTCACTGGAGATAAACCATCATGAAGGTAACGTAATACACCAGTGACTCACATCCCATATTTTTTGATACAAACTTGGTAAAGAGGCACTCAAACTGGGGGCATCTTGGGGATTAATACCATTCACACCCAATTACCATACCGAATCCAAGTGCTGGTACAGTTCTGCGTGGAAATTCTCTAATATTCCCCTTCATTTCAGGCAAAAGTAACAGTAATATATCTTACAATGTGTATGCACAATGAAATTGTGTTTTACCAGCACTGCCTAGATAGTAACTACAGAAATGCTATTTACTTCATTAAGAAGGTGAAGCTAGCTAGGAAAACAATTAATTAGGAATTGATATCAAGCCCTCTTGCACTGATAATCCACGTGATAACATCTGAAATTAATTTGGCAAAATATTTTACGTAACTGATGGTTACAACACTGTATTACACACTTAATTGCCAGAAGAATTCAACATGGATTATGTTTTTATTGGTATAATCCCATTGAATTTAGGAAATTTACTTCAAAGATTTGTTTGGTCCATCAAGTTTGCATCCACCACACAGTTTGAAATGACTGGCAGCATAAGGTGATCTGTAGCAGGCAGAAGAACAGGGACTGGGTCTCTGTCATTAATTGTCTATTAAAATACATGAAGAATGCCTTTGATATTTTAATTTTGATAGGAGATGGTTGGGTGTTTTCTTACATTTTTGCCTTAGAACAAACATAAAGCTCCTTAACCTCTCATCTTGCCATAGGGTTCCTTGACCTTTCCTGAACTAATTAAAGGCATCAGTTACTCCCATTTGCAAGGAATCAGTTCACTTGTTCTTTTTTTGTGTGTGTGTTTTCAAGAAGATGTAGATCTTTCAAAATCCACATACAGGAATAATGACACAGCTGATTGGTGTTTGTGCACACAGGTCTCATTGACCTATTGGCACTTCCTCACTTCAGAAAGACTCCCTGCACAGAAAGCCATCTCATCAGGGGGTTGGGCCCTTGGTCTTTCTCTACCTTAAAGATTTTTTTTTTAAACAGCCTTCCTGATGGAAAACATGGAGTAGCAGAACAAAGAGAACCCCAGGCCCATTTGGGGAAAGATATGAACATTCTGCTTTTAAGACTTGGAGCTTCATAGCTCCCCCCCCACCCCCCCCATCCCTTTAAAAGCAATTCATTCTTTCATGGATGACAAGACAATTCAAAAAAGGCCACTGCATACCTAGTACTGATGTCTGTATAACTCTGAAATTACATGAAGTTATACATGCAGTAACCATTTCCACAATGACTGAAAGTTACTACAAGCCAAAAGAAAGGCAGAGATTAACTGCTTTGGTATGGTTTGGCTGTATTGCTTCTTCTTCAAGTGAAGACTAGCATCTGCGTCCTTCTTCTCAGCCTTCAAAGCAAATGAGGAGGTTTTATCTGCCAAACATATCATATAATATAACCAGGAATAAATTTCCAGGATGATTCTTAAAAGCTACCCTTTGTCTACTAGTGTTTTATATAAATGTACATACATGAAGTACATAAAGAATTTACAGAACATTTTAAGGGCTACAGACCCTTCTTCAGCTTAAACTGTACCCTACAGAGATCATTTGTGTTGAAGGGGAATTGCTTAGCACTGGAAGATCTGTGATTTCCTGGAACTAAGGAAACTTGGTAGCAGTTGGGAGAACTCAGTTCTTTGTCAAATTTGGAGAGGAGGCTAGCCAAAAGCATAGTAAAATGAGACACACAGTATTTTCTGTCTTTAAACCAGCCTGCAACAGAAGTGCATTCCAAAATGGAAGTTGTTGCACTGAAGCAATATCAAAAATACATAATGAGTTCTACTATGTTTTGTGAGTTTTCTCAAAGTTCAAGTCTTGGAATAAGGAAAAAAAATACATGTGATGTTTTTCACCATTCTAGAGACAAGTTTGTGAAAGGAATTCAAGCATATTTACATATGAATGCTGAAAAACTGAACCATTAAAAAAGTCCAGTTTAAACACATAAGATTTTAAAAGGGTAATGAAAAAAAAAAAAAAAAACGTATAATGACTTTCTACATTAGTGATGGGAATATGGCTTATATAGCCTGGTTGGAAGTTAATCTGTGAGGTTGCCACTTAAGAGCACAGAGGTTTACAGTAGCCTGAAAAGATTGAGTTAATTTAGGAAATTTGGCTGAAGAAGAGGGCTGCTTAACTAGAAGAAATTGTTGTCCATTAAAATACCCCCACCACCCAAAGCTGCTGCTGGGAGATGAAATACAAGAAATTGTATATCAAAGCTACAGTTATTTAAATAAATTTTAGCTTTTGTCAGACATAAAGTTCACGATAATTTCTCTTCCTGTGATTTTCGAGTTTTTCAGTCTATTTCTGCTTCCTCTCTTTTCACAGTATCTGGGTTTGCTCTGTTACACAAGTTCAAACAGTGTACAACAAACACCATAACTACATGATTATTTACTCAGGGCTTTGCCTTTGCTGAAGTCCTTTGATTGGGACTTATGTGCAGAGTTGCATGTGCTTAGTTCAGTGAAGTGTGGTTTAGCAAAGTACAGTCCAATGGTAAACATATGGAAAATTCTATCTTGCCCTTCCTCTCCTACAGCAAAAAATTATAATGTTGTAATATGGAATTACAGCATTAAACAAGATACCTGTCAGATCAGAAATCCCTATCTTGTATTCTTTTGTGGTAGATTGTTCTTGGTGTGCATGGGGCTTCTCCCCCTCCTTCTGAATCCCATCCACCTCACCTCAGATAACAGCAGTGATTTTTTCCATATTGCTAACAAGCATTTGCCTTTTTGCCCTTGGTGTTCTTGAAACAGTCATCCAGTAAAATGGTTCATAAAGCAACTGTGTTCACTTTAGCTGGAAATCTTCTGAGAACCCATTTTTAACTCCAGATGAAAGTTCTTACTGTATTACTGTAGAGCCGTATGAACAGCACCGAGTTTCCAGTACCTCTCCAAATAGTTAGAAAGAAACTGTCTGGTATTCAGGATACCTCGGGGAAGACTACAACTGGTAACAAAACCCATCCACTTCCACAAACAAGGTGCACACTGCAATCACCATGCTTCTAGGGAAGCATGTAACCTACTGTAAGGAAGACTCAGGGTGCATCTCAGGGAATACTTATGTGTAAACCCCCTACCCCAGCCCCAAACAGTCTACAAAGCAAATGGGCAATGAGCTTTTCTTCTAGGAGGAGTGGAGGTCCCCAGTGCTCTTTACTAGTGTGGCAATGGCACCCTCTCTGAGTTGTAGGCAACCCACTCAGGTTTTCTCCAGCGTTCAGCGGTGGTCTCCTACACTGGGTCTATGCTGTGAGGAGCACGTTGTAAGACAACAGCTGCCTGGAAAGGATTTTCTCAAGCTTCTGATCACCTTGGAGGAGCCTCCATCTGAGGAAGGGACTCAAAATCCCAGCCTCCAGCAACCAGGGCAATGCTACGGGTAAATTGTAGCTCCAGCCTGTACTTGGGATACAGGCAGAAAGTCTAGGAAGAAGCCATGGGACTCAGGTATGGAGACATGCCAGAGGTCCAGCCAACCTGCCGCCCAGATGAACTCTGCAGGAGCTCTTGCTACTGTTTCCTTCTTGCTGGGCCCTAGGGGACTGTGAAATTCCTGGAGGACAGCCCATTCTCTTCCAGCACCAATACATTTTGTGAAGTTGTCAGCACCCCTTTAGGTCTTGGCTGGGAAGCAATGGGATCAGAAGATTCCACCATCTTTTCTGCAGCCCCGAAAGGGCTTACATAGCCTTGTGAGAGATTTCCCAGTTACTCTCCTGGGTTTTCCAAATGAGACCACGCTTGTAACCTGCAGACACAACAGTTCCTGCTTAAGAAACCAAATGCTCCATGGGCTCAGGCAGGACAGGTCTCCATTTGCTTTCAAGAACGTTGTGGGAAAGAGCAAAAGTGCTGCTCATTGCCACTACTGCTCTCTTTGAAGAGATACAGAAATAAAGCTTCTTTTTTCCCTGAGAGGCTATTTGAGGATTTATCTGCTAGAAAAAGTTCAGACTGTTCAAAATTCAATTTCGTCACCCAGTCCCAATGGAAACACAGGTATGCAAAGTTCTGAGGTGACTGAATGTGCAGAAAAGGGTGGAGGTTTGACACGTACAGTTTGACCTGGAACTGCCAAGCACTTGTAAGTAAGAATTCTCTGACAGTGCCTGCTTGGGAACCAACCTGCTTATAGGCAGCAATAACAGCACTGACCAGCAGAAAAACTGAAGGGGCTGCTATAATCCAGAGCGCTGTAAGGAACACCATGCTTTGCATGCATGTCGACTCCCATCAAAATAATTTCTTTTAATGCTTACTGAAAGCGTACAAGCATCTGTGGGGAAATAGCAACATTCACTATTCTCAGAGGTAAAACTCTACCTGGCAAAGTACAAATTCCCTTTTGTAGGCGGATGGCTTTTTTTTTTTTTTTTTTTGGCTCTGAAATAATTTTACATTCTTAGCCTTAGACTGCCCTGTAGTGGCAAAGCCAAAATTTGCAGCGTTACTAACTACACAGGATCTTTTAACTTTTGTATTTTCAAGTAGTTTGCCTGTCAGTAGGAGGGATGGAAAGAGCCCATGCAGATCACAAAACAGAAATGAAAAAAATGAAGTCTGGGACATTTTAGTCTCCAGTGTAAATATAGCATGCAGCAAAAAGCCACTAATGACTTGGAATTTTTTATCCTTTTCATAGGAAACAAGGCAAAAGTGATCACACCATGTATCTGCTCATCTCCAGAAGTGATTCCAGCCAAATTTAACCACAAAAAATGAAAATCTTAAAGACAGCTAATGACCAACAGATTTTAAAACAAGTGGTCTTTAAAAACAACTCAAAGAAAAGTAGGGTTGTCAGCACAGAGGTTGTTACACAACAAAGAAACCACCAGAGAGACTGACCTGGTAAATGCTCCAGGAGAAAAGTCTCAGTCACATCTCACATTGCACCTAGAGAAATCCTTAGAACCTCATACTGAAGTAGAAATCAGGCTTCCATAGTGCTGGAACTTGCTACATAAAGTGACTAAAATTTTCTTCATAGATCAGCTATCTTTCCCCCACCACAGAAATTAGCTCTCTAAAGGTAGTATTTTGAAGACGCCAAATTTCTGATGTTTCATTTTCTGTACATCCCTACTGGTCTCTGCCTTTTAAGCTGCAACACATTCAGCAGGGCTAGTAGCAGCACCAAACGGTGACACCAGTTCTGCAACTTTAGGTACCTAAGATGCTTGCATTCAGATTAATGGTGCAAGAAGAGGCCTCAGAAGGGTAAGACAATTACTGTTCATTAACAGAAGCAAAAATAATGCCAAATACAATTTCTGCATACAGCAGCAGGTGTGTGTTACTCTAATTGTACTTCAGGTATCTTCAAGAGAGCTGTCCATCTCTCAGCTAATCCCCTTCAACTACCTTTGCAGTGACATCAGATAAACAGGCACTTTGAAATGCAATTCAACTAATCTCCTTTGGCATGAGTTGAATGAATGTTGAAAATGGCTATTACACTCCATTTTCTGTAGAAAAAGCCTAGGACTACTAGCTCAGATATGGACATCTTTTTTGTGAAGCTTGAAATTTGAAGACCTCCTACTATAGGTATACATCTAGCATACAAGTATATGAGATGTATATGCTATACATCTAGCATACATCTGAGGGATATATAAACTAGCTATACATCCCTCAGAGTTCAAACAATGTGAATAAACTTCATATCCTCACAGCTGATGGACTACTTAGTGAAAAGACATAACAGTGATGAACTGAGACTGTTCTAACTCACATGCAGCCCTACTAAAATGAGACCTGGTGCTGAAATAGAGTGAAAGTTTCTCAGAGTTATCTGAATCATTTTATGATGCATTATTCACCTTCAGCTTTGCTCTGGCAGGCAGGATAAATTTTTGCCCCACCTTACATGTTGGCTCCTCCAGACGGAACCTTCTAATATTTCAGTTTTTTGGGAGCTACAATGAAATACCCAAAGTATTTGGGAAATACATCAACTCACTTCCTATAACTTGAAAAAAAAATCCTTCTCTTTTAAAATTCAGGCTCATCTAGATAGCACATGAATAAGCACAAACCCCATGTTGTTTGAAATGCATTTTTAATCATTCAGAGAAAATAAGCTGATTATAAAACAATCCAGAGGGCTATGCACTTAGGAGAAAGTTCACTGTACTTTTGTACACAAATAAATAGAGCACTGTTAAAAATAGTCAGAGAACACATAGAATATAGTAACTGGGAAAAGCAAAGTTTAAAAGTAGTCAAGGAAGATGAGAGCAGTGCAGAGTCCCTTTGAATTCAGTTAGGTTTCTTCGCTTTCATTTTGTTGTTAAACTGATGGCCCTTCCGATGCAGTTGGAGTGCTCTCGTGATTTTCTTCTATGCTCAGAGGCTCACTGGATTGTGGGATGTTGCAATGAGTGTCCTGGCAGCTGCAGCTTTCCACATATACATACTTATGTTGAATCGAGTGCCCAGACGGGCATTTCAGTTCCACTTCCCTCGTGCTAGTTTTTGCTTCCCTGCAGCAGGAACAGCTGTGCTCCAAAGAATTGGCCTCAACAGAGTATCTGTTAAGGTGGAGAAAGGCAACATTACTTTGTGCTAGAAGCCAGTGTACATAGGAAAGAGTGAAGTTAGATATAGAACTCTGTGAGAAGTTTGGTATAATATGTAAAAAAGCCATATTAAGGCTAATGAATAGTGCTAAGTTCATCTGACAGAGCAGTGGTTATAACAATATGCTTTTAAAATTCATTCCATTTAGCTGAGATTTTCTGGTTAAATAAAAAATAAAAAATTGTATCTAGATCCTACTAAAAAAACACAGTAAGTTCTAGGAGCTCAGCTTCCTTGTATTCCTCTCATCATCCCAGCACTGGTGGATGTTAAATACACCAGATCAAAGAATGATGAATGATAAACACCCCAGACCAAACAATTAAAGGCAGATGCAGCCCTGAGCTGAGTAAGAAAACTATATAGATATGTGGCTACAATGCCATCTACAATGGCATCACATCGATCAACAGGCTACAAGAGCTACACTTGTATCAAATAAATCACAGTGTGTATTCCAAACCAGAGTTAACAGGAAGATGAACCAGCAGCTCCTTCTGTTGCTATCTCACAATAAAGTAACCTTGCAACCTTGTGTTCATCAGCTTCCCAAACACCATTCCTAACCTGCAGAACCTGTCAGTATCAGCCTATAAATTGTGTCGAGAGCCATCTTTTTCTTATGTTTGTGTACAGAGGCAACCACAGCAGGACACTAAGACTATGAGGTATTGCAAAATACTAATAATCCCTCTGGCTAACTGGGGCTTAATCTTAAAATAAAGACGAGGTTAATCCCATGTAAGGTGCCCTGTGGTATACTCAGTGATAGGCAGCAAATAACATTTACTTTGGGGAGTTAGAATTATATATTTTTAATGTGTTCTAATAGCTTAATACCAGGTGTCACACCAGCCACTTTCTTATAGCTACTAACACCACCCATAAGGCATTTGTTTTCTCACTTTGTTACTGTATAAAAATCATTCATGTTTGAAACTTCCTTTAAAAGACAGATGTGTATTTCATTTTATATGTTAATTCTTGAGAACCACTTTTCGACTTATGAACATCAGGTTTGGCTGCTCTCTGGGCTCATTCACATTACAAGAAATAATCCATGTTCTCTTGTGATGACTTCTGTCCAAGATGGTCTGACAAAAATGACAGACAAGCCATCTCTTAATGAAAGTACAAACCTTATCATAGCTGGCTAAATCCCAATGCAATCCAATACCCTTTTCTGTTTTGCATTAAAATTAATCAGCTCTTCAGTTGTCCATGATTTTGTGCCCATGAGTTTGAGAGCTGATAGTTTCAGGTCTAGCATTCTCTAGTCTACCTATGTATTGTTCCTTTTATGCAAATAATGTCAGTGACAGAATTCAATCTCATTGTCCAATCAGTTTACTTACAGTGAGAAAGTTCCACATGTTCCTTCACATTCAGTCATGACAACTCTCTCCACAGAACGGCAGTTCTTATAGACAATAAAGTCTTCCCTTTCACGGACAGAGCACGGTGTGGGACTATCCAGAGGTATACCTAAGGGGAAAGATCAGAGCATACGTTCAGTGAAATAGCTCCATAAGTTCCCTGCAGTTCAGCACACTTGGCTTAGCTAGTGCACTGAAAAATTGTCTTAAGTGGTCTTTCTGCTTCAGTTTAAACCTTCCCAGAGAGATTGGGCACTGAATGCTTGGAATAACAAACATAAAGACGAGTATCTATTCAAATACTAACATATCAGCCTCCATGATATGGGCTAATATAAGAAGAAAATTAATTATCTGTTTTGTTGATTCAGGTATGCTGACATACTTACAGGTTTTGCAACAACCGTTAGGTAAGAATGTAATAGTTCCCTAAAAGAACAAAAAAGACAGAAAAATAGTATTATTTTCATTCCCTGTATTAAAGAGGCTTTTAGGCAAATAACTGAGGAGAGAAATTCTCCATTGGCTGGAAATTAGTAGCTAAAACTCTAGCATCTGAATAAACAGACATAATTGTCTATACCAGACTTGAAATCTATCAATTTACAGACAACCATAGAAATACAGGTTATGATTTAAAGGAAATCTACAGTTATCATCATGCATTTCTAACTCAAAAACAGTCCCAGAAAAACATTTTATCAGAGACTTCTATATTTGAATGGTGCGTGGTGTTACTGGCAGCCTACTGTCTGAACAGCTGTGATATTCAAGAAAACATGGCTCTTTTTCAGACAGGACCCCACACAAAGCAATCAGCAAGGACTTTTATCTCAATGCTGACCAGTTTTTTTTTGGCTACTGAGGAGAGATGCCAGCAACAAGCTTTAAACTGTAAGCCAGGTATCTTATTTTGTACACTCTGTAGGTTTGTACATGGATGCAGTGAAAACCTGTGCCCTTGGGACAGAGAAAATTTGGAGAACAATCATCAAAGTTTAATGTGACTTTTGTTGCTAGTTAGGTGGCTGCACTAAACTGAAGTAATTTATACATTAAGTAGAGGGTGAGTTTTCCACATTAACTTACAGGTTTGCAGCTCTCCGCACTGAATGCTGGACAGGTAATCTCAGATGTGGAAGAGATAAGCTGGTTGTGGAGACTTGTACAACTATAAATGGTGCAGTTGTCATAAGGATCTTTTACAAACTCTCCAGGCTGCAAGTGAAATACAAAATGTAATAAGAAAAGCTGAAGGGAGCTCAGGCAGAAATTTTCCTGTCTTCTGACAATGACTTTCATATTGTTTCCCACTCAATTATTTTTAGGTTAGCAGCCATTTTCAATACTGATTTTTGTGTGTATTGCAGTATGCCACAAGTGGAGAGAATCTTCAGTTGTCCATGGGATTTCCCTTGGAAAAGAAATAACCCTCTAAAGCATTTAGAGCACATGAGCGATATTAACAGTCATTCATGCCAATGGATTTTGCCTAGGGAAAACTAAATAGGGGCAATAAAGTTGTTTCATATGCAGGCTTTTCTAACATTCTTCAGTACACAGAAATTAAATAATATAGAAAAGCTCAAGCTTCTAGATATCACAAGAAATCCTTTGCTATTGTATTACTGACTTGTCATTTCAGAAAAAGCCTTCCAGAAAATTTGATTTTGTGAATCCTTCTTTCAGGACAAAAAAAAAAAAAGGTAGATAAGCTTTCCTTTAGGTGAGCTGCTGACCTTTCAGATATAAAGTTACACTAAGTCTTATCTCTGCCAAGGGGATGGTCACTCCCTGAAATGGGGAAGTTTACAGATTTGGTAGAGATGTAAGATGTAGAACATACTTACACTCAATATGAGGTTGGAACTGTGTGATGCATGTATAATACACTTAGTCTGCACACATTTTCCACAACATTCACCTTTCACTGATTGCCGTTCATATCCCTAGATATTAAAATGAAATAAAAATGAGAGCTCTGATAGATGCATTGAGGAGAAATAAGTGAAAACACACTAACCTGTGAATTGATTATGCTTAGAAGTTTACTCCAGAATTTTGCCTTTCTGTGCCTGAATATCACTGACTCCACAGAACACAAGTAATAAAAGTAGACTATAGATGGAATCAATTAAAGCACTATAATAAATATGCCTAATAACTAAATATCATTCCACTAAGTGCTCTACAGAAATTTGTTAGCTAATCCTCCCAACATGAACTGAATACTGTTCACTACATTGCCAAGCTACATACAGTAGATTGCTCAAGGACAGTCAGTTTCCAAGCCAGAGTTGGATTCTGGATTTCTGCTCCCTATCCTTCAATTATGCAACAAATTGGTCACAGTATTTTTCATGTACATGTGTATTTTAGTTTTGTTTGTTTGTTGAAGTTTGTCACTTACAGGTTCACAATATGTGTCACATGGAACGTGTTCACAGGAGATGACATTCAGTTGAGTGCTGACGTTAACTTCGTTAGTGCAGAAGCAATTCTGACACTTATCAACAAAGACTGAGGAATTAGGCTGTAAATTTAAAGAAACAAAGGTTCATGTATTAATGAGATATGATGTGTGACAGACATTTCTTAATTCCCAGAAGCCTTTAAACCAAGCAGTGGAATAGGAATCCATCATAAACACTACTGGATAGGTATTTAGCTAGCTGGTTATGACAACATCATCAATATTGAACTTAATTTAGTATGTGTCTTCATTGAAGTCCTACACAGCAATGATGAACTCAGATATTAAAAGCAGAGAAGTCAACATATACAATAAATCAATTACTAGACTCAAAAGAACTTGTTGGGAATCTAAGTCCGTTCAGAATAACCCTTCTTTACAAATCTTTTCATTTCTGAAAGCAGAGTCTTAAAACTGAAATAAAGTGCTGACCGTAAGTGTGAACTGACTTTTAAAAATGTATACACACTTTACTCTAAAACCATATCCCTCTCTGGTACTGACATTTAGAAACAATTCTTCAGTCTCTCACACATGGCAACATTTTCAGAAAATTTTTAAACTATGCTGAGCTGATAAATCCCTTACAAGAATCTGAAATTTTCTAAAATATTCTTTCCACTGGATAAACCTCCTCATAGCACCTCAGTTAAAGTATGCTAATTGGTCTTTCAAGCATTTTCAGAAGACTTTTGAAACAGGAACTTACCAAGAACTCAGCATTCTGATGTACACAAACCCTCTTGGGAACTGTTAACAAGGAAGGAGTTAGGCAGTTACATCAGGGAAAAAAAAAGTCTTTACCCCACTCTAGTCACACTCATTTCTTCCACAATGAATCACAATGCTTATGTTCAAATACATTGGTTATTTTCCATTTCTAGTAGCAGATAAGGCTTATATAAAGTAAAAAAACAAATACTTCATGTGCAAAAAGGGAGGAAGATTTGGCCCAATATACGTAGTCCAGTTCATAGCCAAGAATGTTCACCTGACAGTTACAAGAAGTTCCCTGTTTCAATTACTAAGAATAAAACGGACTTTGTAAAGCTATCTTCTTTTGGGCACACTAACAGGGACATTTTGCTAGGTTAAACTGAGACCACAATCTCAGTTAGTTCTGTAGCTTTTCTTACAGGTACTTACAACCAGGAAAGCTGCACTTGAACTACCAGAGCTCTATATGATTTTGAAGCTGTTTGTCATAACTATGGCAGTAATAACCAATGTTAATAGTAACCAATTCATGCAATCCAACTGGGTTATTAGCTCTTTCAATATTACATACAGTCTCATTAAGCCTGATACTAAATTATGTAATAATTATATAATATATAATGTTATTCATTGTAGTATATTTCCAGAGTACTTACCACACTCGTACACAGGACAGCACTGATCACTGGGAATATGAGAATAAACTTCAAATCCCAGTGTACACTTGGGGTGTTCAGTTGTGCACAAGCTTGTATTGCATTCTGAAAAAAAAAAAAAGAAAAAAAAGAGAAACACATAAAGTATATTAAATCACGGCTAGAAAGAGGCATCTCTCAGACTCCCACCTGAGCACTTAAGACAGACTTTCCACTGCTAGGGAATATTCCAGATCCTCCCCAAAGAAAAAAATTGCAGAAAAAGGACACATTTTTCCTAGTGAATCCAGGCACTGGATGGGGGGCCTACACTAGTTTATGAAACTTCTGGTATGTAATTATCAAGTATAAGAAAAGTACCACAATTTTTTGCAGAGAAACAGTGAACAATTGTTACAGTACTCTGTCCAAGATTGTAGGCAACTGCTGCAAAATGAAAACCTTACAGCCACACAGAATTCTATGATCTGCATTTTACTTGAATAATATGGGATTCTGAACTCAAGAACTGTAGATTCAGTTATGTTGAAACCCAGAATCGTAAATTCTGTTATGCTGAGTCACTGCAATATTAAAATGCATTTTCCCTAACACTGGACAAACTGATTTTAAAAAGCATGATACTATTTTGTGACTCCCTACTGCAGGTCTCCGGTGCTAAACTAGTTTAGGTTCTCTTTTCTTTTCAGTTCGTAAAGGGTAGAGAAAGGCTAGAAACAAAAGTAAAAACTCACTGCAGGTGACAATGGGGCAGCAGGAGTCTTCAGGATTGACTTCATTGACCTCATAGAAGCCGTTTCCATTACAACTCCGCTTATTTTGACTGGGACATTTGTGAGGCTCACATACAATGCCACTTCCGCCTTCCAGGCAAATACAGTCCTGACAGTCTGCTGTAAACCTTTCCCCAAACTGTCATTAAAGAAAATAACGTGAGTGATTGCATGGTTACCAATTAAAAAGAACAGAAGTAAAAGCAGGAATGAAAGGCTGGGAAATGACAAAACAGAGAATATTTTTTTCTCCCCATCCCAAACCTCTTCTTGAAATACAAAAGCAAACGTACCTCTCTTGGTATCATATCCAATCCAACACAGCCTGTGAAAATATCAAAATAAATTTCCATTACCACTTATATAACAGTAGATATCTCCACTATATGTTGTATGAATACTGCATAGTCAGATCTATGTTGTATGCATCAGAAGGAAATAACAAAAAGGAAATCAACATGCATCCAATTGAAGTGGTAAAACTCACCGCAGGTGTTTACACAGACATCCACACCAGAGTCATACAGCATTGTACCATTAGGACAGAAACAGCCTTCCACTTGTTTAACTGCAGTTTCATTCTGCTGACTGTATGAGACAAAATGTTCAGAGGAACACCATTACTGTCACAGGCATGCAGAGGAAGGTTAAGCTGGATAACCATTCATTGAAAATAACAGGGCAATTAACCTGCAGACTTGCGATTCAGGGCTTTTTCATGTTTGGTTTAGCCAAATAAAAAGTACAGACACCCAGATTTAGGATCAAGAGAACAGTGGTAACAAAAAGGATAGTCAGCTAAAGACAGGACAGGAGGCTGTTTGACTTCTCTCATCCACTTATCCTTTAGGTATGACTGAACAGTTATATGAGATCTAACAGTGAAGGAACTCTTTACCTTGATTTGCAGGTTATCTCTTTACTAGGACCACATGCTCTATATTCTTTATGTTTGGGACATTCATAAGCTGGAATAGGAAAATAAAAAAGAGGAACAGCTCAGGAAAAATATCATAGAAAAACCCCATGACCTTATGCCAAGAAATTAAACACTAGTCATTTTCCTATGTATCTTTGACAATCTTGAGAAGCATAGAGATTAAATAGTTACCAGACTCATGTCTCTGAGTGGGATTACTTTATACAATTTAGCCAGAGGTATAGCACCATACTTTAAGTTTAAGGAGATAAAGCCAGGAGTCTATATCCTGAATACAACTTTTTCATAATTTGGGTCTCTTTTGTGTAAGTTCTCAAAGAGGAGTGTATTCCTACCCTCCCATCCTCTTCTGATTACACTAAATACGTGAATGATCTGCTACTGCCTGTAAAATACACAGTTGACTCTGCTAAAAAAAAAATTAAAAAAATCTACTAATACAGATGTTTCTGATACGGTAAATGGATGCATATTTTTGCAGGCTCATTTATCATTTCCATTTATAAAAATGTTACCTGACAATTACTTGAGGAAAGCAGCTAGTATAATTTATTGGTATCTTCATTGCTCAGAAAGCAATATGGCATCATTTGGACGTTATCATAGAATCACAGAATGGTTTGAGTTGGAGGGACCCCTGAAGATCATCTAGTCCAGCTCCCTACCATGCTCCCTAGCATAGGCTTTTCCCATGGTTCAAACTGAAATAGCTGAAATAGTTATACAAGCTTCCCTAACAGTTCATGATAAAACAGCTAAATACTTACAGCAAACACCATTGGTATGACTTCTCCAGTCAATGCAGACATTTTGATCAGCGCAGATGGCAGCATAGATCTGCAGACTTGAGCATTCCAGGTCTAAGCTGGGAAGTGCACAACTATCAAAAACACAGGCTGCATAGAACCTATCAGGGTTAACAACTGCATGGCACTTCTCGAACACCCTAGAAATAGAAACATACATCATTATTAGTTACTGAATAAACCATGAATTCTCCAGTGTGCTTAGCATATTATAATGTGGCAATAGTGACACTTAAGGAGATGTGAACAAGGACTATTAATGAGAGATTTCTACTAAGAGCACTCGACTAGATTGTAACCTATCAACATATTTTAAAGAATTCTCCCCTCATCTACAAAACACCCAGGCACCACTATTTTCTGTCCAGGAGCTACATGATTATTATCAACTGTAGCCAGGGACTACTTTTCAAACTAGATTTTATTCAAACTATTTTTAATTCTGGCCAGGTTCCAAAAATGAAGATCTCTTTCTTCAGCTGGTCTCTGCTGCTAAGTAAGAATAGAAAAAGGCCAGAGCATAGGACAGTGAGAGCAGAAAGCACAGAAGAAAGTGAGAACATCAAGAAAGGCTAAAGTAGCAGTCAGACAGTTGGGAGTAAGCTGTATCAGCAAAGAATGACATCTAGAAACAGCAAAAGAAATGGAAGAAACCTACAGAGCTACTAGATGGAAGTAGCCACTAAATGGAAGAATAGATGGAAGAATAGTTAGAAACATTTTGTATTGAGAAACGAACCCCAGAATTGCCACTTAACTTAAAGATCAAATTCTTATAAGCACCAGAGGACTATTGGAATATCTACCTTCCCAAAATAAGCTTGCAGATGGAAGATTCTTTGCAAGGCTGTCCTGTGGTTGTGCCGGGTGATTTTGTAGGAATTAGGCCTGGAGAGCATTGTGGTTTGGAAGGATCAACAACTTGCCAATGATCTGCCATGGTTTCACAGTTTTCTGCAATGTTTCCATTCGGTAACCTGCAGTCATCTGCTGTGTTGTTATTGCAAGTACCTAAAATGGGTAGGGAGAGAAAGAATTCGCTCACAGATTTGTCACAGATTTTGCCACTCATCTCTCTGGCACTGCTGTCATTTACTTGTTTGAGGTTTTCTGAGAGTATAAAAACCATAACAGTAAGACTTACCACACTGTCCTTGAGTGTTGTTGCCAAACAGGCTGTAGGGCATTCTGATAGAAAAGGACAAGCCATTGTAGGACACATTCATTTTAAGCTCAGGAATTTCCACTACACGATTTATGCCTGACTCATAGATGCTCACTCCAAATTTTTTATAAGGCAAAGCCACTGTCTGTTTGTTTACAGTCACCTGATAAGTAAAACAGAAAAGAGACTTATATTTCATTTGATTTTAGAAAACAATCAACTGTTCATTACTTAGCATTGGAGATGCAAATGTAAAGGCAAATAATGTGCATTTAGTTTATAACAATTGTCCCTGTCTTTCCTTTTACATTACTGAAAAGTCAAACTTACTTTCTTGAAGCCAAAGAAAAGGCCTATGTCACTAATAAACTAGACTACAGTTTGGAGTTTAGACCAGCAAACACTCTATAGATTTGTTAGAATGACTGTGGCATTGAGGACACCCTGTACAAGTACAATATAAAATTCTCCTAAATTCTGAGTGCACAGAGTTTTATCCTTCTTGGAACCATAAAAATCACCAAAATAAAAGGAACATGTCTGCAGCAAATTTTTAAGGAAATAATTATAAGGAAATTGCAGGAAAGCACTAAGCCAAAATCTGTATTATTTATTTAAAGATTTTCCTTGATATACCTATAAAATTAACACTGATAGTTTTACTCAGCAACAACTGACTTAATTGCTTTAGAGAAAAAAAAAAAAAGAAGTCTATAAGTTGGAATTTTTCTATAATTTCACAGATTTTTTCAATCATTTCAAGAATCACAGAATGGCTGATGTTGGAAGAGACCTCTGGAGTCATCTGGTCCAACTCTCTAGCTCAACCAGGGCCACCTGCTTGTCCAGAATCATGTCCAAGCAGCTTTTGAATAGCTCCAAAGAGAGAGCTTTGCCTAATGCAGTCCATGATACCATTAACCTTTTTAGTGGCAAGGGCACATTTGCTGCAACCTAATTTGTAATATTCCCACACAGTAACATTCAAAACAAACACACAAACAAATCAACCCCACAAAAGCCTAAAAAAACCTCAGTTGTCACCCAATTTTGAATTCCCAAAGTTGGGACATGATGTTTACCAATTAGATAAACACACAGGAGCCCCTCGAAAAATGAAAAAGGTGACACCAATCTGAGATAGTAAGGATCATTTCTTAAATGCTTAAGCCAGTACTTTAATTGCTATGTCTAGTTTATGTTGTATCCTCCCATTCAACATTTATTCTTTTTCTTTCTTACATCAATGTCAACTGTAAATTAATTTATTTTATACCCTTAACTCTTAGCTATTCATCCATGTTTATGTATTTAGGAGAGATAAGGCACTGCAAATATTTATTATAAAAAAGGGATAAAAAAGAATTTGTAGAATATTTTTCCAGTATTCAGATTCAGAAAAGCAGTCCTTCCCTGCAGTCCTAATTTATAATCCACAGATTTTATTTTTATTTTTTTCCTAATAATGTGTAATTATCAGATTCATACTTTATAAATAGTTCAGTCAAGAAATCAAAGGTAATATTCTCCAATACCTCTACTTGTAGGGTATTTAGTTCTACTGTTGCTATGCGCACTTCCTGAGTCTCATGTCTCACAATGAGTGTTCGTGGACATGAGACTACATCCCGTGCATCACAATGGTAGTTATCAATGTAGACACCAAAGTTGTCGACTGTTTTATTAATCTCTTCCACAAGAACATATGTGCAATTCCCTTGATAGCTGTAGTACAATCCATCAAAAGTCATGTAGTGTGGGTCTCCCCAGCCAGTGCAGTAGCCTGTAAAAACATAAAGCTAGGTTAGCTTCTTATGGTAACATACAGAATCTGATCAAACTACAAAAAAAAAATCCGTAGGTGTGGGATTCACCTCATCTAACTTTAAGCATTTAAATATTTAGAGTGCATCTGCCAATGCATAAGCTCATTTCTAAAACTCATCAATAATAGAAAAACAAAACAACAACAACAACAACAACAAAACAGACTTTCAGGGCACAGTATATCTGACATTTCTGAAAAACAACTGAGAATAGGATTAATCGTGCCCTAGAAGTACCTTTACAGATCACCTCAACAAGTAACTTATATGCAGACCTCTAGCCTATAGATGTCAGCATCTGGACATTTAAATTCTACCATAGGAGACCAATTTGTTCTACTAACAGAACAGTGATGTTGAAATAACGGCAACCAAATTAAGTAAAAACCCCTCGTTAAGTAAAAAGGATCAATGTAGCACTCTAAAATAGAGACCAATACTGGAAGTCTGAGGGCCATATCTTGCACAACACTTAGCCCTTGATAAACACTGCTGTTCTTTACACTAGTATTGTTCACACAGGAGAAAAAATATTTCATAAAATATATACTTACAATCACACTCCCAATGCCAACAGCATTGATCGTCATCAAGGACTTGCACAGGAGCAAGACCATTGGCACATGTGGGTTTAGGAGGTGGCTCACAGATGACTGGAAACAGCTGGACTGTATTGTTTTCTACACATACCGCCTTAGTGCAGTTACACGGCCACCATGACTCACCTGGCTGTATTTGGAAAAAGAGAGAATGAGAGAGAGAGAAGCCTTATGAAGCAGTCAGAGTGAGTCAGATGGGTAACATTTATACTTGAATACTTTTTGCAGAGTTTTAAAACACCTTATGTTTATTGACAATATTTTTTTTCAGCGGAAGTATGAAATTGGGAAGGAAGAGCAGCATTCAGCACCATCAAGGTCTGCAAGATAACCTAGCTTTATTGAAAGCTGCTGAGTGAAAGGCATTGATTATGAATCAAACCAGTAACCAAAAAGCAGAATTGCCTTTTGCAGTTTCAGTTGTCTAAAAGTATGATGTCTTATCTAATTTCCATACCTAGGCTTCCCTCCAACAGTGAAAGACAAGTATGCTCAATCACCTTCCATGGATGCTTAGAACAGATTAACAGCTGAAGCTACAATGAACACCAGCAATTTGGGGAGTAATGTCTAAGGTGACTATAAGCATGCATTGTGAGTGTATGTATTTTTTCTAACTTGGACCATTTTGCAGCCACTAATTCTTTTTATCCCAGCAAAACTAGATGGTCTCAAAAAACTTAGAATTGGAGTGAAAATTCATAAGCATTTGAAAGTGGTGATCTGTTTCACAGTTAGCTCTTGAAATCAGACTATGACCAAATATAACTGCAGAATAATTCCAAACACTGACTAGTTCAATCCAATGTTTTCTTGTTGGGCGGTTGCACTGTAATCACAACAAACAACGTGGACATATTCATAACCAGAAATAAGAAAAGAAAGTTTAGCAAGACAGTCCTTAGTTATCTCCTCAGACAAGCTTTTCTACAATAAGGATAAAGATTGATCTGCACTCTACCTCCTTGAATGAAGAAAGCCTTTCAAAAACTATTGTTGAAGAGCTAATACCAGTATACTTGTTAAAAAAACAAACACAAAATTCATTGGAAGTCATGTTGGTACCCCCTCCAAAAAAAAAAACACAACAGAATGAACAGATACCTCGCTTTCTATCCAGATGAATATTTACACTCTATGATAATAACATTGTAATTATGTACCTAGACACCTTTGAAAGAACAATGATATAAATCAGAAAATGAAATCTACTAACCGCATATGTTTCATTAGGTGAAATGGTACAATTTGCGCCAGGACTGGGAGTTGCACTTGAAGTACTGAGTGTAGTAACTGTGCTGTATGCGGAACTTCCGGGAACAGTGACTGCACTTGATGTTGGAGTAGTGCCAGAAGTACTAGTTGAACCAGGGTGAACAATTGCAGATGTGGTAATGGTGGTTGAAGTGACATTGGTAAAAGGAATAGAGGTTGTTCCTGAAGTAGTGGTAAAAGATTTGGTGGGAGTTGTTCCTGAAGTCGTGACTTCTGATGGGGTTGTTGATAGAGAAGAAGGTGAGGTACTGATAGATGGAGTTGACAATGGGGAAGATGATCCCAAGGTTGCCGTGCTAAAAGGGATGGTAGGCGATGACGTCGAAGGAAAGACAGTCCCGGTGCTAGTTTCCTCAGTGCTACTTGATGCTGTTACAGTAGTGATAACATGAGAAGTAGTTCCTGAGAAAACAGTGGTTTACAGAAAGATGGAAACATGACTTTTGGTATTAAAACCTATACGTTCTAGAAAGTTAAAAAATGGAATACAAATAAAAGCAAAGGAAATTTAGATACCAAAAAAGAAGAAAAAACTATTTGAAAGACCGAGGCTGGAAGCATCTCCGCAGAACCCTGAGGCTATGGGGAACACCACAGCTTATGCTCAGAACGTCTGCATCCTCCTAATCTCCACGTAGAAAGCCCTGGAATGCCTGGAACCACAGTGCGGGACTCCATGCGAGACTTGGCCCATCCGAAGCTGAGCAGCTACTTCAGCAATATCTGACCTGGAACTCAGCCAGCCCTTCTGAAACTACTCCCCCACATATTGCCATGGCGGGATAGGACACTCGGGCTCACTTTCTTGATTTATCCTTCTCTCGCGAGCACGCTAGTTCTAGCTCTAGGCCCGAATGCCACAATTGCTTTTCGTTTGCACTGTTAGAAACTGTTGAGGACACACTGAGGCCTGCCTCAGAACCGGCTACCTCTGTGCTAGTACAGCGAGACGGGAAGATACGCATGGGAGATACAGGAGCACTGCATACACCACAAGAGCACAGGGCTAATGCAGCACAAGAAAAGGAAGAAAGTTGGCAAGAGCTGCTTCCCAACAGCGCCTGGAACCACAGTGACACAAAAGACAAGCCCCCCTGCCCTCGCATACACCGCTTCCCACTCACGACGTTCTCTCCAGCTGAAGGATGAGGCCCCGCAGCAGCAAACGCAAGACTTCCACTCCCATCCCTATCTGACTAAGCCGGCCGGAGGCCCCAGCCTGGAACAACCTCCGCAGAGCCCTGCGGCATTGGGAAACACCAGAGCTTCTGCCCAGGACCCTTGCACCCTCCTCACCTCCACACAGCCAGCCTCAGGACGAGCGCTGGGCACCAGCGCTTTTCGGGAAGGTTCAATAACTCCTGCCAGCCCTCATCCCTCACAGAAAGCGCACACAAGTCGAGGTGCTCACAGACCTTCATTTCTCCCCCTACAAGGAAACACGTGAACCCATGGACAGACAATTACCTTCGCTTGTCGAGGACGGAGGTGACAGGGAGGTGGTGTGTGTCGGCGTGGGCGTGGATGCACTGGTAGTAGTCAGGGTAGTCGGGGACGTGGTCGTTGGAGGAGTAACAGGCGTTGTCCCCGGGGTGCTGCTGCTGGAGGGTGTCGTGCCACTGGTGGTACTGCTGGGACCTGTCGTTGAGACTGGCGGGAGAGTTGTGGTCGACACAGGGACAGTCGTGGTACCGGGGGGAGTGGGGCCTGTCGTCGATATTGGCGGGCGAGTGGTGGTCGACACAGTTTCAACAGGTGGGGTGCCGGGGGGAGTGGTTCCTGAGAAAACACAGCGCTTTATTGCAAACCGGCAAATGGCGCTTGGCATTAACCTCCGTGGCTTTCCAGCAACCTCATGAAATGCCATCAGCCTGAGCAGAGGAAACGCCGACGGGAATAAAGCACAACCACTTCTCCTCGTGGCTCTTGCAGAACGACATGGGGATCACTGACAAAGTCTCCTACAGCTTGCACGGCAGACAGATGCCAACACTTCCCCAGGGACCAACGCTGCATGCAACAGCTCTCTGGAGTCTGAAAACTCTATACTGCACAGAAGAGCTCAGCAGTCCCAAATCCAGCCCAATTCACGGAGATCATCAGCCACCTCTTGGCTTCCTTCCCTGTCGCTCTCACCCTGTAAGCCATGGACAGTTCCCCGCTCCCTACGCGTGAAATCACGGGGCATGTTCACTCCAGAAGCCCATCCCCTCTGCGAGACTTGGCTCATCCGAAGCTGAGGAGCTGCCTGAGCAATATCTGCGCTAGACCTCAGCCAGCCCTTCTGAAACTACTCCCCCACATATTGCCATGGCGGGATAGGAAACTCGGGCTCACTATGCTGCTTCATCCTTCTCTCGTGAGCACTCTAGTTCTCGCTCTGGGCCTGAATGCCAGAATTACTTTTCGTTTGCACTGTTAGAAACTGTTGAGGACACACTGAGGCCTGCCTCAGAACCGGCTACCTCTGTGCTAGTACAGCGAGACGGGAAGATACGCATGGGAGATACAGGAGCACTGCATACACCACAAGAGCACAGGGCTAATGCAGCACAAGAAAGGAAGAAAGTTGGCAAGAGCTGCTTCCCAACAGCGCCTGGAACCACAGTGACACAAAAGACAAGCCCCCCTGCCCTCGCATACACCGCTTCCCACTCACGACGTTCTCTCCAGCTGAAGGATGAGGCCCCGCAGCAGCAAACGCAAGACTTCCACTCCCATCCCTATCTGACTAAGCCGGCCGGAGGCCCCAGCCTGGAACAACCTCCGCAGAGCCCTGCGGCATTGGGAAACACCAGAGCTTCTGCCCAGGACCCTTGCACCCTCCTCACCTCCACACAGCCAGCCTCAGGACGAGCGCTGGGCACCAGCGCTTTTCGGGAAGGTTCAATAACTCCTGCCAGCCCTCATCCCTCACAGAAAGCGCACACAAGTCGAGGTGCTCACAGACCTTCATTTCTCCCCCTACAAGGAAACACGTGAACCCATGGACAGACAATTACCTTCGCTTGTCGAGGACGGAGGTGACAGGGAGGTGGTGTGTGTCGGCGTGGGCGTGGATGCACTGGTAGTAGTCAGGGTAGTCGGGGACGTGGTCGTTGGAGGAGTAACAGGCGTTGTCCCCGGGGTGCTGCTGCTGGAGGGTGTCGTGCCACTGGTGGTACTGCTGGGACCTGTCGTTGAGACTGGCGGGAGAGTTGTGGTCGACACAGGGACAGTCGTGGTACCGGGGGGAGTGGGGCCTGTCGTCGATATTGGCGGGCGAGTGGTGGTCGACACAGTTTCAACAGGTGGGGTGCCGGGGGGAGTGGTTCCTGAGAAAACACAGCGCTTTATTGCAAACCGGCAAATGGCGCTTGGCATTAACCTCCGTGGCTTTCCAGCAACCTCATGAAATGCCATCAGCCTGAGCAGAGGAAACGCCGACGGGAATAAAGCACAACCACTTCTCCTCGTGGCTCTTGCAGAACGACATGGGGATCACTGACAAAGTCTCCTACAGCTTGCACGGCAGACAGATGCCAACACTTCCCCAGGGACCAACGCTGCATGCAACAGCTCTCTGGAGTCTGAAAACTCTATACTGCACAGAAGAGCTCAGCAGTCCCAAATCCAGCCCAATTCACGGAGATCATCAGCCACCTCTTGGCTTCCTTCCCTATCGCTCTCACCCTGTAAGCCATGGACAGTTCCCCGCTCCCTGTGCGTGAAATCACGGGGCATGTTCACTCCAGAAGCCCATCCCCTCTGCGAGACTTGGCTCATCCGAAGCTGAGCAGCTGCCTGAGCAATATCTGCGCTAGACCTCAGCCAGCCCTTTTGAAACTACTCCCCCACATATTGCCATGGCGGGATAGGAAACTCAGGCTCACTTTGCTGCTTCATCCTTCTCTCGCGAGCATGCTAGTTCTCGCTCTGGGCCTGAATGCCAGAATTGCTTTTCCTTAGCACTCTTAGAAACTGTTGAGGACACGCAGGGGCCTGCCTCACAACTGGGTACCTTTGTGCTAGTACAGCAATATGTGAAGACTCGCGTAGGACATAGCGGAGCATTGCATAAACCACAAGAGCACAGGGCTAATGCAGCACAAGAAAGGGAAGAAAGTTGGCAAGAGCTGCTTCCCAACAGCGCCTGGAACCACAGTGACACAAAAGACAAGCCCCCCTGCCCTCGCATACACCGCCTCCTGCTCAGGTTCTCTCCAGCTGAAGGATGAGGCCCCGCAGCAGCAAACGCAAGACTTCCACTCCCATCCCTATCTGACCAAGCCGGCCGGAGGCCCCAGCCTGGAACAACCTCCGCAGAGCCCTGCGGCATTGGGAAACACCAGAGCTTCTGCCCAGGACCCTTGCACCCTCCTCACCTCCACACAGCCAGCCTCAGGACGAGCGCTGGGCACCAGCGCTTTTCGGGAAGGTTCAATAACTCCTGCCAGCCCTCATCCCTCACAGAAAGCGCACACAAGTCGAGGTGCTCAAAGACCTTCATTTCTCCCCCTACAAGGAAACACGTGTACCCATGGACAGACAATTACCTTCGCTTGTCGAGGACGGAGGTGACAGGGAGGTGGTGTGTGTCGGCGTGGGCGTGGATGCACTGGTAGTAGTCAGGGTAGTCGGGGACGTGGTCGTTGGAGGAGTAACAGGCGTTGTCCCCGGGGTGCTGCTGCTGGAGGGTGTCGTGCCACTGGTGGTACTGCTGGGACCTGTCGTTGAGACTGGCGGGAGAGTTGTGGTCGACACAGGGACAGTCGTGGTACCGGGGGGAGTGGGGCCTGTCGTCGATATTGGCGGGCGAGTGGTGGTCGACACAGTTTCAACAGGTGGGGTGCCGGGGGGAGTGGTTCCTGAGAAAACACAGCGCTTTATTGCAAACCGGCAAATGGCGCTTGGCATTAACCTCCGTGGCTTTCCAGCAACCTCATGAAATGCCATCAGCCTGAGCAGAGGAAACGCCGACGGGAATAAAGCACAACCACTTCTCCTCGTGGCTCTTGCAGAACAACATGGGGATCACAGACAAAAATCTCCTACAGCTTGCACGGCAGACAGATGCCAACACTTCCCCAGGGACCAACGCTGCATGCAACAGCTCTCTGGAGTCTGAAAACTCTATACTGCACAGAAGAGCTCAGCAGTCCCAAATCCAGCCCAATTCACGGAGATCATCAGCCACCTCTTGGCTTCCTTCCCTGTCGCTCTCACCCTGTAAGCCATGGACAGTTCCCCGCTCCCTACGCGTGAAATCACGGGGCATGTTCACTCCAGAAGCCCATCCCCTCTGCGAGACTTGGCTCATCCGAAGCTGAGGAGCTGCCTGAGCAATATCTGCGCTAGACCTCAGCCAGCCCTTCTGAAACTACTCCCCCACATATTGCCATGGCGGGATAGGAAACTCGGGCTCACTATGCTGCTTCATCCTTCTCTCGTGAGCACTCTAGTTCTCGCTCTGGGCCTGAATGCCAGAATTACTTTTCGTTTGCACTGTTAGAAACTGTTGAGGACACACTGAGGCCTGCCTCAGAACCGGCTACCTCTGTGCTAGTACAGCGAGACGGGAAGATACGCATGGGAGATACAGGAGCACTGCATACACCACAAGAGCACAGGGCTAATGCAGCACAAGAAAAGGAAGAAAGTTGGCAAGAGCTGCTTCCCAACAGCGCCTGGAACCACAGTGACACAAAAGACAAGCCCCCCTGCCCTCGCATACACCGCTTCCCACTCACGACGTTCTCTCCAGCTGAAGGATGAGGCCCCGCAGCAGCAAACGCAAGACTTCCACTCCCATCCCTATCTGACTAAGCCGGCCGGAGGCCCCAGCCTGGAACAACCTCCGCAGAGCCCTGCGGCATTGGGAAACACCAGAGCTTCTGCCCAGGACCCTTGCACCCTCCTCACCTCCACACAGCCAGCCTCAGGACGAGCGCTGGGCACCAGCGCTTTTCGGGAAGGTTCAATAACTCCTGCCAGCCCTCATCCCTCACAGAAAGCGCACACAAGTCGAGGTGCTCACAGACCTTCATTTCTCCCCCTACAAGGAAACACGTGTCCCCATGGACAGACAATTACCTTCGCTTGTCGAGGACGGAGGTGACAGGGAGGTGGTGTGTGTCGGCGTGGGCGTGGATGCACTGGTAGTAGTCAGGGTAGTCGGGGACGTGGTCGTTGGAGGAGTAACAGGCGTTGTCCCCGGGGTGCTGCTGCTGGAGGGTGTCGTGCCACTGGTGGTACTGCTGGGACCTGTCGTTGAGACTGGCGGGAGAGTTGTGGTCGACACAGGGACAGTCGTGGTACCGGGGGGAGTGGGGCCTGTCGTCGATATTGGCGGGCGAGTGGTGGTCGACACAGTTTCAACAGGTGGGGTGCCGGGGGGAGTGGTTCCTGAGAAAACACAGCGCTTTATTGCAAACCGGCAAATGGCGCTTGGCATTAACCTCCGTGGCTTTCCAGCAACCTCATGAAATGCCATCAGCCTGAGCAAAGGAAATGCCGACAGGAATAAAGCACAACCACTTCTCCTCGTGGCTCTTGCAGAACAACATGGGGATCACAGACAAAAATCTCCTACAGCTTGCACGGCAGACAGATGCCAACACTTCCCCAGGGACCAACGCTGCATGCAACAGCTCTCCGGAGTCTGAAAACTCTATACTGCACAGAAGAGCTCAGCAGTCCCAAATCCAGCCCAATTCACGGAGATCATCAGCCACCTCTTGGCTTCCTTCCCTATCGCTCTCACCCTATAAGCCATGGACAGTTCCCCGCTCCCTACGCGTGAAATCACGGGGCATGTTCACTCCAGAAGCCCTTCCCCTCTGCGGGACTTGGCTCATCCGAAGCTGAGGAGCTGCTTGAGCAATATCTGCGCTAGACCTCAGCCAGCCCTTTTGAAACTACTCCCCCACATATTGCCATGGCGGGATAGGAAACTCAGGCTCACTATGCTGCTTCATCCTTCTCTCGTGAGCACGCTAGTTCTCGCTCTGGGCCTGAATGCCAGAATTACTTTTCGTTTGCACTGTTAGAAACTGTTGAGGACACACTGAGGCCTGCCTCAGAACCGGCTACCTCTGTGCTAGTACAGCGAGACGGGAAGATACGCATGGGAGATACAGGAGCACTGCATACACCACAAGAGCACAGGGCTAATGCAGCACAAGAAAGGAAGAAAGTTGGCAAGAGCTGCTTCCCAACAGCGCCTGGAACCACAGTGACACAAAAGACAAGCCCCCCTGCCCTCGCATACACCGCTTCCCACTCACGACGTTCTCTCCAGCTGAAGGATGAGGCCCCGCAGCAGCAAACGCAAGACTTCCACTCCCATCCCTATCTGACTAAGCCGGCCGGAGGCCCCAGCCTGGAACAACCTCCGCAGAGCCCTGCGGCATTGGGAAACACCAGAGCTTCTGCCCAGGACCCTTGCACCCTCCTCACCTCCACACAGCCAGCCTCAGGACGAGCGCTGGGCACCAGCGCTTTTCGGGAAGGTTCAATAACTCCTGCCAGCCCTCATCCCTCACAGAAAGCGCACACAAGTCGAGGTGCTCACAGACCTTCATTTCTCCCCCTACAAGGAAACACGTGTCCCCATGGACAGACAATTACCTTCGCTTGTCGAGGACGGAGGTGACAGGGAGGTGGTGTGTGTCGGCGTGGGCGTGGATGCACTGGTAGTAGTCAGGGTAGTCGGGGACGTGGTCGTTGGAGGAGTAACAGGCGTTGTCCCCGGGGTGCTGCTGCTGGAGGGTGTCGTGCCACTGGTGGTACTGCTGGGACCTGTCGTTGAGACTGGCGGGAGAGTTGTGGTCGACACAGGGACAGTCGTGGTACCGGGGGGAGTGGGGCCTGTCGTCGATATTGGCGGGCGAGTGGTGGTCGACACAGTTTCAACAGGTGGGGTGCCGGGGGGAGTGGTTCCTGAGAAAACACAGCGCTTTATTGCAAACCGGCAAATGGCGCTTGGCATTAACCTCCGTGGCTTTCCAGCAACCTCATGAAATGCCATCAGCCTGAGCAGAGGAAACGCCGACGGGAATAAAGCACAACCACTTCTCCTCGTGGCTCTTGCAGAACAACATGGGGATCACAGACAAAAATCTCCTACAGCTTGCACGGCAGACAGATGCCAACACTTCCCCAGGGACCAACGCTGCATGCAACAGCTCTCCGGAGTCTGAAAACTCTATACTGCACAGAAGAGCTCAGCAGTCCCAAATCCAGCCCAATTCACGGAGATCATCAGCCACCTCTTGGCTTCCTTCCCTATCGCTCTCACCCTATAAGCCATGGACAGTTCCCCGCTCCCTGTGCGTGAAATCACGGGGCATGTTCACTCCAGAAGCCCTTCCCCTCTGCGGGACTTGGCTCATCCGAAGCTGAGGAGCTGCTTGAGCAATATCTGCGCTAGACCTCAGCCAGCCCTTTTGAAACTACTCCCCCACATATTGCCATGGCGGGATAGGAAACTCAGGCTCACTATGCTGCTTCATCCTTCTCTCGTGAGCACTCTAGTTCTCGCTCTGGCCTG